>NC_065922.1:67891109-69091109 GCF_024586455.1 Bactrocera neohumeralis
TAATCGTGGTGGGTCTTCTTACCAAAGTAGCTGTTCCGCAAGGAAGAAGAAGGCAGGGTGAGGTATAGGCAACAACTCGAAGGCATGGCAAGTTGCTAAGAGGCGGTTACAACCTCAGCAGGTTTAAATATGTAACCTACCACCCTAGCGACAAATTTTGGCTAATTTTCGCATTCTACACTGGCCATTGAAAGCTGAAGAATCACTTATATAACATGGGCCTAGTTTCTGGCCTAAATTTCCGGTTCTGCGACAGGGAGCCTGAAAATCTAGAATACCTGCTAACTGAGTGCATAGCAGTGTGCAGACGCAGGTTAAAAGCCCTTGGATCAATGTTTTCAACTAGGCATCAGATCGCTTCGCTAGCACCCAGCAGTATAATGGACTTTATCTATATGCCTATATGCCTTTGCGCTTTAGGAGCTGGCACAATAGACATTAGGACGCGTGTAATCCTCGTCTATCTATCTAATCTAATCTACCACCCAGTGAAGCAGATAAGAAAACGACACAAAGGAATAGTTCTAAATTATAATAACGTTAAATCATTGAGAGACATATAGTGAGAAGAGAAATTGGGCAGAAAATGTAAAAAAAGTACTTATCTCAAATAAAAAATAAATAGCGAAAAGAGATGAAGAACGAAATACAAAAAAAAAAAAAAGAAATAAAAATAAAATAAAAAGAGAATAACAAGCAAAGAAAAAATATATTACAATGTAGATAAAGGCTAGCGGTTAACTATACTTATCCTTTATATATGTCATTCAGTCTTCACCTTCTCCAGTATATTATCTAATAACAATAACAACTTACGAAAAAACTACCTCAATATATGCTGAAATTATATGCTCCTCTGAGATATATAAATAATTAGGTATAAAATCATGTATATCTTTTTACCTGCTTTTGCTCTTCTATGCACCTTGGCTTGTATCTCTGCTCATCTCGATTTGGTGCTCTCCTCTTTAAAATATCCATCATAAATTTAATTAGTCATTTGTCTGCTCCGTTGAAAACAATTAGCTGTCACATACGCTGTCATTGTCGCCATTTTAATTAAACACGCCTTTTTGATGGACAGCGCATCAGGTCTACCATACAACAACACACATACAGAAAAATGAATTTAGACCTAACTAAGCACTGAGAGCACATATTTGAGCGCGCTAAGCCCACTGACAAGTGATTAGCAGCATGTGTTTGACATTAATGTGCCGCTGTGCCGCTACTCTCCCCACATGTTCGCAGAGCCGCAAACAGCTGTAGGTGGGATGTTGAACATCTTTCGAACAATAATTATTTCTCGCTCAAAATTAATTGAAAAATGGCAGAAAAATGTAAAAAAAAGTTGTTTATATATATATATATGTATATAGAAGAGTAGTTTCTCCACAGACATGTATTTAAACGGCACCAAGCGTCGTTTGACAACTTGGTTGGCAGCCAAAAAGCAATGCGCTAGCAATATTGCACTCAGCATCAGCTGGACGCAGTCACATGGCATGACGGGCAGGCAGTCAAACAGTCAAGCAGTCAAGCTTGCAAGCAGCGTGGAGGAAGGTCGCCGCTGCCGCTTGGAGGACGACAGGTGCTGCATACATATATATGTATACACTAGGGTGATTCAAAAAATTTTTTTTTTTTTTTTTCAATTGGTACTCGCAAAAATAGGTTCCTAGACACCTCTAAGAAAGCCTCTCCAAATATGAGTTTTTAATTGTAACGGGAAGGTCCTCCGCCTAACGGTTTTCTATTTTTTCCTATTATCAGATAGAAAAATTTATATCTCGCTTCCAACTACTTGAAAAAATATCTTGTCAATTAGGTTTTGTAGGAAATTGAATGCTCTAAAATATGGTCTCTCATAATTTTTTCGTAAACCCAACCGTTTAAAAGATATTAACGGTTGAAATTTGACTATTTTTGGAAAAATTCTTTATTTCTTATTAATTTTATAACTCAATGAAAAAAAATTATTATGAATGATAAAACACATAGTTTTGTAGGAAATTTACTGCTCTATAAAAATGGTCTACTATGATTTTTCGATTAAGTTAAGCGTTTACGAGATATTCATCGTCAAACATCAATGCATATTAAGGTGGATCAAAAAAAAAATTTTTTTTTCGTTTGGTACTCTAAAAAATAGGTTCCTAGACACCTCTAAGAATACCTCTCCAAAAATCTATTCATAATAATTTTTTTTTATTGAGTTATAAAATTAATAAGAAATAAAAAATTTTCTCAAAAATAATCAAACTTTAACTGTTAATATCTTTTAAACGGTTGGGTTTACGAAAAAATCATAAGAGACCATATTTTGGAGAAAAATAGAAAACCGTTAGGCGGAGGACCTTCCCGTTACAATTAAAAACTCATATTTGGAGAGGCTTTCTTAGAGGTGTCTAGGAACCTATTTTTGCGAGTACCAATTGAAAAAAAAAAAAAAAAAAAAAATTTTGAATCACCCTAGTATACACATATGTACACATATACACGATATACAATGTATGATATTTATATATATACAAGTATATATAGATATGCTGGTTTAGCGCAGGGTATCCATTGATTGGAAAGCGCTTGCGCGTTGAAGCTTCGTGCTTGCAGACGGTGGATATGAGCTGAATTTGGTAGCAATATTTTTAGTGCAGAGCAAGACCATACATAACATATGTATATTATACATTTATTTATATATATTGTATATTTATAAATTTATATAAATATATACATACTTAAATATGGATTTCCTGTCTTCGCATAGCGCATTTCGCGACGCTGCTGGCGTATTCTGCGCTCTGCTGTGAGTAAATTGAAAATGAAAATATTGTGTATTTATTGTTAAAATAAAAGTAAAACGCTGCGGCTACTGAATGCCCATATACTTGTATACTTATATATTTTTAAGCACGAAGGACGAATGAGACAACTGTAAAAATGTGTATTTGTATATGTTTCACAGTCAATTACTGGAGAGCTAAATAATATCTATTTTTCTTAATTTATGGCATGAAAAGTATTATGTTATGTACTAAATTATGATTCATTTTTACAGCCGGGCACATTTTTGGTCTTAGCGACCTTACAAATCTCCCACTTTAACCATAAATTGTATATTTTTTTAAATGTTTAGTACAATTCTAATGGTAGAATGTTTTCAATTTTATATAAAAGGTCTTCAAGCTACACCTGAACAAAAGCCTGAGCTGCGTCTCGAAGTATAGCTGAACAGTACTCTCTGTGTTCTAATGCTTTTCTTATTTCGTTACTAATTGTGTTTACTTGCTTTATCGTGCTATGTTTCTCATGAAACCCGAGTTGGTTCGTTAGTATTATGTGTATTATTTTCGTGGAGGAAAGGAGTTATCTTTGTTAGCAACACTTTTTCAAATATTTAAGGAAGACAGGGTAGAAGGCTGTTTGGGCTGCATGAAGACGTCTGTGTTAAGTTTTTCCCAAGTTTATCTAAGTTCAGGCTAATCTGCGACTTTTTCTCTGAAATTGGTTGGTATCTGAAACTTAGAAGTGCGTTGAACAGCAAAGAGAGCACCTTTGCAGCAGTATTTCGTAACTGATTTTGCATTTTTGGTTGGAATTTTCGATGCTGCTCTGGCGACTTTTTGGTTTAAGTAATTTTATGATTTTAATAATTTCAGAGTTGACGTCTTAAAAGACTCGAGCGACACGTTAGCTGTGATTAAGCTGATCATCGATCACTTAAATGCAGTATATGGACTGCTGTAGAGGCCTTTGAAAATGATAAAAATTAAATAAATTGATACTAATAGTTTGAACTTGATCGGAAAGGAATGATAAAATAACAAACCTTAAAAGTGAAATATTTTAATTGCAATCTGTGGACAAAGAAAGGAAGGGGACCAGCTTGGCTGAAATTTTAAGGGTTAAGAATGCTTTATCTCAATTTTCGGCAAAGCTGGCAGTTCTATAGAAAATAGTTATATGCAATATTGTAGTTAAAGAAATGAACTATAACTTTTGTATGAAGACTTTTTTTCATATGACCGAAAAATTTATGTGAAGAATTAAAATAACCACGTCTTTGGGGTTTTCATTTTGATTTTGTACAAAAATGTGTCTCACGAAATTTGTTGCGAACTTACCCTTTTTTGTTCCACTTACGCTGTACTTTGTATGTCCGGAACAGGATATATTAACTGTGCCACGAAATTATTGGCTAAAACAGGACATATCGGAGGCTCTATAAAATATACGTATAGTATAAATAATCAGTAGGATAAGCTGAGTTGGTTTAGTCAGTCGCTCAGTTTTTATAATTTCGATCTGAAATATTGGAGTCGTCGATATCGGATTGCGCATGTAACTGCCATATAAACTGAACGATCAGCATCAAGTGCTTGTATGGCAAGCTTTTTCAGTTAACGAGTTATCTTTACAAAATTTAGCTTAGGTCATTGTATAAGGTGCAATCAATGAAGAAATTTTTTAGATCGGTTTGAAATAGCATGTAACTGACATTCAAACTGAAAGATCGGAAACAAGTGCTTTCATTTCATTTTTTTTTCATTTGATAAAATATCTTTAAGAAATGGTCTAGGTCATCGCAACATTACGCGAAGAAATTGCTGACATTGTATAACTTTAGCATATTGCTACCATACATTATGTCCGGTGAAAATCAAGTTAAGGAATATTTTGTATTTGTGTAGAGTATTATAGCTTCTAAGCACTCGAAGTCAAAGTTTTTCTTGTTTTGTATATGAATTTATTATTATTTTTCAATGAAGAAGATATTTTTCATACAAAGCTTACTGTTGTAGCATTAATATGCCTAACAGTCAAATAATTTATCACTCGCAATTCACGCATTATTTACGCAAATTAATTACGTACTTAAGACGCTAAAAATTATGACATAATCAGCAAATCTAAAGGGAATATGAAGCAAAAATACATAAAGCGCATAATAAGACCATAAAAAGGGAGAAGAAAAAAATTTGCAAACGCACACAAATTGCTAAATAAATATGTGCGCAGCAATCGATTAAAAGTTTGTGGTCGTAATTGAGTGATTTATATAAGCCAGGCAAGCGAAAGCACACAAACTTCGAGGGAACAAGAAGAAATGAGAGAAGCAGCAGCAACAGCAAGGGGGCAGGGAGAAAAGCGGCGAGTATTAAGCCGAAATTTGAAATGTATAATTTGCAAGCCAACACACAGACAGCAGCGAATAGTAAGGTATGCGCAAAATACCGCTACTTGCAACAAAAGCGTTGCAGCAGCTCCGGAAGCCAAGCGCTAAGGAAGTTTACGAGGAAAATTTTCGCAATGCACATATATACGCAAGAAGAAGCGTATTTTACGCTTACACTACTACAAACAGCAACAACTCACTTTTGTTCTCTTTGTCATTTTTGCTTTTCTTGCTTGCTGTTGTTGTTGTTGTGTCTCTACTGCTTTAACTCGCACGCGTGTTGCACATAAATTATAAGCAAATAATGTCTACAGTGGCCAAACAAGCTAACGGCTGAACAGCTAAGTAAACATACTTGCGCCTTAGTTAGTCAGTTATCCTTCTTTGCTGTACTTCATATAATTTTTTGTTTTTGTCTTTCGTTTGCTTTAATTCAAGCAAGCGCCAGCTGAGCCTTTGCTGGCTGCATTTATGCATAAATTAAGTTTGTGCAAACTAATTCGGGAAAGTTGCGTCGTAAGCAACATTCTGTACACAGCTAGCGGTGGCCGCAGATATTGGTTGCACAAATTGTTGCGTATACGCCAAGGTGTGACGCGAAAACAAAGCAAGTGTTGGAGTGAGGTTTTGCTGGAAACATAAAAGAGACAGTGTTTGATTTTTTAAAGGAATTTATTAACGGAAATTTTACATATACAAAAACAAATATATTGACATATATATAAAAACATATATTTAAAGACATACATAAATATATGAAAGCTGTTATGTGACAGCAACCAAATATGCAGAAAAACATTTATGTAGGAATAATTCTCATCTTTTTAATTATGATAAATAAATAAAATTTTTAAATTTATAAAATAAAAAATATTTAGAGTTCCTAGCTGACTCTGAATGTAAACATACAATACTATGATATGTTAAAAATTTGCAGTCAGCTGATGTTCGCTTACTGAAAACTTTATTTCATAATTCCGGTAATGTTAAAATCATTTTTCATAAATTGATAAAAAAATTCTTTCTTAAAAAACATTTATTAAAAAAACATCTTATAGAGTTACCATCTTCAAAAAAAATATTTAAAAAAAAAATTAAATAAAAAATTTTTCTTAAAATATATTTATTAAAAAACATGTTATAGGGTTGCCATCTAACTTTAAAGATTTAAATGTTAAGGTTAAAATGTTATGTTAGAATCTTGTGTGAAATTATACTCAAAAATTTCAAAACTATTAGAAATCGTCACTCAAAAATTTGTCTTCGAATATTTTATAGAGTTGCCAGCTGCCTTTAAAGGCACATGTAAAATGTTTTGTTAGAATCTTGTGTGCAATTATGCTAAAAAATTTCAAAACTGAAAATTCGATTATGAAGCAGAGTTGCCACACTTTGCTTTTCATGTTGGTCAAAAAATGCGCTGTAATTACTCATGTAAAGGCAAAACATGCAAGAAGTGATAGAAATTAATATATTATAGCAAAAACAATTATTTTCTTGTTAGAGTTGCCAGAATAGACTAATACAAGAACATCTTAAAAATTGCTGGTACAAAATTTAAAAAAAAAAAAACACTTTTTGCTAAAATTTTGTCAAATTTTTAACAAATTTTTATCTCATTTTAATTAAAATAAATAAATTTCTATACTATTATTTACTATACTTCACAGGACCATTTCTGTAGTCAGTTTTCATTTGCTTTCTTTGCAAATAAATTTCTTTTAAAATAAAAGTTATTTATATAACTATTTATTTTTTTAAGATGTATGACGTTGCCACCTTATTATAATGTACATATTCTATACGGATATTTTCTAAAAATTTTAGCTCGTCATTTTAAGCGGTATTTGATATAAATCTGTTTCATTAACACTGTGCTATTTGACCGAATGCGACGGTTAAGTTATTACACAAGCAAATTGGTTGCCACCCTATAATTTTTTTCACAAAGCTCCCTCCTGCTTTGTATGGCCACAATTTTAACTTTTTTAAACATAGAAAGATCCAAAGTTATTTAAACGAATATGAAAAATAAGGGTGGCAACCTTGTTGTGGTAATAATCTCAATTATGTTGTATCGCGTGGTGTGTCTCGTGAACCTTTTCGAAGTCATAATAATATTTTTGAGGTTTGTCATAAGCGTTATTTTTTATGTAATATTAATAAATTTATTTAATCATATTCCCAAAATATATGTAGATGGCAACCCTGCTGTGGCAATATGCTCAACTTCCTTAATTCTGGTGTATCTCTTGAACCTTTTACGAGGGCATTCTAGTGTTTTTTAGGGCTTTCAAAGACAATATAATTGTATACGTAATACAAATTCAGCCTAAAATTATGCTTTGAATATTGAAATTCGCTTATCACGTATTGGATTTTTGCATATAAGTAAAAAAAAAAATTACAAAATTATCAGTATTTGATATAGTATCCCAAAAAAAAATATGTTTCGTACAAAAAACTAGTTTATAGAGTTGCCAGCTGATTACAAATATAGTCATATATTTGTATATAATTTTTGTTTCGTACAAAAAACTAGCTTATAGAGTTGCCAGCGGATTACAAATATAGTCATATATTTGTATATAATTTTATACTAAAACATTTTAGTTGGTTGATGATGATTGAAAAATTTAGAAATGTTAGCTTAAGTCATAATTTTCTTCACAATTAGAACAGTGTTGCCACTCTTATGTAAATTGTTAATGGATATTATTTAAATGTGAGTCATGCATGTCCTTTAGATTATAATGGCTTTGCATGAATGCTAGCTTATGGAAATATGTATATAATTTTTAAAGCATACTTTTGGGCTGTCGATACCATTTTTCCTTTAAAAAGAAGTCTGAATGTTCAAGTTATATATGAAATTAGTACTTTTAAGGTTTGTCATTATATTAAACATTACATATTTCCACACATTATAAATGTGAGATAAATTAAAATTAGACCAATACATACATACATATATCTAGGTATGTCGGTTCGCAAGAAACTTATTTGTTTAAGTCCCAAGCCTCACATCTCATCTTTTTATAAGAAAATATCCAACAGTAGAAAAGTTTTTCTTTCAACTTACTTACGCGCATCTTAAATTTTTACTTCATGCAACCCTTTCTTCCAAACAAAAGTCACCCTGTGCTTACTTAGTATGCAGCACAAAAATACATTCCGACCAGTTTATTGCCTAGCAGCGTGTTAAATAAATGCAAAAACATTTCCAGTGTCACTTGAGACACAATTTGCTGCTGACCAGCGCAAACCAACGGTACTTATGTAATATGGCAAATGACATATGTGCCTCCAAGCCCACTGCAGTCCAATCAGAGGTGAACACAAAAGTTGTTGCGTAACGGCAACTACGCACTTCTACGCACTGAAGCAGTTTTGTGTACAGTCAGCGCTGCAAATGATAGCTTAGACGCGCATACATAATATATGTATATGTATGTGTGTGTGTGTATGCGCGTTGGCTTTCAACTTTTGTGCTTTATAAGCACATTTGGCTGCGTCTTGTTATGTGTCTTTGGCAAACTTGTTGTCCTATTTAGCTTATTCGTTATTCTGCGCAAGTAACTGCAGTTATAACAAGACAGCACTTTGTACACATATATGTGTGTGTGTGCGCTTGTTTAGTAGCTTGTTAGCAAAACGCTTCGAGCATTTGTATAACACGCACACATAACAAATTTCCGCGTGTGCTATTTATTTATTTTTTCATTATATTTTTCGTGGCAAACGCATTTTCCGTTATTTCTTTATATTCGGCACATGATTATGAGCGTGGAATAGTTTTGGCGGTGACAGCAAACATCTTTTTATGCATAAATTGTTAGTGCTATAATTTTGCGTTGGTATTGTGCCTAAAAATTTAAAAGTTGTACAAAATTATGAGAATTTATATATTATATATATACCAGAAAAATATTTCTTTTCACAAGAACCTAGTTTATAGAGTTGCCAGCTGATTGCAAATAAAGTCATGTAATAAAGTTATTCTAAAAGTTTATTGATGTTAAAAATTTTAAAAATACTTACAGACTTGAGACAATTTTTTTAAAGGCAGGGTTGCCACCTTTATTACATTCTTAATTGAAATTATCTAAAATAATAAACATATAATATACATTTGTAGTTCGTTGACACTAAAAATTTTACAAAATATTTGCAAATTTTACTTAAATATATATATTGCATTATTTGAAGTAGGGTTGCCACTTTTAATAATTTTTTATTTGATAGTTTTTTAAATTCAAATTAATTCCATTTGAAGTTATGCCTATTTAGAAATGAATTCGCAGTAAAAGAATTCTTACGGCGTTGCCACCTTACTATATTTAAAAACTGAAATTATCCTAAACTAAAGTCAAACTCGCAATGAAAAAACTTTAACGTCGGCTGTACCGAAGCTATAATACCCTTCACAGATTCAAGTTTTTTTACAAGAACTTTTGATCGGCGTGTTCGTATGACAGCTACATAACTATGTATATGTTGTAGTGAGCCGAACGGAAACAATTATTCGGAGATCTAATTGTTGCCTTAAATAATAATTCATGTAAAATCTTGTGAAGATACCTTGTCAAATAAAAATTTTCTCTGCAAGAACTTAATTTACTCATTTAGTTTATAGAGTTCCCAGGTGACTTTATATACATACATACCAATATAATAATAATATATTAAACATTTTAAGTTGTTTGATTATGATTAGAAAATTTAGAAATGTTAGCGCTTAAGTCATAATTTTATTTCATAATTAAAAGAGAGTTGCCACGCTTATGTAAATTATTAATGAATATTATCTAAATTAGTAATCTTACTATAATAACAATTCTTAGTTTGTTGATGTACAAAATATTGGCAAGCTATACTCAAAATGTCATCTCATTAATCTGGTTTCTGGTTTTTTAAAGGTTGCCACATTTCATAATTTTTATTTTCTATTTGATCTCATTTAAAATTCAAATAAATTGGAATGGTTTTTATACCTAATCCACAATGCATTTGTACTTAAAAATAAACGTATGACCTTGCCACCTTATTTTATTTTAAAATTTTTTATATAAAAAAACTGAATGTTATTCACAATAAAATACAAGTATGTATGTCAAAAACACTTAACATGATTTACTATTAAAAATCTAAGAAATTTTAAAAGGTCGAAAGTTGCCACCTTATATGAGATTTATTTACAAAAAATATACTAAGTGTAAATTTTCAACAATATTTGTCAATAAAAAGAATTTTCCTTTTATGAACATTATTCGCTTAGTTTTGCTAGCTTTGAAGCTAGAGCTGGTCTACATAGTAGAATAAAATATAGCTTAAACTAGAAAATATATGTATGTATGTATGTAAGCACCTAAGTTAAGTACCTTAGTATACACACATGTTTTCCAGGGTAAACAGTTTAAAACAAGAAAATAATGAAAATATTTGGCTGTACAAACTAACATTATAAAAATAAAAAAATTCAGAGTTGCCACCTTACTATAAATGTTAACATATAATACCAATTAGCTAAAACTTTGCATGCTGATGGTACAAAATAATATTTAAATACTACTCGTTGGCTCAAATATTGTTTTTAATTTTATATGACAGAGTTGCCACGCCTATAAAAATTCTAAATAAATAAAAACAATGATTTCAGTAAATAAAAAAATTTTAATTTACCTTATTTAGCTTTAAAATATGTTTATCTTAAAAAAGGTAATTATTAAAAAAAAAATCGGAGTTGCCACTTTAGTATAAATGTATATATCAGCTAGTTAAAACTTTACATACTCATGGTATAAGAAAAGTATAAATACTACTCGTTGACTTACATACATTTTTTTTATATTTTGAACCAGGGTTGCCGCCTTCAAATGAAGTATAAATGAATGCCATCAATGATTTAATTGAATGAAAAATTTAAATGCTATCTGCTATCTGTGTTTAAATATTTTGTTTTATATTTTTAAACAGGGTTGCCAGACTCATAAAAATTATTACTTAATGTCATCAATCTATTTTTTTGCCAGGGTTACCACGCTTATAAAATTTTAAATTAATTTCCACAAACTTCGAAAAAACTTATTATTTATTTCTAAATTTAGGGCGCAGTACAAGATACCCGTTTAAAAATGCTTATAAAACTTGATTTTGTTAGTTTAAAACATATTATTGTGCCAAAGTAATTTAAAATTAGCGAAAATCAATGTAAAATGTGATCAATGGGACATCATTTTGATCATAATTTTAAATTTCTACAAAATTCTTTCTTTCAGAAGTCTAACACATATTCAAAAATTCTTTTAGCCATATACAAAGGAATTTCCCTACTCAATTCCTAGCTGCAGAGGTCTTACATATCAATTTTGGCGTTTTACACACGCTTATCTTTGCATTTCGCTTTTCAATGGAATATAAATTTTTATTTGAAATGCTTTAAAAATAAAATTCCATTGCTTCTCTAACGCGTCAAATCAATTTTTGTATTTCACTGCCATTTCTACATGTATGTATACACTTTTCAGCTCGCCACTGCGTATACGCAATCTCATGTGTAGAGGCAATTATACAAAGTCACGTATACGCCATGTGTCACGCACATGCGTGTCCCATAATATCAACAGCTGCTAATTGCATTGAAATGTGCGCTACAAATGATTGACAATTAAATTTTAATTACGTTATTGTTGTATTAATTGTTGTTGCTGTGGCGTTGTAAGGCGCTGTACGCAATAATCCGCTTGTCAAAACATCAAATCGACGCTTAATTAACAAGTGTTTGCATTTCAATTTATTATCGATGGATTAAATGTCGTGGCGATTGGTGTTATATGTCATGTTGAAATTACAGTTAAGAGTTTGAGCAGTTTCTTGTTGGTTAAAAAACCTGAAGCAGTGTTGCAATTGACTCAAGTACGATATATTTATTATAGAATTTCATAAACTTAAAAAAATATTATAATAAAATTAAATAAAAGACATATTAAGAAAATAACAGAAAAGGATGTTTAATGTTTAGAAAATTATTAGGTGAGTTTTTTTGGTACAATTTTTTTTTTGACGAAAGAAGTGTTAAATTGTTTTCCATTTCTCGTCGGCATATCTGCCAATTAGTCCCTCAGTTTTTGAAATATGGTGCTGAAACATTGCAAAAGTCATTTTATATACGTTTATATGCTCATTTGTTGGATGCGCCACTATTAGACCTCTCAAGGGTTTAACTACCACACAAATTAAATGATCAAAATCATGTTCTTGTAAGAAAAACTTTTTTAATTGACAAGGTATATTTACCTGATATGGCTCAGATAATGGCTTAAAACACCGGTGTAATCTGCGAATAAATTATACAGATCGGACCACTATAGCATATAGCTGCCATACAAACTGAACGGTCAAAATCAAGTGCTTTTGATGGAAACTTTTTCATTTGATAATGTATTTTCACAAAATTTGGCATGTATTATTACCAAAGACGGCGCTATAATCGCCGAACAAATCGTTTAGATCGGACCACTAAAACATAGCGCTACCATACAAACAAAATACAAAAAATTATGTCCGTATGTGGAAAATTTTTTTGTTTCTTGGAATATATTTACCAACTTTTGCATTGGCTGTTATTTATGGCAGCCGTATGATATCTGAAGAAATTGTTCAGATTTGAACACTAATGCATATAGCTGCCATATAAACTGAATGATCAAATTGATTTTCTTGTATGGAATCTGTTGTAGCTGTCAAGTGGGTTATTATAGCTTCGGTGCAATTGAAGTTAACGTTTTTTCCCGTGTTTTATTTTTCCTGATTTTTTTTAATTTTTTGCTAATTTTTTATTTTTGGTTTTTAATTTTTCTGAATTTTTTCATAATTTTTTTTTTTATAAAATATTTATTGTAATTTTTTGCTAATTTTTTTCTTTTAAGTTCTTTTTTTTGCCAATTTTGTTACCAATCCAACAATTATTTTTTACATTTGTTAAAAAATTGTATATAGGAACGCCAATTTTTTTTTGTAAATTCTTAATTTTTATGTGCTTTTAGTAATACAATACATATATTTCATTTTTCAATCACCTTTATAAACGTAATTTTCCAAGCATCTCCTCGAAATTTCCCCGAAAAGTTATAAATTTAATGCTTCCAGCCTTCGTATCCCAGCTCCTCTTAATCTCAGCCAGCCACTAGCTGTTCCATTAACTTTTTACTTCAACTTGGCCATTACTTTGTACTCATTTGCCGCACAGCACTTCATTACACTTAATTTTCCGACTAATTTATATTTAGTTGCAACCTCAAACCTTGCACATTGCCTTAATACACCGTAAAATTTTTTCACTTTCATTTTGCGTGCAATTTTTTGCCCGCACACAAACACACTTAAGCAAGACTGGCTCAGTTTACTGCTACCTGATTTACTTGCAGCCATTCATTACCACACCCACACACATACACACAGCGCTATCTACGCGTTCAATTCATTTACTTGCCCAGAGCCGTGCGCTTGGCTCAATAAAAGTTTATATGTGCTTGTGTGTGTGCGGCGGTTACATGCTCTAGGGTAATCAAACACACTGCCGGAATTTAATTAACTTGCACATATTCTTGTTGACTTTATGCTCGCTTAATTATAAGCTCTGCCGCAAAAATCCAAAAATCTAAATCATAGCGGTACGTGCGGCAGCTGTTGTTGTAGCGCAAATGCATTAAATTATATTTTTATGTGTGTATATGATGTAACCACACTTTAATAGCGCTGGCCCTTGCTTTGCAATCTCGCTGCCACTCAAACTAGTCAACGCATTAAAATTTACGGTACTTTACCTTGCTGTGCGTAAGCTGTGCTGCAAGCTTGCTTTAATTTGTGCTGCTTTCGGAAACTTTTCTCATGCTTTTCTAAGCACTGCAGTTTTATTAAAGTATTCACTTGCTTTTATTAAAGTATGCAGTTGCCTAGCTTGAGTTTAGCGGCATTACTTGTGTGCGCGTATTATATTATAAAATTGTTCTGCTGGAAAATTCTACTATCAAAGCACAAAAACTATGACAAGTGGCTTTCTTGTAGCAGAAAAAAAAGAAATAAGAATGTGAAATAAGTAGTACTCATTAATTAAAAAACTGCTCTGGCACCCATTTGATACGGCAGACTGTTTGTTGGATCAACATGGCGTATGAGTAACTTTAAACGAACTATTATTTTGTGCTCTGAGTAGACTTGTAATGCATATAAAAACATAAAACTTGACTATTCTCCGAAATATTCAGCACACGCCTTTGTCTGGAGAGCTTTAAACCAAATATTCTAAAATTTCGAACGATCACTCAGTTCAAAAATTTGACGGAATGTTACTCATACGTTATGTTGATCTAACAAACTGTCTGCAATGTCAAATGGGTTACAGAGCAGATTTTTAGTTAATGAGTACTACTTTTTTCATATTTTTATTTATTTATTAATTTTTTTTGCATAGCTTTTATGAAGGTGACAAACGCCACAGCACTGGAAGAGTCCTGTTTAATTTTCTCGTTTCGCTTAAAGCACTTTAAAGTTTTTTTTTTGTGTTCGAAAGACAAATTAGTAGAGATTTATGAATTTCGTTAATATTTTCAAGAGAATATAAAGTAAAAATTTCGTTTTGACTAATTTAGGTTTCTAAAAATTTATTGAAAATAAGCAGTAAATTCAAATGTCTTCTGAGGCGGAGCTTTAAACCAAAAATATTTCTTCAAATTTCATAAATTATCGCCTCTCATAGAAAATTACACTACTCAAAAAAACTGTAGGAAAAATTTGCAACTGATGTGCCAAGAATTCTGTTTACGAATTTGAGTTCAAAGATTTTCTATCACATATAGCTGTTTTCGACTTTTTTATAAATGGTAGTGACTTTACCCTTACACCTCTTTATTACAACACAAAAAATACTACGGATTTGAAAATTTTGACTATCATTTTCGGTTTAAGCAACTCAAAATTGGCAAGAAACAGTCTCGTGTTCTTCAATTTCTAATATTTCTTTATTTGTTGGATCTACTTTTATTTTTTAAAGCCTCTAAATCGCAGTCGCAAAATGACTGTAAACCAGTGTTATCGCTTAAAAACTTAAGAAGCCATCAAATTTTTTACGTAACGCTTCATAACTCAATTACCAACAACCAAAAGACATGCCAACTTTGTTATCGCTTAAAAACTTAAGAAGCCATCACATTTTTTACGTAACGCTTCATAACTCAATTACCAACAACCAAAAGACATGCCAACTTTATGGTGTATTCACCTTATTGCACTTAACGTTTTATAAGACAAGCGCTGAAGTGCCCATAATAAATATATATAAATATATATTTTTAAATTTAAGCATTTCAAATGATTAAGAGCGACTTATGCAAGAAATGAGCACTTAAAATTATGCTGTCACCAAGCAGGTGATACTTAAGGCAGTCATATGGCTACGTACATACCTGTGACTTTACCTGCAAACTCATCCATACATATATCTATATTTACAGCCAGACAAGTGAAGTAGCAACACCTGTCGATGCATAAACTTCGCACACTTTACGCGCTCATTAAAAATGACATTTATGTGCGCAAGCGTGTATTAAGTGCCTAATGCTGTTCTGCACACGAGTGGGCTGCTCGTATAAATTCTGAGTTATCTGCAAGTAAAAGAAAAGAAATAAAGACAGCGTAACAGCTGCTCTTCGTGTCATCAAAATATGTTTTGTTTTTCAACAGCAAATCAGTGAAATAATGTCCTAAGCATTGTCACTTAAGCATCATTTTATGTGATTACCACGTAAATTTGCTGTTTTATTAAATGTTAAAAAATATACTATAAAATGATTTTAACGCTTTAAATATTGCTATAATTATATATATTTCGCACGTTTTAAATGTTATTCACACTAGAGAGGTACTTGGTGTTTTTATGGCATATTTTCGTGGTGTACGAGACGTATACGTAACCAAGCAATAATGAGGTGTTGTAATTTAGGCACATACATATTTTGAAATTGGCATGCTGTTATAAGGTGTAAAAGCATTTCATCTGTATAAAAGTAAATCATTGGGTCAATTAATTAGCACAGAAATTAAATAGTTGCATTTTTCAATTTAATAATTATAAATTTTTATGATAAATAATTTATTTATTTTATTTTTATTAAAAAAATTAAAATTTGAATAATTATATTTAAATAAAAATTTTTTGATTTTTCATTAAAAAAAGTAAAAAAATTAAATAATAAAATTTTTAGTAACAAATTTTTATATTTTTTTATTAAAAAATTGTAATTAATGAAATAAAAAAATTACTAAATAATTATTAAATTTAATTTTAATAAAAAATTTAATTTTAATAAAAATTTGATAATTTTTGGTTCAGTCTGAACTTTTTTTAAGAAAAATTGTATTAATTATTTTTTTTTAATAAAAAATCAGAAAATTTTAATTTTAATAATTTAAATACAATTAATAAAATTTTTATTAAAAAATTTAATAATTTTTGGCTTAGTCTAAACATTTTTAATAAAAATTTTATTAATTAATTTTTTTTTATATGGCAACACTTTTCAAAAATATTTTCAGTTAAAATCTTCCATAAAGCCTTGCCGTACTAATATTGTAAATTCTCTATCTCAACAAATTTATTAACTTAGCGTTTTTAAACAGGTGGCAAACCCGTTCAAAAAGACCTTCAGCCAAAAACACTTTAAAACTTATCCAATTTGCTAAATAAATATATGTATGTATGTTTGTAGGTAGCATAACCTGCTTGTCTTATAACAACTTTGTTAACTTCAAAATTTCAAAAAGGTGGCAATCACTCAGAAAAAAAATCAGAAAATAACTTTAGTTGTAAAATTTTTAGAGCGCTTTTAGTTATATTGCCATATTTTTATAATTAGTTAGCGTATCGCATTTATTAATTCTCAATTTCTACACATGTGGCAACGCTTTTAAAAACATAGACTGCAACTTTGAATTTTTATAGTTTATATGTACATAAATACGTGCCTCCAATCTAAAGTTGCAACCCTTTTTAAATTTTTTTCTTCACCAGTTTTTGTGAAAAGTTATTTTATGTTGTTTAAGTGCAATTTAGTGTTAAGTGCGTTTGGCTTAAAACTTTGAAATAGGTGACAACTCTTCCAAATTTTTTCAGCATACATAGGTAGTAAAAAATTATCTTTCTTGAATTTTCAGAATTTTGTATTAGAATTTTTTGACTTAAAAGGTTTCGAGCAGGTGGCAACCTACGAACTTCCTTCTATGGCACAATAACTATGGCACAATAAAAAACATTTCAGACGTTATAATTAAAGTGTATGCTTTAGTTTAAAATTTTGAAATAGGTGGCAACTCTGCTAAATTCTTTCACCATAAGTATTAAAAAACAAATCTTTCTTGAATTTCAGATTTTGTATTTGAATTTTAAAACTTAAAAGTTTTCGTACAGGTGGCAACCTTCTAGTTACTACTTTTTTTCACACTAACGGCACAATAAAATACATTTAAGAAATTATAATTCAAGTGTATATTCGTATTGTTAATGTGACGCAATTTCGTTACGCTACACAATTTCGTTGCATTTGTTCCATTTCAATTAATGTGGTTATACTTGAAATATTTTCTTTTTTGTAATTTTTTCTACAAATTCCATCAAAATTTTTTGAAATTTTTTATCAGTCCACATTGAGCGCTCCAGCTTCTACCCACAACTGCATCCACATTAAACCCACAACCATCTATATTTATTAGTTTTTTATTGCAATACTTTGAAATTACTTTACTAGGCGCTGAGGGTTGAAGGCTGATCGCCAACACAGCGCTACAAGCAAAACAATTAATCTTCTGCGGCTTATCGTTGCTGTCAGAGTGGCTGCTAGAAATAATTTGCGAGCACTCACACACACTCATACACGCATAGTTAGAAAAAAATAGTGGACCAAAGGCAGTAACGGCAAATGTGGTGGTATTGTTATTCTTACATATATATATATTATGTCTATCTGTATGTATAAGCGTATATATATACATATATAAGCTAAATCAAGCACACTTTACGCATACACACACATATACACAGTTACTAATAACACTTCTTATACATATAACTATAAATATCTATTAATGTACAATAGTTGTTGGCAAATGATTATTTATGCTTTTGTTTTCAGCGCATACACCACGATAGCTGGCAAACAGAGACAATGCACACTTATACATAAGCAATTTTTTTTTATGAGTTGTGTCAATAAGCTGTTATGTAACGGCAGACTCGCAAGTGTTTATGTGTATGTATTGATTTCGAGCACTGCTTTGGCATCATTGCGGCTATTGTCTAACTTTTTATCTACTTTTTTCTTTTCTTATTATCTATTTTTTCTTCTTTTGTCTCTGCTTACATAGCAAAAACTGAATTTACAAATGTCTATACAATATATCGACACCATTATTTTAAATTTCTATACTAATAACCGTAATCAGCTCGCGATTTGCGCTATTATACTAAAAGCAAATATAAAATGTTATCAAATAATAATTTTCTCCCTTTCCGCCCTTCATAGTATCGTTATTGAATTATGCTGTGATTCATAACTAAAATATCGCATGCGATATTTCATGCAATATAAAAATTCGTACTATTTCAATAAGCGCGTGCAACTAGAATTGAATCCAAATGTCTTAAAAGTTAACATAATCGCCAAAGGACCAAAAGATTCCGCCAAAGGACCCAAAGATTCCGTTGGTTCGTGCGATAAGGAATGTTACGCGTTGTGAGCTTTCATATCGCAAAAAACGGTTATGAAAAGTTTTGTTTTCGTGGGTTAATGAAGTACCATATTCAGTTAAGAAAATGTTTTCGATATTAAACAGCAATGTTATCCCAGCTTCGTACCGGCAGAAATTGCGAAAAATTAATCATTTGGAAGAGATTTGCTAAATACCCTCCCCATGACATGAGCAACGAGTAAGATGAATGAGGTAATTACGCTCTGAAATATCGAGAAAATTCACAAAATCACTTCGAATGACCATAAAATACAGTTAATCGAGTTATCGGGGAATATTGTGCACAAAATTTTTGGTTTACAAAAGCTTTATGGACTGTAAAGTGCGAAAGCTTTATAAAGTGCGAAAGCTCCGTGCAATGTGAAAGCTCTATATCATATGGAAGCTCTTTGGATTGTCAAATTTACATGCAATGTGAAAGCTCTGTGAAAAGTTACTGCTGCACGAGCTTTCAATCGATCCATTCATTATATCACAAGTCAATTTAAACAATTTCCAAATTGTATGAAGTGGATTTTGAATGGCTTCTGTACAAGTTATTTATCAATAGAATTACAGCTAAAAAAAATCGCAGAGCGTAAGCCTTACTTAATTGGAAAATCGGAAGACCCGGGTAGCGGGGTGAATTAGCCATGTCCTTCTGTCTGTCCGTCGGTATATAGCGTACTTGTCTCTCAGTTTTTACAGTAATCGTCATCCATTCTCTCACAACTGCTGGCGTATGCCAAAGATATCGATATCATTGGTTATAACCATCGCGCGGTTAGTTCTTCTTTATCCAGGTTTGACAAAGAAGCGAAGCAAATGGTTCTAGTGAACGAGGGCAAGATGAAATATCTCCTGTCATCAAACAAACAGTCGTCGCCCTTGCGACTTGGCTCCCATATCCCTGTTGACAGTCATAATTTCAAAGTCGTTGATAATTTCGTCTAACTTGGAACCAGCATTAACACCAATGACAACGTCAGCCTCGAAATCCAACGCAGAATAACTCTTGCCAACAGGTGCTACTTCGTGCTTAGTAGGCAATTGAGAAGTTAAGTGTTTTCCCGATGAACAAAGACCAAATTCTACAAGTCTGTTGAGTCGACTTGACATGTTTTCGAGAGAAAGCGATGTTTACGCTGCCATAGCTGCCATCAAAAGCCGGAATAAAGTACAATGCCAACGATGGGGTGCTATTCCTATCTCTTAGTTTTGCTGATAATGCTTGTGTGCCCGGAGTTTTCCTTGAGGCTGTCTCTTCATCAGTTTGGTCCAGTTGTGTCGGAGTGAAGGTGAGCACAAGGTATATGAGTTTCCTAATACTGCTATGGAAGACGGTCCTCGTCTTGCCATCATTATTTTGTTGTTCTTTCGGTTGGGGTTTTTATTGTTGTTGCGGTGTATTAATTTTATTCTAACGGGTTTTTACACGTTATAACAGTTGCCCTTTATGAACCCCGTGATTATCTATTATTATTACGTTTCGGTAAGATGTCATTCTTACCTACTGATGGGATGGAATACTGCCCTCGCCAGCGTTTTGCCAAACTAATCCGCTCCGGGATCACCATAATCAGAATCTTCCGATCTCGATTCTTTTGTTGGCGTGCTTGTGCTGCTTTGACGCTGATCGATGTGTTATGCCTTCTTCGCTTTGTGGCCTCGCTCTCGTGGGTAGGTTCTATCTCGGTGTAGCCCCTGTGGAGGTTGTGGACGTTTATTTAAAGGTAGCATCTTTTCGGCTCTTCGCCACAGATTCATTGAGCACATGAAGCGTTTGTAGCCAAGCCCTCCTCTCATGCAGCTCTTAGTCGGGCGCTGTGTATTACTATTCGCAGCCAACCTACTTGGCATAGGCCGTCCACTAACCGCCAGTTATGACCTCGGTAGTAGTGTGAGCTCAGGATTACTTCGGCTTTTAAGAAGTGTACTTATTTACTTATTAAAAAAATTCAAGTATCATGTGAGATAATACAGCATATCTTAAAATGAATAAGTTTTTCAATTAATTTTGTTTTACAGTCTAAATTCTAAGCAATATTTAAAATCTAACTCGACTTCCTTTGACCTTAAAATATTGCAAATGAAGCGATTAAATTCAAAATGGTGTGTTTTTTAACCAAATTTCCTCCTCTTAATTTACTGCAATATATTTGTGGGCATCACAGGGACGCCCTCTAGTGCAAACTAACTTCCAGAGGCCTGCAAAAACGAGCAAAACAACAACAAACACATGCAAATAGTTGCAATTTTTTGAGCAGACTTATTTACACAGACACAAATAGACGTGCTTGTGCAACAAAAATCCGTTAAAACGTTGCAGTTAAAATAAATATTTATGCAAATACAAAAACAACACATACACACTTTCACATTGCTGTTCACAACAACTGAGAGCACAAAGCGAGAGCGCATTTAAATAAATATTTACAAAGTCGAAATGCAAACAAAACGCACACACACACCCACACATGCATGCGTAATATGTTTATGTTTTTTTGGCTGTGTATGTATGTGGCAATGTGCGTTGCATTGTTAAATAAGTGAATAAATGAGTGAATAAGCCCACTTGTCTTGCTGGTATTTTATCTCGCCAACGCAGGCGTTGCAACCAAATCCATTGAGAATACATTTATATTGTAGCAAATATGTTGCTGCGTGTATATAGGTATGCGGCTGCATGCCACAAAAGCATACATGTTAATAACAAGCACAAAAACAACACTCACACATAATTGACAGCGATTGACGTGTGCATGTGTGTGCACGCTTATTAAAACACACATGCATGCATATAAAACACACATACATATGTATATTGGCGCTATTAACAATGCCTTTCAATTGTAATGCAATCAAAACCACGCGAATTAATTTCAATTATCCTTTGAAGTGAACAATTGAAGTGGAAATTCAGGCGCATGTGAAGCTGTAGCCACACACACAAGTGTTTGCAACACGGCTTTGCCGCTATGTATATGCAAGATAT
Source organism: Bactrocera neohumeralis (assembly GCF_024586455.1). Classification (NCBI taxonomy): domain Eukaryota; kingdom Metazoa; phylum Arthropoda; class Insecta; order Diptera; family Tephritidae; genus Bactrocera; species Bactrocera neohumeralis. The sequence goes on from NC_065922.1 coordinate 67,913,063, forward strand.
GTGCATAAATCTGTGCGTTTGTGTGCTGTCATGCCGCTGTAATTGAAAAGCATGCGCGCTTTTCGCCGAGCTGATAGTATGCCGCATGTTGGCGCAGTCAAGTGTGCCGCTTGCTGACGCATAGGCAAGATTAAGCGTGTAGTCTCAGGAGGGCTCTTAACGCTGCAATAAAATTTTTAAAATTTAAAATATTGGAAATTTGCTATTTAAATAAAATTATAACTTTGAAACAATTTAATTATATTGCACACACACTGACATATAAACTGTAAAGTTAAGCGAAAGTGCAATAATCAATATAATGGGTATATGGCGGCTTGGGGAAATAGTAAACCGATTTGTTTGATTTTCAGCGACAGATTACATAGTTCTCAGAGAAATATGTGCATGTAATTTTATTAAGATAAAAAGAAAATTAACCCATATTTGTGGAGTAAAGTCAACCGTATGTTCAATAAGCACTATATCCCATATGATGGCTGGGAGGAGCACTGAACTGATAGGCTTTGTTTTTCGCAGAATATTATGTACTTGTTTGAAGAAATATGCTTGCTTGAGTGCAATAAGATACAACGCAAATTGACAGATTTTTGCAACATTAAGTTAACCGCAAGTTCAATAATCACTATATGGAATATATGGTTGCTAGGAGCAATACTGTGGCGATTTTGTAAATATTTAGTACCAAGCTACATATATATTATTATCAGGAAAATATTTGTATGCTCACTTAATTTTATTAATATTCGTCGCAAATTAACCGTTATATGTGGCTAGTCAACTGCATGATCTAAAATTATTGTTTTATGTTTATGGTAGCTAAGCAAGGTGTTGAATCAATTTGATTCATTTTCAATGCCAGGACATATTATTGTCAGAAAAATATGCTAAATGAAGTGCATTACGATATGTTAGAAATTTATCGATATATTTCACCAAGTCCATTGTATTTTTGAAAGCAAATACATTGAATATGTAGCTCTAATTAAGAACCTGATCCGATTTCATTCTGCTTTTTATTAAAAAAAATTAAATATTAAATATTTGTAAACCATTTAAGCAATTAAGTTCTCACCGATATACATATTGTGACAAAAAATACCCGGAAATTGTAAATAAAGCGAAAAATATTGAAGTATTCATCAATATTTATTTTGCCGCCTTCAAAGTAATCCTCGCCAGATATAATACATTTATTGCAACGATTTGTCCAGTCCTCGAAACACTTTTCATAAGCAATTTTTGGGGATGTCCTTCAGCTCCTTCAGCGCATTTGGTTTTATCTCCTCGATCGTCTGAAAACGGCTTCCACGTAGTGGCAATTTCAGTTTGAGGCACAAAAAAAGTCACACGTAGCCAAATCTGGTGCATACGGTGGTTGATCGGTGGTATTCATTACGATTTTGGCTTTAAATTCGCTCGCAAACGTAGCTCGATGCGACGATGCCTTATCAGCGTGCGTAATTTTTTATATTTTCTTTCACAATTTCCGTCATTTTCGACGGATGTTCTCACGCAAACAGCTCAATGCAGCCAAATAGAACTCCTTATTGACCGCTTGTCTCTGTGGAACAAATTCATGATGCACCAAACCACGAATATCGAAAAAACAATGAGTATCACCTTGATTTTTGAACGGCTCTAGGGTGGTTTTTTTGGTTTCGGCTCGCTTTTTCCTCCATTCCGATGATTGTTGACTTGTTTGCGTGTCAAACTCATAAACCCTCACCTTATCGGCACTTATAATGCTCACTAGGAATGTGTGACCGACATCCGCACGATCAAACACGTCCAAAGATACCTGTCTACGGTACGCTTTTTGAAAAAAATTCAGATTTATCAGAACGAGTCGAGCAAAAACGCGTTTCATTCCCAAAATATACACCAAAATCATTCAAACCTCTCTTTCCATCTCTTCAACACTTGTCTGGTGATTTTCAAGCACCATATCTTTAACTTTTTTAACATTTTCATCAGTTGAAGAGGTCGGAGGTCGTTCAAAACGAGGCGTGTCTTCAACGATCTCTCAGCCGTCTTTGAAGGCTTTGTACCACTCACACGATATCTGGTTAGAAATACAAAATAAATAAGGATAGTCCTTCCAACTTAGCAAAATACATTTTTGGAAATATCACTTACCCGTGGAATTTAATATACAATTTCCCGGTACTTTGAATATCAATAACAAAAATGTTATAATGGGCTGTCAAAAAAGTTTTGCGGTATTTTTATGGATTTTTTTTTTTTTTTATTGAAATTGAAATGAATTTTTGATGACTCATGCCCAGCTCTTGACCGATGCTACGGTTGCTACTATGCGGTCTCTTTCGACCAATTCAGCGATTTTATCGCAATTTTCGAAGACAGGCCTTCCGGAGCGTGGCGCATCTTCGACCACCTCTACACCCGAACGAAAACGTTGAAACCATCGTTGTGCGGTGGAAATGGAAACTGTATCGGGTCCATAAACTTTCCATGCATTTTTGCATTTACTAGTAGTACTGTAAAATATGCCGTCTTATTTTTGCGCGACGCTATAACTCACGAACGACTTAAAATAAACGACAATCAATCAAACACGTGTTAGCGAGTGAAATGAGCCTTCCAAAAAGGTATAGAATGACGAATAAAACTAGAACTACGCGCTTTCAGCGAAAATACCGCAAGACTTTTTTTTATCAATTTTTATGCAAATTTTTCAACTTTTATGAATTTATCCTTTACCAATTTTTATGAAAATTATTATTCTCACGGTTGACTGCAAAGCTTGAACGATTTAGAGGAATGCCAAATAATTACGACAATCAATCATGTACACTCTTAGCGTGTGGTGGCCTGGCATGGTTTCCAACAAGTCAAATTTTCACGGCGTGTGGTGGAAGTGCAGAGAAATGTTGTATAAGCATAGCTTAAATTGCCTTGCTGGTTTGTGTGATATAGCTTAAAATCTTCTACAGGGCAGGCCACGCCTACTTTTCTAAATTTGTTTTTCGACCATACATGAGCTATGAGTCTTTTCAAAAATATTCATTTGATTTTGTGTTTTAAAAGCAATGCATTTTTTCAGGATTAACGGAATTTTTTGGGCGTGGCATTGTAACGTTTTCATCAAATTGCAAAAACTACATACTCATTGCTTTACTGGTAGAATACTTTATTATTCCATACTCGCCGACATACGAGAATCAATTAATTTTTTTAATTTTTCCGAAATTATCATTTTTCAATATATTTGCTTATTTTTCCTACAGACGCTCTGTTTTCATTTCAAGTATTGTTTACGTATCTAGATGCTATGAAATCTATGAAATCCACACTCCTATTGTAGTTCGCTGAAAAGTTGTTGTTGCACATGTAACAATAATCAGCTCAGTATGAGGATTAAATGTTGCCCTTACAAGCAAATATGAAGCATGTATGTGTGTTTGTGCGTCTGTTGTTTACATGTCTTTCATTATGTGTTTGCATATGTAACGATTTAATTTAATTGAAAAGTTTTACGGCTGTCACAGACACCCAGCTCTCTGTTCAAATATGTATGTATGTGTGTTCTTAGTTGTTGTTGTTGCGTATGTATCACTGATTTTACAAATTAACTGCTAATGAGGTTATTTGTAATACGTAGAAATTGCTGTTTAAAGATGTCAGACTAAAACTTAATTAATGAATATAAAATTTTGGGGTTATGAGTAAGCTTGTGTGAATACACATGTTGAGGATAAATATCATGACCTAAAATACAAAACAACGTATAATCAAAAACATCGAATTCAAGTTTTGTATTTCTTATCATTCACTAAATCATATTACTTATATGTAACATAAAATTTTCAGCTGCCGCTCGCAGATATAACCAATATATAACCATTGTATAACCATTTTATAACCAGTTTATAACCAAAACTCAAATTTTGTTTCCTTTGAGTGGTTGCTGTTATAACGTTTTTCCTTCGCCTATAAGCTTATGATAAGTGACATTACGTTATTTTGCATTTTAGTTGACGATATATATGTATACATAAGCAAAAGATATTAACAAAAGGCCTATAAATAGTTTAAGGGGGTACTCTCATGTGAACGCATACATTTGACCACTTTTTATGAATTTTTTTTTATGCGACAACAAAATTCAATCATTTTAATTTTTTAATATATTTTTATTTGTATTTTGAAATGTACAAAAAAATATTTTTTTTTCGTTTTTTACATTTTTAATATATTTTTTTTTTAAATCAAAGTAGTTCCCAACAAAAAAAGTAGGTCACTGGTCATGGTGATAGCGGCTGTTCATGTTGTCTGAAATAAAAAAATCGAATCGATTATTATTCAGTAGTTATGCGGCTATCGCCTCTACCAAATATAATCAATTTCATAAAAAAAAAATGTCAAACTTCAAAAAAAAGTCACGAAAATCTTGTTTATCAAATACTATGAATTTCGGTTTGAATTTTTCACAGCATGTTTTCAATAGGTTTTACTGTCAAAATGTAAAAAAAAAATCGATTTTTCGAAGTGATTACATGAGAATACCCCTTTAATGAAGGTATTGAAGTGAGAAATGCTACAAAAAACGAATATTGGCTCATTGATTTAGTTATAAAGACTTCCCGGTAATTTAACATTAAATGAAACTGAGCTTACACGCTACTCTTCGAGAAATAAATACCGAACGTGTTAATATTACAATAATAATATATGAATTCAAAAATTTCATTTTTTACAATTTTCGCAAAATATCAGTTGAACTTTAAGTCTATTGCAATTTTGTGGCAGAAATTATTTTTTACAAATATCTTAATGTTACATTTTGCTTTTGCGTGGTGCCTAAGACTGCACGTGCTCTCAAAGATAAGAAAAACAAAAACGAAAAAAATTAGACAGCTTCGCATAAAAGCACTCGCCACAGTTGTGTATGTATACTCTCTTCTTTCAAATATATTAAATTTTAAAATGCTTTTAAGCAGCACTCGGAAATTGAATGCGCAAAAACGCTGGAAAATATTTATCAGCCGCTGCGGCAAAAAATGTTAGACTAAGCACAAAAGTACAAATGAATGGCGAAACGAGTCGCAGCAATTGGCAGGAAGTGCGGGTGTAGGGAAAATGAAATTGGTAAACTGACTTTAGTGGGCAGTGGCTTGGAAAGCCTGCCAGCTTTGTGCTGAAGTCTCAGTCGAGGAAGCAAAAAAAAAAAAAAATCACCGAAATGAAATTGATAAAAATGAAACAAAAAACGGAAATTTTGATATTGGAAAAAAAAAATCATAATAGAAATTTTCAAAAAAAAAAATGCAAACCAAATGTATTTCAAAAAACATCTAATTTATAACTATATGTTTTATACATATATAAAAAATACAAAAAAAAATAGAACAAATAGAAAATTTAGCAGAAAATTAAAAAATAATTAAGAAGACATTTTTAAAACAAAGTTATGAAAAAATGACCTCAAAAGGTATATAAGAATAAAAAAAATTAATTTATAATTATATAATTTATTGCATAAAACAAAAACAAATCGAAGAAAGCGTTGAGAAGCATATAAAACAAACATTAATGAAAAATTTAAACAAAAAAAAAATACCTTTTATTAAATTATTAAAAAAACCAATTAGAAAAATTATAACAAAAAGAAGATCTTAATAAACGCATACAAAAATAAATAAAATACTGGGAAATGAAAATTGTGTAAAACTGTTAAAATACTTTAATACTTAAAAATATTAATAATTTAAAAAAATTTAAGAATTTTTTAAAAATTTAAAATTATTATAAAAAATTAAACAAAAAAAACAAGAAACAAATAAATCAAAAGAACAATTTTGCGAACAATATTCATACCATTTAAAAAAATTACGGAATTTTTAAATTTAAAAATTGTTGAAAATTGGTCAAAAAACTGGAAAAAAGAAAAATGTGAAAGACCATTCAAAATATTTAATAATTTAAAAAATTTTTAATAAAAAAATTTACAAATTTTACAAAAAAAATGACCTGAAAAATTATAGAAAAAAATAACAAGAAAAATTTTGCAGCAGCATTAAATTAATTCTTAAAAAAAAAAATTAAAAACGTTAAAAATTAAAAATCAGTCAAAAAAATTTAACCAAAATTAACAAAATGGAAAAAAAGAATTTTTTTTTTAAATCAAGGCTACGATTTTGCAAGCAGTAATAAAAAAATATAATAATTTTACAAAAATTACAACAAAAAAATTTGCATGAAAAATTTTGCAATAAACAAAAAAAAATAGAAAACGTTAAAAATTGTTAAAAAAAATTAAAATAAAACAAAAAAAAAATTGGAAACGTTAAAAATTAAAAATTGGTCAAAAAAAAAAAATAAACTAAAACTAAAAAAATGGGGAAAAAGAAAATTTTTTAAAAATGAAGGCTACGATTTTGCAAACAGTAATTAAAAAAATTCCTAATTAAAATAAAATTTACAAATTTAAAAAAAAAATTGAACAAAAAATGATAACAAAAAATTTGCACGAACAATTTTGCAATAAACAAAAAAAATAGAAAACGTTAAAAATTGTTAAAATAAAATTAAACTAAAACAAAACAAAATGGAAAACAAATTTTTTAACTACGATTTTGCAAACAGTAATTAAAAAGTTTAATAATTAAAAAAAATTTACAAATTTTACAAAAAATTAAATAAAAAATGATAACAAAAAAATTTGCATGAAAAATTTTGCAATAAACAAATAAAAATAGAAAACGTTAAAAATTAAAAATTGTTAAAACAAAATTAAACTAAAACAAAAAAAAATTGGAAAACAAATTTTTTAACATTAAGGCTACGATTTTTCAGTAAATTTCAAATAATTTTTGAGTAAAAAATTTAAACTGAAATTTCAAAACAATAAAAGAAGTATTAAATATTTTTTAATCCGAAAATGTCAAAAGCTTTTTGTTTGAGAAGAAAACTTAAACTAAATTTTATTTTGAGGAAATTTGAATAAAAGTGAATTGTTTTAATAAGAATATAGCATATAATATATTTTTTGAAACAGAAAATGTCGAAAAAGGTGAGAAGAAAATTTTGAAAGAATATTTTTTCTTAAATTTTAAGAAACTTCGAAAAAAGTAAAATGCTTTTAATAATAATATAATATATAATAAATTTTGGTATTATTCGGAAAATGAATGTGAAGAAACTTTAGAAGAAAATTTTAAAAATAATGAATTTTTTACTCGGAAAAGGCTAAACATTTTAAGAAGAAAATTTGCAAAAGATTCACATTTTTTTTTAATTTGGATTTGAAAAAAAAATTTAATTTTAAATTAAATTAAATTAAAATTAATTTAAATTGAAAAAAGTAAATTGTTTTAAATATTGCAAGGAACGTACGAAGAATTAAAGAATACAAAGACAAATTATTATGAAGAAATGGCAGAAAGAACAACATGCATCTAAAGTTTTTTAGCGACCTTTTTTCTCTACTTTATCTATTATTTATGTAGGTATATATCTGCATGTGTTTTTTGTATGTGCTTAGGGCGCCGGCTAGGCGCTTTTCAAAATCCGAATGAAGCTACTCAGCCAAAAGCAGACAAGGCAAGTGTGCACACTTAAAGTGCGCAAAGGAGTGAGGCGAGGGTTGCATATATTTGCATAGAAAAACACGTCAGTATGTTTGTGTGTATATATGTTAGAGCAGGCGTCTGCTATGAATTAAGTATGCTTTACTGTATTGTTGCGCTACTGACTTGTATATGTGCGTGTTACAAAAGCGCTGAGCCAGCAAGCTAACACAGCACACAATAGCTATATACACATATATTATATATTATTTTTTATAACGAAATAAATAAAAAATAAACGAAAAAAGTTGCGCATGACTCAAGTCCAAAAATTACAAACGAAAAAACAACAAATATTACCAGAAGACTACAAATCATGCTGACGGCGTTCTAACAAATAAAGTAACTATAAAATGCATGAGGCGGCGTGTGCTGACTATTTTCCACTACTATAGGAGGCAGACAGCGGCATAGTTAGCCTAAATGTAGGCAACAAAAAGCAAGGCACAAGGGCGTGTAGTCTGGCTGCTGCGAAAACAAAGCTCGGATAGTTGTTGGCGGGCTTGTCTGAACTACATAAGTGCAGGAAAAATGGTAAAACCTTGCAATTGTGCCTCATATTGGAGACAAAGATAGGGTGCATAAGAAATATGTTGAAAATATAAATATAAGAAATATAAAAAATTGGTTTAAACTCTATTCACTCTTCACTTGAATCGAAGATACAAATGAAATTATAGCAAATATAGCCTTGCCAAACCATAGTGTCTCCATCTAACAGATTTTTAGCCGAAAATCTTCAGTTACAGATCAAAATGACTCAGAAAATATGAAAACTATAACCAAGTTTTAAAGCGATGAACGCCTAGATTAATAGATGTTAATTTAATATTGTACCAAATGATGGTAAAATTGCATTTCATTATTTTATAGGAATGATTTTTATGCAGTTTCCTGAGCAACACTCAGTCTGTATTGACCGAAAAAAGTAAGCATATATTATTAGTTTGCTGACGACTAAATAAATATTTTAGAGTACTTGCATAACCATAAGGTGCAGTGCGTATGAGCAACATTTTCGTTCATTAGTAGTAGGCAATAAAATTTAATAACTCATACGTAGTGGTGCACCACAAATTGGACGGAATTATACAAATGTGGCATTTATTACGTTAAATTTATGCAAATAAATTAAGTATTTTCGTTGGCAAGGACTTTTTACGTAATTTGAAGTTAAGATATAATCACTTTTGAGCACAAAATTTAAATTGCTGGAAAATACAAAAAGAAAAAAGAAAAAATGTAAAATATAATATAATGAGAAAATTCTTGAAATTAATAAATATAATAAGATAAGATAAGATAATAAGATAAATAATAATAAGAGGTGAAAAAATTCAAACAATTATATTAAATGTAAAATATTTTTTTATATTATTTAGAAAATAATAAAATATATAAAATATTATATTATGTGAACAAAAAAATGTATAATGTACTTTTAAAAGCATAAGACACGAGATAAAAAGAAATTGCTTTTGTGAGTCAGCAAAAATCGAATTTTAGTAATATTTTGTACTTTTCATCACACAATCAGCAAATTTGTATTTTTCTTGCAATAAAATCATTATTCTACTCTTAGTTTAATTGGTATTTTTAAAAAACACAAATTATAATCACATGAAAAATTTATTAAAAATTGAAAAAAAAAACATTGTGCTTGAAACCTTCGAAAGAACTCGGCTTTTTTCACAATGAATATATTTATATAATAATAAAGTTTTGTAATATATATAATTTCACAATTAAAAAAAAGTATTTAACTACATTTCAAATTGCAAAAAGTAGTATTTTGAATATGATATTATTCTTTTTTGCATAAAAATGCAAACGAATGTGAATAGCTGCTTAAGTTAATTTACTTCTTGCATTTGTGTAATATTTTATTTTATTTTTTTTTTGACTAAAGAGTTTTTAAATCAAACATTTTTTCTTTATTAATTTAAAATTTTCTATCAAATTTTATTTTTCAATCAGAACATTTCAATCAAAAAACAAAAAAAATAAAAAGTTTTTTAACTTCATGCATTAATGTAATATTTTCAATAAAAAAAAAGAATTCTTAAATCAAACATTTTTTTTCATTAATTTAAAATATTTCATCAAAATTTTTATCAATCAAAATTTTTTTTATCCATCAAAAAATTTTTTTTTTATCAATCAAAATTTTTTTATCAATCAACATTTTTTTACCAATCAAAATTTTTTTAACAATCAAAATTTTTTTAATAATTAAAAATTGTTTTCATTAATATGCATTTTTCCATAAAAAAATTTTTTCGATCATAACTATTCAATCAAAAAAATAGTTTTCAATCAAAAAATCAAAAAAATAAAAAAAAAGAATTTTTAAATCAAACATTTTTTGTTCATTAATTTAAAATTTTTTTTTAATTAGAACTTATCAATCAAAAAATCAAAAAAAAAGAAAAATTGTTTTACTTCATGCATTTATGTAATATTTTGTTTTATTTTTTTGTTTTGATTAAATATTTTCAACTATTTTTTTACCAATCAAAATTTTTGTCGGTAAAATTTTTTTTAACAATTAAAATTTTTTATCAATCAAATTTTTTTTATTAATATAAATTTTTTCTATCAAAAAATTTTTTCAATCATAACTATTCAATCAAAAAAATAGTTTTCAATCAAAAAATTAAAAAAATATTTTCAATAAGAAAATAAAAAGTTTGTTACCTTTTGCATTTATGTAATATTTTATTTTGTTTTACTTTATTTTATTTTTTTTATTTTAATTTTTAATTTTTGTTTTGATTAAAAACTTTTTCAATCAAAAATATTTTTGTATTCATTTAAAATTTTCTATCAAAAAAAAATTTTGTTTTCAATCAGAACAATTCAATAAGAAAATATTTTTCAATCAAAAAACCAAGAAAAATGTCGAATAAAAAATAAAAAGTTTTTTACTTCTTGCATTTATGTAATATTTTTTTTATTTTTTTATTTTTTTATTTTTTTTTTATTTTTTTTTCTTTATTTATTTTTTTTTTTTTTTTGTTTTGTTTAAAAATTTTTCTATGAGAAATTAAAGAATATACCTTGCAGCTGCCACATGAACTATTTCAAACAACGTTTCATATTTATGCGTGTATGACACTGCTCATAAAAACACAAATTGTCACTTATGCAGCTGTCTTTGCTTAGCCATTTATTTATTTATTGCATTATACTTGCATCTGTGCGCTCACGCTGTCACTTAAATTCAATAAAAAGCTTTTTTAATTCTTCATATTTCTTTTTCACAAGAAAAAATAATATTTTTCGAGATTCTTTTTTCGTTTTTATTGCCTCCATTTATGCATTGTCCTTTTATATAAATATGTGTGTGTATTGGTATGTCTGTATTATAATTTTTTATTTGTTCATGTGCGTATTTAATTGCGCACACGCAACTCGCAATACATTTTGCATTATATTTTGTTGTGCGCCATTTGCCTTTGTATGACTGCGTACAAAAGTGCACACACAAGCGCATACACGTCTACACAGCAGCATTGTTATAAAGTATTTCTTGATTGTTCACATTGTTGCTGCAGTTGTGCGCGCACACTTTACCCTCTGCGACGGCGCATATTTGCGCATACTATTACACTCATTGTAGCAACATTTATTGTTATTACTGCGTACGCACACCCGCCTGCGCTACCTGCGCCGCATCCACGGCAGCGCAACGGCGAAATTGCTCATCAGCGCCACACTTAGGTCTGCAGTTATAATATTCACTGTTTTATTGTTTTTTGTTTTGTGTGTGTGCGTGTGTTTTGTTATTTGTTTAGTCGCTTTACTATTAATATTTGATAAATGGATTTTTTTGCATTTATATGCGCTTTGTTTGCCGTTTTGTGGCAGTTGTGTTTGTGTATATTGCTTTTGTGCTATAATTAGAATTTATGACTGGTCTCTTTTATTGTGGAAGCAATGCTGCAAGCAGGCAGGCTGTGTGTTTTTGATAAAATTTAAATGTTTTTGTGTGTGATAATATTTAACAAAAAATTAAAGTATCTTAAAAATTAGAGAAACATATTATTTTTTTAATCAAATTCTTAAGCAATGTCTTTAATATGCTCTAATACCACATTTTAGTGGTATATTTTCAGAGTACAAAAAGTGTTACGCTATAGTAACATTTAACAATGTAGTGCTCATAATAATTATAAAAATTAACTGGTCTTAAAAAAATTAGAGAAACATATTTTTATAAAGCAAAATAATCTTAGAACTTAATAATTATCATATATTGAACAATGCTAAGACCTAAATTTATTTGAAGACGGAGTTACAGCTCAACCAAAAATTCTGCAAATAGCTATCAACTCATCTTTAGCCTCTCTATTACATATACCACGCTATTATTTAATATTATACGAAAATCAAAAAGGCTTTGATAAGCCAAAAATAAATATATGAATTTTGAATTCAATTATAGAAAATGTATTATATCTTAAAGATAACGGTGAAAGTATACACATTTGAACTTCCTTAACTCGAACTTCTATAACTCAAAGTTCTCCATAACTCGAACTCTTGAATTCACAATAAAACTCAAATTTCGTACAAAGTTCTTTCCATAATTCAAAGTCTCTTTTACTCCAACTTTTCTTTGTGGATTATGGTGACTCGAGTTAGGAAAGTTCAGCTATATTTCCTATTCATATTTTTTGTTTAAATAATTTTTATATAATGAAATGTAGAAGTGTATATTTTCTGTACCGATAATATGTGGACAGGCCTCGATAAATAGCAATCTTATTTTTTTAAAGAAATTTTTCTAAATAGATGGTAATTCTGTTCCACAATGAAATATTTTATATTGATGTTGCTATAAGTATTGGTTGGAGAAGAAAAAATCATAAGGTGTAACTTTTATCATTAATGTTTTTTAAATAGGTGGCAATTCTGTTCACAAATGTTTCCGTTTTATTAATACCATTGATGAAAGAAATAAATAATGATATTTAAAATTAATTTTTTTTAATTAGATGGCAACCTTCCACGCAACCTTTCTTCAATGAACTTTTTTTTACTAAAAATACTTATGGTACCATTGCAAAAAAAATATATTTAATGATGGTTAAATATATTCGATGAAAAAGGTGGCAACTCTGTTTTAATTATTTTTCCGACTAACTGTTCTCAAACACATATTTAAATATCTTCCTTCCAGTGTGTAAGCTATTTTACACGTTGTTAGTTGGAAATGGTATAATCTTAGGTAAAAGCAACTCTATTTTGTTGCTATTAACAAGCCGAAAATATCGTTCAAAAATGTCTGAAGCCTGAAATTGTTCAATTAATTACTTTTTTGTGCTCACATCGTTGGAACGGAGTTAAAGGAGATATATACATAGCTAAACGCTCAATTTTCTATTCATGAAGGTGTGGCAACTCTGGATAATATACATTATTAATTTATCAGTTCTGAAATATTGGCGGAGTTTTCCTACTTAAGTCTTTGCTAATTTTAGCACTTGTACTTACTACATTTTATGTTTCAGACATGTGACAACTCTCAAATTTCATATCATAGTTGCTCAAATTTATAAAATCTCTTCGAGTTGCTTTTAAAAAGGTAGAAAAAACTAACTGGGTATTTGAGATGTAGCACTCCTGTGGAGTGCGCTGCGTATGAGTAATATTTTGTTGGACCGAAACTGCTCTGATATGTTTTGGTAACTCATACGCCATGTAATACTCTGGAATATTCATAATTATGATAATTATAATTAAGACTAAACATATTGGATGTTTTCACTTTTGATTTTTTTTCATTGAACTGAAATTGTTCTCACAGTTTTTGGTAACTCATACGCCATGTTATTCTCAGAAATATTCGCAAATAAGAACAAATATATTACATTTTTTCACTTTTTTCATTTAAGGAGTAATTTTTTGTGATGTTATTTTAAAATGTAATAATGGTATTTCGCCCTCACACACATACTGTTCTGACTGCCTATTAAGAAGAGGTAGTTTTGTACTTTTCTAGTTAAAAGTATACTTTCATGACACTTCCAACCTTTATTTTTTCATAAAACTGTTTATTTTCGATTTTTCCATTATATTCAATATCCAAGCAGTAAATTTATTTGGCAGATAATTTCCGTTAGTTGTTTCCACGTATTTCGTGACACTTGACTGACGGCTGTCAAAAAATTTATAGATTCCTTAAATGTTCTTCATATTTTCATATTTATTTCAGTTTAAACTTACAGACAACCCCGACTAACAGCGAAAGCTATCGAATATACATATATGCAACCTAGCCTAAAAAACTAATAAATAACAGTTTCGACATGCAAAAAGCGGGTTATTATTTGTAGCATGTATGCATACCAAATGGCAAAATAAAAAAAATCCAAAGGAAAGAACAGCAACTTTATTTGCGCTTTTTTCCGCACACAATTTTCGTCAAACAAAAAAATTCATTATTTCACTTTGCTTTGTTTCAGCCATTTCCATTATGTGCGCCAACAGCAAAGTTTTTTCATTAAAAGATACTTGCCTGTATTGACAGTTATCTATACGAAAACTTGTGCTGCCAAATTACAGGCAGTAAATATTTACGAATTTCCTATCCCTCCTGTTTGTTGGACAAATGTCTAATAAATTTCTCTTTTTTGACGCAACTTAGTTTCAATATAAGTTTTTACATAGGTATTGCTACAACTTATTTACGCAATTTTTTTGCATACTTACCACCCCACTAGTTTGCACTTTTGGAAAAAAAAATTATTTTAGTAAAAGTCAATTCTATAAAAAATAGTAAAAATATTTTTTTATTCAAAATGTTTACAATTATCAACTTCTATTATTGTATGTGAACTTTTTATTTATAACTGTACTTTTTCAGACAGAAATTAATTATTATGCTTTCATTTTTTATCTGCATTGCAGGTTTCCTTTCATGGGACGTCGGTGATTGTCACGTCGATTTGGAGGAGGAATTGAATACGATCACGCAACACGCACCAGAGGGAGAGGAAGCTCGTCACGGTAAGTCTGATTTACATAATTAGACTACATATGATAAAATATATGAGGAAGAAATTAAAAAAAAAAAATTACTGCAGATTACCAATTCTATTTTTTTTTGATTCTGACAAAATGGTTATAAAATATAAATAAAATGGGGTATTGAAATTATGGTATAAGAATATTTATTTTGTTTAATTTTTTTATCATGTTTTATTCTTTAAGTAAGGCAATTTTAGATTTTTTTTTTAATTTTTTATTATATATTTCATTATCTAAAATTCTCGATTTAAACAAAAAATATAAAATATGACAATATTTTTGCTATATATGAGTGAAGTAAACCGAATTCGGAACTTCAGCTTTATAAAAAAAATCAATTACCCCATAACAATGAACTCAGGTATACCAGTGCGTATGGATGACCGAGTTCAAGAGCGCACTTTCAGCTAACCAAAATGTTGCGTATACGCACTACTTCACATTAGAATTTTATTCCAAATGTAAATTATTACTTAATGAGTTAAGTTTGTTTTAGCAGTAAATACGCATTAATTAATGGGGTATGGCAGTGCGTATGAGTTATGAAATCTAGAATAACACTTTCAACTAGCTAAAAGTGTTGCTCATACGCACTGTACAATTCATTCCAGGTACATTTTTCTTTTTTAAAATAATTGGATATAATAAGTTTAAAGATATTTTGACGCCTTTAATTTTAATAAAAAAATAAGGGGTGTGTAAAATATTTCCTATAAATTGTAAATATATTATTATAAATTTTATAAATTTTGTACTAAATCAGTATGCGTTACGTGCATTTACTTTTTAATGTCAGCAATAGCAAGACATTGGGTTTATTAATATAAATAAATGCACTGTTTTTATTCCTATTGTATTTATTTGATCAGAAAAGCTTAATAATGGCGTTTCGTTTGAAGTTTTTCTCATATAATATCCCCAAATATCAACTCCAGTAGCCATATAGAGACCTTATTTTGACAGTAGACACAACTACATGTCTGATGATCTTACATATTATTATTCTAAAGCAAATTTTGTTTCATATTTTCTGCTTCTAAAACCTCTAATATTTGTGCATTTTTGTATGACGAGTGTAATAAAAATATTATACAATTATTAAAAATCAATTATTTAAGAAACTCGAAGTAAATAATGTTAAGATCTACCTTCATTTGCCCTTAGTATCCAGTATTGACTACAAAAAAAAATTTTGCTCTTTCTTAGTGCCGAAATGGATAGCAAAATGGTCAGTTATGGGTGGTACAATGGGTTAGATAACAATTTTGCTCTTCTCCGTTTAATATTGCTTCAAAATGTGCTAAGATTTTAAACTAAACTTGTCAGAGCTAAAAGTTTTGATATACTTTTTTTTATTAAAAAATTCGCTAAAAGTGAGTTTTTCAACCGGAACTGGAGTTTTTAGCTATAATAAAATAATACTTACAATTTTATCCCCGAGATGATATGAAAGGGCTTTAATGGAGTCGGGGTCAAAATTGGACGATAGTCGTGGCACCGCTCACTTTCAGATGAAAACACATATCTTGGACCGATTTCAACCAAATTTGGAATGCGACATTCCGGCTGAGATTTTTATGTTACAGTGTAAAAATGGGCAAAATCGGGCTACAGCCACGCCTACCTCCTATATAACACATTTTTAAATTCTGTTTGAAACCATGTGTACCACTTTATAACTAAAAATTGCGTAAATCGAACCCAAAATGTGCAAGCTCCTAAGTCCTGAATAAGTGGATCCAGTGCTTATAGTTGACTTTTTACCAAAAAAATCGATCACTATTTGAAATATATAACGTAATTTCCGAGAGAATCCTTTCCTGATATTAGTATGTTTGTGTGCTACAAATGGGTTGAATCGGGTCAATACTTCCCTCACCACCCATATGCCTAATATAAAGATTTTGGAACTTCCAGGTGACTTTATACTGCACACTTACATATATCGGCGTATATATCGATCGTGTTTTTCTTAATAATGTATAACTGAAGGTACTTCCTTGGCTATAATCTAAGTTGCAAGAGTATAAAATGTTCAGTTATACGATATTATTAGATATTCCTTATATTTTTTTTTAATAATTTTTTGTATTTATTTTTTTATATTTTTCCATTTATCATCTTTTTTCTTTTTTAAAAATATATTGTATTATAATTAATTTCTTTCTTTGTAATTACTATTTTTTAAATTTTTTTAATTACTTATTTATTTATTTTTAAATTATTCTTATTTTTTAATCGTATATACTTTATATGTTTTTATTTTTACGTAATTTTTTTCTCTTACATCTTTCAGTTGTCAATTTTATTTTTTCCCACATACTTCCTTAAGCGCTTTTAATACACGCCATGAAAATGCTTTTGAACTCTGTTGACACTTTTAATCCGAGCGTAACGCGAGAATTTCCACCAAATGCGCACACTTGACGCTATGAAAATGCAGATTTCGCACAGTTTCATACACATACTATAGAATTCTGCAAACATGAAGCTTGCTCTACACCTGCTGACTGCTTGTACAGTTATATGCAGGTGGCTCCCTGAACCCAACCCACAGTTTTGAGCACTGAGCGTGCTTGACCACGGGCTTAAATATTAAGCGCATACTCATTCATGCCTTCATATTTATTTTCGTATGTGGGTGTATGCTTGTATATGTATGTCTGCCTTTGTGCGCATTATGCCATTTCCTTTGCCATATTTTCATGTCTACCCATTTTCTGAAAATTTTTAACATTTTCCTACATGTTTCCACACCTTTTGCAATACCTCTACAGCCGTTTATTACATTTTACTTCAACCCTTTTCCGTTCCATTGTCGTTTTCTCATTTTCTCCATTTCCTATTTGCAATATACTATTTTCACCGAAACACACAAGCATACATATTTTATGCTTCTAGGAAATTTCATTTTATTTTTTTTATGTTTTTTTTTTAAATAATTTTTCTCTTTTCTCATATTACTTGGCGCATAATAAAATTAAAATTACCACAGCGTAAATAGTTGGCAAGCTAATATGCCTGAGTGACCATGTGGAAGGCATTAAAAAGTACAGCCGTGCGCATGTGTATGCGTCCGAGCGCATATTTTTGTATATTTAGTTTTCAAATGAGTATGCTTTTATGATTATGGCGCGTACGTAAAGCATAAGCACAGGTCGTAGCGCACTTGAAAAGCATACACACATATTTAGACCGTTACAAGCCCACATATGGCACTTAAATGGCTCTTGATGGCTGACGTGACTCAGCCAGAAATAATTTAGTTTTACTGCACTTTTATATATTTGCGCTTATGTGTAAGAATTTCATATATTTTGGGTACAAAAAAATAAAAATATGTCTGAATATGTACCCTTTATTTTCCCCAACCATGACAAAGCTACGACAGATGTTGCGAGAGCTCAATTATGAAAAATAAAATAATTCAAAGTCGTTCCAGTCTTTTTAACTTTAAATTCCCACATTTGTATTGGACTTAATCATTTGTCCATTCATTATAATGGACTTAAAGTCCTTCTGCGATTGTATAATTATTACAGGACTTAATTGTACAGTTCAAGTTAGATATGGAGTCATCACTATAGGTAAATAGATGTACATATATATACTTTATTTTGTTAAGTGAGATCTCTCAATGGGTAATCAGCGGTAGTACCTCAGCTAACCTGGATCGGTCTATGTAAAAACGTTACTAGCTACACAACCTCCATTTGCCTACACAAAATCGACACACCTTAACAGCTTGAGAGTTATAGGAGGTACAGATGGCGCTCTGCTCAGATATTTCACATGCGTGCGTATGAGCTTCTAAATGTGTTTTGGTGGCAATTGAGACATTTTAGCATCACAAGTAAACACTTTCTAACTATAGTAGACTAATTTTGAAATATTTATAGACTTCTAATAGTGCTTAGATAACTGCAGGGTTCATACAGCAAATATTATGGAGTAATTAACTTATTAAAGGGTTAAGTGCAACTATGCACGTGGATTTTCTATAATTAATACTAGAATAAACCGTAGCTCAAGAATTGAAAATGATCTTAAAAATTGTTCTCGGTTAAAAAGATAGTAGAGATAGAATGAAATACGAGGTTAGTGACGGATGACAAATTTTAAATAAGAAAAAAATATTTATAAAATTTCGAAAATTGTTTTTGAGAAACGTACAGTGAAAATATATAATATATAAAATTTAAAAATACTCTTAAAAGCTTTTCAATTATTTTTAAGAAATTAAAAGTAAATTTTTTTCCAAAATTTAAATATAATTATAAACTATTTAATTATAAAGTTAAAATTAAAATTAATTTTGAAAGCAACCGGCTCGAAATGAGCTATATGAAATATTTAGGAAAATAATTTTCACAATAATATTTTATAAACAAATAATATTAATAATATCTACATATATATTAATATTAAAAAATATGAAGTTCAAAACATTAAAAAAAGAGCATAAAATTTTTCGCTATAAATCTAAAAAATGCTTATTGAAAAGTTGAAATTTTAAATTTTAATATTTAATAAAAATAATTTATTTTGCAATAGCTATAAACTTTGAAAAAATAATAAAAGTTACAATCTAAAATAAAATTTCAATATATGTACATATATTTGTGAGAAAAACAAATTCAAAATTCTTAAAAATCAAAGAAAAGTTATTTTGCAATAGTTATAAGTTTCGTAATAAATGCAAAATATATAAAATAAATTAAAATTTGTACACTTATTTTTAAAAATATGTATGTAATATTCAAAATTTTAAAAAATCAAAAAACTAATTTTATTTTGCAATAGTTAAAAATTGTGAAAAAATTTAAGAGTTATAACATAAAATAAAATTTCATATGTATTTTCAAAAAAATTTAAACATCAAAATTTTAAAAAATCGAAAAAACAAATTTTGCAGTAGTTTGAAATGACAAAAAAATTTTAAAAATGTAATATACAATAAAACTTGTATACTTATTTTTGGGGAAAAAAATAGTAAATTTCAAAATATTACATTTTTTTAACAACCATATATAGCGTAAATTTGTAAAACAAAAACAGGGTTTTTAATCAAAAGAAATAAATTTGGAAATATTATAAACAACGAAATATTTTAAAAGTAAAAAAATGCTATCGAAAACTTGAAATTTTTATTTTATTAAAAAAATTTATTTTGCAATTGTTATACATTTCGAAAAAGTTTTAAAAATTATAATATAAAATAAAATTTTATATTAATTTTTGTAAAAAAATAAAAATTTAAAAATTTGTAAAAAAAAAACAGAAAATTGAACCATATAAATTTTATTATAAATACCAAAACATTTGATAAATCAAAAACAGCATATTGCCATTTCAGCAAAAGTTTGAAATTTATATTTAATAAAAAAAAAATTGATTTTCTTTATTGCATTTTTAGAAAAAAAAATCAAATTTTATTTTGCAATAGTTGTAAATTTCGCAAAAATTTTCATATATAATAAAATTAAATAAAATTAAAATTTTACGAAAATCACTGATTTTAAAAGATTAAAAAAAAATCAAAAAACAGCAAGAAATGGTGTTATATAAATTAAAAAAAATGACATTAAAAACTATACTTATTTGACAAATGTGTTTTCAAAATATTATTTCGATAACTCGAAATTAATATAATACCAAAAAATTAAAAAAAAAATCAAAAATTTTAAAATTTAAATTAATTTAAAAGAAATTTAAGACTTTTAAAGTTTTAAAAAATCGAGATGCTGTCCTCAATTTTTCTATACAAATTTCTAAGGAAATGCTAACACAAAATTAATTTAAAAATTTTAATTTCACAATCTTTCAAAATTAAATAAATATAAAATTTTCAAAAAGCAGTTATTTTCAATTGCATACTTGACCTTCTAGCTGCTGCTGGAAAAATGTCGAGGCAATTAAAGGCTTTTATAAAACCATTTGAACCACAAACAATTTAGCTGCTTTTATTTAATGAGCGCTTGCTGCTATATGTACATGAGTATGTGTGTGCGTGTGTGATATATAATTTGAGGCACCTTGACTTAATGGCATTTGCACCTGCACTTACCATAGAAAGAAAATACGGCGGGCTTATGCAAGCTTTTGGCATTATGGCATTTAAATGAGTTAAGCGCAACAACCAGAAAAGGGAGCAACAACAATAAAATTACAACAATAAAGAGCGCAGGATGTCAGCTAAACAGACTGCTGGCTAAATAGTTGGTTGGCGGGCAGGTTTTTAATTTATTTTATTTTTATTTTATTTATTTTATTTTATTTTATTTTATTTTATTTTTTTTTTTTTTTTATTTTTTTTTTTTTTATTTTTTGCCATGCTTACACATGCAAAAAACTTCTTCCCGCACACTTGTGCTGTAAAAATAAGCTTGGCATGTGTGTAACATGCTAATAATGCCAGGCACTTGAGCTACTCGTTAGCCCTTTCGCGTGCGTTAATGCAGCTGTATGTGTATGTGTGCTTGATGCATTAACAGTTATGCGGCGCACGTGAAATATTCGTGCAAATAGTGGCATACCACACGCATACTAATGCATTTTCGCTGCATGTTTTACATGCAAAAAATTGCCGCGCATGTGTATGTGTGCATTTACGGCCGCGAAATTATAATTACTTCGTTTAACGCTTGGCATATGTTAAACTTTTCGCAAAAATATATAAAAACTGCAAGCACACACACACAAAAAGGTTTCGAATTTCGCATTTGCCAGCTATTCGCTCAAATTTCATTTGCTTTTCTCGCATAATCGTTTTTGCTTGCCGCGCCCATTCAATTTTTTTTCCAGCGTAGCCGGCACTGAAGCGCCACTTGCCTCCTGGACCGGCACTCGTGCATAAAAGGCGCAAATTTCATTTAATTTTATTGCCAAATTCTACTTTTTCGGTTTACTCTTCACATGGTAATGCCTGTTTGTGGCAATCCATCCTAAGCACACACCTCTTACACACACATGTACGAATATTTTGTCTACTCATCTCACTATTTCTATCATAATATTTTAGCGACTTTTACTAGCATCTCCATTTGCCTAAGTGTGCTTCAGTTTAGCTACAGAAATGTTTGCTCACAGCACTTGAGCTTTGAAGCTCATATGCTCTTGCACTTAAGGGCACAAGTGCCTGAGCTTAAAGCGCCGAAAATGTGCAGTTTTTGCAAGGAATAAGAAGCGTTATGTTTAAATGTGATAGACATGATGAAAGGCGGTCTCTCAAAGGCAGAGATACGAGATCCGTAGAAATAGAAAATGAGAGCCATAGATCACTGGCAGAAAATTCTATCCCGAAAGCTTTTAACTTCTCAGATTAGCATACAAAGATACACAGGTGCGCATTCAGTCTATAAAAAAAAGTTGAATCTCTCATAGGACTCTGGACTGTGATGGAAAATCAGACTGTATTAGAATTAAGGAAGCAGCTACACTTCACTGGCAAAAAAAATGTACCTGAAAGCTTTTCAGATCGGCTCATAAGCTCTTCTGCTCTCTGCTTGGCTTGTTGAACTTAGTAATTTCAATAATTTTGATTTTGAGTTGGGCTTCACAACTCATGCTGAGGTAAGTTACCAACTAAGCCGATGTCAAAAAAAACCGTTAAACTTAAAAGAAATCGGGAGATGCCTCTTTTAACTGTTTAATAATTTTTTCTTCTTCTTTAGAATACTAATGCTAAGCTGAAAGCTTACATTTAGATATTTATCAATTAAGTTCCTTCAAAACTGTAACTAAATAGTAACCTATTTTCTAACCAGAACTGAGCAATATATCTACCAAACTAGCCTAATTTATACCTTTACTTTCTTCTTCTTCTTAATTGGCGTAGACACCGCTTACGCGATTATAGCCGAGCTAACAACAGCGCGCCAGTCGTTTCTCCTTTTCGCTACGTGGCGCCAATTGGATATTCCAAGCGTAGCCAGGTCCTTCTCCACTTGGTCCTTCCAACGGAGTGGAGGTCTTCCTCTTCCTCTGCTTCCCCCGGCGGGTACAGCGTCGAATACTTTCAGAGCTGGAGTGTTTTCGTCCATCCGGAAAACATGACCTAGCCAGCGTAGCCGCTGTCTTTTAATTCGCTGAACTATGTCAATGTCGTCGTATATCTCGTACAGCTCATCGTTCCATCGAATGCGATATTCGCCGTGGCCAACGCGCAAAGGACCATAAATCTTTCGCAGAACTTTTCTCTCGAAAACTCGCAATGTCGACTCATCAGTTGTTGACATCGTCCAAGCCTCTGCACCATATAGCAGGACGGGAATTATGAGCGACTTATAGAGTTTGGCTTTTGTTCGTCGAGAGAGGACTTTACTTTTCAATTGCCTACTCAGTCCGAAGTAGCACCTGTTGGCAAGAGCAATCCTGCGTTGGATTTCCAGGCTGACATTGTTGGTGGTGTTAATACTGGTTCCTAAATAGACGAAATTATCTACAACTTCAAAGTTATGACTGTCAACAGTGACGTGAGTGCCAAGTCGCGAGTGCGACGACTGTTTGTTTGATGACAGGAGATATTTCGTCTTGCCCTCGTTCACTGCCAGACCCATTTGTTTTGCTTCCTTGTCTAGTCTGGAGAAAGCAGAACTAACGGCGCGGGTGTTAAGGCCGATGATATCAATATCATCAGCATACGCCAGCAGCTGTACACTCTTATAAAAGATGGTACCTTCTCTACTAAGTTCTGCAGCTCGAACTATTTTCTCCAGAAGCAGGTTGAAAAAGTCACACGATAGGGAATCGCCTTGTCTGAAACCTCGTTTGGTATCGAACGGCTCGGAGAGGTCCTTCCCGATTCTGACGGAGCTCTTCGTGTTGCTCAGAGTCAGTTTACACAGCCGTATTAGTTTTGCGGGGATACCAAATTCAGACATCGCGGCATAGAGGCAGCTCCTTTTCGTGCTGTCGAAAGCAGCTTTGAAATCGACGAAGAGGTGGTGTGTGTCGATTCTCCTTTCACGGGTCTTTTCCAAGATTTGGCGCATGGTGAATATCTGGTCGGTTGTTGATTTTCCAGGTCTAAAGCCACACTGATAAGGTCCAATCAGTTTGTTGACGGTGGGCTTTAATCTTTCACTCAATACGCTCGATAGAACCTTATATGCGATGTTGAGGAGGCTAATCCCACGGTAGTTGGCGCAGATTGCGGGGTCTCCTTTTTTATGGATTGGGCATAGCACACTTAAATTCCAAAATCGTTATCTTTCGTCCGACCATATTTTACAAAGAAGCTGATGCATGCACCTTATCAGTTCTTCGCCGCCGTGTTTGAATAGCTCGGCCGGCAATCCGTCGGCCCCTTCCGCTTTGTTGTTCTTCAGGCGGGCAACTGCTATTCGAACTTCTTCATGGTCGGGCAATGGAACGTCTGCTCCATTGTCACTCAGTGTTCCCTCCATAATTTAAGTATGCTCTGGGCATCGGTCACTAGATCACCTTTGGGGGTTCTACAAGAGTTGCTCCGGTCTTGAAACCTTCTGTAAGCCGCCGCATTTTTTCGTAGAATTT
This sequence comes from Bactrocera neohumeralis, assembly GCF_024586455.1. NCBI lineage: Eukaryota > Metazoa > Arthropoda > Insecta > Diptera > Tephritidae > Bactrocera > Bactrocera neohumeralis. The sequence continues at coordinate 67,937,206 of NC_065922.1, forward strand.
TCGAGCATTACCCCTGTCGGCCAGCTTATCAAGCTCTTCATACTTTGCCTTAAGGATAAAAACAACTCAAAAATAGCATTGCCTTTGAGCCACAAGACAATAAAATACGAGACAAAATTAGTTTATATAAAGGGGATTATTTAATGAAATTCCCCTGCCGTCAATAACATAAAGCTCAATCTCATGGTTGCTATTCTACTCTTCTATTAGCATCTGACTTAAGTTTCTTAAAAATTTTCCCAAAAGAAAGATTTCTTCATCAACCCAAAAAAATTTACTAAGAGTTATAAGATCCCGGTGGCTCCGCTGCCGCAATTGAGAGACATCTGTCTACAGCCGGCGGATACAAGGAAATATCTAGGGCTCATCCTGGATAAGAAGCCAAATATCGAAGAGAGAGCAAAAAGGCATCAATTGCATATATTGCTTTAAAGGAGCCATTGGCAAAAGATGGGGTCTCTCTCACCGAAAGTGGTCCTCTGGCTCTACGACACCATGGTCAAGCCCATTATTTTCTATAGAGTCTTAATGTGGTGGAGGGCTTTAGAAAATACCCCACTTACAAAGAATTTCGACAGCGTTCAACGAGCGGCGCTCATCAGTGTGGTGCACTAAGGTCCTTTCTAACCATAGCACTTATCGCCATCTTGTACATTGTGCCCGTTGACATCGTTGGAAGTTGTATGGCTGCAAAGGTTACTATCAGACTCATATAGTCTGAGTTCCTAAAAGTACAGGTATCTGAACACTCGGATATCCTGACACACTTTGACTTCATACCGGATCACTTGGATCATGTAGTCGCCAAACCGAACTCTGACGGTTCCTTCTTTGCCCATAAACAAACGAGGGAGTTGTGGGAAGCCGTTGGGGGAGAGGGGCAGTGAGCTTCTTTACGAATGGATCAAAGCTTGGGGGAAACGTTGGTGGAGGAGCTTACTATCAGGAACTCTCTATCAACTCCAGCTTCAGACTGCCTGACTACTGCAGTGTCGTCCGAACCGAGGTTGAAGCCATTAAAGTAGTAGTAGTTCTGCTGCTCCGGAGTGCTGCCTCCTTCAGAGAAGTGACCATTCACTTTTATCTGAGTGAATGCCGATACTAGACTTGGGCTCATTAACAGTGCATCCAGCGTTGGTCAAGAAGTACCTAAACTCGCTATCAATAACATCGAATGTCTTTGGGATAAGACTGGTAAACGTGGCGGGCCATGACAAAATCGCAGGAAATTGCAAAACTGATAAGCCACCAAAAAAAGGTCGGTGCTTCCGTATCCTACTACTATATAGCAGGGCTTCGCGGAAGCTAGGCCAGCACTGGACCACCGTCGGTACATGCGCTGTTTTGGCCCAAGATCGACCGCAAGAGATATAATGATCTCTTTGCCCTCAGCAAGGCTAGCCTGTTCCTAGTTATAGGGCTTTTAACAGGCCATTGCGCTATAGGCGTCCATGTTGTAAAGTAGGGTATCTTACCAGACGCCTTTTGCAGAAGCTATTTGGAAGAAGATGAGGTGGAAACAACTCAACACTTCCTTCTTGACTGTCCCGCGTTTGGATAGGTCAAGACTTAAGCACTTGGGAGCGCATACCTTCAGACATCCCACCGCAAGAAATGTTCACACTTTTGCGTCAAAAAAGTTCCTTCAATATCCCCACTTAATTCCACACTAACTGAATTTTCACGTAAACTCATTTACACAGCATTGCCAAGCAGAGGCAATCATGCCAAATATTGTCTTGCACTACTCGCATGCATGGAAATTTTAAACAACAACTAACTTGCTCAATAAGTTCAATTTGTGTGCAATCAACGTAACGCTTGTCCTTGTGTCAAGCACACAGCAACGATACTGAGGAAACAGGCAAACCGTTCTGCAGAGGCATACCTACAGGCGCACATGCATGTCCGGCTTGTTTGTTTGCATACATGTTTAGCAGCGTTGCCGAGAGTTTACATGTAAATGCTATTGACATTTAACGCATCAAAGAATGCCAATAAAGACCACGCACACTAACAACATTGCGTGGAATGGGTGTGGACTAGAGTGTTGAAAATTTAAAGGGTGCTTGTAGTGGCTCTGCGTGTATTTATATAACAGTATGCTTTTGAAAAGCAGGCAGTAATGGTTTACAGAGTTGTTATATTTTTTAAATTATTTTCGTTAACATTATTATTTTTTTTGTTTGTTTGTTGTTGAAGTTTCTGCCACTCACCACAACACACTTGTGCCGCGGACTGCAGTAAAATGCTGAAATTGATTTACAATGCAAATTTATTGCAACATAAAAACAAAAACAAATATTATACATACTATGCATATAACTGTGAATATATACATATTTACCATTCGAGTAAGTGGTTTAGCTTTATTGTTGTTGGTGTGCGTTAACAACTTAAATGTTTTGCATGCATTATGCATACGCATTGACAACACTGCTGCTAACAACCGTCCGTCTGTTGTTCAAGTATGCAAACAGCTGTTGGCAAACAATTGTCAATAACGAAGACATTGCTGAGGAGCACTGGACTGGTTGTGGGTATTATGCAAAATAAAAGCTGCTAAAGGAGAAGTGCTGAGAGCTTTAACAAATAGTACACTTAAAATACAAATTGCATTACAAATACATACATATATCGCAGATGAGTTTATAATATTTTTGTACTTACTTAAAAAAAACGAGTTGCCACAGTTTTCAATTAAAAAAAGTATTTACAACAAATTTGATAATAATATATTTAAGGTTATTCATAAAATATCAAGCTTTAATAGAAATAGCAAATTTGGAGAGATGCCACCTGAACAAAATGTGTTCATAGAAAAAAATTTTATTATGAAGAAAGCCAATAGTGATATATTTAAAAGCGAACTTTATTAGAAATAAAAAAAAAATTTGAGAGTTGCCACCTGAAACAAATTTGTTCATTAAAATAAAATTTTAATATGAAGATAGTACAAGCAAACTTTAATAGAAAAAAAATTCTTTGAGAGGTTGCCACCCAAAAAGTGTATACGAAGTGTATACGAAATAGCCATAGTATACACTATGTACATATGTATGTACAATGTACATGCATTGTATGTAGAAGAAACTTAAAAAAAAAATGTTTTGGAGAGTTGCCACCTGAAAAAAATTTGTGCATAGTCACAAATTTTACCATGAAGGCAGCCAAAAACGTATATATGTATGTATGTACATTAGAGTGATTAAAAAAAAAATTTTTTTTTTTCGTTTGGTACTCTTAAAAATAGGTTCCTAGACACCTCTAAGAAAGCCTCTCTCTTTTTTGAATCACTCTAATGTATGTACATATGTAAGTAGATATGTACATAAAAGCAAACATTAGTCGAACAAATTTTCTTTGAGGGGTTGCCACCTGAAAAATTTTATATAAAGTATGCAAAAAGGGATATACTAAGTACATACATATGTATGTATGCAAAAGAAAACTTTTACAAAAAATTTGTCGGAGTTGCCACCTGAGCAAAATATTTTCTACTAAATTTTGCTATGAAGATTGCCAATGAACTTTGTGAAAGCAAACTTCAATAGAAGCACCAAATTTGGAGAGTTGCCACCTGAACAAAATTTGTTCAGGATAAAATAATTGTGCAAAGTATAGTTATTTAGTTTAGAAATATTATTAACTTACGAAAAAATTGTAAGAGTTAATCTTTTTTTAAATAAAATGTCAATTTTGTAACAACTTGAGCGAGCGAGAAATTTCAACAAGGTTGCCAGCCTTTAACTTATTGTCCGAAGGCCAACACACAAATTCATAACAAAATGTTATGAAACACTGCACAAACCATAATATAAAAATTTAATTTAGGTGTTGCCACTTGAAAAAGTTGTTAAAATTTACTTATAAATCTAAAACTTTATAATAAAGTGTGCACAGAAAACCATAATTTTATTGGCAAATTTAAAAGAGCAAGAAGTATGAACAGGGTTGCCACCTTTCAACCTATTTACTGAAAACCGATTTACTAATTAAATTAAAATTTTAATGAAACTCTGTAGAGACGTGAATTATATTTAACTTGGTTGTAAAAAAAATTAAGAGTTGCCACCTGAAAAATTTTTGTTCAAACTGCATGCTAAATATCAAACTTTGTAATAAAGTTTGCGCAGAAACGTTAGTTTTATTGACAATATTAAATGAGATAGAAGTTTACACAGTGTTGCCACCTTTCAACTCATTGTCTAAAAGCTGGTGTGAAATGTTATTGAAAATTAGTAGGGTACTTTGAACAGATATGAACTATATTTCATTTTAATGTACGAAGAGCTGAAGAGTTGCCACCTGAAACAATTTTTTTTCCAAATATAAAAAATAATTAGTAGAAAACTTCTGGCAACGTACAAAATAAAAACGCAGCAGAAGTACCATCTTTCAACAAAAAAAATGAAAAAAATTTAACAAAAAATTATGAAACACTAGAGAAACCAGACTAAAACATTTTTAGTAGAAACATAAATTTCTCTGAATTACTAAAAAGTAAACCCTTTGTCAAGTAGTGTGAAAGAAAAGAAATAGAAAGCCCCATATAATAACTATGATAACAATACCAACAACTTATAACGCTTTGTTGCTAAACGGTTTATTAAAAAATGCCGTTACATGTATTAATAAACTCCCAACAACCACAGCAAACAAATAAAAGTGACATGAAAAAAGTTTGACAGGCAACGTTGCACTCAGTCGACAGCTTTGTGCGGCTGACCTGACCGCGTAGGCCACAGAACTATGCAGAATATTGCATATTTATTTGTTTTTAGCAGCAAAGGCTTTTCCGTTGTGCTAGTGACAGGAGCGCGCACAAAACATCAGCAACAACAACAAACAAATTTAAAACTAACAAAGTGAGAATTCGCAAAAAGCTGCGTGGAAAAAGGTGTTTAAGCGCAAACGCCAGTTAAGTGCAACGGCGCGAATTTTTCGCACACTTCTTTAACCTTTGATAGCGCTGAATTTGCGGCAAAAGTTTGCCTTTTTGGCATACACAGTCATGGGAAAAAGTGTTTATGAGGCGTTTCTGCGTGGAACCAAAACGGTACAGCGTTGATTTTTCGCTTGTTCTGTTAGCATATACAAATAGGATATATAAGAATATGTTTTCATGGTTGCCAATAAAAGTTAATAGTTTGTACAAACAAAAGAGGAGTTAAAAAATACATGACGTCCTTAGTGCTGCCCAAATTATTTGTAGAGTCACGTAATCTCCAACCTGAATTTAATATCTCTACATGAACGATCATACTAAATGACTGTTCTTGTTGTTATTTTACTGGCATAAAATATCTTCCAAAAAGAATTAATTGGAATATATGTTTTGAGGATATGTTTTTCTCGATATCTCGAAGTTTCGGATATACCAGTTATCTGAAAGTAAATGGTTTAGTAATTTTGTAGTCCTAGTGAAAAAATTTCGTTATATCAAACGACCTTTATGCCTGTTTTGAATTCACCTCTGACTCACCCAAATCTAAAAATAGTCAAGAACTGAACCAGAAAATTGTAGAAAATCCGAGACTGAAATCTTTTCTATTCCAATAACCTGAACGTGGATGGCTTGAAATTTTCCAGCTTCTAACAGAGTCATAAAAAATGCAGTTCTTCTTAGCAAATGCCTTATTTTTCTCTTTTCAATTCACATCGAACTCACAGCCAACTAAAAATAGCTAAGAACTGAACCAGGAAATTTCAGAAAATGTTTATGTTAGAGAAAGTGATTTTCGATCCTAAACTGAAATCTTGTTTATTCCAGTAACCTGAACGTGAATGCTTGGCAAATTTTTAAACATCTAAAGTTACTACCAGAATTACAAACAAAGCTTTTCTCTTTTGCAAATGCCTTTTTTATTTTTTTTAAATTCACCTCGAGCTCACATCCATCAAAAATAGCCAAGAACTGAACCAAGTGAGTTTCATAAAAATTGTTTGGTACCGCACATACAATTTCGATCAATAATTTAAATGTAAAGAATTAGAAGCAACTTTTCTGAGAAAATGTCTTTCTATTAAAAAAATATTTTTTTTTTAGTTTTTAACTAGTGTTTTCAATCCGTAAACCAATACAGCATTAAAGTGCGAGTGAAAGCTTTTCTATAAATACTTTTTCTTGTAGAAAGTCTTTCTTTCTCTAATTTAAAGTTTAAACATAAATCGAATTAAAACCGAGTAAGGCTAAAGCTAATTAATTTTTTGAAAGCTATATAATATTGAAAATTATTTTTGTAAAATAGTTCAGGCTCAAGCCCTTGGAGCATAAGTCAATATCTGAACCAATTAAGTTTAAAATATCAGCCATTTATGCAAGTAATTTTCGGGAAATTTTTCAGCTTGTGGGCATAAGTATCTGAGAAAATATATATATTTCACATCAAGAATAATTTACGTATTTTATTTTTGTACTTATCTGGGACCCATACCTATTTAATTATTTCTGTACTCATCTGGGAACCAAACCAATTGAGTATTATCCGTGACATACCAATAAGGCATTAAATCTTATTTTTGATTACTCACTTTTTTAAAGACTTCAACATTAGTCTCCACTTCGAATTGTTGTCGACAAGCTTTCACTTTAAGCTCCAACATTTCAACACTTTTGCACTTATACCAATACAAACTAATGCTTATTTGTGTCGTTGAGTGCCACGCAGAAGACACACTAATGTGATTTCAATAAACTTGTCAATCAAAGCGATATAATGAAACATCTGCAGGACATTGTTGCAGGCAGGCTTGTACAATGCCGCAACATTGTCGACAACAAAGGCAACTATAGAAAGCAGTTGCATACATGTATATGTTTCACTGTACAATACTTGCCTTGCAAGCGACATAATGTAGGAAATATTGTATGCCATAATCGAAATATCCTTGAGAATCGCAGTTGACATGTGTCAATTATTTGTTATTGCATACGCAACAGGCGCACTAGCTAGCAAACGCACAATTGTTGGATAGCCGGCAACAAAGAAATATGCTTACAATACGTTTAGAGTTTGCTGATGCCACAATGTGTTGCATACACTTACGACTTTTTGAATACATACACTCATATCCAAACACACACTTCATTTACCATATTGGTTTAGCATACATGTAGGCGCTCAGCTAAGAAACCTCACCTCAGGCAACGATTTCCGCTTGGAAATCGTAGTGAAACTATTGACACATGTACATTAAATACCGTTTACAGTGTGCTGTCAATCTCTGTTGTGTGTGTGTGTGTGAAAAAGAGAGGTATAAACAAAGTAATCGCGGTGAAGTGATGCGAGAAATGATATTCGAAAAGTGATATTCAGTAGACTTGTCATTACGCGTATTAAATTTTGGTATTGTTAGCGCTGCTTTGCATTAGTAAGAGTATATATATATATATATATATATGTTTGTAAGTTAGTAACTGATTTATGCGCAGTAATCATAATAATCGGCGACATGTTGCGGCGCTTTATAACAAATTGTAAATATTTTTTTGCCGAAGTACTAAAAGCAAAAACGACAAAGAATATCTATATATAGATATACAGTTATAAATGCATATATATGTGTATCTCTATGTTGTATATACTACATATAATCAGAAATATAAGTACATATATAAGTTAGAGATAAGAAAGTACGCCAAATTTTCCGCAAATTTTGGCAATATTAATATGGAAGCTTATCATATTTCCAACGAAAAATTGCTAGTGTGCCATATAAATACAATATATTTGTATAACATATGAATATATTGTATTATTTATATGGTACACTTATACATATGTACTACATACCATAATATTGATATTATTTACTCTGTTCATAATATCTTTATATGAAATTAATTGTAGGAGTTATATTTTTCCTGAAAATATTAAATGATAATTTTTTTATGAAATGAAAATAAAATAGCAAAAAATTGCAAGTACTGTTAGTGCTTACAGTAAAACGAAAAAGTGTGATAGAAAAGAGTAATGAGCAAATAATTGCACGGATATCACATTTTCTGTACCTAAATGTAGGCTACTATGTGTTATACATACATTTCTCTGAAGTGAGATATATGTACATATTTTCATAATATGCTCTACCACTATAGTACATTTGAAGTTAAACATAGAAATACTTCATCCCAAAACTATACTATTTTTTTCTTAGAATTGAAATATATAAGAGCTAGTATATTTTGTTGCGGGAAAACTTAAAATATGGCCTTAAATAATATTTATCACTAGAAATAAAATAATAAGAAATACATTCTTAAAATACAATTCATTTTGTGTCGATAATACCTCCTGAAAATATGCTTCTTGTAGGAGCTGGTACTTTTTGTTCCAGGGATATTTGAAATGTAGTCTTTGATAATATTTCTCTCTGGAAATAAAACATATAAGAAATGCATCTTTAAACTTTACCTCATTTTGTGTTAATAATGCCTCCTAAAACTATACTTCTTTTTTCTAAGAGTTGGAATATATGGGAGCTTGTATATTTTGTTGAAGGGAAACAATTGGTAAATATCTACTATAATAATTTTTAGCTGAAAATTAAATGTAAATCAAGTTCCAAGTTTGTTTTGTCTTTGCTACAGTGTAAGAAGCCCCAATATTCCGCTGACGTAAGACGTTGCTAAGTTGTATGTTTTAGTTTTACCCGCAAATGTAGTATAAATGTACACACCTTTAAAAGTTAGATATGTTGCAAATACCGTACGAAGCTATATTTTTTAGAACTAAAATATAGTTAAAGAACTCCGTAATATTCTATCTTCTCTGAACTAGACTATGACGATATGATGTGTCTTGAAAATACCCCACATAATTTCACTTACCTTTTCCTAAAACATATTGGAAAATTTTGCCTAACACTATATTAAACTAGGTTTTTAAAAGGAAACTGATAGAAACCTTTAATATTTTACTAACAAAAATATCAGTTAACGTTATATAAATATTATAACCCCTAAAACTATACTTCTCTTTTTTAACAACTAGATTACCAGGCAGCGAATACAATTTGCTAAAGTTAAGTATTTTGGAATTACCTCCTAGAATTATATTTTTTTATGAAACATATTATATATTTCGTTAAAATTAAACTGATTATAAGAAGTCTAATAAACTTCACTAATGGAATGTCTTAGAAAAAGTCTCAAAAACTCCACTAACAGAATATCTTAGAAATTTCCACTTTTTTAAATGATTTTAAGTCCATAAGATATCCTTATTCTGCGAAAATGCAATATATTAAAAATATTTCCTAAAACTAAACCTTCTTCGAGTATAGCTGAATCATCTGAGAGAACACTAATAGCTATAAAAAATATCTATATTCAACTCACACTCCTTTATATAAATGTAGACGTTATATTCTTTCTATACTTCTCTTTTGTATGTCCTAAAGTATTTGAATGAGACGAAGTGAAATGTTTTGAAAATGTCTCCAAGAAGTATACTTACATTTTCCTGAAACATACTGCTTTAAAATGAAACTGATTGAAAATAGTTTCCAAAGTTCTACAATCGAAAAAGCCATTTAAAACTACAAATATTTTTATATTCAAAAATATTCTGCCACACTTTACGAAAAAGAAATGTATTAAAAATACCTTCTAAAACTCTGAAAAGCAAAACAAATGGGTCTGGCAGTGAACGGGGGCAAGACGAAATATAGGTCATGTTGTCCGAATGGACGAAAACACTCCAGTTGTGAAAGTATTTGACGCAGTACCCGCCGGGGGAAGCAGAGGAAGAGGAATACCTCCACTCCGTTGGAATGACCAAGTGGTTTTTTATAATATTGGATTATACTAAATTTTATAAAAATGCGAAAAATTAGTCAAATACATATTTTGAAAGTCTGGAAAACCTTTGAACTTATCTTTCATGTAAAGATTCTACATTTTGATCAACATAAATACATAAAAGAAAAATCCATTAAAAATAAATACTAAAATAATTATTTAAATGCTCAAGCAATCTACGTTCTGTGCTCGATGCTTCGCCGGAATCAAAATTACATTAACAATAAAAACGCGAAATCATTCGACGAACTTTTCTTCTTACATAATTTCAAAAATTCGCTTTTCATTCGAATTCACTTTTTTGATTTTATGCTTTATTCCATGAATACAAAATGACATCAAATAATTATTATCGCTGGTCACAGTTGGTTAAGTTGTAATATTATAATTATAATTGCACATTTCAACTTTATGTAATTTATCGCACTTTATGGTTCTCGTGTTTTTATTAACATATTATGCTTCGTTCGCTGCTTAATGAACCGAACATGCTGATAAGCGCTTACGTTATATATACATACGTAAACCTGTAGCAAAATATATCAATTTATATGGAAATTTCCTTCAATTGACAGAAAATTAGTTTTGGTTGCTTGCTGCAATAAGCATTTAAACTGAAATTCAATAAAACTCAGCTGTTACAAAAAAATTAATAATGTGATAGTATCAGACCTGAAAGGAATAATATAATTGGCATATATGTAATTTTCTTTTTCACTACTGTACGCTTTTTAGCGACAAAACATCTCCACTAAAACAATGTAGTGAGCTCAATATGACATTTAGACAATTAAGAGCATGTCAACCATTAAACCAATAATTTTTCTCAATTCAACTCTTGATTGTTTTTACTTTTCCACTAATTGTGTTCAATTTAAGCCCTAATTGTTTATAATTTTTTGTGTAATAGAGCAATTAATTAATGACCTTCCTCTTGCCTTATAATATTTTTCAGTTGAGCCATAATTGTTTTCAAACCATCATAAAATTTAGCAGTTACTAAATGCTTTCAATTAAGAGCTACTTAGCCAGTCACTGCGATTATTTGAATTCCTAACTCTTTTTAATTTAACTTAGTTTATATTTATAAATAATTGGCAATTAAAGCATGAAAAAGCCTCAAAATTCTCTTTAATAAGTAAATAGCTGTTGACTCGTTATAAAAAGAAATCGCCGTCAAACGCCGTCAAACGCCAGTTGTTCAGACCAGAAAGGTTTCCAACATTTGTTAACCAAAATACAATTTTCAACCAAATTTATTTCCAGAGAGTTTTAAACTAATAATTATTTCAACTAAATTTCGTGCTTTTAAGTGAGTGAATTAACATACCAATTGCCTCAGCTAATTAAGTCTCCCTGAAATGTTGTTTTCGTGTTCTTCTAGTATGAGTATCGATTACAAATTTAGACTGTTTTGTATACAATGAACTTAATGTACTCTAAATTTGCCACGAAGTTTTTAAAACATAGAAGGAAACGTTGGAGGTCCTATAAAATATATGTATAAATGATAAGCTAAGTCGATTTAGCCACATCCGTCTTTTTATACGGGAACTAGTTGTTCAGCTTTTGAGATATTAAAGTGAAATTTTGCACCCGTGCTTTTCTCTTCAAGAAGCTACACATTTGTCGGAATCACCGATATCAGATCCCTATAGCATATAGCTGTCATACAAACTGAACGGTCAAAATTAAGTTCCTTTTAGGAAAAAGTTGTCATTTGCAGAGATAGCTGCACGAAATTTTGCAGGGATTACCGCATGAAAAATTAATGCAATATCCCAAGAAATTGTACAGCTCGGACTACTATAGCATATAGCTGTCATGCACACTGTGCAATCGGTATCTAGTGCTTGTATGGAAAACTTTTTCATTTGCCCAGATATCCTTTCGAAATTAGGCATGGGCTATTGTTTGAGGCACCACTGCAATCTCAGATAATTTTCAGATGAGACCATTGTAGCATATAGCTGCCGTACAAACTGACTGGTCAAAATAAAGTTCTTGTAAGGAATCCTTTGTATATGTGAAAGTTGTTATAGCTTTTATGTAACCGAGATTAATGTTTTTTTTCGTTTATATAACATTATATTGTCATATTTGACAATGAGAAGCCCATGCATAATCCCCTACCTCTTTTTACTCTCAGCTTTATATAACACTAAATCTCGTTAAATATCTTACCTCCGCCCATTAGAAAATTAAATCGCTTACAAGTGGATATTTTCAATTCCTCAAAATGCAAGAAAACACTTGGCAAATACAATCACAAATAGCAAAGCACTTTCTTAACTTTTATACAAAGGACTCTCCCAGCTTTACCTCGCTCAAGCCCTACCAACGCTTGCTTCAAAGAGTGCTTATCAACGCCTTGGCGAAAATTTCTTTCTTTTATTTTTCGTTTTCTTCTTTCGTCAGTGTTTTTAAAATTTATTTTCGTTTTTACTCAAATCTTTTCTTCTGTGTCGAAATATTTCTTTCGCTTCTTCTTCTATTATTTCCGCTGTCAATTATTCTACTTCGTACTATTTCCTAACTGTTTGCACTCATCATAAATTTCCATTTCCTTTCATTGGTATTCTTTTACTGCAAGTTGCTCGGCATTGTACGCAGCTCGTATGCTGAATGTGCGTTATTGTTTGCTGACTCATTGCTTTTGTTGTTGTTGTTGTGCGCCTGCAAACTGGCTGATTAACTTGACCTCATTCGCTGGAAGTGAGAATTTAGTAGTTTGCACTCATGCATTTTGCATCAATAGCCATTTATTATCGGCAGTTTTTAGTTGTGCAAATTGCTGTGGAAAATTTCTTGCAATCACACACACACGCGCACACGCAAACTCATATTCATTGCCAAATTCACAGCATTGAACAGTGTTCGGCTGTTTTTGTGCATACTTTTGGTACACAATTGCATTGCAAAGCAATTTAATCATTTGAATTGAATGGAAATTAGTTTGCATTGAAAAGGATAAAGAGAAAAATGCAAGAAAGTAAGCTCGAAAACTTTTCGGAGGACGTAGACGGAGAGTGTGAGGTATAGATTTTAAGTTAAGCTCACGCTAAACGCTATCGCTAGTAGTGGAATCTCCAAACAGCAATATTTGAAGACATTTGCGGCAACCCTTTCTTCATATTATTTCTTCCACTTTATTGGCAGTCTTAATGCCTAAATAAATTAAACATTAAACACTAAAATTTTCATCAAACTCATCATGATCCTAACTGATATTTAAATAATTCAAAAATAGTTGAGACAATTAAAATATTGGCTTAACGGAAACTCAAGCCAGAAAATTTTAAAACAATTCTTCGTCATGCTCGTCACTAAAAAAATTGTTGGCAATACAAATTGACAGTTAACACTGTTAGAAGAAGAAATTATCATTTGAAAGATCTTTAAAGTCAGAAGAAGAATTTATCATTTGAAAACTCTTCAAAGTAAGTTTTGATCTCTTTTAGAATATGTTTCCTTTGAAAAAAAGAAATGTGCTACCATTAAGGTCGAAACAATCGATCTTTGACTTCAATTTACTTTTCTATCGGAAATAGGAAAACACGTTAACTTCTGCTGCTTCGAAGATAGAATGCCCATAAAAATAAAAAAAATCTATACAAGAACTATAGTGACACCGTCTGAACCACATCACGATACAAGGTTGTACCGTTGCACTGGGCAATGATCTTCCCGAAATGTCGTAAGGATTTTTCCTTAAATAAGATAGTTTTTCATAAAAGGCTTGATTTTGATCGATGAGTTTGTATAAAAGTTCCACAAATAGACAGCCTCTTGTAGAGAAAAGGTGTTGTGCAAAATTTCAGATAGACAACTCAAAAACTGAAGAACTACTGCACGTATATATGGACAGACAGAAAAAAACGAACATGGCTAAATGTAAAAAAATGCAAAATATTTAATTCATCAATATTTTATTTGTCGCCTTCAAAGTCGTGTCTCGATGCGATGGTGAATTATCATCGTGTAGAATCCATGAATGACTTTTCCGCAATTCCGGCCGTTTTTGACGGTTGTTCTCACGCAAACACCTCAATACGGCCAATACTCCTTATTACCACGATCATCGAAAAAAACTATGAGCATCAAACTCATAAACCCATGTGTCATTGACAGTCATAATACTCTCCATGAATGTGGGAGGGGAATTCGTACGATCAAGCATGTCCAAAAAGATCTGTTTACGGTACTCTTTTTGAAGCAAAATTGGCACTATTGGGGTGTGTCGACTAAGAAGGCGTTTCATACCAAAAATATTAACCAAAATCATTCGAACGGTTTCGCAAGAGATTTCGAACTCTCCTGCCACCTCTCTAACACTGATGATTTTTAAGCCCATATCCTTCACCTTTTAAATATTTTCATTAACTGAAGGTCGTCCAGAGGGAGGCATGATTCAAACGGTCTCTCGTCCGTCTTTAAAGGCTTTGTACCACTGAATTGAATCACCGTAACCGTAAGTTGTCCAGGCAATTTTTGGTAGTTTTAAATATAAACAATTGGTAGCCACCTATCAATAAAAGCAATTTTATTGAAGCCACTATTTGTTCCAAATGTAAAGTGTCTATAAAATAATCCCTTAATTCAGGTAGTATTCCATCTAGACATTAATTTGAATAGTGTTGCCACCTATTGATAATTGTAAATAGTTTTAAGCTAACCTTAAAATATTCTCAAAATCTTCAACTAATCACTAAGTTTCAAACGGAGTTTCCATCTATTGACCACAAAAAATATTTTGAATTAAGAATTCAAAGATAATGAAGAAAGTTACCCCTAAAATCTTCTCGAAATCTTGAACATAGATTTATTTTTGACTGAAGTTGCCACCTATCTAGAGAAGTATAAACAAGAATTTACTGAAAAATGTACTATATTTATTTATTTATTTTATTTATATAATTTGAGTATTTTTTTTTTAAGTTGAGTAGCCATATATTGAAAAAAAAGTGAACTGAACAAAAAAAAAAATTGTTGAATGTTGAATGTAAAACTAATTTTGATAATTCTGAACGTCTAAAATTTCCAACTGTCGACGAAAGTAAAAACGGACAAAATTGTAATGTGAAACTCGGCTATAACCCCGTAAGCGATGTCTACGCCAATTAAAAAAAAGAAGAAACTGTGAAAAAATTAACACACGTGAGAGCTTAAAAACACTTTCCAGATGAGCTGCGGAATTTAACTTTTATAAAAGTATTTTAATAGAGCTACCAGCTTCTCAAAAAGATATAACTGAAAAGAATATACTTGTAAATATAATATCAGTATATTACGATCTGTTAAGGTAGCAAAAAAAATTTATGAAAACGAGTGATGCCTTCTCTTCGTCTCAATATATGCTGTTGTTGTTGTTGTTGTTGTAGTAGTGGCAGCAAACAATCCTGAAGTAACTACAAAGAATGGTGCCGAGTTAACAGTCCTCGTTCGGAAAAAAATCCTGGTCCGTTTTGGTTACTTAGATCCGACTGTCTTGGGAACCGTCGTCTCAATACTAATATTTCGAAGGTAGTCTACTCAATTTGATACTATAGATCTTTCTAAATAAGAGACACCTCAACAAAATTAAGTGAGAATATTAGAATTAACATTTAGCCTGCAGATGACAATTTTACTTGATATTACAGTCTGGCCCACACAAACCGAAATTAAGCAACTTCTTAGTATCAAAAATTAATGAAAGCGGTGAAAATATTATATATATACATACGTCATATATCGAATAATATTATTTTCACTTATAAAATTGCATGTATATTTGATATAACGCTCACTGCCAGAATAATTAATAGAATTAGGTGGGCATAATTCGCTTATTACAATATCTCTTTGCACAAAACATGCTGGAAATCGCTTCACATTCTATCTCAGCTGCCACATAATGTACACTGAAAATAAAAATACGTAAAAAATGTCCTCTGCCAATTTTGTATGCCCTCAATTGCAAATTTTTGCCAATCACACGCTGTATTTATGTATGTGGGCGACAAATTCACATATTTCACGTGCTCATGCAGACATTTTTGCCATATCATTGTCCACAACAAATGACAGTCATTCGGCATAACATTGCCACTTCGCCTTACTCTTCACTTGCGGGCGCAAAAAGATAAAAATAAATAATAAAATTTGTGTGGCTATGTATAAGCTTTGCATATGAATATGAATACAAAACGAAAGAGTTGGCCGGACCGCATAGCAACTGCTAAGCTACTAAAGCGAAGCGTTGTATGTGTTGATGTGCTAATATCACGTTTGTATGCGTATGTGTGTGTGAAAAATTTGCAAATTTGCACATGATGGCAAGGCACACACATAAAGTAAAAAATCGTGTGAAAAGCGAGCGCTAACATGACAAGCGTATTTATTGCATAGCATACTTTAAGGCGCACGAACAAGCTTTGGGTGGCCAAAGGTATGCGCTGCCTTCAAGATTACATGTAGCAGCATTTGTATATAACTGGAACTGCGCTGCCGTCTACTTAAACCCGTAGACACTGGCAGCCACAACCACAGCGCTGCTCATTTGTGGTGAAAATAATCTCAATAACTTACGCACACATATACGCTACGTGTATATAAGTATGTGTTACATTGTAAAATCCAATAAATATCTATTTCGCACTGCTGCCGTCACAAAGTATGCCATGTGAAAATAATATCCTTTACTACTTTGCATAAATTTGCATAAATATAAGGGCACACACACGCGCAAAACCCACTGCATGTATGTGAGTGTATATACAATGTATCGTAACAGTACTAACTCTTTGCCGACATACAATATTTTCCAACTGTGACACTGCCAAGCAACGGTTTACGTGTGCATGTAGTTTAAATCTATTATGCGCCGTGAAGTATGCAATACATTTATGCTCTGCCATACAATAAGCTTACCTTACGGTGCCCTTATGCTGCTTTAGCTGTTGGCATACCAATTTACTAGCGTGCTATGCACACAATGCCCGTAAGGGAATCCTTTAAGACTCCCACACACACCTTTACAGTTACATTTGCAGACATATAATAGCACATCTTGACAGTGAACTTTTTTTCAAAGCACATACGAGCGCTTTGCTGACATGTCAGCTTGCGTAATAAATTGAAATTACATTTGAAGCTTGAGTTTTTTGTTGTTGCGCATTTTTTGTATCTTTTCATGCAGTTACATGTCAATATATTATTAATTTATATGTAAATTATTGCAAATAGTCAACGTAAATAATTTCGGTTTATTTGTGAGGAAAGAGTAATTGTGGTTGAATGTATGCTAGCGGTTGAGGTAATCACATTAACTAAAGATATGATAAGCTGCAGCGTTACATTTTTGAATAATTGAAGCATACTTTTAGGGTTACACATATATTTTTTTTTTTTTTAAGTTGACAGCATAAAGGTATAAATTACATTACAGTTTATACAATTCCTTATATAATTTATAAAACAAATAGACAGCATCGTGTCTCTTTAGGCTGATAATTTGCTAGTTTTGATATGAAAGCGTTAACCTAGCACTAAAATTAAATAAATCTAGACTTCTTCAAAAATCAAGCAACTTTTAAACCGACAGTTTCTCCCAGATACTTGGTGTAAGACCAATTCTGCTCTACGGTGCAGTAGTATGGTGGACAGGCGTACGGAAATCCACCTACCGGAAACCTATGGAAAGGTTTCAGAGGCTCGCTGCGCTGTGTACAACGAAAGCTTTAAGAACAACTCCAATGGCGGCTCTTGAACTGCTACCAAACCTGCCAGCTAGCCACCTACAGACCTCTTTCTTGAAGACTGCGCGGCAAAATCAACGGAACGACTACTGGCTGCAGGAGAATTTACATATAGAACCTTTAGGCAAAGGTCGGTAGGCAATAGCGGTTGGGCATATACCGACTACATGATAACCACTTTTCAACTAAAGACGATTCAAATATTCGTAGAGTAACTTGGGCGGGGTAAATGTATTTTAGCTACGCGCAACACTCTAAACATCTATACGGATGGTTCGAAAATGGACGATGTAGTTGGTGCAGAGTTCAGTCCAGAGTTAGGCATAAAGCAAACTTTTAAGTTGTCGGACCACTACAATATATTTCAATGAGGCCGCGCAGTCTGTTAAAAATAGCGTCAAGCGCAGCATCCTTAGGTATAACTGCCCCTCTTGAACCTAGCAACTGAACTCCATCTGGTATCGTAAAGGACCAAAACTGGTCTGTGTGTGGTTTATTGGCCTACCAGATTAACCTTGCCTAACCTAACCTAACCTGACTTAACCTGAACCGAAATTTTTACTTTCGATTTGAATTTCTAACATAATTTTAAATAATTTCTTGATAGTATTTCGCTAGCTCAAAAGCTTTACTTGTCTCTCCATCTCTTTCTTTAAAACGCAGTGAAATCCCAGACTTTTATATACAATCTATGTAATCTATCTATGTATGTGAGAACTTAATTCGAACAAGTCATCCTTCATATTTAGACTACATATACAA
Source organism: Bactrocera neohumeralis (assembly GCF_024586455.1). NCBI lineage: Eukaryota > Metazoa > Arthropoda > Insecta > Diptera > Tephritidae > Bactrocera > Bactrocera neohumeralis. Next base: position 67,955,512 of record NC_065922.1, read on the forward strand.
AGCATTGCGTCACTGTAAGTGTGTACCAATTCGAAATCCCACAACAATTTATTCCGTTATACGCCCTCGAAGCTTTCGGTTATGTGTTCGTGGAAGCTTTTTCTGACTTTAACTCACTTTATTGCTTAGATTTTACATTTTCCAACAAAATCTCGTCAACATCACTTTAAATTGCACTCCTCTGCACACATTGGGTCAGTTCCGCAATTCTTTCGTGCGCTATTCGCACAGAACAAAGCTCGTCGGTAATAAAACTTCATTGCATGGCCATTTTCTAAATTCGCAGCTCATTAGAATTAATGAACATTTCATGTTTTGTGCTCAGCTTTTGCGCGTTCAGCGCTTAATCTCCAGCACTCGAGCGTTTGTCATCTATCTTCCTTGTTTTTGTTGTTGTCTATATGCACTGAACATATTTGCGTATCTGTGTTTTGCATTACGCCTCGACTGCTGCCCGTGTGGACTACTTCACGCCACAAAACCACAGCTCAACGCAGCGGCAGCAGTTGCTTTTCGACTGAGAAGCGCCTTCATAACATTTACCTGCACGCCCATTTGCCCCTCTTTCTTTTTTGTTGCTTTTTTGCGGACAGTTCAAATCTCCATTGTGTCAGTGGTTTGTTTATTTGCGCATTGTTTTGCTGTTGTTGCTTTTATGTGTTTTTCAGCTTCATTGCCTACGTTGCATTGTTGCTGACGCATACCTAACCATCACCTTGACAATTGTAATGTCATTTGTCAAGTAAATAACCACAGGCTTAGGTGAGAGATAAGCAGTGAGAAGATGCAAAATCTACTAAAGTGCGAAAGTGACGGCGACAAAGCAGCGGAAAATTAAAATAAAGTGTTTTAAAGACTTGAAAGAAATTAATTTGGAAATCACTCTACAAGCTACAAAAAATTTATTTGCACTGTAGTCCATTATAGTTATTTCAAATCAGGCAGACTCATGGTAATAACTTGCTTATATGATTAAAGTTCCAGTGTTAATACTTTAAATTAGGCTATCTGGTTTTGACATAGAATCTCAAAATCTTCTTATTTCCAGCTTTGAGTAAGTAAAACAGTCTAAAACTTCCTGCTGTACAGTAAGGCCTGCTGAGAACCTCTTTGTGTTGTTGAAATCTTTTGAGAAACTCTTCATTTCCCCAATACTTTCTGAGAACTTCTTCACTTCAATGATATTGTCCGGGAAACCCTTTATTTTAATAACAACTACTAAAAATCTCCTTACCTCTCTGATACCTTCTGAGAACCTCTTATTCTCTGTTCTCTAATCCTTTCTTAACTTCTTTACTTCTCTGAAACCTTCTTAGAACCTCATCCCTTCACTAATAGCTTATGCTAACTTCTTAACTTTATTATATATATATTATAAGAACTCCTTCTCTTCATTGATATTTTCTGAGTACTTCTTCGTTACACCAAGATCTTCCAAAAACACCTTCAATTCATTGATATCTGCTGAAGGCCTCTTTATCTCTCTGTTACCTTCTGAGAGCCACGTATTCTCTGTCCTCTTATCCCCTTTACTTCTCTGATACCTTCTGAAAATCACTTCCCTTCACTGATATTTTCTGATAACTTCTTCATTTCACTAAGATCTTTCGAGAACTTCTTCACTTCATGAATATTTTTTGCGAACTTCTTCTTTTCACTGAGACCTTTTGAGAACTTCTATATCTCAATGCTACCATCGGAGAACCTCTTCAATTAGCTGCAATCTACTTAAGACCTCTTTACTTTTCTGATATCTTCTGAGAACCTCTTATTTCTTTGAAATCTTCTGAGACCCTCTTCACATCACTGCGACCTCATGGGCATATCTTCACTTCCTTGATACCAATTGAGCATCGCTCCACTCACAAAATTGTTCTAGCGCAAGCTTAAGATATATTTAGTACAACTAGTTTCAGGCACGCGCACAAAGCTTTTGAAAACAGAAATATAACATATATTTTATCTGAAACAAATTCAATAAAACTCATAATCTGACTTCATACAGCCTTAGAACACTACATTTGCAGACCTTAGTACAACTTTGTATGAACATTTGAGCAAAAAATTATGTATGAAACGCACGAATCTTAGCAAATTAATTAACGGATCTGTTATGATCCTTCTGAAGGTGTTCTGCCGAGAAGTTTTTACATTTTTGGCTTTAAAAGCTTCGAAATTCGGTTGAGTTAAACAATTCAACGATATCATTAAATCACATAAATGGGCATAATAATAGAATTCGTATTACTGCTCAAACGAAAAAGTGGCGAAACGAACGCGCAATTGGTATAACGCACATAAACTGGCATAATCATAATCAAATGTAGTTAGAATAGCACATAATTAGGCAAATTTAATGAGATGTAAAAGAGAGTCCTAATGAATTCAAATATTCTAGCAAAAAAGGCAGGCAACTTGGCGAGAAGAAAATGCGGAACCAAACTTGCTTAGAATAAAATTTCAAATTTCCAATAACAACATAAACTAATAACGGTATTAATTATTTCTAGTTCCAAAACTATGTATTCGAAACAGATGTAGTGCTATAATACTTAGCTTGAACTGATATAATAGACTTTGAATGATATCCCTTCAAATAAAATGGCATTTGAAGTTCAAGCGACAAATGTCAACAGTCATTGAGTTTGACGAATGCTCAACTGGTAGTAGTACAAACTACAAGGACTGACCAGAGACTTAAATCTGGTACCACGAATTCCTTGAAGTTCGCTCCAATCTGCTCATTGGGTTTGGCACATTGGGCAGATTCGTGTTGGCTATAGTTTAAACCTAAAGGCAGATATGATAAGATAAGAGATTGAAAATTCAGTTCAGTGTGAAGTCGCACTGTGGCCGGATGCCGGTCCCACAGCACGGCAGAGGCTTTAGGTCGGCCTAAAACCCGACTAAGGTGTAAAAGGTGTCCCTTCCAACACAACAGAGAATGGTTTCACGAATATGGCCACACTTCACTAGAAGTTTTCGTATGAAGACTTTTATTAAATTGTCAAATAATGTTTCTTAACTCGATTTCCTTGCGCTGAATAGTTTCAGTTTCATAATTTCTTTGCATCAAGTCCGCTAATCCCTTTGCAAACTTTTCGCATAATTCTGCCTTTTTAACGGACTCACACATGCACATTCATATCACGCACTAAAACCGCTGTCAAATTTAATGAGTTTCTGTCATTTGCCATTTCGCCTTAGTGAGCTTTTAAATGGCGTCCGTTTTCTGGATTTTTCTTTTTCATAAAGTTCTGAATCCTTTCATAAATACTGTGGCTATTGTCACTGTCAGTGCGCTGTAATCTGCAGCGTCAGTGATTTTTATTATTTAAGGGTTGCCAGGTTCATTTGTAATATAAGAGATAAAGGCTGATGGCGTCTAAGATTTTCCATGTTAGTATTCAGGCTGCAAAAGCTTGCGAAATGAAATGAAAGCAGTAAAAGTAAAAGAATTAAAATTAAAATTAAATCAACTAAGTGTGCTTAAATAAAAAACCAAAAATATTATTAAAAAGTGTATTTAATTTGAATTTCGTCAACTTGGCTTCCGCTATACCACACCATTCTTTGGTATTTCCGTATGAATGCGCACATTTATAATTCACTTCCTTCTTTGGCCGCTTTTGAAAGTGCTGCGCTGCTATAGAAATATTTGCTTGACGGCTTTCTTTTTCTGATCTGACTTTGCTTTGTTCGTCATTTTAATGAGCGCAACATAATTAAGCTGACTGTATATTTATTTATTTAATAGTGTATTAGAAGTCAAGCAGTGTGACAGACGTCAGACAGGGTTGATATATTTACCGAAAGGACTAAGTTTTGACAAATGAGCGAAGCTGCTTGGAATTAAAGACGAGAAAAAAGCTTTAAAACATTCTTTTTTTCAAATTATTTACAATTTGCCGTGTGACAATAGCAAATGTAATTATTTCTAAAGATTGGTATTGATGCCAAATTACAATTTGACCATTAAAAACATTAAAGGCGTTCGAAGTATATATAAAATTTATACATTATATCCTCTCCATCCTTTCACTTAACTTAGTATTATATACTTATTAGTATATTTTACGGTTTAATTAATTCAGTTAAACTTAAGATCTACATAAATGGTAAGCCTACGACTACTTACTGTCGACGAGTCTCTTCACTGGAGTGGCAGCTTAGACTATTAAAATATCTTGAACTCGCACTTCACTATATTTATTTGAAGCCAAAGACCTCAAGTTAATATTTTTGATGTACCAAGGAGCGTCAACCTTAGTGTTTTCGACTGATAACTTTGAATTAGTTCTATGTTCGATTTACTTGGAGTTCCCCAGTTTTGTATTCCGTATGTCCAAGTCGGGTTTAAAATGATTTTATAAAAGATTACCTTGTTTTTAAGGCTAAGTTTCGATTGAGGCCTCAGTAACCGGTACATTTTTCTCGTCTTCTCTTTCTAAGCAAATACGGTTTGGTTTTTATGTGTTGCTGTGTAGTCATCTGTCTAAGCGCATCCCGAGGTACTTAGTGCTAATGCATTTTGGCATAATTATTTGATTGAGTCTGACGCTGGGGCAATCTGTCTGTCTAAGAAAACTGTTGTACTATCTCTCTTCCAGACATTTTAATAAAGTTTTAACGATTCTGTGACTCTGTTCAGGGGTTCCATGTAGTTGCCTGAAACCAAATAAATGGACCGGGAAGACGAATAAGTATTCCAGAACAGGCAATAATAGACGAAAAAATATTCTTTCAAATATTTTGGAGAATATTGTCAGCAAACTTATTGATCTGTAAGAGAATATTTTATTCTAGGGCTTGTTTGGCTTCGGAATCATTATAATTTCGGCACATTTCCATTGCTTATGAAAGTGGCTTAATCTAAAACTACAATTAAAGTTTAAAACTAAAAATAGCAGACATTTGCTTGGCAATTGTTTGATTTTCCACGCATCAATATTAACTGGGCCAAGCGATTTAGAATTTTTAAACCACAACACCTCTGCTTGTACTTCAGTCAGTTTTACCTAAGGTATTGGTTTATCCATTTGAAATGGACTTTCAAGAAAAGTCTGAACATTCCCTCGCAGATAGTCACTATTGAGAGCAAAAGGCTTAATCGTATGCGCAAGGTGGTTGCCAAAAGCGTCGGCTTTTCTTTTGTCAGATCTACACCAAGAGTTGTTTTCATCTTTTACCAGTACTTGTCGCTTCGGAGAACATTTTAAATATTTGGTAGCTGTCCACAAATTATATTCATCGCTTTTATTTTGATCGGCTTTCTTAAAAAACTCTGAAATAGATTCTTCTTTCAGCTTCGCCTACTTGGATTTTAATTCTTTAATGGTTTTGTTTAGTCCAGTTTTGTCAACTGGATTTCTGCTATTCTACCAGATCCTTCAAAGTCGTCTCTTATTTTGTACCATCTGCGCTACTTCATACAGTATTATTTTGGAAAGAGAAGAGAAGTTAGAAGTATGGTTCTTCTGACATAAAAACCTGATATATCTGGCTTATTGATAAAATACCGGGACGGAATTTTTTTTGTACCTTTTAAACTCGTACCCAATTCACATAATGCAATATATGTGGTTCCTAGTCCACTTATTGACTGTCCATGACAGGGTTAGAGTCAAGATATGCAGGATGATAGACACGACAGACACTATTGTTCTAGCTCACCACCAATTGTCTTCCTCTACCAAAACTATTAGTTATGTACTCTTACGAATATTTCTACAGCACGTCGTCCTATCTGCGAGGTCTTACGGTCTAACGGTCTGAAACTTTATTCTACCATTTTCTGAAAAATGTATGGAAATATGATTCCTTCCTTACTTTCTTAGCGTAATCTTAAACTCTAATGAGTTTGGTATACTGTTGCCGCTCTTTTAATAGTCGAATATTATCATAGTCCAGTAAAAGAAGATCCATTTCAGCAACATTTTATGTTCCGACTTCATTCGCTTCCTCGGTAATCGCCGTGCCATTCCTATCGACAGCGCCAGGCGATTTCCTCTTCACAAGTTGGTTGTTTTGTTTCAGTGCTGTGCATATTTGCGTCCATGGAATAAATTTGAGCTAGATGTGGTAATTTTTTCAACATAAATACCACCTGCTTTCGCTTCCATTATCAATGAAAATGCTTATTCGAGTTGAATACGTCTTTGTCCTGGATAGCCGCTCACAGCTTGCAATCTGACAATGTCTAAGAGTCTTATGTATTTTATGCGAGAGAGCAGAGAACTCGTTGAGAAAATTTGTGGACTGTTTTCTCACCCTCTTCAACTTAGATAAGGGTAGACCTACTTCTAATACAAGTTCCCTGAAGAGCATTTTATCAACTCTAATAACGGTATCCTTTGCCGAAATTTGTTTGAGAAATCATTGGTATTCATCTTCTCCCACCTGGACTAAAGCTCTTCATTAAATTATATTCAATTTACTATTCGGAGCTCTCTCCTTCAAAGGCATTTTAACTATTTTCTGTGTGTTTCCTTACCTTTTGAAAGGATTTCCTGTCATTCTTCCTCTCTAAAATATTCACAATAAAATTTCCTGTTTAGTTCTCACGGCTGTTCGATTGACAGTGTCTAGGCATCACTGCCACCTTTGCTGACATAACAGACATAACATTTTAATGCAGAATACAAATGAAAGGCTCATCCGTTCATACAAAACCTTTCAATCTCCCACGCAACAGCTTTTCTGCGCCTAAGCTTGCTCGAACCCACTCAGCTAGCTGCGGCAGTGACTTGAGGCAGAGAAATCACACACGCTTAACAACTCGAGTGTGCAGATAATGACAGTTGGTATTAATGACAGCTGCTAATGTAATGAATACCGCAAATGTGCAAATCGGCAGGGTAGTGCAGGAAATAGCGCGGAACGGTACAACGGTACGAAAGTGGAGGCGCTTGTACCAGCTTATGTGAGTGTGTTTGTACAAAAAGTTGGGTTAGTGTCGTAAATATAACTGATCCCCACCTACAACGAACCAAAACAACAACTAATCTTACAACAATAATGACTACTCATACAATAACAATTGCTACTCATACAACAACAATTGCTACTCATACAACAACAATTGCAATTCAAACAGCAACGTCGTCTAATCATATTCATTGGCTCAAGCGGTAAATGGCAAGTCAAGTCAAATGCTGAATTTGACATTTCAAGCGACCCACTTCAATGTGCCTAGCACTTAAGTCGAAGTGGCAGCTAATCGACAGCGTCAAAATACACTGAAGAAAAAACCAAGTGAACAATCAACTAAGCTAAGCGCCTATAAATTGTGGGTATAACGGTAAAACTTCGGCTCAGCACAACGACAATGAGCATTAACGTTTGACAGCGCTTTTGAGTGCGGCTGTATCCTGTCGCACTCGCAAATAAAATCCAGCATAATGAAGAACTGTAGAACCTGCCATTCATGGCACTGCTGCTCACCCGTCTCTAGCGCCAAGCGCCGATTTCAATGACGCACAAGTACCGTAATGAAGCAGTAAGCACACAAGCAGCGTTGTCAACTCGGCTGTGATGAGCGCCAACTAGGCACGGGACTGACGGAATGGCTAACTCTCTGCCGCGCTGTTTAATCAACACATTAACGGCGAAAAACAATAGTCTCGCTGAAATTTTAAGCGGTCGCGCTCATTCTTGCAATTATAATGGTACTTTGTCGCTCTAAGGTTGCTTGTTTATAACTGCACGGCTAGGATAGTCAGCTTGGGCGAATCTATTTGTATAATGGCTTGCTACCGTGGCTCAAATGTAGGCAACTAACGCTTCTACCACGCCTCTGGACGTCAACTGGCCGGTTTCAAGCTGCCTCTTCTTATCAAGAACACATTGGTGGAGTATTCATTGTCTGTCGAGGGTCAGAAGTTGCCGAGAGTATAATGCTAAATTTAGCATGTCAGCTACCTCCACAATCAGTACCCACACTCTGTACGTTCCGTTTCCCAACACGTGCCCAACCCACACAACGTAGACCCTCTGCAGCCACTGCCGTCGACAAAAAGCCAGTCGCCGCGACGCCGCAAGTATTTGCGTACGCAAATGATTTGCAAAATTTGCGCGAAAACTTAACATAACTCAAATGAAATGTAAATTTACTTTAGAAACTAACGGAAATAGTTCAACTATGGATACTTTGCAGCATCGTTGAGCGCAGTCAGGCTTGGTTGTGGCGTTTTAACTTGCGCGAGTTTCGAGGTTGTCAAATGTTAAATAGGAGAATCAAATAATATAATTTAATTTATATATTAAAATAATGAGCTGTGGGAGGAAAGTAGAACTGACTGAAAATGGTGAAATGTGAAATGCGTAAAATTTCAGTTCTGAAAATATTTCTTCGTCTTAATGTAGTAGAGCTTGACTATAGATTTTAGGCTTGATTTAGTACTTATCAGGTAGTTTAGTAAAATTTGGAGTGCAAACAATCCAAAATTTTTCTGATTGGATTTATGGGGATTTTTGCAAGTAATGATATTAATCATTATTTAATGAAACAGAACTCAGTGAATCCGAAGAAAAACGATGTCATTTAACTAGTTTTGAAGTTTCAATTTTAAACAATCAAAGAAACATCACTTTTTGCTTTCATTTCGAATTTTCAATTAGCCTGCTTTCTGCATTTTACCCTCTTTGCCTTGAATCTGCACTAAATGAAGGCAATTTGCACATTTCAATTGTAGCATTCAGCTAATATTAAATGTCTGCGTCGGTTAAGCTCTCTTTTTGGTTGGCTAATTAAGCGCAAAGCAGGGACTAGTAGCGCGTATTTGCTCGGAAATTCGCTATCTTCTCAACTGCCTGCGTATTGCTACTTACTTTCAGCAACATCAAAGGCAAATAGGCACTCAAATACTATACAGTCAGTACTCAAAAATACCCAAGCAAATACCATATAGAGACATTTTTGCGTTTCATATATTTTTAATCAAGAGTCATGTCGCTTAATTGCCGACATGTCACAGCCGGTGCAAGAGAGTCTTTATTTTACTTTGGGAATTTTTTCTCTGCTTTGTCGTTATTGAGCATAGCTTTGTAGCAATTATTGCAAGACAAGCAAGCACTCTTCGGTAGATAAGTATTCCACATTTAACCTGGAGATGTATGAGCTTGCTTTCCCTTTTTCCAGTTCAGCGATTCGGCTTTCAGCTTTGAAATGAAATTACTTTGAGCGTGTTTTCGAATTAGCTGTTGATTTCACATTGGCTAAATCAAGATAACTTGTTTTCCTTCTTCTCTTTGACAAGAGCCGTTAAATGTGTAAAGAAAAAGAAAAGGAAAAGGTTTAATAAAAACTTTATTATTTATGAGATGATTTCCTTAACCAAAACTATAACAGCATGAAACTCTCAATGCTCCCTTTTTTCTCTCATTCAAACATACAAAATATTTTACAAATTGGTCCGATTATTTAATTAACCATACATCAAAATTAGTTACGCATTCAAGGATTTCGGAAATTAGTATTTGAACCTTCCACCTCTCTTTTGACGAGCTTAGGATTCACGAGACATTCCTTGCAATTTTCATTCGGAGAGAGGGGTTCTCACTTGAGCCACTGTATTTTTTCTATTGAAGATTTTATGGATTTCTTCGTAAAGAATTATTGCTCACAAGTTGAAAGGGAAATACGGTTCCTTGGAAGTGAAATACCGTCGACACTGTAGAGCAACAAAAGCTCTAAAAATGGCAGAGGTAAGAGAGTTTTTATTACTTAATTACTGGAAGAATATTTTTTTTTTTTTTTTTTCAAATACCAAAAGCTTTTTAGAATGCAAAAGCTCTGTCTTGATGATTTACAAAGCTTTAAGAGGAAGTCTCGTTACATAAAATTTTTAGTCTGTAGTCCGGATACTGTAACTGCAGACATATTCTTTAAATTTTCAAAAGCTTTTTAGGCAAGAAAAAGCTGCTTGGCAAGAAAAGCTCACCAGAATAATTTTTGAAAAAAAATTTTTCAAAATTAATACAATTCACAGCAAATCCTTGAGTTTTTTGAAATATCACAAGCTTCTTAAGCAAAAAAAAAGTTCTCAGCTCAATGCAGAATAATCGAAAAACAAACCAAAAGTTCAAGTTTTAAATCAAAACAATTTATATGAAATCCAAGGGGGCACTTTAGAGAATGCAAAAGCTCTCGCTTGATGTGCTACAAAGTTTTAAGAAGAAGTTTCGTTACGTAACATTTTAAATCTGTAGTTCAGATACTGTAACTACAGGCATGATCTTTAAAATTTCAAAAGCTTCTTAGAAAAGAAAAAGCACCCTGTTCATTGCAGAATAATTTTTGAAAAAAAAAATTAGTTGAAGCCACAGCAAACCCATGAATTCTTTAAAATATCACAAGCTTTTTAAGCAAGAAAAAGCTCCCAGCTCAATGCAGAATATTTAAGAAAAGGAACTTTTTCAAGCAAGCAAAAGCTTTCAGTTCGTTGTTTTTGAAAAAAAAGCTTGAAGTTAATATAATTCACAGCAAATCTATCTAAGCAGTTCTTTAAAGTATCTAAAACTTTTAAGCAAGAAAAAGTTCAAAGCAGAAAAATATTTGAAAAAAATTTATATAATTCAAAGCAAACTCACATAAATTCACAGATTTTTAAAATACCAAAAACATTGTAAGCAAGCAAAAGCTCATAGTTCTTTATTTTTGGAAAATCAAATTCTTGTTTTAAATCTATGTGGATCACAGTAAATCCGTGAGAGCAGTTTTTTTGAAATAACTAAAGCGTTTTAGGCGAGAAAAAGCTCTCATTTCGTTACAAGGCATATCGAAATTGGAACATCATAGCTTTAACAATTCTAAAGCCAATAAAATTGATAATAAAATCGCTTTCAAGCTGCATTTCAAAACACACTCTAAGCTTCAATTAAGCAAAACATTGATTACCAGCTTAACTGCAAGTTTTTCCATTTGAAAAACATCAAAAACGAATTGCTGTAAACAGAGCGCTTCACTGCTGATTAATTTTTCCATATCCCTTTGGTATGTCAATTTACTATCAAGCGTTTACAGCAAAATACCAATAAGCGCACATGAAAATATGTAAATATATAAATAAAAAATACAAATTAAGCCTTTCAGCGAACACCATTACTACCCGGCAACTATTTACACTACTCTTTCCCCACACTTGTGCACCGCCGCATTCACACGCGCTCTGAGTTCACTACCCACTCAAATTATGCTATTAGAGTTCATTTCCTTTCCTCGGCTTACTGGCTTACTAACGACTCGTAAGTAATTATGATTATCCGTAATATTCCAATTATTTATGTAATTACATATAATGCAGCGGCTGTGGCAGCGCAGTTGGCTTTGATTACCCATTTGCACTGTGGGTATAATTAAGCGCCGCTGACCCCTTGTTGATATTTATTAGAATAGTGTGCTTTGGGTTTATTTATAGTTTTCGTAATTTTCTCATTTTAATTTGTTGTAATGAGCTGTCGCCGTTAAATGATGTTTCTGCCTGCGTTCACACGACTATTAACGGCATATTACTTAATTGTGGCGCTAAGCGTGCAGTTATTTATTGAAAAAGGAATTATTGAGCGGTTAAGAGTGCTGTTTTTTCTTGTCAAGGGTTTTATATACATATATATTTTTTTTTGTTACGGATTTCTGAGTAAACGAGATCGTTTGATCAGCGAATTCTTTCATTTCTCTCAAGCAAACTGATTTTGTGTAAACGCGAACAAAACTTCGAAAAGCTCTTTCACTTATCTTAATTAAGTTTTTACCGATCTTTGCGTAAACGAAACGAAACATTCACCCATCAAAATTCACTTAAAATTTTTCTCTCTCAGCTTTCACAACTTGTCAGTTATTTCTTGAAAAATGAATATTATTGAGCGCATAAGAGTCTTTGAATCAATCAATCTTAATTTTACCGATTTCTGAGTAAACGCGATCGTTTTTTAGAGAGTTTTTTTCATTTCTCTCTAACATGCTGATTTGAGTAAACGAGAACAAAACATCGGAAAGCTCTTTCACCTTTCTCAATTATCTCCTAACGTAACTGTATACAAGTATCTTCTTTTATAAACTTTAACTTATGAGGCCTAATTATAGAACATTAAGAAGTCGCTACGGAATTTAAACACACTGTATACATTTTTCATCAAATTTCTCTCTCTACTTCCACAACTTGTTTTTATTCCAACTGCAGTTCAGTTAGAGCAGATACGAGTACTTTGGCATTTCAGTTTCAACTTGCTTTGGTGAACCCACAATTAACTAAATAAAATATTATTTAATATTTCTGAACCTTCAAATGCTTTACGTACTCACCTTAGAGTAGTTTCCAGTATAGAACAACAACGTGTCAGGGTCTTTTATTATAGCATAAGTTCTGAGATAGTTAAGAACACAGTCATATTTTAAAAGCATAGATTTGAAACACATATTTCATTTACCAAATTATTTCCAAATTACTTGTTATAGGAAACATTGGTAAAAAATATATATAAATACTTAGTGGTATGGTCGTTAAGATCGCAAAGAATCTCATATGACCTTAATACCTTATATTCTTCTATGGAGACTATGCTCAATAAGGTCTGGGGTTTAGTTTAGCAAACACTTTTCATAAAACCAAATGGTTGTTACTTAGCTCTTTGAGGGCTCAACTAGGATATGATGCTATTTTTATAAACCAAAGGGTCTACTACAACTTTACCACTGCTTTATAAATCTAGAACCACTTTTTGACCAAATACGCGCAGCTTAGATATCTTCTACCTCCAACTCTCATGATCGAGCCAAAGCTGAGCTCTTCATTTAACACAAATTTTAGATTTTACCACATATAAATTTTTTCGCTCATCTGCTTACCCTTTCGCTCTAAATTTGCCTCCTTTGAGCTATTCATTTCAACCATCTTTTTCATTCTCCTCTAATGACCACTAATGGCTCTCATATTGCTGCGCACTAATCAACAAGCTCATTGAACGCCCTCTTCAGCGTTCGGTCATTAGTGTTTAGTTATTTAAATAAAAATGACGCTCATCCCTTGAGGACCACTTTTCGCTCACACAGCACAGTGCTTGGGGCATAATTTGCAGTGAAGGCAGAGATTAGTGAACTTTGATTTACGCTTATTAAAATGTAAATAATATGTTGAATAAAAGCAAATAACGAGAAGGTCTGCTTGTGAACGAGGAGAAGACGAAATATCTCCTGTCATCAAACAAAAAGTCATTGCATCGCGAGTTGGCTCGCACGTCACTTTTGACAGTCATAACTTCGAAGTCGTTGATAATTTCGTCTATCTTGGAATCAGCATTAACAACAACACCAACGCAAGCATCGAAATCTAACGAGGAATCACTTTTGTTAACTGGTGCTACTTCGGACTGAGTAGGCAATTGAGAAGAAAAATCCTCTCTCGACGAACAAAGACCAAACTCTACAAATCCCTCATCATTCCCGACCTGCTATATAATGCGGAGGTAAGCACAATGACATCATATGAAGAGACGGCCTTAGATGTATTCGAGAGAAAGGTTTTGCGAAAGATTTATGGTCTTTTGCGCATTGGCAACGGCGTATACCGCAGTCGATGGAACGATGATCTGTATGAGATATACGGCGACATTGACATAGTTCAGTGAATGAATAGAGTCCGGCTACGCTGGCTGTGTCATGTTATCCGGATGGAATTGAACACTACAGCTTTGAAGGTTTTCAATTTAGTACCCGGCCGTGGAAGCAGAGGAAGACCTCCACTTTGTTGGGGATATCAGATAGAGAAGGACCTGGCTGCACTTGGTAACTCCAATTGGTACCAAATAGCGCAAAGAAGAAACGACTGGCGCATTGTTGTTAACTCGGCTATAACCGCGAAAACGGTGAAATTGCCAGTAAAGAAGAAGACTCTCGAGACCTTCCTTAAACTTGACAGGTAGATTGACATACGAACAGATGTTTAGAATGGTGATTTGATATGAAATGATTGGATGAAAAGGTGATCATATAAATAAATGCCTGTATAAAAAGTTCAAGGGCGGAGGGGCAGCAAAGTGAAGGAAATACCAGACAAAGGATAGACGGATGAATGCATGGCCTAATATTGCCTCTATGAATTATAAATATACAAATGGACGTAGGCTTCCTAGACGAATTAACGTTGGAAAGAATGGACGAATATATATATTGACGGTATAGGAGACGACGGTACGGATAAGCATATGGATGGATTATCCATATACAGAATAAAAGATGATGGACGAATATTCAGAGATGCGGATGGATGGAATTTATAATGAACTTATAGAAAGATGGAAGTATGGTTACAGTACGGATGGACAGAGTGAAAAGTAAGAATGAACAAATCAATATATGGACATAAGAATGCACTGCCAGAAATAATGGATAAGTAGTTAGAAGAACGAATTGTCGGCTGAATGTGTTACTATGATCTCAACGTAGAGCCAGAGAAGGCTTACGGATGAATGAATTTTATAATGGGTAGATTGTAGATGGAAAGGATATGAGTATAAATAGTTAGATGAATGAAAAAAACTGGATAGATGGTCAATTGAGGTATTGCTAGAGTGACTGATTAGATATGAAATCGAAATATTAGAAAGATGGTTGAGTGGATACACTGAAAAATCCTTTTTTCTTTTGGTGATATCTGGATGAACTGATGACCTCACTAAAGAATTAACTTTGAGAATTATGACTATAATGAGTGCAGTGAACTAAATTGTAATTTTCGAAGATAAGTGATCCAACTTATTACAGCATTTAAACACGCATCCTTCCAAGTCCACCAAGCTTATTCACTTGCAACAAGTATATAGTTAAGACAGCAGTTTGCCATAAAACCACTTAAGCCCAAATGAATATTGCATGGAAATTTAATAACAGCAGGATGCATAAACTTTTCGAAAATTTGAAGAGCGCAACAATGGCCACCGGAGAAGACAATATAAAAGAGCGCATGACCCTTAGCTGCAGTAAAAACTTTAACCATGCGATAATAAATGACTTGGCCACCAGTGCCCGGCTCAACCGCACTCCAACCGAGTTAACAATCAGCGCTTCCTATGGACATTTCACCACACCACAGGCGAGTCGAGTTGGCAACACTTGAATTGTTGGAAAATGAAATTTTAAAAAGCTATTGAAATTGAAAAGCACTCACACTCAGCGACCAGCACTCGACAGACAGCGCAAGGAAAGAAGCTGAAGTGTATTAAACAAAAGAAGCGCACCAAAAGGGAAGTGTAAAGGCTGAAGAGTATGCTTGAAGCTAAGGTGTATGTGGTAGTGTTAGTGTAGGAGGTGTGCGTGCAAACTGCTGCTACACCGAAAGAGCGCTCACGAGACATGAAAGTTTGACTGTCGCATGGCAAGAGTTACTTAAATGGCAACACTGGTCAAGACAGCGCATACTTCTGTACTCGAAAACAGCGCTGTGTATGTGTGTGTGGGTGGACGCCTTACAGTTAGTTCCGGTTCTTAATATTTAACTACGTTAAAGTGTCCGGAGTATGCACATTAAAACTTAAAGCGCTTGACAATGTTGAGAGAAAGCTTGAATGCTGTGTTGAAAAGGCAGCAACAAAATACTGTTAAATTGACAAAACAAGCATGCTTGTAGACACAACTCCTTCAAAACGATACAGGACCGCAGATATATGTATGTATAAACAGATATATACAGTATGTATGTAAGTATATTACCGCTAAGTATTGCTACGTGTCGCTAAAACGCCCGTCAACGTAACTGTTTATTAAATTTTTGCTTTTTGTTGCATAAATTCTTTATACAAGCATACTTTGTTACCGTTCTTGTTTATGAGTATGCTTAGTACCATGGTATTTAGTTTGCATAGCCTACTTTTAGGCGCTTAAACGCCTTATTATGCTGGTTGGTTGGTATTGTGTGCTAATAATGCCAGCCCGTTATACACTTAATTAATGATGGTGATGACCCATTATACAAGCCAAGGTGGTCTCATAAAGCGCGGCAGTTATTTATAACACTTGGTGCATACCTTCAGGCGTATGATATAATTTTTGGTTACTTCAAGAGCAGCTGGTTGAAGTAGGTTTTTGAAAGGATTTTGTGAACGGAAATGCTTTTTTTTTTGTTTTTTAAAGAGAGCGTGAAAAGCTCTTTATTGTAATTTTTAGCTGAAAGAGAACATTTGTGTAGTCAAATAAACTTTAAAGAGTTATACACGAACTTTTTTTTTATAAATCAGATGATGCTTTCTCTTTATAATTATATAGTAAATATATAAACATACACTTTACAGCAAAGAGAAAGAGAGACATTTGAGAGGGGCTTAGAAAATATGGCAGTTTTCACATGACCTTCACATATATATATATATTCATCGAAAAAACGCGATTTTTGATAATAAAATACATTTTTTAAGCCACTCTGTGGGTAAGTTCAGCCGTTCAGCGGGCTTGAGAAGTGTTCCCTCCATAACTTCAGTATGCTGTGCACATCAGCCACTAGATTACAATTTGCAGTCCTACAGGAGTTTGCTCCGGTTTTGAAACTTTCCGTTAGGTGCCATAACATTTCCTAGAATTGTCGAGCATCTCAAACTCTTCATACTCACGCATTTCAGCCACTTCCTTTATCTGCATATGCTTCTCTCTCTGATTATGTGGTGTGCTTGTAGTCAGCTCAAACTAGACTTAGTTAACTGGTAAAGGAGATGGTCTGCAGTTAATTAAAATCGAATAAAAGTGTGAATGAAATCAAAGCTTATGAGATTACGGAATCCTTGATGTATACTGGAGAGAGGCTTTGGTTAAAAATTAGCTGATTTCAAGCTACAAACGGATAGGCTTAATGTAAAATAACAATTTTTGAGAGAGGGTTACCAGTTCTACAACAACTTCACAACCTAAAAGCATACAACAACTTCCAGACGAGGTTGCATATAACAATAGCTGAAAACTAACCAATTTTCGTGTGAGATTATGTCAGGGATTACGCATACAAACACACACACACAAGCGCCTACATCAATAAACAACCGAACTCTGCACAAAACAAAAGCTGAGCTGGAGCGAGAGAGGGAGGCGTACCAGACACCAATAAAAGGAAATCAACATGCAAATTGAGTAGTGCGAGCGCGTGTGAGTAGATATTTCGAACGCATGAAGGTGACTGTGTGAATTGTTCACATGTGAAAATCAAATTAATTGCCATGGTAGCATACCACTAGGCGCTGCGGCAAAGGTTATGGGAAAATGTACGCAATTGATGTGGGATAAAAGCGCATCAACTAGTGTGCTCGTGTACAGGCTAGAATATCTAATTCCCAAGTACAACTCTGGCGCACAAACGCAAGCACTCGCATGCATATGTACATATGTATATACATATGTATATGTGTTTGTGCGTGAGCAATACACCAAACATACAAGTGAAATGGAATCCGATTTCGGTTTTGTGAGCAGTGTGAAGCAACAGCGCAGCAGAGCCGCTTTAACGCCGCAGGCATGTTGTCATACGGAATTGTGTGTTACGCATATACAGTTATACAGACATACATATGTATGTGTTAGTGCGCAAAACGTATTGTCATTGATATACATGTCAAATTATGTCATTTTCCGTACCACAGGGATTTGCACTTACCTCACCAAAATGCTATGCATACCTGTCTAACGGTGTGCAAAACAACCGCACAACCACAAAAACATGCTAATGGATGTGCTAGAGGCTATATACCATATACATACATCTGTACAAACATATATTAGTATATGTGAGTTACATATGTATATGAATTGTGGTTTCATTTGGTGAGATTTTAAAGCCATTTAGGTAAACTAAAATTAGCTTGTCAATTTCGTGTGAGAAATGCTCTTTAATACGAGAGATTAGTAGTTTAAGGTAAAGGGTCATAAGTTTACCGTTAAGTATGTATAAAAATGCTTCAAAAGCTTACAAGAAGTGAATCTAAACCGAAGTTAGGTACATAGAGAATATCGCACCTCAGATTTTCCGAACAATAATCACTTTCCATGTATCAACAAGAGAGTAAATCGAGAGAGAGTGCGCTAAAATTCACTTCGCTTCTAGGTTACACGTGCTTTAAGAATTTTTATCAAAGATGTCCGTATTTACTCTTGCTATTTGCCACTCAATTTTGCATTTTATAATATAGGCTTTGCTATTATTTTCTTTCTAAAAACATTGGCAACTCTATTCAAAATTCAGATCTGTCATGCCATTTTTTTTAACATATTTTGAATTAGCGAAATGTATTTTATATTAACAGCACATCTTTTACTTATTAATATACATATATTTTTAGTTCATATAATTTTATTTAAAATGGGTGGCAACTCTATACTAATTTTTTTTAACAACAAAAAGTATTTTATATTAATAACGGATCTTTTGCTTAGTAATATATGTTTTTAATTCATATAATTTTATTTAATTGGGTGGCAACTCTATATTAAAAAAATTTTCCATTTACAAATTACACATTTTTCATTTTTGTTATAAAAATATTCACTTTTTTAATATTTTAATTTTTTAACACTTAAAATATTTTGTAATGAACTGGCAACCCTATACCAAAACTTGTGCAAATTAAATTTTATTTTCTATGCATTTCATATTAAAATATCTGTCCAGATGAAAACAATTTTTTTTTATGTATAAGTTTTTATTATTAGTTGGTAACCCTATTAAAGCTTTCACACATACTTACATAAATGAAAAATTTAAATTTTCAAATTTAAAATTTTTTATTCAATAAATTTTGTTCATTGAAACTGAGGAAAATAGGATTTGCTGCACATACATAAGTACATATGTCTGCTTATATTAAAATCATTTGAAAGGGTGGTAACTCTATAAAAGTACTTTTAATTTTTTTCTATAGGGCAATTCAGAATCTTTTGCATGTATATCCTGCAAAAACAAAATTTTAGAAAAAAATTTGATAAATACATAAAATAAATGGCAACCCTAATTACTAGCAATCTCAACTTGAACTTAAGCTTCGTCTCAATTTTATTAATTAACAAGTTTTTAACATGAATTTTTGTAAATATTTGTTTCCTTTTGTGAATACAGTTGGCAACCCTATTCAAAAGAATTTCTTTATTGAAGAAAATACTACACAATGTACATATACTTAATTATCTATATTTTTGGAAAGATACATTTTTCAAACAGGTAAATAAAGAACTTTAACATGCAGTTAGCAAATACAAAAATAAAACAGGTGGCAACACTATTCAAAATTAACTTAAATGTTTCAAAACGCAATTAGTTTCATTACAATATTTACTAATTTTTTATATATTTTCTAACTGTACATGCCATGAATGTGAAATCTTCGCAAAAAAGTGGCAACCCTATTAAATAAAATTGATAAATTTTATAATCTCATATCAATAACACTTTCAAATAAAGGTTAAATATGAAATGACAAAACTTTTTAATAATAGTTAGTTTAGTTTTTCTAAATAACGTGACAAAATGGCAACCCTATATACATATACATACATACATACATATATATGTATGTATGTATGAAAATTTGCTTTCTTTTAAATATTCTTAAAACATGTTTTCTTATGCAAAGCAATTAGATTATGCGCAGCTACAGCTTATATAACCAGATAACTTATTTTAAATAATCTAAGCATATGGCAACCCTATAGAATACGCAAATATGTATAGAAAATAAATTAGATCGAAAATCCTTTAGTACTGCTCAGTTGTTTACTCAGAAATTTAAACTACGAAATTTTTTATAATTTTTTTTAAATAAGTGGCAACCTTATTAGCAAAAAATATTTGTTTACTTTTATCTCTCACTTTATGTGTTTTATGTAATATTTCTAAACAATATTTATGAACTATTATATTAGCCAATACATACAATTGAATAATTTAATTTACATAACTGGTATTAGCGCAGATGGCAACCTTATGTAATCAAAAGTTTAAAGTCAATGAAACCAACATTTTTAAGTTTGTCCTTCTTGGTTTCTCTTATAATTATCATTTTATTAATATTTATGTATGTTTTTGCACAGGTGGCAACTTCGTTTGAAAAAAAATATTTAAATATTTTAAATATTCAATTTATTTTACATTTTATACTATTCTTCTAAATTCCTTCTAGTTAATATTATATTGTTTTAGAACCATAAACAACCATTTTTAACCGGTATTAAGGCCGGATGGCAACCCCAGAAAATTTGTATTAAAAAAGTTACATCAAAAAATATTTATAATAGCTTAATATAACTTAAATAATAAAAAGTATAATATTTTGTTTAAGTTTTTTTCAATAGCTGGCAACTTTGTTTGAAAAAATATTTTTTTTTTTTTTATAATCATTTATACAATAAAATATTTATTATATAAATACATGAAATCGCAGCACTGGCTACTAGGCCTTCAGCCGACTGAAAAAATATATTTTTTATTGGTCACCATAACTATTACAATATTTCTGAAATGGTAGCTTTGGCCGAATTTCTCACGTCTCACCATAATGTGTACATACTATACATATACATATGTACATATGTATGTATAAAGGTTCGTAGATATGCATATGAAGGTCGTCTTCAGGCACTTTTGGCCAGCGATTGGTATAAATTTCAAGGCCTTCTCAGCACCAATCATCATGATTGTACCTCTGCAGAATTTATTGTCGAAAAACCATATTTATTTGCATATGCAAAAACGGCCCAGCATAAATAACGGTCACATGCAGCCTTACACCCACATATGTACATTTTTTCTGCTCATATGCACATACATGTCCGACGCACTCAACCGGAAGAAAGGACAATCATGGCGTGCGACCGTCCAAAAAAATATCGCCTGCTGTAAAATAATATCAACTAAGTGCTTAGTACCAGGCGGCAACGCTGGTCAGTGAGGCACAAATAAAAAATGAAGCTGCTATAAAAACCATTACCAATTTGCATACATGCAGCCAAGCTTGCGTGCGTATGTGAGTGTGCGTGCGTAATAAAAAAAAAAAACTGTGAAAATAACTCAAATTGTAGGCGTTGCTGACCTTGTAAGCGGCACTTATTTATTTGTGTGTATGTACATACATAGCAGGTAGGTGTGTTAGTGTTGGCGGAAACTTTATTTTCATAGCATAGTGTTGGGCGTTTCATACAGGCACATGCGTTTTAAGGGCATAAATGCGTCCCCTTTTACCAAAATCAACAATCTACATATGAAATATGTATAGGGGAAGTATATATATATATATATATATATATATATATACATATATAACGCATATATGGTTGTTCATATAGTATATTTGTATGTACAATTTATTCACAAATTTCATATTTTGGGGTGCTGTGTGACACTATCAGCTCACCTTGAGCAGCGTAAATGAAATATAATAGTCAAATATACTTGTACAGATGAATTACACAGTTAAATACAGTTATGTGTTACATAGTTGTTTTTTAAATTAAAATTTTTTCGCATATTCGACCTATTCAGTAAAAGCCAGCTCTTTCGGCAAAACACATGCTTGAAGAAAATCAAAATAATTATAAAATGTTTTTTATACATTAAAATTTCTTTAGTTATCCGTATGCAAAGAATTTTTCGGATCAATTAATTTAAAAAATCTTTACACAAATCAAAAAGCCTAAGAGCATGCAAAAAAAATGTTCTTGCAAATTTTACTAAATATTTGATTATCTTCCCCTTGTGCAAAAACATTTCTGTTTTATATATATCACATAATTGAAAAACAAAATCAGCCTTAAAATATGCAACGTCAATTTTAATTTTTTTTGGTAAATTTCACTGAAGTGCTGACTGGTTGCTTCGTCTTCTAATGTTACATATTTTCATCATTTTATTTTAGAAGTAAGCTATAAAATTACAAAAAACAAATTAAACAGCCTAAAAGTATGCATTAAGAATTTAAAATATGTTTTCCTATACATTTTACTGTATTCTCCTCTCTTCTTGTAATATATTCACCACTGTTTACATACCTTATCTTTATATGTGAGCTAGCTTAAAAGTATGCAATATAAAATTTAAATATTTTTTTATTCATTTTATGGAATGCATGTAATATTTTCCACTCGTGCACATTTGTTTCCTTTTTATGCATATCTCGTAATTGAAAAATAAAATCAGCCTTAAAGTATGCAATATAAATTTTAAATTTTTGTTGATAAATTTCATTGAAGTGCTGTCCAGTTGTTTCGTCTTCTAATGTTACATATTTTCATCATTTTATTTTAATATACTTATTTAAGCAGCATAAAATGAAATCAGCCTAAAAGTATGCAACACAAACAAAAATTTTGTTACACAGTTATGTCTAGGTGAACTTCTTGCATCATTGTTTTTATCTATTTATATAAAATTTATTCAGCTTCGATTTTTAAAACCCAATCAGCCTTAAAGTATGCAAGATAAATTCTTAATTTTTTTATAAATTTCACTATTTCTTCTACACCTAATGTGTCATCATTTTATGTAAACATAGTAAGTTCTGAAGTATGTTGTAAGGAAATCAGCTTTAAACTATGCATCAAAAAATATGTTATTTTATTATACATATGTGTATCTATTTATAAACATATGTATGTATATATGTACATATATAATAAACCATTGCGCTACACTCTCCACTTTAGCCCTGCCTAATAGCTAGAGCTTTGATGTCTCGATATAAAATCTATACTTCATTCTCCCCCAAATACTTTTATGCTGGAAAGTAGAAGAGCTTCCTAATTTCTAAATCAGCCAAGCGTACTAACAATTTCGGTTTAAGAAATGTAAATACTTTAAGCTTTCCACCAAAATCGCTGCTGCTCTGAAAATCCTCTTCATTTCAAATTACAATTGGACAGCGAGTCTTCAAGCATAACTCGCACCGACCTTCAATAACTCAACTAATTTCTCAACTCTAATTTTTCCGTAAATCCCAACGAAACTTTACAGCGCACAATCCGTCCGCCGCAGTTGCGTGTCTCATAAATCTTGCAAAAAGTGAAAGAAATGACAAACTCATTAAATATTTTAATTACATCAGCACCTGATGGCGACCTCCAAGCAATGACATTGAAACAGATTTTGTCCGTGACCAAATGCCACAGCAGACGCACGCACACACCGGCGCTTTAGCTTAGCTCGAGTGCGTGCTGTTGCACGAAATCTACGCGTAAATGTTTTATTAGCGCCAACAAATTGACAATTTAAAAATTTAGCGTGAAGTAGGAGAGAGTGTGGGCGTTACCGTAATTGATGTACTCTCCCTTCGAGTCCCTTTAAGCTTAAAATATTTAATAAGAAGGATTAAGCCCACTAATACGCTTAAAAGCCGTTTTTATGGCACTTCCAGCACACACTGCGCGAATGCAAATAATATTTAAGTTATTAAATTTTCAAAATAAATATTAAAACTACTCGTTTTTTAATGTTTTGGTTCTTTACAAGCTGAAATTGAGACTGGCTCCTAAATATATACTGTAGATATTCTTACTTTTTTTAATATCTTGGTACAAACAAAAATTGATACTGACTACTAAATGTATACCTCACCAAGTGTACATATTTTTAATGGCTAAATGACGTAGATCCTGTTACCCTTAATGTCCAAACATATGTATTCGCAGTTTTCCTATGAAAGTAGAAAGTCTGTCAAAATGTGTAAAGGTTCAATTAACTTCTCAACTCCTTGATGTATGCTTCAATAAAATAAGTATTTTATCGAAATTATAAAATACTTTATTGTTCACAAGCAAACAAGCAATGTATCCTAAATGTATACTTCACAATTTTATTGTGCATAAGAAACAGCACGGCGTCCTAAATGTATACTTCACCTGGTATATCTACAATAGTTTTTTATAAAATTTAAAGCTGTTTTCCTGAAATAAACTAAAAGCTCTGCCACTATGCGTAACTCGAAAGGTTTAACTAACTTCACAACTCCTAGATGTATGCTTTAATGAAAGTAATATTAGGTAGGTAATAATAATAACAGGGAAAAATTCCATATGGCGCCTGTATTTACATCGTTCATTATATCCGATATTACTACATGCTGCATTGTAGCCGAGAAGGAGAGTCCAAACGAAGTTTAGTATAATAATATTAATACTTTTCATTATAAATGATTAATCTTATGAAGGAATTTCTTGCTTTAAATCATGAAATATACGAATCAACGTATTTACTTACTTGGAATTGCTAGTAGATTAACAAAATCTTTTGAAAACTCTTGGAAGTTATTCTAGATATTAGGTGGACTTCGATATTAGTCAAATATGGCGCTAAGCTTGTAGCTTACTGTCTTTATATTTTTTTTCAACAGGCTGAAAACTGGAGAACATAAGCCTTTGCACTATAAGGAACTTAATTAAGAGCTTCATACCAGTTTGGAAGCTCTGCGGTAAGCGTGCTTCGAAGTAGGAATGAAATCTTGCCGAAAATCGTGATTATTATGACCTGTCCATAACTTTCCAGTGGGTAGTATTAAGTATTTCATTAGATTATATATCTCAACAGAGCACACAATCAATCAAAGATGCAATAAATAAAATATAGAATATACTAGCCTTTATGTTTTCCCATACAGATATATATATGTATCAGATTATGAAAAGATACACTAACTACATACCTGTAACGTGCCTAAACCGATAACTACAAATTTAACTTCGAATGTTCAAGGCAATTGTTATCCTTTATCCTTCTAAGGAGATCTTTACAGAGACAGTTCAGGTCTGGGATTGGATTGACGTTAAGAAGTTCAATAATCGTTCAGCTCCAAATGCTGTAGGCAGAGTTAACCGGATGAACTCTACTTGATGTGTTAAAATATTTTCTTTGTTAAAGCACTACTTTTAAAGCGAATGTGTTAGTATTTTCGGTATAACAGATAGATGTGGTAAGAAAATCGACGTAAAGCAAATTTCTTCAATTTTCAAAATTTCTTTAGTGGTGCTTAGTTGGTTCGAAGCTACGTACTCTACCGCCTTTCCTTAATAGTCTATCCTTAATAGTGTCTGCTTGCTAAAAATCCTTAATTTCTTTTTCGAAAAAATTAGTAACTCCTTTCAATGAACCAGTACGGATACAAAAATACGATACAAGTAGTGTTAGATTGCTTTTGTAGTCCGCTATTAACTCTGTCAAGTGACTAAAAGAGTTACCTCTTCAACTCTTGGGTATAATTTAAATTACTATTGAAAGGCTTTGAAAGTTTATGTAAAGAAATACAGAATACTCACTGCGGTGGACTCCTATCTTGTTAGGTATTCCTAGGAACTACGAACTCGAAGCGAAGTTAATTATAGGAAATCGCAAATTTGGAACAATCTGAGATACTGCTAACTCTTTTTTCCTATTTATAATACACTACTAGATGTTGTTCGATCTAAAGAGGGTCTAACAAACATAAGACGGCCTACAACTGTCTAACTATTTTGAGAAGAATAAACGCGTAGTCGAAAAAAACTCAAACATATATAGAGGATAGCAGCTCTGTTGACTAGCCTAAGCTTGTTAAAGCCTTCCTTGGAACGAAATGTCCAACAACCTTTACTAAAGACACCCATACTTTATCTTATTTGTATGCCAAGTATGTAAGCATACGAATCTTCACGCATACCGCTTCAGCCCAAAGATTGAGCGCTGCTTGACTGCTGAAGTCCACATAAAAGAACATACTCCCTTGAGTAAACTCAGCTTTTGTTGCATATTGATTAAAACTACCGAGAATGCCGAAGCCGTTTGCGCTACCTCATGTAGCCATTTACAAGCACGACGTTTTCTGTATTCATCCCCACTGTCTCACCGCTCTGTGCGTCTCAAATGACTTTTCAAATTAATTTACGCGCCCACTAAATAATAAATCACGCACCTGAGCTTTCGAAATATAATATAATATTTATTAGCTGGGCATTAATGAGTGTACAAAAATAGCAACAAAGGCAGTTATGTTATTTAAAACATGTTATATAAGTAGCTTATATTACTAGTCCAATATTTATAACTAATTATGTTATTGTTGTTTTATGTCATTGCAGGCGAACGACTCATTCAGTATGCTAGTGAGAATCTAGTCACTGAAGTGCTTATACACCCTCAGTACAATACACTCATACAATGTATGCGTAATCTACTGAGCAGTTTTACACGACATCGTCACATTATACACGCTGGCTACACGTTCTCCGGCAATGGTTCCTGGATCTTACAGGTGAGTGGGCATTTCGAAAGAATGTATATGACAAATGGAATAAAAGTTAGGTTATAAGTATGTAAGAAGTCTTGACCTCCCAAGCGCGGGACAGTCAAGAAGGAAGTGTTAAGTTATTTCCACCTCAACTTCTTCCATGCAGCTTCTGCAAATGGCGTCTGGTAAGAGTCCTAACTTTACAGCATAGCCGCCAATAGTGCAATGACTAGCAAGAGGAGGATCTCCTGCGATCAATATTTTGTGACAGCGCATGTACCGTTGGTGGTCCAGCGTTGGCCTAGCTAGCGAAGCTCAACTATTTAGTAATAGAACATAAGAGGATACGCGAACACCGACCCGCTCCTATTCCACAGATAGCGGTTCTAGAGTGTCTTTCCTTGCTAGCTTGTCAGCTACGCAATTTCCTGTGATTCCGCTGTGGCCGTGCTCCCATTCCAGTCTTATCACTCGATGATATTGATAGCGAATTTAGACACTCCTCGTCCAAACCCTGAACGCACTGTAAATGAATTGAAGGCTAGTATCGCCGCTCTGCCAACTGAGTGAATGGTCACTTCGCTGAAAGAGGCTACACTTCGAAGCAGCAGATCTACTGCTACCTTAATGGCTACAACCTCGGCTTGGAAGACGCTGCAATAGTCAGGAAGTCTAAAGCTGGAGTTGGTAGAGAGCTCCTGACAGTAAACCCCTTCACCAACCTTCCCAAGCTTTGACCCATCCGTAAAGAAGCTCACTGCCCTCTCCTCCAAGGGCTTTTTCCCACCCAAAATTCCCTCATCGATATACCTGTATGGGCAGAGTAGGAGCCGTCAGAGTTTGGTTTGACGACTCCGTAATCGAACAATCGAGTGTACTAAACGGATTCCGAACTGACCAAGAGATTTCAACTCACCAGCCTATTCCGAATTTGTTTTAAAAATATTTTCTGCCACAAGATCTTTGAAAGATGATCACAAAACCCAAATAGCTATAAGACAATCTATTTCCCAACAATCCAGTGTACTTAAACGAACTTCAGAACTGACCAACTGACCTGAGCTAGCACAGGTCTGTATTATAATTCTATAATAATATCCAAAGATTCAAAATTTCCTACCAAATTCAATATCAAATATTCAAACCAAGGCTCAGAAGCTCTTGTCTTAGCTTCCTTCCATAGCTTAAAATCCAGCGAATCATATATCGTTGACTAATATGGCAAGTATATATCAAATTCACAGATACAAGTAAAATTTTTCTTGAACCATACATACTTATTCGTATTCCTACACCCCGCTGAGCTGAGAATATACATATATCAACCCATTCTAACCGAACTTTTAGTCATGGCCGACATGTTATATACCGTCCTATCTTTAGTTAGACCATTTTCCATTATACATATGCACCTATTCAATTATTTCCCTACAGGATGGAACCTTCTCCGTCTCCGACTTCTCGGAGGCGTTTCAGGAACACGATGTACAGCGTGTCATACGTGCCTACGCCGACACGATTACAATGAATATACATTGCGCCGATGCCGGCCACTGGCACAGCTTGCCACACAAAAGCTTTGCACGCCTCTGCAAAATACGCATCAATCCCGTTGATGTATTGGACACCAGCAGTGAGGGTATCAATGCCTTTATTGGTAAGACGCATTCTAAATTATACCACAGTTCATAAGTTTTAATCTATTTTCAACCCGCACAGACTATCTAGCACCAATGCTTGTGCCCACATCACTGCGGGAGCTGCTTGAGACCTCGGATGTTGTGGGTAATATACGCTTTACGCATCCAACACTATATGTCTTCCCCGGTGGACAAGGAGATGCTGCACTCTTCGGCATCAATGGTTTTAATATGTTGGGTAAGTAAACCGTAGATCTGTCACTATCTCTCATGATAAATAATTTCTCTTCGCAGTTGATGGTGGCTTTAATCGCAAAGCTTGCTTCTGGGACTTCGTACGACACCTAGACCGCTTGGATGCCGTCCTCATGACACGCCTTAACAATAGCAACATACAGGGTATCACTTCGGTGGTATCTCGAAAGCGTGATGCCCACGTTTATCCACAAATTGGACACTTCTTTGGTAATGTGCCCGATCGTAAAGGTGGTCTGCCCAGTCCCGATGGCGACAAAGACCGCGACCCATTGTTGGTTGATCTCTTTGAGCATGGCCACAATTTGGTAAGCGATCTTAAGTCGCTGGACTTGAAACCACAAAACTGCTATCGCAACCAAGAGCCAATAAATCTGTATCACAAAGTTGGACATGGCACACTGGATATGTATGTGATTAGTCCTGCGCGTGACTCGAAAGAAGTAAAAGAATTCTTATCGAAGTGGCACTCCGGCGATCAGCGTCTCTTTGCCGCACGCGATACACGCGAATTCAATTTCCCACTACAAAACTTGGTTTCGATCTGCGCACTGCTGGTGTGGCAACCAGCCAATCCAGATGATACCATCACCCGTATACTCTTCCCCGGTAGCACACCTGATTTTAAGATACAAGAAGGCTTGGAAAAACTCAAGCATCTAGAGTTCATGAAGCACTCAACCTGCACTGCCAAATCGATTGCACCAGCTATACAAACTGTGGTAACTACACGAAAAACATTCAAGTCCGCCATCGGTGCGCCTATTGAGCCACTCAGCGTAACATCTAAACCTAAATTCGCACCAGTTGCTGCCGCGGCTGTTGCTATACAGCAAGACAACAAAACTAAAGAGGCCGCAGCTGCCGCCGCCGCTGCACAGGTCATTGAAGAGACTAAAGTGGAGAAAGTAGAGGCTGAGAAAATTGTTTTGCCAAAGAAGGAAGACTCGGTGGACACTGATGAACCTGCTGCTGAAACTGGCGATGAGGCTGTGCCTGAACCAGAACCAGCTATTGAGGTAGAGAGCAAGGAAGAAGACAAACCCGATGGTGAAACTGCAGATGAGGACAATAAAGAAAAAGAAACCGAAACTGAGAAGAAGGTTGAGGTAGTAATTGTTAAGCCACAGCCACAAGCTGCACCACAAAAGGAAGAAACACCTACACCCGAGGTGATTAAACCAAGCAGAGTTGCTAAAGGAAAGGGGGACAAACCACGTGCCGAAGTCAAGCCTGTAGTGCGTTCACGCATTGACACCAAACCACCCAAATCAATGGAGCGTAAGGGTATAAGGAAGGACTTGGCTGCTGAGAAGAAGGCCTCACCCACTGCTACGCCACGCAAAGAGCCTGCAGCACCAAAACCGGGCGCAGCACGTGATGTAAAACCTCGCGTTATTACACGTGCCACCAAATCCAGTCCCAGCAGCACGCCAGCTAAGAGCGCAAAAGACGCTAACAATCGCAAGGTGCTCGAATCGAAGCAGCAAGCGACACGGCAAGTTACCAGCACTTCCACTACTACGACCACACGTCGTGAAATGACGCGTACCACTGCAGCGGAACGCAAAGAATCACGTACACAACAACAGCAAGCTCAACAGCGCAAACCAATTTCACGGCGTCCGCGTGGCGCTTCGCCAACAAAACGGGCACCCGGCAGTCCAGTCAAGTCGGCTAAGCCTAAAGCGGATTTGAAGAAATCACGTCTGGATAAGGGTGGCACCACAGACTCCAGTCTGGTGTCAACGCCATCGGCAGATGAGGCAGTTGCTGCTAAAAAACTTACAAGATCTGACCGCGTCACAAGAGTTGGATGCCGAGAAGCAACGTGAACTCGACGATCTCAAAGAAGAACAAGAAGTGGTACGTGAAATAGAAGCAGTCTTTAGTCGAGATGAAATGAAACGACAAAAGCAATTGGCAGCTGAAATACGTGAAATGTCTAAACAAGATAGCACTACCGAGGCCGAAGAAGAGGAAGAGTATTTGATAATTGAAAAGGAAGAGATCGATCAATATACCGAGGATTCAATTGTGGAGCAGGAAAGCAGCATGACGAAAGAAGAAGAAATTCAAAAACATCAACGCGATTCGCAAGAGTCGGAAAAGAAACGAAAAAAGAGCGCAGAAGAGGAAATCGAAGCCGCCATTGCCAAAGCAGAAGCCGAAGAACGCAAGGCACGACTCGAGGACGAAGCTGCTGATGAAGCACCTGAAGCGGTGGAAGCTGCAGTAGAGGCTGACGAGGAACAAGTTGAAGAACCCGCACATAAAATAACTACTCCAGAGAAGTCAGAAATTAAAGCCGAGGTACAAGAAATAATTACCACAGCTAAGGATATAGTCACAACACGCACTGAAGAGCAAATAACCAAAGCCGAAGAAGAACTCTCTTCACCCACGCCTGAGGACAAAATAAGCAGCGCCAAGAAAACTTCCGACACCAAAGATGAGCTTATCGAACAACCTGAAATTATGCCTGCCAATTTACAAGAAAGTCTCCCAGAAGAGAAATTCTCAGCTACCATCGAGTCCGGCGCTACTACAGCGCCAACGCTGCCCGAGGACGAACGCATACCTCTCGATGAAATCAAGGAAGACTTGATAATCGAGGAGAAATATGTTAAGGAAGAAACCAAAGAAACTGACCAGGCGGCTGGATATGAAGTAGCAGACGTTAAACCAACAGAACCTGCTGTAACTGCAGCCGGCGTTGTAATTGAGAAAATAGCCGAGCCCGTAATTGTCGGCTTAGCTACCGCAGAACGTGTACTGCCAATGAAGATGACTTTCGAGGCACAACAAAATCTGCTGCGCGATGTTGTTAAAACTCCAGATGAAGTAGCAGATTTGCCTGTACATGAAGAAGCCGACTTGGGTGTCTACGAAAAGGATACACAAGAAAGCGGTAAAGTCATTTCGCATAAAGAAGAAATTACAAAGGAGGAAAAGGAAACTGAAGAAAAAGATATTTGCGAAGGTAAAGAAGTGGAAGTTGCAGAGGAAGTAGGGACAGTAGATCAGGTAGATGATGAGAAGGTGAAAGAGGAGATTGCAGAAAAACCAGTGCAAGCAACCGAGGAAAAGGGTGTGTCTCCAACCGAAAAGAAACCGTCCTCACCTATAGAAAAACCAATTTCTCCTCTCGAGAAGGAACCAACTCCCCTCGAGAAAACCGGTTCCCCTGATGAAAAACCAAGTTCTCCTCTGGATAAACTGCCATCTCCTACCGAAAAAGAAGAAATACCAGCCAAACAAGTATCCTCACCCACTGAGAAGCCAGAATCCCCTGACAAGCAGCAACCTTCACCTGCTGAAAGGCAAACATCTCCCGCTGAAAAAGAAACGACACCAGTAAAGGAAGAAGAGACGTCAACCGAAAAGTTTACTACTCCATCCGAGAAACCTGTTTCTCCAACAGAAAAAGAGACTCCGAAAGATGACAAAGAACCTTCCGCTAAAACAGATATTTTGACTAAGGAGGCCACGGCATTTGAGGAAGTTCTTTCAGCTGCAGAAATATCCGTTTCTCCAACCGAAAAAGACACTCAACAATTAGATAAAATGGCATCACCCGCTGAGAAGCCTACATCACCTCTTGAGAAGAAAGTGCTTAAAACAGAAGATATTATAACTGAGAAAACACCTTCACCAATCGAAAAATCCGTCTCTCCAACTGAAAAGAAAGCAACCGAAGTAGAGAAAGAATCATCACCTCTTGCAGCTTCTCCAATTGAAAAGGAGGCTCCAAAAGTTGAGAAAGTACCTTCACCCACTGAGAAACCTCCTGTTGAGAAGGAAACAGTAAAAGCAGAGGATATTGCAACCGAAAAAGCTGCCTCTACAACAGAAAAAGAATATTCTCCAACAGAAAAGGAGGCTGAGAAAGTACCTTCACCAGCAGAAAAAGACGTTTCTCCAGCTGAAAAGGAGACTTTGCACGTAGAGACTGTAACTTTACCTCTTGCAAGTTCTCCAACAGAAAAAGAAGCTCCCCAGATTTCGAAATTACCACCTCCTGCTGAGACGCCTGTATCTCCTGTTGAGAAAGAAGCATTAAAACCAGAAGATATTTTAACTGAAAAGGTACCGGCACCAACAGAAAAATTGGAAAAAGAATTTCTAAAAGCTGAAGACATTTTAACCGAGAAAGATGCTTCAACAGCAGAAAAATCCATCTCTCCAATCGAAAAAGAAGCTATAGAAGTAGACAAAGCTCCTTCTACAGCTGATAAACCTACTGTAAAGGAAGTGTCACCTGTTTCAGGAGTTCAGAAAGAAGCTGAAAAGGTTCCATCGCCTGAGGATAAACCAACTTCTCTAGTAAAACCAGAAGAAGCTGTAACCGATAAGATGATTGAGAAACGAAAATCACCTATAGAATTAGAAGTACAAAGGAAAGATATTTTAGCCGCTGATGCAGAAAAACCAGTAACTTCATTAGAGCAAGAACTAGCAGAATCTCATAAAGCAAGCTTACCTTTAGATATATCCGCTGAGGAACCAACTTCTGATGAAAAACCCACGCCTTCTGAAGATAAATTATCATCACCTGTTGACAAAGCACCTACCGAAGAGTCAAAGAAGTCCACAAGCACCCCTGAAGAAAAGGATGGTAGTGAAATTACATCGGAGGACGAGCTTCCTGCGCTAGTACTTGCAGATATTGATACGTCTAAGCCAAAAGATAAGGACGACACAGTTTCAGTCGGAAGTCCAGCAACCATCGAAGAAGCTATCGAAGTTGAAATGCTGAAGTCCTTACAAGCCAGTAGAAAAACTTCTCAGGAAATAAAAGAAAGTGATTTCAAGGTGGAATCTCGTAAAACATCGGTAGTGTTAGACGAAAAAGAAGAAGAAAAGGAAGAAAAAGTCGAACTTTCTCCAAAAGAAAAATCTCCTGTCGAAAGTATCAAAGACGAGAAATCAGCACCCGTCTCCAAAGAAGCCTCACTGCCAGGGTCAACTGTCGAAAGTATTAAAGATGAAAAGTCCCCCTGTGCATCCAAAGAAATCTCTCGACCAGCTTCTGCTGCAGGAAGTATTCACAGCGATGCTGAAAAATTCGAAACAGAAACTGTTTCCTCTCCGGTTGATAAGGCACCAACAAAAATTGATACTACTGATCTTACTTTAATGTTGGACGTATCAAAAGGAGATACCAAACTGCCAACATCATCAAGTCCTGTCGATGTCGCGGAAGGCCAGTTCTCGGAAGTTAAAGACACATTAGTCGAAACTCAAAAAGCATTTGCTGAGAGCACTACTGTTAGTGGTGCGGAGACCGTTTCCAGTCCTATAGATGAGGCAAAAGATCTACTCACAGAAGCTGCTATTACTACGCGTCCGGAAAGTCCAGAAGCTGAAAAATCACCTGTTATATCAAAAGAAACATCTCGAAAATCATCACAAAGTGAACCTGCAGCCGGTAGCACTAAAGACGAAACATCTCCCGTCGCTTCTAAGGAAATATCTCGACGAGAATCCGTCGCAGAAAGCATAAAGGATGAAAAATCTTTAATCACTTTCAAAGCAGATACCGATACGGAAGACCTCAAAGACCAAAAGTCACCTGAAATACCAACAAAACCTGCCCAAACCGCTTCCACAGCCCAAAGTGTCAAAGAAGACAAATCGCTTCTTGATTCAAAAGAAGTGTTAGAGCCAGAATCAACTATAGAAAGCCTTAAAGAAGAAAAATCACCAATCATATCTGAAGAAGTATCTCGTACTGAGTCTGTTGCAGAGATCACCCAAGAAGAAAAGGATCAAGTTATTGAAACAAAAACCGCTTCATCACCAGTGGATAAGGCTTCCACTAAGTTAGATCCAACAGAACTGGCACTTGACTTAGATAAAACAAAAGTTGACACTAAGCTTCCAACATCTTCAAGTCCTGTAGATGTTGCTCATGGTGACTTCGCTGAAGTAAAAGAAACATCTGTTGCATATAAAAAAACTCCAGCAGAAGAAACCACTGTAGCAGGTGCGGAAACAGTATCCACTCCAGTTGATGAAGCAAAAGAGATAATTGGTATCACTGCAGAGGAGATAACACGCCCTGAAAGTCCTGAAGGTGCTTCTCCTAAAATCTCTAAAGAAAGCTCTCGACGACCATCTGTGGGAGACAAAGTAGATAAGTCACTACTCACATCAAAGCCAGGGTCGACGGAAGAGAGTTTGAAAGATGACAAATCCGCTGTTCCTTCTGCGGAGCCCTCACGACGAGAGTCCGTGGCAGAAAGTGTCAAAGACGAAACAAAGGTAGTTACATCAAAGCCCGTTTCCGTAGCGGAGAGCGTCAAAGATGAAAAGTCCGCTGTTCCTTCTGCAGAGCCCTCACGTCGAGAGTCCATGGTAGAAAGTATTAAAGATGAAAAGTCACCAGCCGCATCCAAACCCGCTTCGGTAGCTGAGAGCGTAAAAGATGAAAAGTCCGCTGCTCCTTCTGCAGAGCCCTCACGACGAGAATCCATGGCTGAAAGTATTAAAGATGAAAAGTCACCAGTCGCATCCAAACCCGCTTCGGTAGCAGAGAGCGTAAAAGATGAAAAGTCTGCTGCTCCTTCTGCAGAGCCCTCACTTCCTGAATCTGTGGCCGAAAGTATTAAAGATGAAAAGTCACCAGCCTCATCCAAACCCGCTTCGGTAGCAGAGAGCGTAAAAGATGAAAAGTCCGCTGCTCCTTCTGCAGAGCCCTCACGACGAGAATCCATGGCAGAAAGTATTAAAGATGAAAAGTCACCAGCCGCATCCAAACCCGCTTCGGTAGCAGAGAGTGTCAAAGATGAAAAATCTGCTGCTCCTTCTGCAGAGCCCTCACTTCCTGAATCTGTGGCCGAAAGTATTAGAGATGAAAAGTCACCAGCCGCGTCCAAACCCGCTTCGGTAGCAGAGAGCGTAAAAGATGAAAAGTCCGCTGCTCCTTCTGCAGAGCCCTCGCGACGAGAATCCATGGCAGAAAGTATTAAAGATGAAAAGTCACCAGTCGCATCCAAACCCGCTTCGGTAGCAGAGAGCGTAAAAGATGAAAAGTCCGCTGCTCCTTCTGCAGAGCCCTCACTTCCTGAATCTGTGGCCGAAAGTATTAAAGATGAAAAGTCACCAGCCGCATCCAAACCCGCTTCGGTAGCAGAGAGCGTAAAAGATGAAAAGTCCGCTGCTCCTTCTGCAGAGCCCTCACTTCCTGAATCTGTGGCCGAAAGTATTAGAGATGAAAAGTCACCAGCCGCGTCCAAACCCGCTTCGGTAGCAGAGAGCGTAAAAGATGAAAAGTCCGCTGCTCCTTCTGCAGAGCCCTCGCGACGAGAATCCATGGCAGAAAGTATTAAAGATGAAAAGTCACCAGTCGCATCCAAACCCGCTTCGGTAGCTGAGAGCGTAAAAGATGAAAAGTCTGCTGCTCCTTCTGCAGAGCCCTCACTTCCTGAATCTGTGGCCGAAAGTATTAGAGATGAAAAGTCACCAGCCGCATCCAAGCCCGCTTCGGTAGCAGAGAGCGTAAAAGATGAAAAGTCTGCTGCTCCTTCTGCAGAGCCCTCGCGACGAGAATCCATGGCAGAAAGTATTAAAGATGAAAAGTCACCAGTCGCATCCAAACCCGCTTCGGTAGCAGAGAGCGTAAAAGATGAAAAGTCTGCTGCTCCTTCTGCAGAGCCCTCACTTCCTGAATCTGTGGCTGAAAGTATCAAAGATGAAAAGTCACCAGTCGCATCCAAACCCGCTTCGGTAGCTGAGAGTGTCACAGATGAAAAATCTCCTGCTCCTTCTGCAGAGCCCTCACGTCGAGAGTCCATAGCAGAAAGTATTAAAGATGAAAAGTCACCAGCCGCCTCCAAACCCGCTTCGGTAGCAGAGAGTGTCAAAGATGAAAAATCTGCTGCTCCTTCCGCAGAACACTCACGTCCAGAGTCTGCGGCTGAGAGTATTAAAGATGAAAAGTCACCAGTGGCATCAAAGGCCGCTTCCGTAGCAGAGAGCGTAAAAGATGAAAAGTCTGCTGCTCCTTCTGCAGAGCCCTCACTTCCTGAATCTGTGGCCGAAAGTATTAGAGATGAAAAGTCACCAGTCGCATCCAAACCCGCTTCGGTAGCTGAGAGCGTAAAAGATGAAAAATCTGCTGCTCCTTCCGCAGAACACTCACGTCCAGAGTCTGCGGCTGAGAGTATTAAAGATGAAAAATCACCAGTGGCATCAAAGGCCGCTTCCGTAGCAGAGAGCGTAAAAGATGAAAAGTCTGCTGCTCCTTCTGCAGAGCCCTCACTTCCTGAATCTGTGGCCGAAAGTATTAAAGATGAAAAGTCACCAGTCGCATCCAAACCCGCTTCGTTAGCAGAGAGTGTCAAAGATGAAAAATCCGCTGCTCCTTCTGTAGAGCCCACACCTCCTGAATCCGCCGCTGAGAGTATAAAAGATGAAAAGTCACCACTCGCATCCAAGGCCGTATCGGTAGCAGAGAGTGTCAAAGATGAAAAATCTGCTGCACCATCAGCAGAGCTCTCACGTCCGGATTCTATAGCTGCAAGTATCAAAGATGATAAGTCACCACTTGCTTCAAAGCCTGAGTCAGCTGCCGAGAGTATAAAAGATGAAAAATCTCATACAGTTTCTAAAGAAATTTCTAGATCTGATTCACCAACAGCTCTGGGAACCAAGGAGGAAATTGATACTGTTTCTTCACCCGTGGAGCGAGCACCAATAAAAATTGAAGATTTGCAATTGGCATTAGACTTGGAAAGTGCTAAGTTAGATGCCAAACTACCAACGAAATCCAGCCCTGTAGATGTTGCGGACGGGCATTTCCCCGATGCCGCAATTGAACCCAGCAAAAAAAGTGATCTAACAAGTGCACCAGCAGAAAGTGCTGTTTCAAGTGTTGCAGATACAGTTTCAAGTCCCATAGACGAAGCTAAGGATATAGTTGATGTCAGCGATGTTAGACAAGCAGATACAACAGTGTTTGCTGAAACTCTCGATGCCCTCGCTAAAGAGTTGGAAGAGGCAGCTGAAAAAGTTGGCGACGACGCTAAAATTGAAAAAGATGAAAAATCCGCTGCTCCTTCTGTAGAGCCCACACCTCTTGAATCCGCCGCAGAGAGCATTCAAGATGAAAAATCACCAGTCGCATCCAAACCCGTATCGGTGGCAGAGAGTGTCAAAGATGTAAAATCTGCTGCACCATCTGCAGAACCCTCACGTCCAGAGTCTGTGGCTTCAAGTATCAAAGATGACAAGTCACCACTTGCTGATATCAGCGATGTTAGACAAGCAGTTACTACAGTCTTTGCTGAAACTCTTGATGCGGAAACCATTAAGATGATTGATAAAATAACAGAAGAAGTTGAAAGCAAGTTAAAGGTGGCAGTCGAAGAAACAATTGAGATCACAGAAGAAGTTACTAAAGTCGCAGATGAATCTACTAAGATAAGTGAAGTGCTAAAAGAGGCAATGGCTGATGAAGTTAAGACGGTAGCCGAGGAATCTGTTAAAAGAACTGAAGCTATAAGCGAGGTTGTTGAAGATGGAGCTGTGACCACAATCGAAGAGATCAACAAAACCACAAAAATCGCTAAAGAGACAATTAAAGATGAAGCCAAAAAAGTGGAAGAAAAAACCAAGGATATAGTTGAGGAAATCTCCAAGACAGTCAGCGACATAAAAGAAGATGTAACAACATCAATCTCCGGGACCGTAGATATGGCCGCCAAAAGAACTGAAGAAAGCTCAAAAGCAATAACTGAAGAAATTGATGACAAACTGGAACTTTTAGCAGAAAAGGTGGAAATAACGGCGCAAGGAGCAGTTGAAAAATTAGATGAAACAACAAAGACTATTGGCGAAGCATTCCATAAAACTGGAGAAAAACTTGAAGATTTGACCAAACTTACAGAAGAAAAAAGTAAAACTGTAGTGGAAGATGTAACACATACGTTTATTGAAGTGTCTCAAGCTGTCGAAGACAAGACAAAAACTATAACTGAAGAAGTCTCCAAAAAAGCTGAAGAAGTGGAGACGGCGGCTGAGGAGAAAACGAAAACTCTTGCTACAGAGGCCGGCGAGATAGCTGAAGAAATCTCCAAAAAGTTTACTGACGCTCAAGACCTCGCTACAGAAGAAGTTACCACAGCTGTTAGTACCACGGTTGAGACAATTACAACTGATGTTTCCACAGGCATTACTGGATTCCTCAAAGATGTCAAGAGCAGCATATTCAGCACTGCAGAGAAAAAACATGAGCAGTTGAAGGAAATCACAGAAGAAATAATCAAACCTGAACAAATCCAACTCGACTCTTTGCCAGTTGCTACAAAACTACCCCTTGAGCTGAGCACATACTCAACTGAATTAAGAGAAACCCATATTACTACTGTGGAATCGCCCGAATTTAAAGTGACAATGACCGAACGCGATGAAACCATACTTCACGACATTAAGGAAGAGGACGAAGAGCACAGAATATCCCCACCCACAACAAAACCGGCAATATGCAGTGAACAGCCCTTACGTCCAGTTTCACCACGTGAAGAAGAGGTTGCTAAAATAGTAGCCGACGTTGCTAAGGTTTTGAAATCTGAAAAAGATATAACTGAAATAATTCCAGATTTCGATGAAGAAAAGTTGATACAGCGTTTGAAAACACCAGAAGAAACCGAGCCAGAAACCATTACGGTTCAAAGGATGTTAGTAACCGCCAGCAGTGAAGATGGTGGAGAAGAAATAGATATATGTCCAAAAGGTAGTATTGTTTTTACGCCGACAATGGCTCCCGAAACTATACCAGAAAGAGTTTCTACAATTAAACCACTAGACATAGATTACCAACACTACACTGAGGACTCTGGCGCAGAGGAATCGGAAAAGTCTTCTCCTGAGCTACGTTCGGGTCCGATATCTATTGAAGAAAAAGACAAAATTGAAGAGTCCGAAAAAGAGCTTCGTAAAGAAGCCGCAACTAAAGTTGAAAAAGTCGAACAGAATAAAGATACTACCGAATCTCAGCGAGAGTCAATTATGTCGACTACAGAAAGCAAGAAAGATGATAAGTTACCAATAGCTTCCAAGCAACCATCACGACCAGAATCTATCGTCAGTACTAAGGACGAGTATATTGAAGAAACTGTTGAATCTCGTCGTGAGTCAGTTTTGTCGACTGCAGGAAAGCAAGAAAGATGATAAGTCACCTGTGGCTTCCAAGGAACCATCACGACCAGAATCAGTTTCTAGCACTAAAGACGAAAAGATTGAAGAAACTGTTGAATCCCGCCGGGAGTCAATTTTGTCGACTACAGAAAGCAAGAAGGAAGAAACGGTCGAATCTCGTCGTGAGTCAGTTTTGTCGACTGCAGAAAGCAAGAAAGATGATAAGTCACCTGTGGCTTCCAAGGAACCCTCACGACCAGAATCTGTCGTCAGTACTAAGGAGGAGCAAATTGAAGAAACTGTTGAATCTCGTCGTGAATCAGTTTTGTCAACTGCCGAAAGTAAAAAAGATGATAAGTCACCTGTGGCTTCCAAAGAACCATCACGACCAGAATCTGTCGTCAGTACTAAGGACGAGAAAAAGGAAGAAACTGTTGAATCTCGTCGTGAGTCAGTTTTGTCGACTGCAGAAAGCAAGAAAGATGATAAGTCACCTGTGGCTTCCAAGGAACCCTCACCGACCAGAATCTGTCGTCAGTACTAAGGAGGAGCAAATTGAAGAAACTGTTGAATCTCGTCGTGAATCAGTTTTGTCGACTGCAGAAAGCAAGAAAGATGATAAGTCACCTGTGGCTTCCAGAGAACAATCACGACCAGAATCTGTCGTCAGCACTAAAGACGAGAAAATTGAAGAAACTGTTGAATCTCGTCGTGAGTCAGTTTTGTCGACTGCAGAAAGCAAGAAAGATGATAAGTCACCTGTGGCTTCCAAGGAACCATCACGACCAGAATCAGTTTCTAGCACTAAAGACGAAAAGATTGAAGAAACTGTTGAATCTCGTCGTGAGTCAGTTTTGTCGACTGCCGAAAGCAAGAAGGAAGAAACGGTCGAATCTCGTCGTGAGTCACTTTTGTCAACTGCAGAAATCAAGAAAGATGATAAGTCACCTGTAGCTTCGAAGGAACCATCACGGCCAGAATCAGTCTCTAGCACTAAAGACGAAAAGATTGAAGAAACTGTTGAATCTCGTCGTGAGTCAGTTTTGTCGACTGCAGAAAGCAAGAAAGATGATAAGTCACCTGTGGCTTCCAAGGAACCATCACGACCAGAATCTGTCGTCAGTACTAAAGACGAGAAAATTGAAGAAACTGTTGAATCTCGTCGTGAGTCAGTTTTGTCGACTGCAGAAAGCAAGAAGATGAAAGAAACTGTCGAACCGTCGATCACTTTGAAGAAACTGTCAATCTCGTCACAAGAAAGAAAAAAGATGATAAGTCACCTGTAGCTTCCAAGGAACCATCACGACCAGAGTCTGTTTCTAGCACTAAAGACGAGAAAATTGAAGAAACTGCTGAATCTCGTCGTGAGTCAGTTTTGTCGACTGCAGAAAGCAAAAAAGATGATAAGTCACCTGTGGCTTCCAAGGAACCATCACGACCAGAATCAGTTTCTAGCACTAAAGACGAGAAAATTGAAGAAACTGTTGAATCTCGTCGTGAGTCAGTTTTGTCGACTGTCGAAAGCAGAAAGCAAGAAAGATGATAAGTCGCCTGTGACTTCCAAGGAACCATCACGACCAGAATCAGTCTCTAGCACTAAAGACGAAAAGATTGAAGAAACTGTTGAATCTCGTCGTGAGTCAGTTTTGTCAACTGCCGAAAGTAAAAAAGATGATAAGTCGCCTGTGGCTTCCAAGGAACCATCACGACCAGAATCTGTCGTCAGCACTAAAGACGAGAAAATTGAAGAAACTGTTGAATCTCGTCGTGAGTCAGTTTTGTCGACTGCAGAAAGCAAGAAGGAAGAAACGGTCGAATCTCGTCGTGAGTCACTTTTATCAACTGCAGAAATCAAGAAAGATGATAAGTCTCCAGTAGCTTCCAAAGAACCATCACGACCAGAGTCTGTTTCTAGCACTAAAGACGAGAAGATTGAAGAAACTGTTGAATCTCGTCGTGAATCAGTTTTGTCAACTGTCGAAAGTAAAAAAGATGATAAGTCACCTGTGGCTTCCAAAGAACCATCACGACCAGAATCCGTCGTCAGTACTAAGGACGAGAAGATTGAAGAAACTGTTGAATCTCGTCGTGAGTCAGTTTTGTCGACAACCGAAAGTAAGAAGGAAGAAACTGTTGAATCTCGTCGTGAGTCACTTTTGTCAACTACAGAAATTAAGAAAGATGATAAGTCTCCAGTAGCTTCCAAGGAACCATCACGACCAGAGTCTGTTTCTAGCACTAAAGACGAGAAGATTGAAGAAACTGTTGAATCTCGTCGTGATTCAGTTTTGTCGACTGCAGAAAGCAAAAAAGATGATAAGTCACCTGTAGCTTCCAAGGAACCATCACGACCAGAATCAGTTTCTAGCACTAAAGACGAAAAGATTGAAGAAACTGTTGAATCTCGTCGTGAGTCACTTTTGTCAACTACAGAAATCAAGAAAGATGATAAGTCTCCAGTAGCTTCCAAGGAACCATCACGACCAGAGTCTGTTTCTAGCACTAAAGACGAGAAAATTGAAGAAACTGCTGAATCTCGTCGTGAGTCAGTTTTGTCGACTGCAGAAAGCTGATAAGTCACCTGTGTCGACAGAATCGTCGTTGAAGAAACTGTTGAAATTTTGTCAACTGCAGAAAGCAAGAAAAGATGATAAGTCACCTGTAGCTTCGAAGGAACCATCACGACCAGAGTCTGTCTCTAGCACTAAAGACGAAAAGATTGAAGAAACTGTTGAATCTCGTCGTGAGTCAGTTTTGTCGACTGCAGAAAGCAAGAAAGATGATAAGTCACCTGTGGCTTCCAAGGAACCATCACGACCAGAATCTGTTTCTAGCACTAAAGACGAGAAGATTGAAGAAACTGTTGAATCTCGTCGTGAGTCAGTTTTATCAACTGCCGAAAGTAAGAAGGAAGAAACTGTTGAATCTCGTCGTGAGTCACTTTTGTCAACTACAGAAATTAAGAAAGATGATAAGTCTCCAGTAGCTTCCACAGAACCATCACGACCAGAATCTGTCGTCAGCACTAAGGACGAGAAGATTGAAGAAACTGTTGAATCTCGTCGTGAGTCAGTTTTGTCGACTGCAGAAAGCAAGATAGATGATAAGTCGCCAGAGGCTTCTAAAGAACCATCACGACCAGAATCTAAGCACTAAAGACGAGAAAAGAAGAAACTGTCGAATCTCGTCGTGAGTCAGTTTTGTCGACTGCAGAAAGTAAAAAAAACTGTTGAATGATAAGTCAACCAGAAATCAAGAAAGATGATAAGTCCCAGTAAGGAACCATCACGACCAGAATCTGTTTCTAGCACTAAAGACGAGAAGATTGAAAGAAACTGTTGAATCTCGTCGTGAGTCACTTTTGTCAACTACAGAAATCAAGAAAGATGATAAGTCTCCAGTAGCTTCCAAAGAACCATCACGACCAGAGTCTGTTTCTAGCACTAAAGACGAGAAGATTGAAGAAACTGTTGAATCTCGTCGTGAATCAGTTTTGTCAACTGCCGAAAGTAAAAAAGATGATAAGTCACCTGTTGCTTCCAAGGAACCATCACGACCAGAATCTGTCGTCAGCACTAAAGACGAGAAAATTGAAGAAACTGTTGAATCTCGTCGTGAGTCAGTTTATCAACAACCGAAAGTAAGAAGGAAGAAACCGTCGAATCTCGTCGTGAGTCAGTTTTGTCGACTGCAGAAAGCAGGAAAGATGATAAGTCGCCAGTGGCTTCCAAGGAGCCATCACGACCAGAATCTGTCGTCAGTACTAAAGACGAGAAAATTGAAGAAACAGTTGAATCTGGTCTTGAGTCAGTTTTATCGACTGCAGAAAGCAAGATAGATGATAAGTCAACTGTGGCTTCCAAGGAAACTTCACGACCAGAATCTGTCGTCAGCACTAAAGACGATAAGATTGAAGACACTG
Organism: Bactrocera neohumeralis; assembly: GCF_024586455.1. Lineage (NCBI taxonomy): Eukaryota > Metazoa > Arthropoda > Insecta > Diptera > Tephritidae > Bactrocera > Bactrocera neohumeralis. Next base: position 67,998,679 of record NC_065922.1, read on the forward strand.
TTGAATCTCGTCGAGAGTCAGTTTTGTCCACTGCAGAAAGCAAGAAAGATGATAAGTCACCTGTGACTTCTAAGGAACATTCAGGACAAGAATCTGTTGCTAGCTTCAAGGATGGGAAGATCGGTGGCACTTGGGAAATTGGAAGTACTTCAGTTTTGGCTTCAACTGAGGTAAAAGAAGTGAAAGCTGCTAAAGAAGAACAATCTGTGGAAACCGCTGACGTTCACATAATTACGGTGGGAGAAAGGACTTCGGCAGTATCTAAATCAGTGGAAAGTGAAATCATTACTCAGAAGGAAGAATTGAATAAAGCTAGCCTAGCAACCACTGAATCTAGATCTGCACATACGACGTTAGAGGAAAAGAAAGCTGATTCATTCACAACTGAATCTAGATCCTCAACAACGGAAATATCAACTATTGTTAGTAAGTCAATAGATTCATCCATTCGTTCACATCTTTGTGAGGAATCTCATAGTGAATCCATGAGTAGTGTTAAAGTAGAAGATGGTTCTCCGAGAGAGTCACTTTCCAGTTTCGTTGGAAGCAAAGATGATCCTAAAGTAGGTGATGGTAAAAAACTCGAAGAATCCTTGTTAAAGTCTGTGAAAACTGAAGTGCTCACCCAAGCGGAGGAGTCCATAACACATTCAGAGGAATGTTCTTCAGAGTCCATAATTAGTGAAATTCAAACCAGCGATATGACAACACAAAAAGTAGATGCACACACAACGCTCAAAACTGCCACCCAAAGTGAGTCTGTGGCCCTAGACGGTAAAGAAACTCTCAAGGACACCGTGGCTGAGTTCTTAGCTACAGAGAAAATTGTTGCAGCGAAGGATAGCTTTGTAAGCGACACAAAAACTACAAAGTCTTCAGGTGAAACTTTAGAAAACACTATAAAAACAACAACAACACAATCGACTACAGAATCTCGTAGAACATCTGATTTACTGGCAAGCATGAAAGACAGTTCGCGAAGAGAATCCGAATACAGTCAAACAAGCGAAGGACGGCACACACACAGCGACCACGAAGACGAAGAGGAAGATGAGTGTCTAATTAGCATGAAGGAGGGACGTTCTAAATCTATAGCTACAATTATGATGACCAGCATTTATAAACCCTCCGAGGACGTAGACACTTTTGAAAAGCTAGAAGAAGAGGAAAGTGAAGAGCATGCTGAATATCTTGAAGCAGCGGAATCAACTGTCACCAAATCAACAAGTATCGCGCACAAGGCAAGTGAAAAAGTTAGTGCCGTGAGTTCCGAGGGCAAATCAAAAATATCAACACAATTGGAAACCATAATCTTAACACAACCCCTTGAGAGTGATCCAAAGACTCCACCCACTGCCCCAGTGAGCCCTGGCATAAAACATACCACAACTGGCGCAAGTACTGTAGTAACCACTACAACAACATTAAGTGAAACTTGCGGAAGCAGTGCAGCTTCAGTGAGTGGACCACTCTCACCAAGAGATATTAGCGGTAAGTCCAGTCCCGGTGCACTCACATCTGAAAGTCAGTCATTACCAACACCTTTTGGTCGCGGTTCTCTTACAGATGCGTCCGAATCGTCGCCAAAACCCACTTCGCCATTCCCGCGTGTTAGCAAAGAAGAGCTTAAATCAGCCAGCGCCGCTGTCAGTGAAGCCATCAGCTCTGGCACTTATGCGACACAAGAGTACAGCGAGAGCATGTTGCCAGACTTACATGAGCTGCGCGGTATAGAGAAGACAACTGCACTTAGTGGCAGCACTGAAAAAATAATCACAACAACTATTACAACCGTAACCAAAGTGATATCTAGCGATGGCAAGGAAATCGTTATGGAAGAGAAGACAGTTACCACCACAGACACCACCGAGCCAGATGGTGAGAAGGTGACTGTAACCACCACACGTACTACCAGCGAAAGTGACAAGAGCGATCACATATTGCCTAAGGAGGTGGCGTTGCTGCGCGGCGCCTACCGTTCTTCCACACCCGGCAGCGACGACGAACGTTTGACTGGCGCTTACATGAGTGATGATGAGCTGCCAGCATCGCCACGCAGCCTTGCGTCATCACATGGCGCAAGCTATGAATTGCAACGATCCAGCTCTGGCGTGAGTAAACGCTCCGACTTCGATGTGGACGACAGCCAAGACGATATACCGCCACAATATGGCAGCGAAGAACACTCTGCCGCCCGCGCTGTATCTTCAACCATCAGCTGCCTACAAAAAATCGCCGATCCAATGAGCACCTCTTTCTATGGCGCATTGCCTGACAGTTTCGACACCAAGCCAACAGCACCAATACCCATATGCGGCACCACAACGCATACCGTAACCACGCGCACATATGTTGCCGACTCGCCCCCTAGTCAATCTACGGAGAGCATCGAAAGCACTAGCCAAACCTCAGCCAGCCGTCAAGTGATCAGCGGCGGCACACGCGCCAGCGTTGACAGTGGCGATCACAAATTCCTCGAAGAAGCCGACATGGATTTCGAAAAGGCGCTTGAAGAGCATGTACAAGTACGTGGCGCCGATGTTATGTCTTCAGTCACCGCCAAGTATTCTTATTCGCCCTCCAAAGCGGAAGAGGTAGAGCATAGTGTGGCCAGCGTTGAAAAGCCAAAATTCCCGTTGGTTGATGTGCAGAAAACACGCTTCACCGAGACCGGTACCACTGTATCCAGCAGCAGTAGCACAATCGAAAGCGCAACTGAAAGCAAAGATGGCAAGACAACAATTACTACGACCACAACAACCACTACTAGTGCTGAAGGCGCAGACACAACTGCCAGTGAGACCACAACAACCACCACCACGACGACATCAAGCGCTACCGGAGCACTGCCTAAAGATCCTCTAAAGGAATGGGGTAAACCATTGGGACTGCCATCGCCCGCACCACTGCCCATTGAGGGTGATGTGCGCACCACACCGAAGAAGGAGCGTCGCTTAGTGGCCACTAAGACACGTCTAAACAACGAAAAGAATCTACGCAAACGTTCAGAGTCGCCCAATAAGGCCAAGAAGCCGGCACCCGTTTATGTGGATCTCACATATGTACCACACAATGGCAATTCCTACTACTCACACGTCGAATTCTTCAAGCGTGTGCGAGCGCGTTACTATGTCTTTTCCGGCACCGAACCCAGCCGTCAAGTGTACGATGCGCTGTTGGAGGCAAAGCAAACATGGGAGGACAAGGACTTGGGTAAGTCTAATATACTTGTTGTAAATTTCAATTGCTAATCTAAATAATATTTTCGGTCTACACAGAGGTCACCATAATACCCACATACGATACGGATGTGCTAGGCTATTGGGTTGCTGAGAATGAGGAGCTTTTGGCCAAATATCGTATCGATTTATCGCCTTCAGCATCGCGTTGCACAATCAACTTGCAGGATCACGAGACATCATGCGCCGCCTATCGCTTGGAATTCTAGGCCACGGGGATGTTTATCTCGTTCGCCGATGCCGAAAATCTCATACAACTCTACAACTAAAAGCTTAACTCTACTACTAAATACTTTAAGTACTAAAACATAAGATCAAACTAAAGAATACAATTAAAAATTCAAAGAAATTAAAATGGCAATGAAGCTTTTGACCAAACATCAATCGTGAAGCTTTTTATGAAAACAAGACAAAACTTGCAACAAACGAACAAGTAAATAATAGCAACACATGAAAGATTTCGTGGCTGGAGCTTGCACGTAAGCGTGTTAAGTGTGCGCACTTAAACAACCGCTGCAAAGTGCGACAGCCAACGAGAGCTTTCACGCTTCAAAAGCCCACAACTCAGCGTCGCAACACAAGCGCAAATACAAAAGCTTGACATACCTGTTGAAGAAAACAAAACACAAATACATAATAAAAAACTGAAAATCTGTAACTGAAAAAACGGAATGAGTGAAAGCTTGACAGAGCTTTGCGCTTATATAAGAACGCAGCTTTGTAGCAGCTTTTGCGCAATTTTGGTGAAACGAGAGTTATTAGCATAGCAGACATGAGCATAATTATGGCGGAGTTCTTGGTGTACTACACGAGATTTTGCAATTGGAAAAAATTGAGTGTAGCGCCATTTTGTTTATTGATGCCGCTCATTTTTATGCGAAGTCGTAAAAGGCAATACAGCGGAAAAGCGGCACTTGTAATATTAAACAGTGCAAAAGAATTGTAATTCAAGCAAAAAGGTAATTACAGTAATTAAATACATATTTGTTGAAGATATTTAATTACACAAAAGAGATATACGTATGTATTGCCCGATTTATGTAAAGCTGTAAATGACTCTTTAAGAAAACGAAAAACTAAAAGAAAATAGAAGAAGTGAACGCTGAAAGCGAAGAAATAATAAAAATTAAAAACAGAATATTAAAGCATAATAAAAAGCGATTAAAATAACAACTTTGTGAGCAGAGCAAACGATGAGAGAATTGATGAGAGTAGATTGCTGAGAAGAAAAGTCAAAAGAAACATAAAAAGCTTTGAAATAATTAGAAAGGAATTAAAATTGAAAATTAAATAAATAAATATGAAAATATATATCTATAGATTAATTGAGTAAAAAAAGAAACGAAAGAGATATCAATAAAATAACTGATTACAATATAAAAAGAGTATGAAAAATAGGTAAAAACATAAATAAAAAATAATAGTTTGAAAAAACTCACAGAAAAAACTACAAAAAGTAATTAAAAAATAAATTTAAATAAAAGGAATAAAAGTATAATAAAATAGAGAAAAATAAATAAGATTTAATAAAATAATTAAATGTGAAAATAACAAAATTATATAAAGTAAAATAAAATAAAAAGAATAAAATAAAATAAGGAAAATAAAGAAAATAAAATAAAACAAAAAAGCGAAGAAAAGAAAAAAAGGAGTGAAGAAAATAAAAATAAAAGAGAAAAAAAAGGAAGACAATATAATGAAATAAAATGAAAAATTATATTGAATGGAATGAAATAAAGTAAAACAAAATACAATAACACAAAGTAAGAATAAAATCAAGAAATAAATAAGCAAAATTGAAAGAAATGATTAGAATACATAAGTAAGATTAAAAAATAAAAAAATAAAAAGAATAATAAATAATTAAAATAAATAAAAAATAAAAGTAAAAAAAAAAAACAAAAAATCAAATGAAATGACATTAATTGAATTGTCGTAAAATTAATTGAAATGAAGGAAAAAAAATTAAATAAAAACTGTATGGAATAAAAAATGTATTACAGAAAGCAAGCAAAGAAATAACAAAAAAAAATTAAGTAAAATAACCAATTATAATAAAAGTAACACAAAAATTATAGAAAGTAAATCAGCGGATTTAAAAAAAGACAAAAAACCGTAAATTTATGTAAATAAAAATCAAAAAATTAAGAGTTTGTAGAGAATTTAATTTTTCATTTAATTTAATTTTTTTTTATTTTTTTATATATTTTTATTTTTTATTTCTTATTTATTTATTTTTTTATTATTTTCGTTTTTATTTGTTTGTTAATTGTTTTATTTATATTCTATTTAATATTTTCTAATTTTTTTTGCTTGATAATGATAACGTAATTTTTTTTTTTGTAATATTTCACTAATATTTTAATATTTTTATTGATGATGAAGATGACTCCAGATGAAGAGTTCATATCAAGTTTTGTTTTTTATTTTTATTAAATCTTTTTTGTGCAGAAGATAATGATTGAATATTTTTTTTTTAATTTTTCATTTAATATATTTTTTTTTACTTTATTATATATAAAAATGAAAATGTGGTTAAATGCATACTAAAATCTGTAAGGAAAAAGAATTTATGCTTTTGATAAGAAAGCTGACGAAAGCTTTCAAAGAAAAGCACAGCCCAACAAATAAAAGAGTGTCTACAAAATCACTTTAATAATATTTTAATGCAAGTTCTTGAAAGCAATGAAAGCTTTTGTGGTTTTTAAAGTTGTGAAGAATGTGCAGCTGAAAGCTACGTGGTATGAGTGCCGCAGAAACTAAACACAAGTTACATGCAAGTTTTTGTATAGCCCTACAAAGAAAAAAGGCACAAAGAAATCATAATTTTATAAAACTTGAGTGAAAGCTCAGAAAAGCAATGAAAGCTTTTGTGGTTTTTAAAATTGTGAAGAATGTGCAACCTGAAAACTATATGGGATGAATACCGCAGAAACTGAACACAAGTTACATGAAAGCTTCTCAAGGCCCTAGAATCCCTCTACGTGGACAGGGATCACAACACCACAATCGCGCCCAGCACTACTACCTACTGGAATTATTCAGCGTGCTGGAGCTTTGTGACCATATATGATATAGGAGAGCGCACGATAGACTAAAACGCAGTGCGAAACTACAATTATTTTCTATCTATCTAGATTTTGCGAAAATTTCAAAAGGCTTAGAAATTCAATATTTGTTAAACTATGTTTTACTAAAATTTATTTATTTTGCAATGTAATTAAAAAAAATTATTAAAAACTAATAAACTAATACTAACAGAATATAAATGATAAATACAAATTTAAAAGTTTGAAATAATAAAAATAATAATAAATAATACAAAAAAACGGTAATAATAAAAACAATAAAGAAATATATTAATAATAAAATATAAAAAAAATTATTTATAATAATATTTATTTATTAATGAAATATTTATTTAAAAAACAATATATATAAATTTAAAACAATAAAAAATCATTATAATAAAAATTAAAAATAATAAATGTTGAAAATATAAATATTAAAACAAAAACATTTATTGATAATTTCTAAAATAACTTATAAAACAAATACAAAAACGAAAGCTATATGCAAAAACAAGTCACAAATTATTATATAAAATAAAAATCAAAACAAAGCAACAACAAGGTAAACAAATAACAAGAAAATAATTAAATGTGCCTCCTAAGAAGCAGAGAAATATGAAAATATATATATCACATATATTATTCACTTACACAGACATACGTACTTAACAAACAAACAAACAAAAAACGAAAACTGAACCAAAAATAAGAACAAAGGTAAAGAAAACAAAATAAAATAAAGAAATGTACTTCATTTATTACATATATAGAATACATATATATATATACAGCGGCATATTGTTGTAAATGAAATGTTAAAACAACACTATAAGCAGCATCAAGCTAAATGTGTACTTATTTATGTATGTATGTGTTAAGCGCGAAAAAATCGCCGAAAAACCACTAAATAATAAATAAGAAAAGCTAAAGCTCCAGCTGAAGTATTTATGAAATTAAGCAGCAAACGCTAAGCATTTAAATTATTTTGCGAAATTATATGCAAATCAAAGCAAGCATTATATAAATAAAATATACACACAATTATTATATGCTAAATATACAAAAACAAAAAAATTAAAACAAAACTTGGTTTATTCATATTAAAGCGAAGCTATTGAAAGTTATATAATTACACAAGCAGTTTAAATTGAGCCGTGTATTAATGAGCTTTAATGAGAGCACGTGCATGAAGAATACACACTTAGGTGGCGCTTTCAAAGTTCGGTAGATGTGAAAGCTTTGTAAAAGCTCGGAAGACATTTTAATAGAAGGCTAAAGCTTCTGCGAGCACTTGTACTTTTCAAATAAAGGGTTACTTAAGTAGAAAGATAGAAGCAAAATTGATAAAAGTAAGAATAGAAGGAGGAAATGTAGGAAAGGAAAAAGGTAAAAAGACAAAATACGTAAATCTTGAGTGAAATTTCTTAAAAGCTCTTGAAAGTTAATGTAAGTTCCAAGGTAGTAAGGGATGGTCAACATAAAATCTTCGTAGGATTAATGAAAATATAAAGGAAAAGTGAAATTACCGGTGAAAACAAAGTTACATGGAAGCTTTTGCGAAAAATTGAAAGATAGAAGCAAAACCAAAAACAGAAAGACGGCTGGAAAATTTTATTATAACCTCAAGGCTTTCTAAGTAATGAAATTACGAGAAGGAGAGCTTTAAGTTATAATAACTGAGCAAGAAAGCTGAAAAAACTTGAACAAAAGCTTACGTATTAAAAGCACAGAAGGACCTGGATATTATTTATGCAATTTTCAGTATGACATCTAAACAAAATAATTTAGTTATGTCTCTCGGAAAGGTTTTTGGTATATAAAATTTTCAATGAAAGCTCAGTGTAAGCTAAACTGTAAAATTTTCAATGAAAGCTCAGTGAAAGCTCTACTGAAAATTTTACAACAAGCCGTTAAAAGTTGGTTTGTATTACAATCGAACTACCAAACCCTTGGCTTAGAGTCATTTAATTATAGTGTATCAAAGTTAGAAAGCAGGTGGATTACTAAGTGAAAAACCGAAAGCTTCATGCATATGCTTGACAAGGAAACATAATTGCATAATTGGCGTAATTTCAATAATATAAGAAGTGACAATTCAATTTTTAGTAGAACTTACGAAAATATTATGAAAGCTTAGTGGAAAATTTTAAATTCACATAAAGCCATGGAGCAGTCTTTAAAACGAATTAGGCAAGAAAAAACAGTTGTAGTACTATGATTATTAGAAATGAATATAAAAAAACTGAAACAGCGTTGTTTAGTTATAAATAAACTTACTTAATTGACAAGCTTTTGAAATACCAAACACATACAACCGACAGAAAAATTGAAAGGCCTTTCACTTCTACCGAAATGATTTAAAGTAAAGGCTTCGTAAACCCATAGATCAGCTAAAAAGCTTTCTTTAGGATATTTTGTAGTGCTAGAGCTTTCGTAGCAGCTTTTTACTAAGATTTTTGGTCAGAATACTTTTCTCATTTTCAAGGGTATGTCAAGTATTAAACTAAGTATGGCAGTGCAAAGTTAATGAGTGACTTGTTGTTGTTGTTGAGTTGTGGGGCAGCTAAATGTATACAAATACATACAAACAATTAGGTTATAGAAAGCGATAGAGTAAAAAATAAGGAGTAGGTATGCAAAAATAAATATAATAAAATTTTAATAAATAATAAAAATATGATTGCAGGGAAATGAGGGAAGTGAGAGCGGTGATAACATAAATTTTAATGGATTTGAGAGCGATGAGCGTAAAGCGAGCGGATACCTGAAAAGAGTTTAGGTGACAGACCTGTACTAAATAACGGTTAAATGTAATGGGTTGGGTAAAGGAACTGAGCAGAGTAGAGGGTTTGAGTTGAAGAATGAAAATATTTTATTTTTTTAAACAAAATAAAGACGAAAACTTTTTTAATTTTTCATAATAGTACTAGAATAACAAATTGCAGAAAAATAGTGAAGGAAAATCAATAAAATACACACCACTAATTAGCGTTAAGACAGTAAACAGAGGCATATGAAACCGTAAAAGTCAAATTTGCAAACAAATCTACAAAATATACGTACACACACAGATGGCGCTGCTAAACAATAACAGTAAAATCATAAACTACAACCGCGGTAAAGGAATAATATACAAATGAAACAATTTCAATAAAATAAAAACGTAATTATATAATACACAGCATACTTTTAGGCGTACACGCAGAGCTTTTAAGCCACGCAGCTTTTAAGCTTTCACTTATTTTTTTTTTTTGATGATTTTCGTAGCAGTCAATATGACGTCAGCATAAAACACAATAAAAAAAATTAAAATAATATGGCACTTACTTTTTTTTACACTAACAACAAACATGTGAAGTACATAAAAATAAATAAATTTGCAAAACATGCTACCAAGTACGTAAAGTTGACAACAAATTAATAGTTAGCCGTAAAAGCTGGCCGTGAGACCGTCCAGGATATTTTCTTTGTGCATACACACATACTTACAAATATTCGTAGCATACTTTTTGGCTATTTAGCGTGCAGCTAATACATTAAGTTGAAAAATGCGGCGTTTAAGCAGAAAAATAAGCAAATATGTGATAAAATTAATTTTTCACACACACACACACACAGGCACATGCACATGCATTTATATATGCAAGTGTTAGTAAGGATTTACATACACAATTATTTTTTGCAAAATTTTTTAATAAGCGAGCGTATAAAAAATAATTGGCAGTGGTGCATATAAACGGATATTAATACAGTAATGGATTAAATTTGAAAATGTGGAAATGAAATATAATATTTGAAAAATTGTCAATTTATTTCATTTGCAAGTGAGAGATTAAGTTTAAAATTTCAAAAATAAAATTTGTAAAAAAATAATTTCCGTTTTGAATAAAAAGATGTTAACTCCTTTTAATTAACTTTTTTTATTGAAACTACAAATTTTTTTATAATTTTGAATTTTCAAAAACAATTAAACATTTCAAATATTTCGATATCGAAATTTCAATAATTTTTAAATAATCCGAAATTAATTTCCAAAACTAAAATAACTATAATTTTTAAATAAATTTTTTTTCAGAAAAATACTTCAAATTTGTGATTTTAAAAACTTTTTAATTTTTCAAAAAAATAAATAATTTTTAATTTTCAAAATTCTAATGATTTTCAATTCTTAATTATTATTTTTTTTATTAAAATTTTTTTTCCCAGTAATTTTAAATTTTTTAAAAAACATTAAAGATTTAAAATATTTAAAACCAAAATTTCAATAATTTTATATAATTCGAATTTAATTTCCAAAACTAAAATTTCTATAATTTTTGATAAAACCTTCAAATTTGTGTTTTAATATTTAATTATTTTTTTTGAATATAAAAATTTTCAATTCTTTATTTTTTTTTTTGAAAAATGAAAAGTTTTTAAAAACGCAAACTTAAAATTAACTTAACTTTAAACTTGAAAAAAAAAGTTATTTAAAAAAAATATCAAAAATTATAAGATTTGTAATTTTAGAAATTAATTTCGGATAATTAATATAAGAAATTATTGCAATTTTGGTTATGAAATAGTTTACATATTAATTTTTTCTTTTTTTGAAAGTTCAAAATTATTGCAAAAATGTGCATGTTTTTTTGTTTAAAAAAATAAATTAAAAAGAATTAATTTTTTTTTTTAATTCGAAACGCAAATTATTTCGTTAATATTTTATTTTTTGCAGATTTACTTTACATTCAATATGTTTTTTTTTCAAAATATAATTTATGAAATTTTCAAAACATATTTTAAAATATTGAAATATAATTTATAAATATTTAATATATAATTTAAATATTTTAAGTATTACATTTTTTTAATTCGAAATTTTTGAAAAAATTTTTTATTTTTTGAAAAAGAAATTATTAAAAAAAAATTAAATTTTTTTGAAATATTTTAAGTACTTAATTTTTTTTAATTCGAAATTTTTGAAAAAAAATTTTATTTTTTGAAAAAAAAAATGAAATTTTCGAAATATTTTTTAAAATATTGAAATTTGGTTTTGAAATGTTTTAAGTATTTATTTTTTATAATTCGAAAAAAAATTGAAAAAATTTTTTATTTATTGAAAAAAGAATTAATTTTTTTTTGATTCAAAGCGGAAATTATTTTTTTAATAACTTTTTTTTGTTTTTGTATATTATCAAAAAAAAAATTCCATTTCAAAATAAACTTTTTGCCAATTGCCAAAAGCTTAGTGTAAATCGTGTTTAATGCTATATTTTTAACGTACCAAAAAATTTAAAAAACAACAATGAAAGTTAAGCTTTTTACAATTAATTATATGCCACTTTAAATATTATCAAAAAAGCGAATTAAACTTAATAGCAGTACAGACAAAAGGCAGCATTAGCAATAACATATATGCAATTTTTTTTCCAATTATTGCAGTTTTTAGCGACACATGTATGCTTAAGGAGATAAAAGATGAGAAAGTACATTTATTGCTGTTACTTCATATAAAAGCAGTTTATTAAGAAAATAAGAATGTTTATAATAATAGGATAGCATAAATTTAAAGAAAATATAAATACTAAAAGCAAAAAATGAAATAAAAATGCTGTCAACTACAGAAAAAAAGTGCAAGCAGGTTTAATATTTCAAATAATTTATGCCATATGAAAGCTCTCAATATTCCCACAACACAACTTTCATGGAGACTAGATTGTAACTAATAGTGAAAAAAATTAAATAATTCAAAAAAATTTTAAAATTTAAATCGTGAGCTTTCATGCCAAATAAAGCTTTCATGTAATATATGAAAGCTTTTTAATGGAAACTAATGCAATTTTTATATGCAGACCTGAAACTTTAAAAACTAAAACATCCTAAACAATTTATAAAACATTTTCTTTATTGAGCTTTCAAAAACAAATAGAGCTTTCACCAAAACTCCAATGCTCTTTTTTGGCATGCTACAAGTTGTTATACTCAAATGAAAGTATACAAATTTTAAATATTTCAAAAATTTCGAAAACGTTCGAATTATTGAGCTTTCATGCAAAAACACAACTTTTGAAAACACTTTCAAATATTGAAAATGTATTCAAATGAAAAATATATTTGCCGAAATGTGATGAAAGTCAGATATTTTTTCTTAATAAAACGACGAAGGTCGAAATTTTATGCTTTCATTCATGAAATGATAGAAAGTAGACTATGAACTGTCGCTAAATCACAAAGACTAACGAAAAGTAAAACTAATGACTAGCTCGATTTTTAAATATGCAGCTTTCACTTAATAAAAGCTTTCACGTCATAGCATGTTATATTAAGTGAAATTTCACAACCTACAAAGACACTAAGTGCAGTATTATATAACAATTAAAAAGTTGGTGAATTACTCCACTTTAAAACAAATTTTTGGAAAGCTCGCATAAAAAGTCCTGTTTGCACTTTCTGTTGAAAAAATAAAATCATTTATAAACAAAATACATGAATTAGCGCAATCGATTAAAAAGTTGACGAAAATAACGAAATACGAAAGAAACAAAAAATGAATTTAACGTAAAATCAAAATATTTAATGAATTTAAATGACACTCTCTGTCAGGCACATATATGAATTTAAATAGAAGTAATTTATTGAGATTGGTTTTGATGTTAGATTTTTCTGAAACTGTTTAAAAAGAGCTTTCATTTAGCGCAAACTTTAGCATTTTCTTTTTGTTAGATTTTTGCTAGTGAAAGCTTTCATACAAATCAAAAGCTCTGCATAATTTTCGAATATTTGGTGTAAGCATAAAACCAACAAATAAATTACTAACGGCTTTGCGTTTGGTGAAAGCCACGGCTTATTAAAGCATTGGTAGAAAATTTAAAACTTTCACAAATGTAGTTTTTCTGTTTCCAGGAATATGAATGACATTACGTTTAAGAACATATTTTTGGTGAAAGCCAATAATTTTAAGATCTTTCGCACAAACTTTTTTGTCATTTTGAAATATTTTAAAGACATATTTTTCAAAGTGTGGGCGTAAGCCTTCAAAAGCTTTTTGGTGAAAGGCAAAAGCTTAAAAGCTTTCATACGTAGTTGTAAAATATTTATACACTATATATCCCGTTACTGAAAGCTTTCAAAAATCTTGTTTTGCCTAAAAATTATTGCAATAGAATTTGAAACTACGTCGTAAAAAGTTTTGGGAGTTAGAGATTTACATATTTCTTATGAAAGCTATTAGCTAAAGTTTCAAACATCTTTATAACTATCTTTTACACATTCGCAGTGAAAGCTTTCTTAAAATTCTTAAAATTTTGAATTTTGAATTTAGAGTCATATTTTACATACTGTTAGTGAAAGCTTTCAAAAATCTTGTTTTACCTGTAATAAAATTTCAAGCTATTAAATAGTTTTGAGATTTAACTTTCATAAAATTCTTAAAATTTTGATTAACATTCTTTTCATACTTTTCATGTAAGTTTAAGCTTGTGAAAGCTTTCATAAAATACTTCAAAACTTTATTAATATTTTTGTTTTATAATTTTTGGTAAAAGCTTTCACTGTTATTTTTAATTTTTATGTTGTCTAATATTTATGCTAAAAAAACTATGTCATAGTAAATTAAAATGAGCTGATTGAAGATAAATTCTTTTCATATTTACGGTGAAAGCTTAAACTTGTGAAAGCTTTCCTAAAATTCTTAAATTCTTTGGTTAACACTATTTTCATATCTTTGGTTTAAGCCGAAGAATGAAAAACACTTTTTGTAGTAATAAAAACACTTTTTTTTATTCTTGGTAAAAGCTTTTATAATTATTTTTAATTTTAATGTTTTCTAAGTATTATCGCAACAAATTATGTCTTAGTAAATTAAATTGAGCTTCACTTTCAAATAATCATTTTATTTATTTTGTTCTTTGTGAAATGAAGCAGAAAATTATATAATACTAATTAACATTCAAGAGCCAAATCCGCATTAATTTACATATATTTTTTCAAATATAAATAATTTTGTGTATATATCAATGTGTAGCGAGCTTTCAGCTTCACTTATCTGTCGAGTGAATTTTCAATTGCCTTAAGACAGCTATGTTTGTTAAATAAATCTGTTATTGCTTCTCAAATTATAAAAAATAAATACAAAAAACAAAGACGAAAACCAAAGAAAAATTTTAATAAATAAAATTTTCCGTATATTCCAATTTGTGAAACTAAAAATAATAAATAATAAAATACAAAATCTTTATAAAAAATTAAATATATAAAGAAAATTTAAGTCATATATGGTAAAACAAAATAAAATTTAGAATGTAAAACTTCTCGGCACACATGCTTCAAAAGTATTGGCAAATGAACAAAAACATATATACAAAAATCGCTTACTCACATAATTTCCAAAAAAAAAAATTAAATTAAATAAAAACTGCAAAATTCGTGCAGTAAAATGTCAGTATAAAGTCTTTTTGAAAAAAATAATAATAACAAAATATTTAGTCTGAATAAAGCTACAGCAAAGCGAAAATTCCGATTGATGGTCAAAAAAATAATAAAAACGAAAATAAAGCAGATAAGAATATGCTATATCCATGAAATTAATTATATTTCAAATTATTTAGAGCAAAAACAAACACATACAAAATAAAAAATAAAATGAAAAATATAAAAATTGTGAAAAACCAAACAAATGTCATCAAGCTTATCTCAAAATGAAATAAATAAAAACCAAATATGTAAAACACAAAAACAACCATCTATTTGAAGAGTCTTCTTCTTATTTCGAGTTGTAGGAAGTTAAACAAAAAGCAAGTATGCAGAGTAAAATTTATTATAAGAGTGAAAGCTTTCATAAGATAGAGCTTTCACTTAGAATCAGTTTAATCAGCATTCTTATGTCCGTTCTGTTGCGTGCCAAAGTTTTGATACTATATAAAAATCTTTAAATTTTTAAAGGCATTCTTATAGTTGAAGCTAAAGATGATGAAAGCTTTTGAAAAAATCTAAAAGCTTGTGTAATAGCTTTTTCAAATTTTAGCAAAAGCTTTCTTAAAATATGCGTTGCTTGTTAAAGCTTTAATAAAAGACATAAACATATTAAAGATGAAAGCTTTAACGAAAATCTCATCATAGGTTTTTAAGCTTTGGCAGAAGCTATTATATATTTTATAATTATTTTATATTTATTTTATATATATTAAAGCTTTCACATAAAATCTGAACATATTAATGATGAACGCTTTAACGAAAATTTAAAGCTTTTGTGGTCTTGTCATTTCCAAATATTTGAAAACTTTTATAAAAATCTAAAAATTTGTTTAGGTTTATTCTTTCAAATATTAATGAAATATATAAAAAATTTTAAATTCTGATAGGCATTTCCACGGTGGAAATGTTAAAAGCTTTTACAAAAATCGTAATGCTTGTATGGTCATATCTTTTTCAAATTTTACCAAAAGGTTCCTTAAAATATGCATTGCTTGTTAAAGCTTTCGTATAAAATCTGAACATTTTTATGATTAAAGCTTTTACAAAAACCTGTAAGCTGATGAAAGCTTTTACATTTTTTAAAGCTTGCGTGGTCATATCTTTTCCAAATTTTAGCAAAAGCTTTCTAAAAATATGTATTGCTTGCTAAGGCTTTCATATAAAATCTGAACATTTTTATGATTAAAGCTTTTACAAAAACCCGTAAGCTTGTGTGGCCATATCTTTTTTTAAATTTTAGCAAAAGCTTCCTTAAAATATGTATTGTTTGTTAAAGTATTCATAAAAAATCTGAAAATTTGTATAGGCATATTTATGGTGATAATAAAGATTTGTAAAAGCTTTTGAAATAATCTAAAAACTTTCTTAGTTCTTTAAGTATTTTAGTTTTTGTCTTATCTTCAATTTTCGAAACTTCAAAACAGTTATATCAAATTCTACATATGTATATTCAGCGTAAGACAAAGTAGTTTACATTCAGGCGCCAGAGCTTTCTGAGTTCTCCGATTTTAAAAATTGTATCATTATCACAAGATTTGTCGCAATCGCTGTAGAAATCTGTGAAAATATTTATTATATTTTGCAAAGCTTCGCAGCATACACACAGGCTTACCGACATAATTAGACGCAGGTCCAACACAAAGAAATGCTGAGCGGTCACCTCGATGCGCTGCAGCTGTAATTGCGTGGAGAACTGATACACCACACAGCTGTAGCGCTTCAGCGCCGGCGTTGATCTTACAGTAGTCAATTTGCTTACCAAATCTGTTATGATGGCACCCTAAAAGTATCTTACATTTTTAACACATTTTATTAAAAGCTTAGCATTTTACACACCAACTGTTTGCAATTGCCGCAGACATAGCACAGATGACAAACTATCACACTAAATGGCAAAGCCGCCGGCATGCCCACTAAATAAGTGTAAGGTGAACCGTAGCCATCCAAACCCAGCAACGACCAATAGAGGTGACATGTGAAGTCCAGCATGTAACTCGAAATGATGCCGAAGAGTGACCAGCCGGCAAAGTCGTTGAAAAGTTGCACGGCTTTGAAGATCAGCGTATAATTCTCTTTGATGGCCAGCAGAAACTCCAAAGACTCGAAACGCTCATAGTTAATATCCAACAGCTGACTGGCGGGTGAAGTGCGGCAAGCGACCACCTGTCGCAGCTTGACACACACACAATCCAAATAGTGACGCAAGATGCGCGCATAAATCAATAGCTGTAGTATGCGTACGCGTAACGTGACGATGGTCCAAGCGGCATGCCAGTAATAACCGATATCGTTGAGCCACACCGAAACGACGGTGAATACGCAAATGCCCACCACGGACAGCAGTATCAAAGAGAAGAGCAGCAAACGTAAACTGTGCAGCAGCGCGCTTTGTCGTGTATTGCATTTCAAGCGCAACTTCAGTGACACTTCGATCTGCTGCAACAGCTGTAGGAATGACTCATGCTGCTCACGCTTCCACAGCGCCGCCATAAAGATGGAGAGATGTGTAAGCATCTGCGATGTGTAGACCAAAGTTGCGACCAACCAGGTAAGCACGAACCCGTGCTCAATCTCTCGCGCATACAAACCGTGTAAGTAGAGTACGCAAACAGTTACGGCGAGCATCGCCAAATAGAGACGTTGCAGCAGATAAGTCAAGCGCGTAGCCTTCTCTTCGGTCCAAGCCAATTGTCTGCCGCCCTTCTTTCGTGACAGCCGTTGCCAATGCGGCGCTGTGTAGTGCTCCTGTATGGGTATCACATAGATGCCGAACACAGCGCATCCACGTAGCCAAAACCGCAAACACTCTTCCATTTTGTAAGTGAATGACTGGCTTTGTAGCTTGCGGGCGCTTATAAGTGTTTCACAGGCAGGTGAAGTGGTCGCGGCGTTGAGTATTCTAAGTAATTTTTCTTAGCCATTTTATGCAATTAGTTGCTTGAATTTGCCCGTAATTAGCGCTACAATGGACTTAGACAAATGATAGCACTAAATTACTTGAAGTAATTTGCTTCTAAAGACAATTTATTAGAGGATACAGCGGAATTTGTAATATTAGCAAGTAGGAAAATTGAAGAAGTAACACTCCATTAGGTCTTACTAATTACTACTTCATCGGCTACTCATAGACAGATGCGCTTAAGTTTTCAATAATTGCATGACTAGATATATCATATATGATTGGCGCGAAAACCTTCATGGAGTTTAGCTTGACACATCCTGTGCGCAATAAGTCTGAAAACTCTAACCGAAGTAATGATGGACTTAATGCATTTCAGGATTAACGCCCCCTCCTCTTCTTTTTGTTTCAAGTCAGCGCGAGAAGTCTATTAAACTACTTGTGTAAAGAATATTTAAAAATACATTTAGCTGCTCCCGTTTACCAATTAAAAATTTCATATTCAATTTTAAAAGATCACCAAAATGACCAAATTCGAACAATATGGTTCGTTCTGTTGCATTAAGGGCACACAACTTTTTTCAAATGGCTTCCAGGTTTGCCTCCGAGTTAGCAGTCCTTAGACGGAAGAAATCTGATTGCATTTATATACCCGAATGTTGCAGAAACTGGGTCACAGTTCTCACAATCTTAGCTTTCAGGCAGCATTTCGAAGCTTTGGAGGTATGTGTGGACAATAGAATTGTCCGAGGTCTCACTTGTGGATGTACAGGATCCCCATGGTGACCAAATTCGGACAATATGGTCCAGTTTCAGAATTACCGCCGAGTTAACGGTCCGTAGACTAAAGAAATCTGGTTGCATTTCGGTTACATAGAGCCGAGTATTGCAGAAACTGGGTCACAGTTCCCACATTCTTAGCTTGCAGGCCGCATTTCGAAGCTTTGGAGGTATGTCTGGACAATAAAATTGTCCGAGTTCTCATTTGTGGATGTACAAGATCCTCATGGTGACCAAATTCGGACAATATGATCCGTTTTGTTGTATTAACGACACCAAACACTCTTCAAATGGCTTTTAGAATTACCGCCGAGTTAACAGTCCGTAGGCTAAAAAATCTGGTTGCCTTTCGGTTACCTAGACTCGAGTATTGCAGAAACTGGGTCACAGTTCCCACATTCTTAGCTTTCAGGCAGCATTTCGAAGCTTTGGAGGTATGTCTGGACAATAGAATTGCCCGAGTTCTCACTTGTGGATGTACAGGATCCCCATGGTGAGAACATCCGTTCTGTTACATTAACGACAGAAAACAGTCTTAAAATGAATTTCAAGATTACCGACGAGTAAACAGTCTTTGAACTAAAAAAATTTGATTGCATTTCGGTTACATAGGCTCGAGTTTTATAGAAACGGGTTCGCAGTTTTCACATTCCTTGCTTTCAGGCAGCATTTGGAAGCTCTGGAGGTATATGTGGACAATATGATTGTCCTAGGTCTCAAATCTGTAAGTACCGGTCTCAGTTCTGTTGCATTAACGGCAGAAAACACTCTATAAAAGACTTTCAAGATTGCCGTCGAGTTAGCAGTCCTTGACGAAAGAAATCTAGTTGCAACCATTTGTTATGGAAACGGGGTCACAGTTACTACATTCCCGCCATTCAAACAGCGTTTGGTAGCTCCGAAGGTACCAACTCAGTGGGTATACAAGTATAAGCACCAGCAGGAGGATGACCAGCTGTCACAATGTAAGTCATCACCATATAACGAAGTCGGAACGATATAAGTGTCCCTGGGCTCAATTCTACAGGTACAAGTCTCAATTTTGTTGCATTAATGGTAATTGGAAATTACTTTGAAAAATTCCCCCGAGTCCTTGAACAAAATAAGCCCAATATCATTCCAGTTACATAGAGCCGATTGTTGTGGGAACGGGGTGGCAATGTCACTTGGCTTTCGGGCAGCATTTGGTATTTCTGGAAATGTCAAAACAACCAGTGTTCAAGTCTACTGGACCGCCCTGGACCGCAGCGAGTACTTACTTCAAGTAGTGCCGTTTGAAGCTCTTCCCTCTTTGCCTTAACAATTCGTTGAAAAGCTTCCGCCTTTCTGCCTGTTGGAAACCCTAATTTAGCGTTTGCCTTTTTTGCTTCTCTAATGGCATACACATAAGTCTTTCTTATTTAAATATTCCACGTTTCTTTCCTGAAATCTCAATAGGTATATCACATAGGATCCCCAACTCTTCACTGATTTCGTCTTAACTTATACGTCAAACATGTTTCCAGCTGTTTTACCAAAAGTTAAGGTGGCTTTTCTGAGGCAAAACTTTTTCAGTACATTTCTGACGCCAGTCAAAGGCCGAAACCTTCGAATAACCATTGTAGATATTAACACTCAGCTTCCATGTAAATCTTTATACAGCGTTTGTAAGCGTCTGCAAGTTCATAATTATATGACCGCAACTGCAAAATTATACTGAAGGTTAACCTCATATACCATCATCTGCAGACGGAGTCTACCACTGAAGAAAGCACAACTGCGAACGCCTATACATCAGCAACACAGGACCTATTTTTCACTATATCCTAACTGCGTACTAAGAAGAAAAATCTAGAATTCCTAAAGTTAATATTCAAATAAAAATTCCCTGATCCGGAGACCGGTAAATGAAGTAAGCCGGAAAGACGTGAATGAACTTGGCGTCGCCTGAGTGGATTCGGATTTTTATGAGATTAAAAACTATCAGTCCGAGAAACTATTTTTGTCGCTACAAAAAAGAAAAACCCAGATGATTAAGACTGTCATTCATCATATCATACTCTTACCACATAAATGTACCTTAGCTATTTTTAAGCAAATCAAATGTTGAACTGCCAACTTTCGTTCCATAGCCATTCAAAGCTCAACTCCTATCAGTGCGCAGCCATGCTCTCTAATATAAATATGTATTTGTTAACTTTAACAGCTCTTCACTGTACCTACAACGCGTTGAACAAACACCCCACAGTATACAGCTTATCTTTGCGGTGATAAGAATCGCATGTTTAATTACAATACATATTGGCCACACCACAACTGCAGCGTTAAATTTTCCACCAGAAACTCTGTAAACTCGCAATGGAAAGGCAGCTGCGCGGTTGGTTGCGCTACTGCACATATTTCGGTATCTACGTAGGCGCTTTTGAGGATAGTAGCCTCCGCGTCACAATACACAACGTGAACAGCACAAGCAGCCATTTTGCGATTGAGACGAGGAGGCGCGCACAATGGTGCCGACGCGCAGCAATTTGCAGCACACTGACGCGGCAACGTCTCTATCTGTGTCTGCTAATGCTTGTGCTGGGCGTAGTCTACACGCATGGCTTAATAACACGCGCCACGATGCCGGGTATCTCTTGGGTAGCCGCGACTTTACTCTACAGTCTGCATGTGATGGCAGTGTTGTTTATATTACTCGAAGCTTGGCACAAGCAGGCGCAACATGATCGCTTTCTGCAGCTGCTGGAGCAGATTGAAGTAACACTGCGCTTACGGTTGCAGCACAAAGTGCAACACGCGGTACTATTCAACGGTCTGCGTCGGCTCATCGCTTATTTGTTGGTGTTTTCGATGCTCGGATTCGCGCTCTTTGCCTTGTCCACCATGTGGTTGCCTTATGTAGACTATTTCTGGCATGGCATTTGGTTGATCATAATTATACGCATACGCCTGATACAGCTCATAGTCTATCTGTGCATCTTGCGCCACTTCTTGCAATGTTTGTGCACGCGTCTGCGTTCGATTGTGGCAGCGCGCTTGTCATTGCGCTGTCAAATTTTGGATGTGGACTGTGAGCGCTTGTGCTTACTCCAGCGTTTATTGGCCGTGAAGGAGATCTACGAGCTGCTGCACAAGGAATTTCAGCTGCTCAACGACTTCGCCGGCTGGTCGTTGTTTGCCAGCATCAGCTCGTATTTATTGGACGCGATTTGCACACTCTACTGGATGCTGCTGAGTATCGAAGGATTCGTTCGACGGCGTCATTACGAAATTGCGGGCCTTTTTATGTTGCTGCCGCTGGCGGCAATACTCTGGTATCTGATGTACTTGTGCGATAACTGTCAGCAGTTGGTGCGTATATACATACATTTTATAGTCTACACTTAATAATGCAAATCTTCGCAAACTTCTAGGCGCGCTCTGTGTCCCAATTGTTGTCTAAATTGATGATCATTAACTCAGCAAATCGCGCTCTAAGACCACAACGTCTGCTTTTATACCAATTTTCGGCACAATTACAAATACAACGTATTGAAGTGTCGGCTCACAGTTTCTTCATACTAGAAATGCGTTTTCTCATAGCGGTGAGCCATAAATAACTGTATGTTTGCCTAACTATGGTTAATCTATTTTACGCTCATTAACAGATATGCACAGTAGTCGTGACGAATCTGGTGATTCTGGTGCAGATTTTGAAATCCTAATAATAGTAATGAAGCAAATGCATATTTTCATTAGGGTGGTACAAAATGCCGTCTACTTCTTCAAACTATAATTCATATTAAAACAAAACTTGCAAAAAACCGAAAATCTCTTTTAAATCCGAATAAAAAATTGAAAAACTTATTTAGAAAATAAATAAATTTTGTTTTTACGCTAGGTGGCAACTCTGTTTTAAACATGTTTATATTAAGGTCATAATAATGCTTTCTCTATGGCTTTCTTTAACAGCTTATGCATGATATATACTTTCTTAACACTTCTCGGCACGATTTTCTTTCTTTTACGCCATACATACATACATACGTGCAATTTCTAAACATTTTTTTTTTTTTTGAATTTTGGTTGGGTGGCAACTATATTCCAAAATATATTTATATATAATACCTTCCATAACGATTTTCTTTCTTTACACCGTACGTACAATTTGTAAAAATTTATCTCTTTTGAATTTTTGTTGGGTGGCAACTCTATTCCAAAATACGTTTAAGTTTAATACTTTTCGGGAGATTTTTGTTCTTTTACGCCGTACGTACAGTTGGTAAATTTTTTTCACTTTTGAATGTTTTGTTGGGTGGCAACTCTATTCCAAAGAATGTTCATATACATATATTTCCTTTCAGAACAATTTTCTTTTTTTTACACCATACGTACAGTTTCAAAAGTTTTTCTCTTTTTTGAATTTCGCCTTAGTTGGCAACTCTATTACAACATTTTTTATATTTAATCTTTTTCTGAACGATTTTCGTTCTTTCACGAAGTATGTACAGTTGGTAAAATTTTTTTTAAATTTTGAATTTTGTGTTGGTTGGCAACTCTACTCTAAAATATATTTAGATTTAATATTTCTCAAGACGTTTTTGTTTCTTTCACATCGTACGTACAGTTGGTAAAAGTTTTCCCTTTTTTGAATTTTGTGTTGGTTGGCAACTATGTATATTACAATTTTTTTTTACCCACTCTCACTTCTCATCCCGATTTTTTTTCTTTCACGTTTCAAATTTTGTAAACATTTTTTCTTTCGAATTTTTGTTTGGTGGCAACTCTATTTATATAAACTAGAGTCTATTCGAAACCCTTCCAAATGGGTCTTCTTTTGTCTTTACGCTTCACACTAATTTTATAATAATTTATCGATAGGTGGT
Source organism: Bactrocera neohumeralis (assembly GCF_024586455.1). Classification (NCBI taxonomy): domain Eukaryota; kingdom Metazoa; phylum Arthropoda; class Insecta; order Diptera; family Tephritidae; genus Bactrocera; species Bactrocera neohumeralis. The sequence continues at coordinate 68,021,963 of NC_065922.1, forward strand.
AACTCCATTTCAAAATATTTAGCAGATAAATACCTCCCAAACGTTTCCACATGAGCGGCGCTGCTTTGACCTTGACACACTTTAATCGATATCTTTATTAGCTCGCGCCCTTTAATGGTTATCCTTACTATCTCGCGCTAATTAATAATGCATCAGGTCATCAATTCGACTGCCGCTCGCTTAATATATGACTGCACTCTTCACTCATTACTCCTACAACATCGTTCGCTCGAAGCAACCACGATTAGCGCCGCAGCGTCAGCGTGATGGAGCAACAATTGCAAGCTTGGTTGCGCATTTGTTCATTCTTCGGCATCTACGTGAGCGCCACGAAGTGCACGGACAACGACAATATCAGGGATGTACGCGGCCACACCAACTCACGCGCTTACTGGCTGCAACGCGGCTACAATTGCCTGTTGTTTCTTATCATTTGTATTGTATTCGGGTGCAGTGTTTGCTGGCAAACGATTCCGCCGGGCCTTGAACTCAATTGGATAGCAGTAACCATACTCTTCGCAACGCGTTTAATCACGAACGCGTTCATTTTAATGGAAGCGGTGTGGAAGCAGCAACAACATGAAGACTTCCTCAAAGCGTTGCAGGCGATTGAGGCGTCAATGCAGCTGCGGCTTAAATGGCGCATTGACAGCGCGACGCTGCTGTGGCAAATAAAACGCTTACTTAAATATCATCTGGCCTTCTCCGTGCTCGGCATAGTGCCATTCATGGTGGCCACCTGGGTAATACGGGATTATAGCGGCTACTTTTGGCAGGGCCTGTGGTATATATGCAGCATACGCGTACGCACGCTGCAATTGCTCGTTTATTTGCGCATATTACGGCATTACTTGCGTGACTTTTGTTTGCAGTTGCAACAGCTGGTGGCCTACCGCCGGACACCGCAACACCGCTTGTTGGACTTTGATTATGGGCGGCTTGACACGTTGCATCAACTGCTGGCGCTCAAAGAGACTTATATGCTGCTCTATGAGACCTTCGAGTTGCTGAAGGACTTTGCTGGTTGGTCGCTCTTCGGCATTGTCATTACGTCTCTATTGGATTTGAGCTCGAACTTCTACTGGCTCCTACAAAGCTTCGATAATTTTTTGGGCCGTCGTTATTACTACTTGGCTGATCTCTGGTGGTTTCTTCCCGTCGCGGCATTGATTTGCGAATTGTGTTATCTGTGCGATAATTGCAGACATCTGGTATGTATTTGGGTTTTACATGCAAAAATAAAATATAGCATACTTACAGGATGGCATTGTGTCGCTTTTACTAAGCCAGTTGATTCGCTTGAATTCAGCAAGCGCGAGGCGGCAATATCAATTGGTTTTGCAGCAATTCGCCATGCAGTTGCAGCTGCAGCGCATTGAGATTACGGCACGTGCATTCTTCACTCTGGACTTTCGCTTCATGATGTCGGTGAGCCTGCATGTATGCTAAAAATTTCTCACTAATGCTAAAAATGAGTTATATCCCCCAGTTTTGCGCGGCCATGGCTATGCATTTGGTAATACTAAAACAATTTTAAAGAAATTGTTAGAAAATAAAACATTATTATTTCTTAAAGAGAAAAAATAACAAAAGTAATATATAAAAGACTTATAGTTACTGAAGTGGGCAAAACAAAACAAGCTATCCCTCTACCATATGTAATTAAGGTGAAGACATCCTAGCGATCAGCTAAACGGAAATTTCCAAGCTTTATTTACAGTGCTTGATATCCCGGCTCCCGGTGTTACTTTAAACACAAAATTCGCATTTGTATTCATTGCTTACATTAAGGAGACGTTTCTTTTTTGAACGCTTTCGAATTCATTGCATACATTTAGACGCTCTAAATAAAAATTTTTGGCACCTGTACAGCAAGCTTTGTAGCAGAAATGTCTTTTTAGTCGTTTCCGTTGCAGGTGGTTTTGATTTGGTAAACAAAATCGAATTCGTTGCCTACATGTAGGCACTTTTATATAAAACTCCCGCAATTTATTTGGTAAGCGTATCGCTGTTGTGTCAATCTGAGCTGAGAACAAAAACCTTCGCCAGTTACCTCTATGCTTTGCACTTGGTCCCCTTTTGGTTGCGTGGGCGCCCTTGTTTCCGTTCAATCAAAGGCACTTTTCGCTGGAGCATCAACTTCATGACTATATTCATGTCGCCGTTGAACTCATACAGTTCGTAGTTCAACTTCTTCGATATTCATCGCTTACGCGGACGGATTCAAAGATCTTGCTGAGAACAGTTTTCTCTAATGCTTCAAGGGTTTTCTCATCACGGATCGTTATCGCCCACGTCGCCCACTACGCCATATAATAGGACAGAAATCATGAAACCTTTTGGAACGTAATTTTTCATCGTGGAGAAAAGAATCTCAAATGTCTTCCAATCCCAAAGTAGCACCCGTGGGTAAGAGTATTCTGCGCTACACCTCCAGGCTTACATTTTGGAGGAATTTATGCTAGTTCCGAGATATCCAAAATTGTCATCTGTGTACCCCATTGTATGTATTGTACTTTTATAGTAGACAGTGCTGCTGCGTTCAGATGTCCATCATTATAAAGAAGAAGATATACGAGAGAGTATCACCCTGACTATAATCAGCCTGGTATCGAACGACACAGAAAGTTTGTTCCCGATTTTGACGGAGCTAATAGTTGTGCTCACCGTCATTTTGCATAACCGTATGAGATTTCGCAGATATATTAATTTTGACAGCGTTGTGGAAGGCGGATTTTAAATCGACAAAAAATGGTGATGGCTGTCGTTCTTTTTACTGAGAGTCTTTTCCATAATTTGACGAATTGTGAAAATATGGTCTTTGGTCTAAAGCCACACTGATAAAATCTATTCAGTTTATTTACAAGGAGCTTAGTGTTGTGTGGGAGACTGTCAAATGAAGCTTATATGCAACGATAAGAATGTTTATGTCACAATAATTAGCACAGACGTATATTCCAAACATTGGGCGTGTTTTCATCTGGCCAAATTATGCTTAGCAGCTGAAACATGTGTCTTTCCAGCTTCTCACCACCGACTTAAAACAGCTCAGCCGGTAATTCTTAAGCTGCATTAGAACTGTTTTCACCTTGTCTTGGTCAAGTGGTGGGACGATAATGTTGTCACGGTAGATCGTTAATGCCAGTTATTCTTCATCCGTGTCATCTCTATTGGAGCCTTTTTGCAGCCAATTTCACATACCTAAAGCATTTCAATTTCGTTGCCTTCATGTTGGCGATTCATAGTAAAGAAAGAGGGTTTAAAATCTTCGTATGGAATGAACATTTTCGTAACTTTTTCACTGTAAAGGGTGATCCATTTCGTGGTTCCCTACTTAAAAATAAAAACGCAAGAACTTCTAGTTTAATTGGGAATGTTTATTTTGTCGTTCAAAAGAACATTCATTGGCATTTATTTTTTGAAGATTATCTCTTTAAAATGTTGGCCGCGGTTAGGTTTCAGATAGTCCATCCGTTGAGTCCAATTTTCGATGACTCGTTCGAGCATTTCTACTGGTAATAAGCAAACGACACGCGTAATGCTTTGCTTCAAGGCCTGATTTGAAGCGAGATTGTCCGCATTGGCTTTAGACTTTATATATCACCACAGGAAAACGCCTAACGGTATGATACCACATGTTATTGGTGGCCAATTGACCGACCCAAAACGTGAAATTATCTGCTCACCGAAGTGTGCTCTCAATAAATCCATTGGTTGATGCGATGTGTGGCAAGTGACGCCGTCTTGTTGAAACCAAATGTTGCCGAGATAACGAGCTTCAATTTCAGGCATAAAATAGTCAGTTATCATATCGCGATAACGGTCACCATTGACGGTTACGTTCTCACTGACAACATTTTTGAAGAAATATGGACCGATATTTCCACTCGAAAACGTTTGATCTTCTTGGAACCTTTCAAGAGATCATATAGCGAAGCGATTTCGCTTGGGAAGGTCGAGCGGCTTCAGTTCTTATACAAGCTATATTTTATATGCTTTCAATTTAAGATCTCAACGTAAAAAGCGACATGTCCTTCTAAACATCAGTCCGAGTTGCTACGAACAGCGCCGAATCGACTCTCTATGGTCTTCGTGTACACTCTCAGATACGGCTGCTATATTTTCTTCACTGCGTGCTGTACGTGATCTATTCGGTCGAATATTATCCAATAGTGAATGCTGGGTCTCAAGGTGGGTGTTGGTGAGCCAGTACTTTTTCACCGGCAATAAATAATAAATTTTTCCCATTCCCAATATATTCATATCTTACCGGCGCTAAGTGACATCTCATTGAAAAATTAATCAAATAACTCTGACATGCCTGCATATCAATGCATCTGCATGCAACCGATAGTGCAACAATTAGCTCGGTCTCCAACTAATTTAGACGTGTCATGGAGCAACAGCTACAAGCTTGGTTTCGCTACGCTGCAATTCTAGGCATTCAAACGGGAAATGCGCACAAGCCGCGAAACCAACATGTAACCGGACTCTGTAGAGCGCACACGAAGCGAAGAAGCGCATTTTCTGAGAAAATAAATGTGCTCATCTCTTGTCTACAGCGCTGCTACAACTATGCTTTGCTGCTTTGGGTGTTTGCAGTCTATATAAACGGCTTGTATTGGCGTCGACGCATACCCAACACCATGCTCACCTGGCTGGTGGCGACCATACTCTTCACCGCACAAGCCATCACAAACGTGCTCATCATCGCTGAGACACTGTGGAAGCAGCAAGAACACGAGGCCTTTCTGCTGCTGCTCCAGCGCATTGCATTCGCCTTTAAGCTGCGCCTGCGACAGCCTATCGAACAGCAGCAATTTCTGTTGAGTTTGCGGCACCATTTGTGCTTTTCGATGGCAGTGTGGTTGCTGGGTCTCTTGCTCTTTCTATTGACCTCATTCTGGCTGCAATACATCGGCTACTTCTGGTATGGCTTGTGGTTCATAATCACCATGCGTGTACGCGTGATACAACTGCTGATTTACTTGCGCTTGCTGCAGCATTACATGCGTTGTCTCTGCAAGCAATTGAGTCAAGTTGTAGCATACCACACGGCGCCAGATAGTCAAATGCTGGATTATAATTATGCAAAGCTGTTAACGCTCGAATATTTGCTGGCTGTCAAGGAAGTTTATGCGCTGCTCTGTGAAGCGTTTCATTTACTAAACGATTTCGCCGGCTGGTCGCTGTGTAGCAATATATCATGCTGTATGCTCGACATCACTTGCAATATATATTGGTCGCAATTGATATTAGACGGCAGTGCTAAACGCCGTTATTACTATATAGCGAGCATATGGTGGATTATTTCCATGATTGCTATGGTCTGGCATATCTGTCGGTTAAGTGATAACTGCAAACAGTTGGTGAGTGAAAATGTTCACAATAAGCAATTTTTGGAAGACACAATTTTACTTAAAAAATTTATATTGCCTACATTTAAGATGAGTAACTAGCGTAAGTTTTAAATCTCATTTATTCTAAACATTTTTTTATCTCATTTTTTATTGTATTAACTGCTTTTGAAGTATCTTAAAGCTCATATATTCACTTTATAAATAGTATTGCTTCTTTTTGGTTCAGGAGACAAGCAAATTTAGAGATAAAATATGTTTTTATATTATTCAATGAGTAATAATTTTATTTTAATTTAAAAGGAACTTTATTGCCTACCTTTAGGAGTATAAAGCTTTAACACATGTATAGTCAATACAGCAATGCTGAGGATCGCTGAAGTATTATAAAGAAAAACTTTTCTAGAAAATGATTAATTAAAAATATTTATTGCCTACATTTAGGAACTCATAGCCAAGGGTTTATTAAATTGTTAAAAAAATACGGCCTCTATATATGTTATTATATTATTCAATAATATAAAAATAATAATTTTATTTTAATTTGAAAGGTACTTTATTGCCTACTTTTAGGAGTATAAAGCTTTAACACATTTATGGTCAATACAGCAATGCTGATAATCGCTGAAGTATTATAAAGAAAGACTCTTTTAGAAAATTATTAAATAAAACTAATTATTGCCTACATTTAGGAGGTCATAGCCAACGGTTTATTAAATTTCTAAAACATACGGCATCTCTGATGTTCACAATTACCTTAAATTACTATAAATAAAAACTAATTTTAAAAATGATGCATTAAAAAATCGTATTGCATACATTTAGGATTATTTAGAAGCGTATTTTTGTTATTGTTGTAAAAATTTTAAGAAAATATGTATTGCATACATTTAGGATTATTTACAAGCGCATTTTTTTAATCCATTTTATATATAAAGATTATTTTATAAGAATTATTTTATTTTTTGAACTTAATATTTTAAAAGTTAGTTTTCCTACAAATCTTTTGCCTGCTTTTAGGAGTTCATAGTCAAAAATTGATTAATAGAGCCATGTTGGGCATCGTCACTACCCAAAATTTTTACAAATAAAAACAATTATTAAAAATTGCTTAAAAATATTGCATACATTTAGGGTTCATTACTAAAATGTATATTAAAGTCTACCTTTCGGAACACATCCTATTACATTTAGTTCGTAAATTGAGCTTAAGATTTAATTATATTTTATTTACATATATCATAATTAATATTTTTAACTTCATTGATCCACGCGCATACTTTATATTGCCTACTTTTAGGATCGCTTAATAGCCAATTTATTAAGCAAAATAATTATTAGCAGTTCTGCGCGTTCATCGCGCGCTTATCGCCTGTGCTTACAGCAGTTCACTATGCAACTGCAACTGCAACCGCTTGAGGTGTCCGCGAAGGGATTTTTCATTTTAGATATGCAGTTACTCATGTCGGTAAGCCCACGTATATGCTTTAGTCCCAATAAGAACTATGTATAAAACAATTAATGTATACGTTATTTCAGATTTCCATTGCGATAACTGCTTATTTGGTGATAATAAGACAGTTTTTGACTATCTAAATATTGTATTTTTTTTTTTTGGAAAAAACGAAATGTGTTATAATAAAGTGGTGAACCAAAATATGTAGGTATATATTTATTGTTTATATTTTTTTTTAATTATTGCAAAATATATTTTTCTATTTATATATTTCGATTTAAAGGAACAAATTTCTAAGAACAAAACAGAAAAATAACATTTTATGCATTGATAGCTCCGTTATAACCAGTCACTGACATTCAACAGTGCGTATACGTAACCTTAAGGTATTTACATATAAACTTTTCTACCTTTAGTACTACTTTGGTACTTAATAAATTATAAATAAGCATAAATAATATTTTGTATTGTTCGCTTTTGCTATCAAATCTCGAACGCAGACGTCCACTGTGTGTATACACAAAATGTGTATACATTTTTTTTTTTAAAAATTCCTCAAATTCTGAAGTACTTTAACCGTTAAAAATTCTGCGATTAATACAAAATTATTAATTTATTATAATTGCGAAATGTTCATATTTTTTATTAAAAGCAAATTTCCCGATAGTAAAATTCCAAAAATAAACAGCTCAACTCACCAATTACACCCAACAGTGCGTATGAGTAACTATGAAATATCAAAAACAACTGATAATGTGAAATGGCTTAATAAACATAGTATTTTATTTTACAACAAGAAAAAAGTTAAATTTGGCTCCACCAAAGCCGAAATACCCTTTACAAATAAAAAAGTTTCCCTACAAAACTTAGTTTTGATCGTTCGATTTCTATGACGGCTAAATATGTGATACAGGGATCCAATCTTCAAAATAGGTTCGATGTTCTTGTCAAAAGTTCTTGGAGATAACTGGACAAATAAAAAATTTTCCCATATAAGGACATATATTTGATCGCTCAGTTTGTATGGCAGCTATATGCTATAGTAAGCCGATCTGAACAATTTCTTCGGAGATTACATTGTTGCCTTAGAAAATAAGCTGTACCAAATTTCGTGAATATATCTTGTCAAATGCAAAAGTTTCCTATGCAAGAACTTTTTTCTGATCGTTCAGTTTGTATGCCGGCTAAATGCTATAGTAAGCCGATCCAGAAAATTTTTTCATATACATATTGTAGCGTTGTCTTGGATAATAATTGATGCTAAATTTCGTGAAGATATCTCGTCAAAGGGAAAAGTTTGCTATGCAAGCACTAGATTCAGATCGTTCAGTTTGTATTGCAACTATATGCAACAGTGGTCCGATATCAGCCATTCCGACAAATGAGCAGCTTCTTGCTGAGAGAAGAACGTGTGTAAAATTTCAGAACGATATCTCAAAAACTGTGGAACAAATTCGTATATGTACATGCGGACGGACAGACGGATATAGCCAAATCGTCTCAGATTGAATCGTTAATGATTTATATATATTATATTATAGGGTCTCTTTTTATCACATTACTCTCATTTACAGATCTCATATTTTGGCCGATACTTTCGGTAAATAATCAGCCTTAGGTACTGTGGTGCTCATGTGCGGTATATGCTGGCTACAAAAGTGCTGATACGATTTTGACTATACCTTGATGTGGGGTTACACTATTTGAAGACAATATGTGCAAAGTTTTAATTATATTGAGTTTAGGGTAGTGTATAATTCGGTCATGTTAAGTAGGCTTCATGAACCAAATATCCGACGCTTCAAAAGTTAGCCCAAGCGTTAGCAATTTCATATGGTAGTATGAGTATGTATGCATCATAGGTATTTATTATTATTGTTTTTTTATTTTTCATGATTTTGCAGAACTTTCTTTCACGAAATATTTTCAAATATATCTAATGTCAATATGTACGGGATTATTCCTTCCAGGCGCCACTATTAATACTTATTTGCATCTGCATATGTAAATTGTCTTCAAGCATACAGAAATTGTATCAACACCACCATATACGAAGTCATAGTTGCTAAAATCTATGCAAAAGAACAATAATTAATTGAGAATTAGTTTTCTGAAACATACATTAGGGCTCACCGCTGTTATCAAACGCAAGTCTAATATAAAGAAATTCCTGCCGGTCACTACAATGCACTGCAGCTCTAACTGTGTGCAGAATAATTGCAATAAAATACGATAAGAACGCATGGACTGCGAAGAACTCATAAATATTAGACGACGCAATCTAGCGGCCAACAAGCGATCCTAAAAGTATGTTAAGAAATGATTAAGTGAAGCAGTTATTGCGATTTCTTATGCTTACAAGTTGCGAACATTTATGACACAGGTAACAAATATGCCAGATGGTAGCGGTCATAGGTACCAACCACCAAACACCTGCCACATAGTAGGTGGGACTCTCCATAAAACCCTCATAGCTTAGCAGTATCCAGTAGAGCGTACAACCATAGTCAAAAATGCTAGAGGTTATTATAGCAAAGAATGACCAGCCGGCGAATTCACTGAGCAGCTCAAATGCCTTAAAGAGTAAGTCGTAGATATCCTTAATGGCCGAGAGATATGCCAAAGTTTGCAGTTTTTCATAGTTAACATCCAACAGCTGTTGGCTTGGCGCCGTGCGGTATGCAACAAGCTGTTCTAATTTCATGCACAGACACTCCATATAATTTCGCAAGGCACACACGTAAACGCATAACTGTATGATACGCAGACGAATGATAATGTTATACCAAATGGCATACCAATAGTAAGCCAAATGTTCTAATTCCATAAAATAATAAACCGCAATAACGGAGCAAATGAGCGATAGCCAAAACAGATATTGAAGGTGCCAACGCGCACAAGATATCCAACAATGCAATTTAATGTTCTCTCGCAGCCGTAGCTTCAGTGAGAATTCAATTTCGTGCAGCAGCCTCAAGAATGCTTCCTGCTGCTGTTGACGCCAGAGACCTTCAGCCACAATGATTATAGAAGTTAATGCTTGTAAAGCGTATAACAGAGTGCTCACTGCTTCGCTGGCCCTGCCCGGTATGGGTTTCAATGACACAAGCCCTTTCACAAACACTACACAAATTCCAACAAGCTGTATGTACAGACAAATTTCCTTCAAACGTTGTTTTGTTGAGATTGGCTGGCGCTCTAGCCATGCTAGACGCTTGCTGTGCGCGGAAAGTCTGTTATTTATGTAACTTGTTTTCAAGTTTGGACTTATGTAGAGCCCGAAAAAGAGCGAATAGCGTAACCAAGCTCGCAATTGCTGCTCCATTTCGCGTGGACTTTCTTTGGTGTACGAGTAAGTATTAACTTAGCTTTTTGGGTCAATTAGGTTCATATGTGGCAAGCACTTAACGCGTTAATTGATTGACATGTAAATAGATATAACTGATTATAAGTAAATAAAATTACATTCATAATTCAAAGTGCCACGAAAGCACTATGGAGAGTGCGCTTGCTTGCGGCATAACGATGACGGTGAGCGTGTTCTTTAGCCACGAGAAGGTAAGCGAACAAACGAGTGAATTCTGACCATTTAACGCTGCCAGTTACTCAGCAAAGAACCTTCATAATAAAAATTATATTTCTCAAACGTTTTTTTTTGCAAAATAGTTCGTTTTTTTTTTGCTGAGGAAGAGTAAAAATGGAAACTACAATATAGCATACATAAGTACACATAGCCGAACCTAAAACTATGGATGTTTTAACAAAATGAATAATTCGTCTTCATAAAAAAGAATTTGTTATGCACTATTTTACCATAACCCTTAAAGTTTTAAGTTCTTTTTAGATTTTATCACATAAAGTTCAGTATTGAAATCTTAACGTCAGCACTGGTAAGATCTAAGCGACCAGCGCATAATAACTTATTCACGAATTTGAAGCTTTCACAATTAATATAAACCTAAATGAGCTTTTATGAAAGCACACGCATGGAAAATGCAAGAATATATGGCGCTTTCAAAGGTTGGTACATGTGAAAGCTTTCACAATTAATATATGTAAACCTAAATGAGCTTTTATGAAAGCACATGCATGGATAATGCAAGAATATATGGCGGTTTCAAAAGTTGGTACATGTGAAAGCTTTCCAAAAGCAGTTTTAACTTCTTCTCAGTTTTTAACATGTAAAATTAATAACTTACACCTCGATTTCACCACTGTTTCGCGAATTCGAAGCTTTCATTTAATAATAATTTGAGCTTTTATGAAAGCTCACGTATGGAAAATACAAGAATATTTACATAGCGCTTTCATAGTTCAGTAAATGTGAAAGCTTTCTAAACGCTAGAAAATCATTTATGTTAGTAGCTTCGGCATTTATGCTGGGTGGAAATTAAATATAGTCTGTATTCTCCGAAATGGTTGATAAAACTATACAGATATTTTATAAATAGTACATTGCTGCCTTCCTAACTTTTAAGGTAACATTCAAGATATCCATAAGTTTTTGGACAAACTTTCGGTTACTTCTAATTTCTGCAACAGCTTTTTCGAAAGTTTGTCTGGGATTATTTACAACGTGGAAAACATGTTTAACAGCTTTAAGCTCGCTGTCACAGTACCCAACTTTATACACAAAATAACGGGTGATCCAATTACATTTACGCCAGAGTCGTGTCAAGCTGTCATGTTATTTTTGTGCAGTATTGATTGGAAAATCATGGAAAGACTTATGCCTGAACAACGTTTAACCTTGCCACTTTATATTGAAAATTCACGTTCTGTTAAGAATGTGTTACGCATGCTTCACTCAACTTATGCTCAACATAGTCGGCCTACTGAGCGCTCTATTCGCATTATCATCACCCGTTTTGAGACCCAGCATATATTACTTATTGGATAACTTTCGACCGAATAGACCACGTCCAGCTCGCAGTAGCTGAGAGTGTATACGAAGACGATGGAAAGTCGTTTCGCCGCCGTTCACAACAACTCGAACTTACGTATGGAACGACTTGGCGCATTTTACGTGGAGATCTTAAATTGAAAGTGTACAAAATACATCTTGAAGAACTGATGCCGGTCGACCTTCTCAAGCGGCATTGCTTCGGTTTATGGGCTCTTGAAAAGTTCCAAGAAAATCCGACGTTTTCGAGCCAAAGTTTGTTCAGCGATGAGACCCATTTTTGGCTCAAAGTGGTTTACATACCGCATTTGGGACTTGGAGAAATTCAAGAGCTGCCAACCACTGTCTAGTGCATTTGTGGGTCACTGGAATCATCGATCCATATTTCTTCTAAAATGATGCCGGTGCCAACGTAACCGGCAATGGCGACCTTAATCGCATCATGATAACAAGGCTGATAGTAGTGGAAAGCTCGAACGAATCATCGAAAATTGGACTGATGGATCATCTAAGACGTTGCCGTGGCCAACAATTGGAAGAGATAATCTTCAAAAACTAAATGTCAAAGAATGTTCTCTCGAATGATATTAAACATTCCCCACTTTATTTGAAATTTCTGTGCTTTTTTCTTTAAAAAGGTAGGGATCCCCCAAATGGCCGCTTTTGCGATATAATTCTACTTCAACTTACCTTCTGAATATATTTTGATCTATAAAAACATATTTAAAATTTTTAATAAATACCACCGCAAGCTAATATCCTTCCGTTGTTATTCAGGATTGCAAAATTCTTCAAGAAAGATTATTTTTTATCTCGGCATTATTAGGCTTAGTTCTTTTGCTAGAAATTTTGTTTGTTTACTTTACGTTAAAGCTTAAACTCGTGCGCTCTAACATGAGAGGGGAGTATTAATAACGCTAAAATGGACACCCTATACAATTCAGTCATCAGCATGACAAGCTGAGTCGATTCAGCCATATCCCTCTGTCATACAAATTGATAGATTTACGTTCATGTGTGGAAACTTGTTTATTTGTCAAGGGTACAACAGCTTCGATACAATCGCGGTTAACATTTTTTCCTTTTTTATTCCAATTTTTCTATAATTTGTTAGATTGAAAATTAAATATTTAAAAATTGTATTATTATCACCAAATAAGTCGCTATACAGGTAAAAATCTGCAAAGAAAAACCATTAATACTCCCTCACACATTTTATTTAAGTATACCTTTAGGCTTACCGACATTATCAGCCGTATGTTCAGTGTAAAGAAGTTCCTTGCGGTCACCTCAATGCACTGCAGCTGCAGTTGTGTGGAGAATTGTTGCAGCAACATGCGATATGCGCACATGGATTGCGAGGAATTTACAACGATTATGCGGCACAACATGCTAGCTATCAAGCGATCCTGAAAGTATGCAGAGAATGGAGTTGCGGCATGATATCTTGTAATTTGTTTGCGTACGCACCAACTGCTTGCAATTATGGCACAAATAACAGAGATGCCAGATGATGATGGTCATGGGCAGCAGCCACCAAAAGCACGCGACGTAGTAGTTGCGACGTTCGAGATAGCCCTCCCAGCTGAGCAGCGCCCAGTAGAGCGTACAACCATAGTCCAGCATATAACAGAAAATGATGCTAAACAGCGACCAGCCAGCGAACGCATTGAGCAGCTCAAATGCCTTGTACAGCAAATCATATATATCCTTTATGGCCAATAGATAAGCCAGTGTTTGCAGTTTTTCGTAGTTAACATCCAACAGCTGCTGGCTTGGCGCCATGCGGTAGGCAACAAGCTGTTGCAATTTCAAGCAAAGACAACGCATGTAATGACGCAGCACGCACACGTAGATCAGCAGCTGTATTAAGCGTAAGCGCATCGCAATCGCAAACCAAATGGAATACCAAAAGTAGCCGATATATTGCCATTTAATAAAATTATACACGAATATAAGCACACAAATGGCGGAAAGCCAAAGCTGAAATCTTAACAGCTGACGCACACGTGGCAGAAACACATCCAATTTGATATCCAGTCTGAGCCGCAGCCGCAGTGAGAATTCGATTTCGTGCAGTAGCCGCAGGAATGTCTCGTGCTGCTGCTGACGCCAGATACCTTCGGCCGCCATGACTATATTGGAGAGCGCTTGTGAGCTAAAATCCACCATCGCCACGGTCCAGCTGAGCACGGTGCCAGATATGGATTTGCGCGAAGCCAGACCATTCACGTAAAGCACGCAGAGCCAGGGCAGCAGCACGTACAAGTAGAGCTTTTTTAAACGTTGCAGTGAGCATGTAAAACCGTGGTTGGTGCGCGAGAGGCTGGTTGCCTGCGCTGATTTCTTACAGGCGTTTGGCGTTGGACTTATATAGAAGCCGAAGACGAGCGAGTAGCGCAACCAAGCACGGAATTGCTGCTCCATTCTGTGTGAATTCGTAGTATGATACTAAAAGTCTGGTAAGAGCTAAGTAAGATTACTCGATGATTGGCAGTGCACGCAGCGTTGCAAAAATATCAGCATATTGATGAAGATTGACAGCTGCAGGGCTGACAAGCAGAATGCAATTTAATATTGAGTCAATTATTTTTACAGGAATGCTTAATGGAGCGAATAGTATTGGTAACTATATTTGTACATATATATAATATCTAATTCTTGTGTTGTCTTTAATTTCCGCAACTAAGTTGCTTAATGTGTCTCTTCAGACCCTAAAAATAGCTTTTGAAAAACCATTTTAATAAATTCCAAAGGAGTGAAGGTCTTCTTCTTTCTCTGCTTCCTCCGGCGGCTACTGCGTCGAATACTTTCAAAGCTGGAGTGTTTTCGTCCATTCAGACGACATGACCTAGCCAGCGTAGTCGCTGTCTCTTCATTCGCTGAACTACGTCAATGTCGTCGTACATATATCTCATACAGCTTATCGTTCCGTCGAATGCCATATTCGCCGTGGCTAATGCGCAATGGACCATAAATCTTCCGCATAACCATTCTCTCGAAAACTCATAACGACGACTTATCAGATGTGGTCATCGCTCATGTCTATGCTCCATATAGCACAACGGGAATAATGAGTAACTGATAGACTTTGGTCCTTGTTCATGTAGAGAGTGCTTTACTTCTCAATTGAGTCCGCAATAGCACCTGTTGGCAAGAGTTATTCTACGTTGAATTTCGAGCCGAACATGGAGCCATATGTAGAAGTTCACGCAAGTAAGGAAAGTTCTGTGAGCACCATTCACTTGGGAGTGACCAGGAACGAATCTTTTACATACCGCTCAAGCACCTCACGGCTTTCGGTCTCAGACCAAGTATCCTCTAAGTAGCCAAAGAACATCCGTTTGAAGGGAGCTAAGGTGAGAAGGCGAACCCTCCCTCACTAGGGTTGTGCGCTGGTTTAGGACTCGCCAAGTAAAAAACGTCCCAAAGAAAATTAAACAACAGCTTCGAAAGAGAAACCCCACTTTTGATGACCACGATGGCAAACGCATTAAGGATTACGATATAAGGGCATGCACCTATAATGTTCGTTCCCTTTATTGGGAAGGTGCCGCTGATATCCTCGTATACATAAAGGCTGACATCACCGCCGCTCAAGAAGTGCGATGAACGGGACAAGGACTAAGACGAGTACGTCCTTGTGGCATTTACTACAGTGGCCATATAAAGGACTGTAAATTCGTTGTGTGATTTATGGTGGGAGAGAGACTCCGTAGCCGAGCCTTGGCATTCACCTCGCTGGATGAACGTCACAATCCGCAACAAAGCAACATTTTTTAACATATCGCTGATTTGGGCCCACGCCCCAATGGAAGAGAAGAATGAAGTGACCAAAGACGCCTTCTATGATCGCTTCGAGCCCACCTATGAGAACTGCCCCCGCCACGGTGTCAAAATCGTACTTGGCGGTTTTAACGCCAGGGCTGTGACGGGATCGGGAATCCACCTATCGAAATGAAAAGCGACTCCTGCTCTTTGGGAGCATTCGTCAGCAACTCGGCATAAGGGAACTGTGGGACATTTCAAGCTTTATACAGCTGCAAACGAAACCATTGGTGGATGGAAAATGCAAAAGAACAGCTGGTACGATGAGGAGTGTCGTTTCGCAGTGGAGAGAAAGCAGACTGTCTACCTCGCAACGTTAGAATCGACCACAATACGTGCGGGATGGGATAGATACCGAGAATTGAAGAGGGAAGCTAGACGCATTCGCATACAAAAAAAGCAAGATGGCCGAGCTGTTCAAATACGGCGTCGATGAACTTATAAGGAGCATGAATCAGCTTCTTTGTAGAATATGAACGGACGACGGACTGACTAGCAATTCACCATGCGCCAAATCTTGGAAAAGACCCGTAAAAAGAGAATCGACACGCACTACCTCTTCGTCGATTTCAAAACTGTTTTTGACAGCACGAAAAGAAGCTGCCTTTATGCCGCGGTCTCTGAATTGGGTATCCCCGCAAAACTAATACAGCTGTGTAAGCTGACGTTGAGCAATCGGGAAGGACCTCACCAAGCCGTTCGATACCAAACGAGGTTTCAGACAAGGCGACTCCCTTTCGTGCGACTTCTTTAATCCACTTTTGGAGAAAATAATTCGAGACGCAGAACTAAATAGAGAAGGTACAATATTCTATAAGAGTGTACGACGTTGATATTGATATCTTTAGCCTCAACAACCGCGTTGTTAGTTCTGCTTTCTCTAGAATGGATAAGGAAGCAAAGCGAATAAATTTGGTAGTGAACGCGAGCAAAATGAAGTATCTCCTTTATAAAATAAACAGTGGTCCTCCTAGACTCCCATGTCACTGTTGGCAGTCATAACTTCGAAGTCCCAGATAATTTCGTCTATCTTGGAACCAGCATTCACAGCAACAACAACGTCAGCATCGAAATCTAACGCAGAATAACTCTTGCCAACAGGTGCTACTTTGGATTGAGTAGGCAGTTGACAAGTAAAGTCCTCTCGACGAACAAACACCAAACTCTCAGTTATCTCAGATATCAATTTATTTAGTACTTTCAAATCATAAATACGACTTTATACCATTGCTAAAAGTATACTTTAGGAGTTCAAAAATTGTATCAGTATCACCAAATTCATTGCTACTGCCGTGGAGATCTGAAAAGAAAATCCATTTTTAAAGCAAAAATCAAAGTAACAATTCTGAACCTAAAGGCTTTGTGGATTTTCAAATACTAAAGAAAGGAAAGAAGTTACGTCATCGTTCCTGACATATTATATTCAACCCCAATATGCAGTATGCTAAAATTCGCAAAGCCCACCTTGTTACTAATCAATCATCCAATTGAGAGCTTACATTTGAATGGAAACTTTTTGTATAAAGCAAAAGGAATTGAAAATAATCTAAGGACCTATAGATGATAGAAATGAGACTCGTATGCTTAATGAGTTAATATTCTCCGAACTCCGTTTACATATTTGAGTATGAGTTCCGAAAGCCACTAAAGTAGTTAGTTGCGGTCTGGTTTGCTCAGAACATACATTACATTATAAAGAGAAAATTAGCATAATATTGGGAATAAAAGAGAGAAAGATAGAAGAGAGTCATATAATTGGATAAGAATTAAGTTACCCGTCGAAGCCTTTAACGTTCTTACAATTAGGAGCTATTTAAATAATTAAAAAGAAAATACCCACTGTTTCGTCAAATCGATAGCTATTTGAGTTCAAGTTAATTAAAAAAAAATTGGAATAAAATACATATTAACACCGATATTACTCGAAGAGTGAGTTTTTTTTCAACTCTCAGCTTTTAATAGGTATAGAAACAAATATTTATAGCTACAACTGTTCTAAACTCTAAATCATTGTGTGAGTGAAGCAAGTCGCTAAAATCCCTAAGGCTGAGTGCTGCAGTCTGACGGAAATATGAGATGCTTCCAACTGAGACTGAATTCCAAGAACAAAGTCTTACTATATTTAAAACTCACAAAAATTTTTTGCAGAAAGAAGATTTCTTTGGATAACATGCTAGTCCTTTCTGTATTTCCCTAACTTCTAGCAAAGGCATACATCCAGGCTCACCGTCATTAGAAAGCGCATTTCCAAAACAAAGAAATGCTCCGCCGTCACCTCAATACGTTGTAGTTGTAATTGCGCGGAGAGTTGATATAACGCGAGACGATATGAGCTGAGTGTATCAGCGGTGCTCATTATAGTTATCTTGCTCAGTAAATGCGCCACTGTGCGACCCTAAAAGTATACAATTTTTGAATAAAGAACTAAGAGAGAGCTTATTTAATAAAAACTCACTAATTTCGTGCAATTATCGCATAAACAACACAAGTGACAGATGAGCGCGATTAAGGGCATCATGGCAGCTGGGCCAGCTATGTAATAGTAACGACGTCTGACGAAACCATCCAAGCTCAGTAAAGTCCAATATAGATTGCAGGTAAAGTCAAACATATAGCAGGCAATGATGCTGAACATCGACCAGCCGGCGAAACTGTTGAGTAGCTGAAATGCTTTATGCAGCAGCATATAGATCTCCTTGATGGCCAGCAGATACTCCAACGAAGCCAACTTCTCGTAGTTGATATCCAGCAGTTGCTGCGCCGGCGCCGTGCGGTAGGCTTCAATTTGACGCAGTTTTGTGCAGAGACACTCGAGATAGTGCCGCAAGACGCGCACGTAGATGACCAGCTGTATTATGCGTAGGCGCATAGTTATTATGGACCAAAGCCCATGCCAAAAGTAACCAATGTAATTCAACCAAAGTGACGTGATAATGAAGAGCATTATGGAGCCAAGCGACAATGCAAGCAGGTAAATTAAATGTGTGCGTACAATTTTATGCAACAACAGCGGTTGGACATCCTGTCGCAAGCGCAACTTCAAGGATACCTCAATCTCATCCAAGAGCAGAAGGAAAGCCTCGTGCTCTGGCTGCTTCCACAGCGCCTCCATTACGATGAGGAAATTCGTGCATATTTGCGTGGTAAAGATTACCGTAGCCGATACCCAAGTAAGCATGAGCCCGGGTATATAATTAAGCCAAGTTAGGCCGTGTATGTAGAGCGCACCGATAGCGCAGAGCAAAATACACATATGTACGCGCTGTAACAGTGCCTTGCGGGTGAGTTTCTTCGGTGCGCCAGTCCAGGCTTGATGCTTGCATGCTATGCGCGGGGTTTGTAACGTTGTTCCGTTGTTGGTTTCACCCAGATAAATACCATGTAGTATGCCGTAACGCAACCACGTACGTAGTTGCTGTTCCATGTTGCATTTATGGACTAATAGCGCTTACCAAACTCAACTTTCCAATGGAAAATTATGTAGATGTTCCTTCAGACGCTTGATAAGCATGAGTGACAGGCGTATTGATAACCCTTTAAATGCTAGATTGCTGGCGGCATGTGATATTAAGGGCAAGTATTTAATCTTGATACTTGAAAGGCTTAAAATGTTGAACACAAGAATGCATTTGCAGGACATACATATATATGTAGCTACATACATACATACATATGTACATATATTGTAAGTGAACTAGTTACATACATACACACATATAAATTTTTAGAATTGGAACGAAGAAGAGGTTGTTTGTTTTCAAGAGTAAATTCGTAGGTGATAAAATGAAGTTTTAAAGAAAATCAAAACAATGTGCAGGTACGAAATGGAATCGGAACACATGTGTGTATTTAAGGAATTTTATAGTAAAATGACCTTTCGAAGAAAATCAAAGAAATCTAGCTAAGGAAAAGTGACGGAACGAAATGGAATCGGAACACTAAGTTACTATGAAAATAATGCTTGAACCATATTAGGAAATGGTTTTTGAAAAAATCTTAAAAATATTGAAACAATATGGAATAGAACAACATGTAATAAAAACACAAGTTACAAAACAAGAATATTAATACTAAAATAAGTTAATTTCGTTCAAAAGAGAGATCGATGTGGAAGTACATATGTATAATAACAGAAAGATGGAACAGCCTGGTATGGAATGATAATTATAAATTAATGAATGTCATGCAAGTATTTTGAAAATGATAGTTAGGTAATATAAAAAGCTGGGAAAACAATTAAAATCGAATAAAAAATTAAGCCAAAATAGCTACATAAGGAAATTGAGAAAAGAAGAGCGAAAAATATGGAAATGAACGGAATAGAATGGAACTGTATAGAATGGGTCTGTAAATTGAAGGAAATCAATGCACAAATAACTGTTTTAATGTAAAGGAACGATGTTGAATTGGAACATAAATGGAACAACCTGCATAATGGAAATGCAAATTAAAAAAATAATGCAAAAGCAAATGTGTTCAATTTGACGGAACGCTTTGGAATTGGAACACTAAGTTGAAATAGTAAATGGAAGAAGATGCATAGAACATGCTTGTTAGGAAAAGCCTAAATTGTGCTGTAATGGAAAAGCAAGTTAAAAAATTAATGCAAAAACAAATGTGTTCCTTATGAAGGAACGATTTGAAATTGGAACGAGAATGGAACAGCATGCATAATGGAAATGCTAATTACAAAAATAATTCTAAAACAAATGTGTTCCATATGAAGAAACGATTTAGAATTGGAACAGCAAGTGAAACAGTAAATGGAATAATATGCATAGGAGCTTAAGAAGCGCTCTAACATGAGATGGGAGTATTAATAAAGCTAAAATGGACACCCTATACAATTCAGTCATCAGCATGACAAGCTGAGTCGATTCAGCCATATCCCTCTGTCATACAAATTGATAGATTTATGTTCATGTATGGAAACTTCTTTATTTGTCAAGGATACAACAGCTTCGATACAATCGCGGTTAACATTTTTTCCTTTTTTATTCCAATTTTTCTATAATTTGTTAGATTGAAAATTAAATATTTAAAAATTGTATTACTATCACCAAATAAGTCGCTATACAGGTACAAATCTGCAAAGAAAAACCATTAATACTCCCACACACATTTTATTTAAGTATACCTTTAGGCTTACCGACATTATCAGTCGTATGTTCAGTGTAAAGAAGTTCCTTGCGGTCACCTCAATGCACTGCAGCTGCAGTTGTGTGGAGAATTGTTGCAGCAACATGCGATAAGCGCACATGGATTGCGAGGAATTTACAACGATTATGCGGCACAACATGCTAGCTATGAAGCGATCCTGAAAGTATGCAGATAATGGAGTTGCGGCATGATATCTTGTAATTTGTTTGCGTACGCACCAACTGCTTGCAATTATGGCACAAATAACAGAGATGCCAGATAATTATGGTCATGGGCAGCAGCCACCAAAAGCACGCGACGTAGTAGTTGCGACGTTCGAGATAGCCCTCCCAGCTGAGCAGCGCCCAGTAGAGCGTACAACCATAGTCCAGCATATAACAGAAAATGATGCTAAACAGCGACCAGCCAGCGAACGCATTGAGCAGCTCAAATGCCTTGTACAGCAAATCATAGATATCCTTTATGGCCAATAGATAAGCCAGTGTTTGCAGTTTTTCGTAGTTAACATCCAACAGCTGCTGGTTTGGCGCCGTGCGGTAGGCAACAAGCTGTTGCAATTTCAAGCAAAGACAACGCATGTAATGACGCAGCACGCACACGTAGATCAGCAGCTGTATTAAGCGTAAGCGCATCGCAATCGCAAACCAAATGGAATACCAAAAGTAGCCGATATATTGCAATTTAATAAAATTATACACGAATATAAGCACACAAATGGCGGAAAGCCAAAGCTGAAATCTTAACAGCTGACGCACACGTGGCAGAAACACATCCAATTTGATATCCAGTCTGAGCCGCAGCCGCAGTGAGAATTCGATTTCGTGCAGTAGCCGCAGGAACGTCTCGTGCTGCTGCTGACGCCAGATACCTTCGGCTGCCATGAGTATATTGGAGAACGCTTGTGAACTAAAAAACAACGTCGCCACGGTCCAGCTGAGCATGGTGCCAGGTACGGGTTTGCGCGAAGCCAGACCATTCACGTAAAGCACGCAGAGCCAGGGCAGCAGCACGTATAAGTAGAGCTTTTTTAAACGTTGCAGTGAACATGTAAAACCGTGGTTGGTGCGCGAGAGGCTAGTTGCCTGCGCTGATTTCTTACTGGCGTCTGGCGTTGGACTTATATAGAAGCCGAAGACGAGCGAGTAGCGCAACCAAGCACGGAATTGCTGCTCCATTCTGTGTGAATTCGTAGTATGATACTAAAAGTCTGGTAAGAGCTAAGTAAGATTACTCGATGATTGGCAGTGCACGCAGCGTTGCATAAATATCAGCATATTGATGAAGATTGACAGCTGCAGGGCTGACAAGCAGAATGCAATCAAATGCATTAAATCAATCAATTATTTTTACAGGAATGCTTAATGGTGCGAATAGTATCGGTAACTATATTTGTACATATGTATATTATCTAACAACTGCAGGTCTCTGTGTTGTGACCGAAATTTCAATTTTTTTTTTTTAATTTTAAATTTAGTTTTTAAATTAAATTCTTATTGATATGCTTAAATATTTTTATTAGAGATGTGTTGTCTTTAATTTCCACAACTAAGTTGCTTAATGTGTCCCTTCAGACTTTAAAAATAGCTTTTGTAAAATCGTTTTAATAAATTCCAATATTCATATTTAATATGTCAGCCTGATAAAAGGGCTTTTGTCCACAGTACCAGCTTTCAGCGCTATCCCAACGGGACATGTGGCTTAGTCACCTTAAATAGAAGCTCACGCAAGTGAGGAAAGTTCTGTGAGCGCCATTCACTTGGGAGTGGCCAGGAACGAATATTTTACATACGGCTCAAGCTGCTCACGACTTTCGGTCTTAGACCAAGTATCCTCTGGGTAGCAAAAAAAATTCTTTTGACCCCAGGGTTGTGAGCTGGTTTGACTACCAACACGTAGACCATATACTGTGACACTACTCCTATGAAGCTGGATTTGGAAGCCTACCTGCCTAAGCATTTGTCTCCACCTTCGTTTCTAACTTTTATCTCACAGAACGCTGAGAGCTTTTGAATCCAAGCCTTCAAACCAACAGTGAGACGACTATTGGTTCAGTTCTACTTACTTCAAGTTGAGGAATAAAGAATCCATATATCTACTAACCTAGAGTGGAAGACCTAGCCTGAACTTCCTGGCGTATTTTTGTTGAAACCGTCTCAAAAATTTGTCAGTTCTTTAAAACGAGAGAAACAAGATAAATATGAAAACAAACCTTCGACCAAAGAACCTGCAAGAGCTTAAGAATGCTTTGGAATTGCTGACTTTTGCTTTAAAAGAATATTTAATGCTCGTCGTCAATTCATTGCCGTAAACATAAAAGCTCTTCGGACGCATCCCTATAAATTCGCGAACAGAAATCATTCTCAGTGTTAATCTTTCTAGTACTCGCTGCATAATTTTATTTCCGAGTCGTTCAGAGATAAATATTTATAGCCTCATTGGCAATTCATTGTATTTTTATTTACGTAAACACTCTTTTTTTCTAAATTGCTTAATAGTTTTCAAGATAAGCTCAACAACTCCAGCTCCAAGCAAAGAAATTGCACCAGTATTACCAAATTTGTTGAAGTCACAGAGAAGATCTACAAAGAGAATTGTATAAAATTCCATATAATTTTTAGTTTAATTTAGTTTTAATTTTAGTTGAGGGGAAAATATACTTCTATGACCAAAAGGAACAACAGCGAAATTCGTCTGGAGACAAAACCAACTCATGGCTAAAAACAACTTGGAGGTCTTTAAAAAACAACTTAAGATTCACAATGTGAGATTTGATTTGTAAGAAAACATTATTTAAGACACCCAAAGCACTCTTTTTCTAAATTGCTCAAATCGCATTAGCTGTTTCACCTTATGACCACAGATTTATGTCACTTACGGTCATCAGTAGACGCAGTTCCAAGACAAAGAAGTGTTGTGCCGTTACTTCGATTTGTTGTACTTGTATTTGTGCGGAAAGTTGTTGCAAGACCAGCCGATATGCCGTCAGCGACTGCTTGTTACGCATTATTTTCAGTTTGTTTAGTAGGAAAGCGATGCGACGCGCCTAAAAGTACACAATAGTTTTCGTTTACATTTTAATAAACATTCGCTGTTGCCAATTATTACCAAATCCTGGCATCTTTCACATAGAAAACACAAATAGCAAACGATTGCGAGCAACGGTAGCAATGCCACCGGTCCCGCCACGTAATAGTAGCGCCTATTCTGGTAGCCATCCAAACTTAGCAGCGTCCAATAGACATTGCAGCTCACATCAAACATATAACAATTGACAATGCCAAAGAGTGACCAGCCGGCAAAGTAGTTAAGCATATGAAACGCGCGATAAATGAGCGTGTAAATCTCCTTGACCGCCAACAGCGAATCCAACGAAGCCAATCTAACGTAGTTGATATCGAGCAGCAACTCCTCTGGCGCCAAGCGATAGGCCACAATTTCACGCAATGTCGCGTAGAGACACTCCAGATAGTGTTGCAAGATGCGTACGTACAACAACAATTGTATAATACGTACACGCATTGTTAGTATGGACCAGAATCCATGCCAGAAGAAGCCAATGTAGTTCAACCAATGCGTGCTGATAATGAAGAGCAGCAGACAAACGAGTGAGCACAACACAAAACAGCCGATCAGGCAGCGCAATTCGTGCAGCAGCGCCCGCTTTTGCACATTCACACGCAAACGCAGCTTGAGTGCGTCTTCAATGGCCGCGAGTGTCTGCAAAAAGGCGGCGTGTTGAGCACGTCGGCGCACGGTTTCCATAATTATCAGCAGATTGGTGAGCACTTGCAAGCTGAAGAGTATGACGCTGGCCACCCAAGTGAGCATCAGCGTTGGCAGACCGCCACAGCGGCGTAGGCCGTGCACGTAGCCCAGGCAAAGCGTCAGCGCTATGAGGCAGAGGTGACAATGCGATAGCGTCAGCAGGCGGCGCTTGTCACTGTGGGCGCTGCGCCGGCAGCTGTGAGTTTCCGTTGGCAGAGTAAGTGCGCCTCTCGCCACAGCAAACGCTGGCTTAGGTTGTCGCTGGTAAATACCGAAGAACATGCACAAGCGAAGCCAGTGCCGCAGTTCGTGTTCCATTTTACGCTCGAGTTTTGCAAATGCTTTGCGGATTTGCTCTGCAATCGAAGGCAAGTTGAGTGTGAAATTCCGCGTGTGTGCAAATATTTGTTAACAGATGGTATCTTTTTGGATAAAAAAATAATCGGATGTATTAGAAAGTGGGAAGGGTATGGCTTTATTAAGGTGGTTCTGATATATATATGCGATTACTTTTATACCCTGGACACTATAATATTAACTTTGCCACAAAGTTTGTAGCACTTATGGCGACCCTATGAAATATTTATAAAGGGTGATCCATTTCGAGGTTCCTTACTTTTTTTTATGAAAAACCAAAGAAAATTCAATTTTAATGATTGTTGGAATGTTGATTACAACTCGAAATAATATTTTTTGGCATTTATTTTTTATCTCTTTAAAATTTTGCTCGCGGCCATATCTCAGATGGTCAACATCTTGAGACCAATTTTCGATTACTCGTTCGAGCATTTCGACTGGTAACTGGCGAATGATATGCGTTATGTTTTGTTCCAATGCCTAAATCGGAGCGGATAAATTTTGACTTTACATATTTCACAGGAAAATATCTAACGGTGTGATATCACGCGATCTTGGTGACCAATCGACCAGCCCAAAACGTGAAATGATCTGTTGCTCGAAGTGTTCACTCAATAAATCCATTGATTGATACAATGTGTGGGAAGTAGCGCCGTCTTGTTGAGACTAAATGTCGCCGAGATCATAAATCAAATAGTCGGTTATAATGGTGCGATGAAGATCGCCATTGACGATTACGTTCTCACCGGCATCATTTTTGATGAAAAATGGATCGCTGATTTCACCGGGCCACAAAACCACAAAAACCGCTGTTTTTTTTTGGATGAAATAGCAGCTGTTGAATCTCTTCGGGTTGGCTTTCGTCCCAAATCCGGTAATTTTGCTTCTTGACATACCTATCAAGAAGAAAATTTGGCTGGAGAGCTTCACATCTTCTTTTCTTTCCAAGAGCCCACAAAGCGATGAGAAAGATGAAGATATTTCATTGGCCGATATTTACCATAAAAAGGCTGAGGCCCTCCTATTCGGTACTTGAAAAGCTATCAATCGATTTCGAACACTTTTAGGTGGGAGGTGAATACTTTGAAAGCTTTATTAGCGCAAAATTTGATCCCAATATCCAATATCTATTTATAAGCTTTTGGCTTATTCATAATAAAGTGCAGAGGAACTCTACATAGGTATTGAAAATTGTGTTATATGGAAAATAGGCGTGGTTATAGTCCGATTTTCCAAAATTTTAACTGTAACTGTAATATCCACATTTCAAAATTAGAAGCTTGAAATAGTTGCTGGGATATGAAATTTTACCAAAAAGTGAGGGGTGCAATTTTTACATCGACTCACAAGTTACCTTTCAGTGTTATATAATTAATACTATTGAAATGCAATTTTTCATTATCGCATAAATCTATTTATATGTCAATCAAATAACACGCCAAAGGAATATTAGTCTCCAAATTAGCTCGAACAGTTTAGTTAGTACAGCAAAGAAAGTCTACGCGAAATGGAGCAACAATTGCGCGCTTGGTTACGTTATTCGCTCGTCTTCGGACTCTACATAAGTCCAACACCGAATACGCAGTACACAAACGATAGATCAACCGCGCGCAGCAAGCGTCTGGTTTGGCTTGAGCGCAAACAAATCTTAACAAAAAAAGGTTTGAAAGAAATTTACCTACACCTGCTATTAGTTGCACTCTGCGTGGCCTATGTGAGATCACTAGCTGCGCGTAAGCCCATACCAGGCTTGGCCAGCGAAGCAGCGTGCACTCTTATCTACAGTGTACAAGCGTTATCTAGTATAGTCATTGTAGCCGAGGGCTTATGGCGTCAACGGCAGCAGGAAGCATTCTTACGACTGCTGCACGAAATTGAATTCTCACTGAAGCTACGGCTGCGAGAGGACATTAAATTGGCTTGTTGGCCGTCGCGTGCACGTTGGCACCTGAAATATTTGCTTTGGCTATCGCTCATCTGCTTCGGCCTTACGGTGTATACTTTTATGGAATTACAACATTTGGGTTACTTTTGGCACGCCATTTGGTATAACATAATCATTCGTTTACGTATCGTACAGTTGTGTATTTACGTGTTTGCTTTGCGAAATTATTTGGAATGTCTTTGCATGAAGTTGCAACAGCTTGTTGCATACCGCACGGCGCCAAGCCAACAGTTGTTGGATGTTAACTATAAAAAACTGCAAACTTTGGCATATCTCTTGGCCATTAAGGATATCTACGATTTACTCTATAAGGCATTTGAACTGCTCAATGAATTCGCTGGCTGGTCACTCTTCATCATAATAACCTGTTATATCATGGACTATGGTTGTGGACTATATTTTGCGGTGCTAAGCTATGAGGGACTTCTGGAGAGTTCCAATTATTTTGTGCCAGCTTTTTGGTGGTTGGTACCTATAACCGCCAGCATCTGGCATATTTGCTATCTGTGTCATAAATGTTCGCAACTGGTAAGCACAAAGCAAATGTCATAATCTGAACTCATTTCTAAGCATACTTTTAGGATCGCTTGTTAGCCGCTAGGTTGCGTCGTCTAATAATTATGAGTTCTTCGCAGTCCATGCGTTCTTATCGCACTCTATTGCAGCAATTCTCCACACAGTTAGAGCTGCAGTGCATTGTAGTGACCGGCAGGAATTTCTTTATATTAGACTTGCGTTTGGTAACAGCGGTGAGCCCTAATGTATGCTTCAGTAAAATATTTCTGTAATAATTATTGCTCTTTTCTACAGATTTTAGCAACTGTGACCTCATATCTGGTGGTGTTAGTACAATTTCTGTATGTTTAAAGAAAATCTATACATATTCAAATAAGAGATAATGGAATTACTTGATATTTTATATTTGAATTGATTAATATTAACAATAATAATCAAGCCGCCTCCTACTCATATGCTATAGTCTCTATATAAAAAAGAGGCAGTCAAATAAATTGAGCTGTTTGGAGGAAATTAATGTTTTTATGAGAAATGATATATAGCGGGGCACCGCTTTGCAAAATGATCTAAGAAATGAACCAGATTTTGAGCTGTAGAACTTCTGTAATAACAAGTGCGTGGAGCTATGACGGCCGTAAATTATATTGGGAGTCCATTCGTATTTTGTCAATAGATGTCGTTGCAGTCGTATATCTCCAGTCCTACCAATCACATTGTGTCATACCATATAGTGTTGGAAAAGCAAGATTTTAAGCTTCATTTAACCAAAAAAAAAATCGTCGAAGTTAAAAAAAAGTTACAGCTTTAAAAAATAAGTGAAAATAATGAAGAAAATCGCTATATTTTGAAATGAAATTTGTGAAGTTTACGGAGACGATGCTTTATCAGTTCGTGTAGCACAGCAATGGTTCACTCGCTTGCGATCTGGAAATTTCGAAATTTCGACTCACACTGTCTCAAGCGGAAAAATTACAAAAAGTGGTCCACCAAAATGATATATATTTGCTTATTTATTTATTATTATAAATATAAAAAATACGAAAAGACCTTTTCGACTACCCAATATGATAGCGATGTTTGGTAAACTTTTGCTTGCTGCTCTGTCAAAGGGAGTGGCTCACTATTAGCAGTTAAATATTCAGACAAGCTTTTCTCAAAAATATACTCTAACGGTCGGCATTTTTGTCCAAAAGCTGACCTCTTTTATGAAAGCTTTTCTCTTTTTGAATATTCAGACAAACTTTTTACTGAAATATACTCTAACAATCGGAATTTTTTTCCAAAAACTAACGTCTTTTAGAAAAGCTTTTTCTATAACTGTACTATGTAAAATGTAAAGCTTGCGTCTCTCAGATTCGAACGAACAATCCACCGAAGAGAATTGAAAACACTCAGCTACGATGTACGGCACTTCAATTTCTTTTATATTCCTGTTTATTTGCTCCTCCAACACTCGCCGATCTCTCTTTCTAACCTACTGCACTGTGAGAGTGCAGCAAGCTACACTACTTAGCCAGTTAGAGACAACAAGCTTTATAAATAGCTATGAAAACCTAGCAGTAAAAAAAGCTTTGCGAGATAGTTTTAAGTATTTTAGTCACTTGGATTGATAAAAAAATATAATGATTACACTTAAAACAAAATAGAGTGTAGAACATATAGTCGTCATTATATTTCTCATCCTCAAAACACATATATACCCTTTTTATATAGCGAGAAGCTTTCTAAATTTAGGGCTTCAATAAAGATCGAGTTAGGTATCAGCACCATAGGCTTTAGAAGGTAATTTCCAACCTCTCACAAACGTATTTCTGTATCAAAAAAACTTGCAGAGCTTCGAGCCAGTCGAAAAAAGCTGAAAACATCAAGAATCTTTACTGAAAGAAACGTACCACAGTTGGAAGTGGAAGCTCGACAAAGCTGAGAACGTTTTGAAATATTTCTTCTTCAGCGAAGCTAAGAGACTCAAAACTTACAAATGATTTTTATATTATTGTCACTATTTATCATTTTCCCGCCTTGTGGTTATATAGGAAGTTAGAAGTACTGCTATCAGGGACACAATTAGCGCTGAATACACCATTTTGATGCAACCATTTTGATGGACCATATTCTTGCTATTCCGTTTCATCGTTGCTCTCAAACCTCTCAATAATCCGTCAGGTTTTTTGTGCAGAGCCATTCAAGGTTTGGTGCCTGATGTCTCCAAGTATTTTGTGTCGAGATTGAGATTGTTTTCATATTTTCAGCGGGCATGGTATTAACTCCGTCTCGAATTGGTCTAAAGAGCTAGGAGATCAATTATTTTATTTTTTCTTTGCCGAAAATGTTCCTACAACCGGGGAACCAAATTATGGACAAATGATGTTGAGCTGCCAGTTAGCTTAAAGCCTTCCTGCATTTATTTACTACGCTGGAATGTAGCTGTGTCGTTGACATTGGCACTCCATTAACGTTTAGAGGGTAACCTCATACGAAAGCGGCTATTGAAAGTTAACCTTGGGAGAACCAAGTAATCTAGTTAAGTTTGTCCAATTCAGTTTGGTATCGATTTCAACCCCTAAGTATTTTGTCGTGGTGGACGGAGAAATTGTTGTACCAATGAATGAGAGAAGATTCAATTGAGGTATTTTTGTTTTGCTCACGAAAAATATCAGTACCATTCTACTAGGGTAGGGCTCCTTCTATAGACTTACTGATTGTGGAAGAAAGCATGCTGATATCATCAACAATAAAAGCGGGTTAAGGTCGTTTGCCCCGTTCTCTATTTTCTATTGCTTGAAAAGAGCCCTATACACACCAGTAGTTGATCCACTCTTTGAGCTACTTCGATTACTTACTGGGTATACACACTTACTGCAACTTTACATCAATGACTTGCTAAATATTCAACGATTTGAATTCATATTAACTTAAAACGAAAGTCCATTAATCAAAAGACCGCCTTATCCGAGGCTGTTCTTTCCTTTTCATTGGGGGCATTTTTACATGGCAGGTCCCACACCCAGCGCACAACCCTGGGAAGGGATGGTTTGCGTTCCCTCTTTAGCTCGCCTTCAAAATATTTTTTGGCTACCCAGACGATGTTTGGTCTAAGACCGGAAGTCGTGAGCTGCACGAGCTATATGTAAAAGAATCATTTCTGGTCATTCCCAAGTGAATGGCGTCCAGAGAACTTTCCTCACTTGCCTGAACTTCTAAACATGACTCCTCTAACAAGATAAACTCCAAAATTTTAAACCGAACCTTTAGTTTTCCGGGTATTGATTAGTATATTTCGTCAGGAAGCTCTCTGAAGTTCGCATTTATAGCTTTTTAAAAGCTTTCTGTCTTCCACCAGCCAAATTTTTTGATTTTGATAACACCAGAAGCAGTATCTTCCGATCTGAACTCAGGGCTCCGAGTTCAGAATGTTGTACTCAAAGAAAAATATCTTACAAAGTATTTCCTAAGTCACTTTTTGGAGTCGACTCGATATTCAAAACACCGGCAGAAGCCGCGCTTTCTAGTCAATTCAGACAAGGCAACTACTGGATTTGCTCTTTTCAAATCTCTTTACTTTTTAAGCCTCTCAGATCTCTTGCTCTAATAAAGGTCCGCTGCGAGACGACGGGTTACTGATTTGCTTACGCCGTTCTTGGTTTTGATAGTTGAGTTCTTGGTCTTGATAGTTGAGGACTCCAGCTTCCAAGAATTTAGGTCGAACGTGTCAGTTCCTAAAAACTATTTTAACTCAAAGGGCTCGCATATTTCGCTCCTGGTTCCCAGTTCTGTAGAAGCTTGCATTGCAAATATCTCCTAATCTATAACCCATAATTGGATATAACAGGTGCCAGAATGTGAGGGACCACTTAGTCAGCAAAGATTCTAACAGTACGCCTATTTGTCTAATTGTGTCAGCGACAGAGAAGCGGGGTGGTGTTTTCATCATTTAATATGTTCTTGCTTTTCTAGTAAGGCGGAGAAACCTATTAGCACAATCTATGCATTTTATCACAATTTCGGCCGAGTAATTATATTAGGCAGCCATTAAAAGTGATAAAAATATACATATATATATTTTTTATTGCCACATTCTCTTCAAAGGCTTCTAATTCTAAAGCCATGAACACCAGTTTCTCGCGAGCCGACATAGTGAAAGTTGCTGTTAAGCTAAAGAATATTCTAAGAAAGCACACACAATGGACATCTTAAAGTCACTGGGTACTCTGCATAGGTGCCTGCAACTCAGTGCGCTATCACTATGGATGGTGGAACGTAAAACTGGCAAAGTTTATCTCTCACGACTACTCGAATGTTATGCCATTTGTACGCTCCTCATTGCGTTCACCATTCTAATTTTGGACATCTTTAGTGACGGTGAATACTTTCGCATGTCGGAAAATGATGTCGGTCATAGATTAGACTACATACAATTGATGGGCATACGTGTGGCGCATTTTGTTTCAGTTTTGGAAGCATTTCTGCAGCGGCATGGTCAAAACACTTTCATAAAGCAAGTACGCGAAATGGATCGTATATTCGAATGTGCACTAAATGTAGACGTGGAAAATGGGTGAGTGTAAAATATGTGGATAGAGGAGAGGTTTTTTATTTAGTTTCTTCTTGTTTTTGAGTATCGGAGGCTTGACGAACAGGGTCAGGTGAAAGCGATTTCAGGCTTCACTTTCACTTTCTTTCTTTCAGTCCCCTACGCCAGAAAATTTTGCGTCGCGGTGTCGTTATGATCCTTATATTTGTCAGCGTCGAAGCGTTGAAATTATTGGTATATGTTCTCGCTTCTGGTCGGAACTTCTCTATATATTGGTTATTCTATATGCTGCCTTTTTTAATTTGTGGAGTGCGTTATTTTCAAATATTTACCGCTATTATGATTGTGCGCCATCGCTTAGATAAACTAGTAACGGCCATTAATGAACTAAATCTGTTGAATAGCAAGCCGAAGCCGGCTGACAGTTCGAATACAAATATAAAATTCATATCACAAGCATCGACAGTCAACGAAATAACCGAGTACCTGAAACATCAGTACGATATGGAGAATACAGACATGAAGCGTTTGCTCATCATACGTGATCTCTACAATCGCTTGTGGGAGCTGACGGCCACACTCAACAAAGATTTTGGCATTTCAATATTGATTAATGTGGGTAATGACTTTATATCCATCACCACGAATTGTTATTGGATTTTTCTGCAATTCAATACTTTCTCAGTATCACTAGAAAATTTCATGCAAATCTCTAGCAACCTCATCTGGTCTATAACGCATCTCTTCAACGTACTAATGCTAGCAATGCTCTGTGAGCGAACGGTTCAGCGGGTGAGTAGAGTGCAAAAGTGGTTTAATATATCTCACTTAGACATTTTAGTATCAAAATTTCAGACTACGGCAATTGCTATGGGCCTACATCGCATTGAAACCAATATTTGGAACGACAACCATAACACCGTGGTGAGTAAAAAATGGAAAACTGAGACTAGTCCATTAAAAACAAACAAACTTATAAATGGCAAATAGCAATATACACTCTAAAGCTGTTGACAAGCACTGACTATTTAAATGAATATATCAATTAACCCCTTAAATTTAATTCGAATTAATCGACTTCTTGACAATACTGCTCATATTCTGAGGTTTCCTTTTCATCGCGGTCGTATTTTACGTGGCGGGTCTAAAACCCAGCGCAAAACCCTGGGGACGGGCGGTTCGCCTTCTCACTTTAGCTCGCCTTCAAACGGATATTTTTTGGCTACCCATAGGATACTTGGTTTAAAACCGGAAGTCGTGGGCTGCTTAAACCATATGTAAAAGAATCGTTTCTGGCCACTCCCTAGTGAATGGCGCTCAGGAACTTTCTTTACTTGCGTGAACTTCTACACATGGCTCCTTTATGTAGAATCATCTGAGGATTCCACTTTCGAAGGCTTTAAAGATTGAAACTTGAAAACACTTTAGGATGGCATGAGCCAGCCAGTGATCAACGTCAACGATTAACTAAGCTAATGGTCTATTAAAACTCAAAAATTTCTTCTTTTCTGTCTAGAATCTATTGCAAAATCTCTCTCTTGATCAGAACCGATCTCTTGATCATAACCGAGACCAAAAATACTTACTAGAGAGAACACAGGGATCCCACGTTATACTTTCTATTGATCACGAAGTTTTCACACTTTATGCGATGAATTAATAGTTTATATTTGTCCTGCAGATCGAGCAATTCTCTTTACAACTCTTACATCAAAAGTTGGCCTTCTCAGCTGCTGGATTCTTTGATATCAATTGTTCATTACTATATACAGTGAGTACACACAATTGTAGTTATGTAATGGACAACTTGGATATTACTAATTATTTTTTTACAGATCGCTGGCGCTACAACCACATATCTGATAATACTAATACAGTTTCACATGAGCGATGATAAATAACAACAAACTAAAGCGAGTGTCTAAAACATTATCTCATTTAGAAGCACTAATCACGCGCACTTTGAGTGTGGAAACAGAAATAAAAAATATTTCAATAAAATATTACTTCTTTTTAATATTCTTCTTAGATTAGTTTAGGTTAGATTCTAATAGGGACGCCGATTCGTTAGGATTCCTAAAACTTATAGAAAATTGATATTAGAGACCCTCATAAATCGACAAAGTCACATTTGTTGAGGCGGCTAATGTCAGTTTCGAATATGTCTCCTGGTTCGTCGATGGTATGACTGCTGAGATGTTTCAACCGCAGTCTTGCAAAAGTTTGACAAAGAAGGAGAAAGTGTCTGTATGTTTCGACCTCACCGTCTGCCATACAACTTTGACAATTTGCGTCCGGTAAGAAGTTGGTCACATGTGAGTCCAGTGCTAGAACGCAAGATGACAACAGAAATCCAACTAGTTCCCACTCTAATGTGAGTGGAGCAAGGGTGCCCCTCTTGCTATTTTATCAGCTTTGCAGTTTTCATTCCTCAATCCACGCTAACTTCAGAAAGAGGAGAGAGAGGAAGTAGCACTACTATCCAACTTCGCACATACACCTCGCCTATCTTTACATAAATTTGTAATAAACACCGTATTATCTTTATATCTTTCGGGGAATTTCATGTTTAACCCGGGGTTTTTTTATTATATCCTTTAGTCTCTTTCTCAATACGCAGTTTCTGGTCTCATGTAAGCTGAGCCACATCGAAGATAGGTTTCTACTTTCATTTTATCTAAATACATAAATGTTTCACGTTCAAATAGTGAAACCTCGAAATTTCCTAATCATCGCATGTAAGGGATCCAAATATTTGTTAGTCCCAAGCTTTACAGTACTTAATGAAAAGACAAGTTCAGTTCTTCCAGTCCACAGGCTGGAAATATGAACAATCACGATACCGAGCATGCTCATCATAGGGAGCAAAAGGGCTAACCAATCAGAAGCTTCAAGGTATGTCTTGACCAACACTTATCGCATCTAATAACATTTAGCTTCCCTCTATTCTTCCAAATCCAAAAACGTCTGAGATCTAATCTCTGCGCAGCCATTGTGTTAATTTATCACTTAAATAGGCTGACTTTTATATTAGACAAAGTGTTTGATAGCTTTATAGTGTGACCTTGCTAACCCAAAAAGATAATTGCGCCGAAACTTTATTAATATTCCAATTATTTGGCACTTAATATGGAGATAATGACCTTCAATTCACCAGACGATTAAAATAAAGATTTCATGACTTGTGTTCGCACTTTTTATTGTTTATACGAAGTCATACGAGCTTCCCAATTCAATCAACATAAGGGACTTGGCCACAAGGGCTAGTTATTGACACACTGTCTAAGCAATATGTACTATCGTAATATTTTCGCAAGCATTGCTCGTTACATTTATTTACTGATGATGTATTTACAACTTTTACAACCCCTGCCACGTCTAACATGGCTCACGTCCATTTGTCGGGTAGTTTGGATCGCTTGGCTAATAAAACCAGGCTACGATTTTATATATGCATTACTCACGGAAACCATCGAAAAGCTCGCTTACATAGTCGGCATTATTTTGTTTGTCTTCAAGATGCTAACGAACATAGTGGCCTACGTCGAATCCATGTGTAAGACAAAACACTGCCAGCAGCTTCAACGTCTGGAAATTGAGGTGGATGCATTACTACGAAACCATACCAATAATACGGAGACGTTAGAGCAAACAATCTGGCTCAAAGTATTCTACAGTATGCTTTTGCAATTCGTATACGATATCCTACAGCTCGTGCTTGCCTACAAATGCTACATGTCGCCGGTATTTTACTACGTAGTGCCAATGTTGGCAATCGAACGAGCGCGTTATGCACAAATCTCGGTTACGATTGAGCGTCAAAATGAACGCGCACGCAGTTTGATCGCTTTGCTACGGGTGCTGGTGAAAGCTAATCGTCCGAAACATAAATACACTAGTGATGTGTGGCAACCCTATGCGGCGTGGGAATATGAAAGCCTAAACTTTTTACGTCTGCTGCAAGGACGCCTCTGTGAGTTGTACCAATGTGTGGGCGATTGCTATGGTTGGTCCATTACGGTTTTGCTATTTACTACGTTCTTCTCTGTGGTAGCCAACATTTTTTGGTGCATTGAAATCTTAAGCCGTGGTTCTCATTTGGGACAGTTCATGTACGACGCGTTGACCATGTTGAGGTTAAGTACTTTAGCCGTGATATTGTTGATCACTGCTGAGAAAACGAGGCAATACGTGAGTACTAAAAACGTTAAGAATAACATAATTTAAACTCTTTCTTATAGAATATGCAAATAAGCGGCTTTATCTTTAAGTTGTCGAAACCGCTCGGCAATAAAGCTTACAACGATCTCGTCTCGGATTTCTCACTACAATGTCTACATCAGCCATTTATGATAAATGTAAAAGGATTTTTCAGATTGAATTTACCGTTACTAGGTGATGTAAGTATTGATATTTCTAAATAACCCTAGAACCCATAATTTGAATGTAAGTACTGAAAAATGGAACGACAACTTATAAAAATTTTGAAAAAAATTTACTATTTCAAGCCAACAGCAACTAGAATAGAAAGCTCTGGTTCTAGAGAGTCCAGAGAAACTGAAAATAAGTAAATTTTTAAACTTTTAAACTTTTCTCTTAACAAATCTTGGTCTTTTCGAAAAATGAACACGTCTAGTGTGGATTAAAATGTCGACAGGAAGTCTACAAACTAGTTGTTCTGAAGAGACAATGCTCCCGTATGCTCCCAGTTAAGGAGCATAATGAACTCATTTCCAAGCAGTTCCTGCTGGGTTGCTTTCGCAGAAATCATCGCTGAAGTCACCTGCTTGGAGCAGGACCGCCTCCTAGGAGCATCAAGAGGTCCTTCCTCAACTACTTCGACGACATCAGACAATACGCCGAAAAGACTTCGGACGCAACTAACTTATGACATGCACTGGCCGCCATTCCCAGTGGAGCCTTTAGCACCTTCACCGACTCCCTCTCAGTGAATGGCATACTTGGAGTCAAACCTCCATTGCAGACGTAGAGCTCGAGTTGCAGCGAGAAACACATCTGACATCCTTCTCCCTTTGGTACGACCCCGTTGTTTCAGCGATTACGAAACATATCATCTGACATTCTTCTCCCAAGAGGCAGCGGTTGGTCCGACCCCATTGCTCGAAACAGCATGTTTCTCGAACGTTTAGCACATAGGTTTCTACACTTTTCGCTTTTTTATGGATTATCAAACGTCGATCTAATATAAGAACTTACCATCCCAAAGCAGATAAATTTTTAAATTATCTTATGGAGTTAGATAATCTTTCTCAGCTAATACTCGAACTCTACGTGCTTTGACATCCTTCAACTTTGTATATATTTAGATATTTTGGCAATACCTGATGTGGGATAAATGCTATTAGCTTGAATGCGTTTGAGACTCAAACAATCAACCACAGCGGTAACTAGAAGGTCCTAACCCCAATATGCCAAGGGATATTTCAGGGATAGATAGATAGATAGTAAAATTGAGGCTTTGCACTGCGACCTAAAGTCTATTGTCCTTGTCCACGTAGATAGAACCTAGAGCGTTGAGACTGCTTTTGGAAATTGCTGGGCAATCCAGAATCAGGTGTTCTGGAGTTTCCTGTTCCATGTCGCAGAACCGGCAGTTTGCGCAAGAGGCTATGCCCATGTTGAACAAGTGCTTGCTGAGCCTAAGTACAGTACCCTGTATAGAGTGCGGTAAGGAAACGGAATTTGTCTCGAGAGAAGTTCATCGTTTCCTTAAAGCTTACAAGGTTGTACCCTCCCATTAGTGGCTTAGTATGGCGCATCCCTGCTGCCTGCTGCTAGTGCCATTTTTTGTCCACTCTCTCCCCATGCGAAACAGCTTCCTTAAAGTGTGGGACCCCACTGCAATGCATGATTCTAGCCCCATCATACTGGACGCTGCCGCAGAGCGTGCTAGTTTCACGGATACTTCCTTCCAACAATAAAAGCTACTTAGTGCAATATGATAACCCGTTACCTTCTTTTATTTTCAGCTTTTCGCTTTATCAATTACATATTTGATAATATTAATGCAGTTCTTGATGAATGAAGAAATAAGTAACAAAATAACATTCAAGTCTAAACTAATAATCAATGCAACAGAGGTCAGGACGAATTCTACAATAAGTCCAAATTTCTAACGTCTGGGCGAGGTATATGTAAATTGCAGCAAGAACACCAGATAATTGGCGAAGACATGAATAGTCTGCAAATGTAATCAAATTAAATATTTAATTAGAAATAGATTATGTATAAACATATCTGTATCAATTACCGTTGCTAAATTTTTCAAATCAATTATATGAAACCCCTTCGTTGTCACCATAAACTTTTGATGCATGGTTTGTATCAGGAATACGAGTAATAGATCATTGTAGCGTTTATCGTCGCACGGTTTATAAAGTTGAGTTGTAATAGCAGCGATCTTTTCACCCTAGAAAAATGAGAAAGCTTTTTTGTTTATAAAAGTTGGAGCTAGATTCGATATCATAGACAGGCAATGGAAAAAGTTCAAAGTATAGAGCCGTAGGATCCGAGACGATGAACGAGAAATATTCAGAAACTTAAATTTTTTTTTTTTCAAAATTTAGATCTGTATAAATCGGACTCAGGGCACAAAGTTTCCGGAATTCGTTACTACTTTCTTAGGTATTTCCTGGTAACCGCTGACTACGTCTCCAAGAAGCAGATTTTGTGATAGTTTCCTCTTGCCGTATATTAGATGGGGGAAGTTGAGTCGGCAAGTAAAATTTTTAGTCCGATTCAGTAACTAATGTCAAACAATAAGACTAACGGCATTCTTCGCAGGTCAGACTTCAAAGGATATTGAATTGAGATCTCCAAGCCAAACATTGAAAAACTATTCATTTCTTTACGAGACCGATATATGTGACCTGGTCTACCGAAAGGGGGCTTAGGTGTCAAAAAAAGGAGAACAATTAATGAGATAACGAGAAACTGACGATTATTTTTAACGATTTCTTTCGCCCTAAATTATAAGATATGCCGTTATGAATTTGATTCAACCAAAATCCAAAGAGTGTAATCTAATAGACTAGATTAAAGTAATAAAGGTACGAGTAAAGGCTGTGGTTTGGCAGTCGGCCAACTACTTTTATTGTTCTATAATTCAATCAGTAGAAGTCTCTCTAGCTTTGCGAAGCTTTTAAACATAGAAGAGAACCCCACAAGCCTATAGTCTACTGTCTGTAACGGATGCGAGGAAGTTAAAGATTTCTTTATCCCACCGTGTCTCTATCCCTTCTCGCTTTCACTCAATTTCACTCTTTCTCTGCCCATCTCTCTCTTTTCCGTCCAGCTCTTTCCCGCCAAATATCTACTTCTACAGCCACTTTTTTTTAGATACTCACATTCTGTTTGACTCTATCTGCCTGCCGAAACCATTGGTAGTGTAGACAGCCCAACGAGAAAATTGTAACGAAATTAAAGATCACTGCGCTCATGCCCATATTCACCAACTTATACGTCAGACACCAATATGTGTAACAAACGAATTCAAACAAAGTTGCCTGCGCGATCAGAGTCATGGACCAACCGACATGTTCGTTGATGATCTGCAGCAATTCATAGATGCGTCCGTGGATCAAGCGCAACATATTCAGCTGTGCGAACTCCCAGTGATTGTTGCGACGCCAAGCGGCACACTCTAAGTTTGGACCAGAGCCATTGTAAGCTTTCAGCCGTTTCAAGGCCTCACATAATAGACACAAACGTTCATTGAAGTCGCACAGAATGACGATTATATGGAAATAACGTAGACGTAGACCCGTAACAATCGTTAGCGTAAACCAATAGCTGAAATTTAAGCGTTTCAGCATAAGCAATTTAATAATCTCACAAATGATTAGTATTATGAGTAGAGGCAGTATGCGTGATTTGAGATAACTAAAACGTCTTCGTTGGACCAAGTTCACTTTAAATTTCCTTGTTATCAAATCATCAATTGTACGAAGTTTTTGGACTATGCGTCCATATTTCCGCCATTTCAGCGTACTCTCCACTATGCAAAACATATAGATTATTGCGGAGCCGACGGAGAGAAACAGGCGCACCCAACGTACAAGCGAGTTATCACCGCCAATGATGAGCAACATAACGGGCAAGTAACTGTAGTATAAGAGGAATATTAACCAAGCAATGCGATACAAAACATTTAGCACCAGTGGCGCTTGGCCCGCGGGTATTATGACGAATATAACGAAAACCGACTGTAGAAAATACTTAATACATCTCTCCAGCGGATCCATATTTATTGATGGTACTCAATAAACTAATTTAATGAAACACCAAAGTAGTTTGGTTTTATTTATGTTGCGAGGCAGCCAAATTAATAGCACGTGGTAGGCTAATTCACATGCTGTGACTAGACAAAATTTTTAAAACTCTTCCACCCCCAAAAACGAATGAGGTTAAGAGCTAATAGGCACACATTTGAAACGGCACTTCACACTCTGGCACAACGTGAAGGCAATGGTGCGGTCCAAATAACAGTATGTATTAACACTCGATCTTAGATTGTGGTATATTTCCACTACAGTAGATCGATAGCAAGTAATTGAGGCTTTGCACTGCGACCTATGGTATATTGTGCCCATCCTACATCACATATGGTGACAAAGGTCCAGCACCCTAAACAAATCCGGGAGTTTGCTGGGCGCGCCTGAGGTGATGTGATCCCTGTCCACGAATATGGAACCTAGGGCCTTAAGCCTGCTTCTACAAATTGCTGGTCAATCTAAAATCAGGTGTTCTTAAGATTCCTGTTCCATGTTGCGCGACAAAGAGGCGGAACTTGTTTTGTGAGAGGTTGATAATATTTCTAAACCTTGCAAGGTTGTACCCTCCCAGAAATAGCTTGGCGTGGCGCATTCCTGTTGCCTGCTGCCAGTGCCGTTCTCTCTCCACTCGCTTCTCTGTGCGAAGCAACTCTTTATGGTGTGGGGTTCCACGCAATACATGGTTCTGGCCCCATCTTCCTGGCCGCTGCCGCAGAGCTGGTTCGTCGATCCACTCTAGTAAGTTATGAGTTTAAAGTATGGAAATCGAAACAGTGGCTTCCAAAGTCTGTTTAAAAAGTTCGAGATGGCCGCAGAGCCGGCTGCTTCGTCGTTCCACTCCAGTAAGTTGTGAGTTTAAGGTATGTAAATCGAAACAGTGAGCTTCCAAAGTCTGTTTAAAAAGATCGAGATGGACTCTTTTCCCAACTCTTGGTTTACTCACGGCTAACTTCGTGAACGTATTTTAGCAATTGTAATGATCTGCCTGCACTGTCCCCTAGTACAAAGCAAATGAACGCTTCCATTCCGTTGGAGGGATCGGGTGCAGAACGACGTAGTTTTGCTTGGTATTTACGATTGTTCCCAAACTGCGAAGCGAAAAAACAAAAAAAATTTTGATACGTCAGTGCCTACTCCAATGGAGTAGTAATCCCAATTTTAATGTTATTAAAAGGTTTCGTTCATACTTGTTCCCATATTTTCCAACAAATTCTTTTCCTGAGTATTCAAAAACGAAACCGGTAGTTCATCTCTTGACTATGCGACACCCTCCCTAAAGCGTAGTAGTACAATTCCAAGCTTTAGATAAATGCATGTCACAGGGCTCTATTTACCCATGGTACTCCACTCGGGATTTGTTAAGATGGGAACGTGAATCGCAGAGAGGGTCGCATTCATACTACAACTTAGAAAATATTGACTGTCCATTGAAGCTCAGGTCTTCGAATCACAAGAGTTAACTCCTAGCCTTGGCTGATGACAAGACATTAGCAATCCGTAACCCAATTTAAACCCAATTTCCTCGCTAATTTGCCACAAACATGGGCCAGCCAAACAACTCTCTTTACAACCGTGCACATTGTAGAGTTGTCCATATAAGATATAAGATCATATTCCTCCGACGTATGAGTTCAGCCAATACCGCTCCCATAAGGTGACTTCCAGTTATTCTGGATGAACAAAGTCTCCAGGAGACTTGCATCCCCACACTTAGATTTACAATGGTTGCTATGATTTGTATTAAGCGCATGTCCAGAACAATTAACATCAAGTAGTAGTCAACCGGTGTGGCGTATTTGGTAAAAGAAAAATAATATAAAGTCACAGATGTCTGTAGGATGAGCTTTTTTTTTTTGCACCTCCAGAAGACAGATAAGATAGAGTCGACAAGCTCTGATAGTGTTGCAACGTTAGACCACCTTTCTTACTCAACCTCGTATAGTTTCAAGTTTTAGTTCACCCATTTTTCGTGACGGTTCTGACAAAGCGCTCTTAACCATACGATCCATTAGAGTTGAAATACAAAAGAGATCATAGCAAAATTTTCATTGTAAGATCCATTAGTATAACCCTTAACTTACATATTGTCCACAAATCCACAAGTTTGAATCGTACTTCCTATCAAGTTCAACTTATTTGGACTAATAAAAGCCTTAGAAGACTATGGGCGTCCAGAAATTTAATATTAAACTCACAAACATTTTTAAATATTTCGATGATCTGTCTCTCCGAACTCCATTAATATTTAGGTATACTTTCTAATTGAATGCTCTCTTGACCTAACACCATATTCAAATCACACACCGAATAACGTTAAAATCATGAGCTCGGTACTTTCTTTAAACCTCTGACAACAGCACTCAGTATAGCACAAATTGTTCTCAATAACTTAAAATTGATTTTTAAATAGAAGATTTTAGCTTTATTTATAAAACCTTTTGAACACATATAGACCTGATCAAATGTGCGTACCAATTAATATTTTTATGAAATCGCTTCAGTTGTTCCCGCTTGCTGTGTAGTTCTCATTATTCGCAATGCTGCTCAGTATCGCATTCCGATCCGCTTTATTCTTCTCGGCGAACATAAACTGAATAAGTATGACCAGATATGTGACGATGGACGCAACCATCTAGAAGTTATAGAAACATAATGAAAGAAAGTGGGTACTTAAATAAATATATGTGACCTGGTCTACGAAAAGGGAGCTAAGGTGCGAAAACTAGTTTTCTGGGAAACAGCTGTTAAAAATAAACAACTCGTTTCGTCAGTTTCTCGTTATCGTATCGTTTTTGACACCTAAGCCCCCTTTCCGTAGACCAGGTCACATATATTATATTTTAAGTCTTGCTTAGCAGGGTTAATATATTCTAAGAGAGGAACTTTGAAAG
Source organism: Bactrocera neohumeralis (assembly GCF_024586455.1). Classification (NCBI taxonomy): domain Eukaryota; kingdom Metazoa; phylum Arthropoda; class Insecta; order Diptera; family Tephritidae; genus Bactrocera; species Bactrocera neohumeralis. Next base: position 68,064,966 of record NC_065922.1, read on the forward strand.
AGATGCTTAATGAATATGCTTAAAGCTTTGTGAGCCATAGATTCAAACATAATTAGTTGATATTAAGGAATAATATACTAAGAAGACGGGTCTAGAAAACTGAGAACGCGGCATTCTAAATAAACGTCATTTACTTCGAAATAATTGATTATATTTCTAATGACTTATCAGGTCTCTCTCGGGAAAAAAGTATCATTAGGAAAGTAACGAGAGGATTTTATCGAAAACATATAGAGAAGATTAAATATAACGTGTGATCCAATTAGACGTATTTTTTCAAAAACTTTTTTTTGACAGATCCCGCGCGAGTCGTGTCAAACTGTCATGTTATTTTTGTTTGGCATTTCTTCATGGAAAGACTTACGCCTTAACAACGTTTACAAATCGTTCAACTTCATTACGATAATTTATGTCTTGGCTCCACTTATTGTCAATAAAATCGGCCTACTGAGCATACTATTCGCAACACCATCATCCACCTTGAGCCCCAGCATTCATTATTGAATAATATTCGACCTAATAGACCCCGTCCAGCACTCAGCGAAGAAAATATAGCAGCGGGGAGCTGAGAGTGTACACGAAAATCGTAGAGAGTCGATTCGGCGTCGTTCGCAGCAACTTGGACTGACATATAGAATGACTTGGCGCATTTTACGTCGAGATCTTAAATTGAAAGTGTACAGAAAGCATTTTGAGCAAGAACTGGAACCGCTAGCGATATCGCTTTGCTCTATGAGTTCTTCAAAAGTTTCAAGAAAATTCGACGTTTTTGTGCCAAATTTTGTTCAGCGATGAAGCCCATTTCTGGCTCAATGGTTATGTAAACAAGCAACTTTGGCGCATTTGGGACACAGAGCAACCTGAAGAGATTCAAGAGTTGCAATTCATCTAGAAAACACAAGGGTTTGGTGTAGTTTGTAGGCCGGTGGAATCATCGGTTCATATTTCTTCAAAAATGATGCCGTTATCGCGGCATGATAACCGAATATTTGATAATAATCTCAACAAGATGGTGCCACTTCCCCACAACGCATGATTCAATTGATGTATTGAGAGAACACTTCGGTGAGCAGATTTCAGATTTCACGTTTTATGCCGGTCGATTGACCACCAAGATCGTGTGATATCACACCGTTAGACTTTTTCCTGTGGGGATATGTAAAGTCTAAATTCTATGCAAACAATTCCGCTTCGATTCAGCCTTTGGAGCTAAACATCACGCGTGTCATTCGCCGGTTACCAGCCGAAATGCTCGAACGAGCCATCGAAAATTGGACTCAACGGATAGACCATCTTGGCTACATACAAATATCTTCAGTTTCATCAAAGAAATACAACTTACACTGCCCAAAAGAGTTAGATTCAAATTGAAGAATTCTTTTGCGGTAATTATATACTGTTGATGTAAAGTTTGCAATGAAAAATCAGTAACCAAATCGTTATAGCTCTTATTGCCCAGTGGTTTGACGAGTTTGAACATAATACAGCCGATCTGGCGACTCTGAAAATGAGAGACAACAAAATAAATAAAATATATAAGAGAAAGAATATACTATATAGAATTAGTTATATATTAACGTCTTACAACGGATAATTTCTTCTTTTACACCTAAAATAGATCCCACAATCTCTCCACCATCGCCACACTCACCTGTTCCTGACTGTTTTGACTTTGCCAACACAAGATCCAGAGCAATGTCACTACAACCACCAGAAACCCTAGATTTCTAATGAGCGTATCATGCTCTCTCAATCGTGCAATTAGCGAAAATATTACCCAATAAGAGTTTATAGTAAAATATATGAAATACATTATCATAAACGCCAACAGGGACCAACCGTGACTCTCATTGATTGTCTTAAACATATTATAAATATCGCCATAAAATTTTTTATACACGCGCAACTTCTGCTCATCAGCTTCCTCGCTGGGCCGCAATGTCTGTGGCATAACACGTATAATATATCCCTTGGACACTGGCAAACCGCGTAGATAGTGGCCAAAGACACGACTTATATTTCGTTCACCCATTTCATTGAGTTTGCTACACAATATAATGGCATATTCATTCAGCACCGTTGTGGATAATATAAGTTCTAAAATGCGAAATTGCACCGCCAAGGCATTCGGTAAGGTATGCCAAACAAATAAGGTATTCTTCAGCGTCAACCGATATATATAAAACGAGTATATTTTAAACGAAACGCTAACCATTATAATAAGCACACTGAGTATTGATGAAAGGCAACTCTCACTACTGAAATCGCTATAGGCGTGTTTACGACCAAATTCTTTATTGAAACGCTTTTCAAACTCCTTGTAAATCTTTGTTGTTTCCTCCCGTTTGGAGTCCATAAAGAACGATTCGAGTAGAATCGAAATATGTGCAACCATTTGGGCTATGAAGAGTAGGTTGTACATGAGTCCACCCATGTCAGAGTGTAGGTGTAGCTCATAGTGCAGTGAGTAAAGTAAGACACATGTAATGTGTATGATCCAATAGCCGGCGTAAAGCTTGTAAATGAGTTGAGATTTAGTGAAGCTACGACATCCGAAGATTATGCAGCCAAAATTCACAAAAGCTCTTATAAACTCAAAAAGATAAATCGTGAAAGATTTCTTCGTAGCGCGCTTGGCGATAGCCATTTGGATGTACTACTAACTGTTTGTAGCTTCAAAGGATAACTGTGGAAAATGTGTTACATATAATACACCAACTACCAAAGTAAATGCAACAATTCATTTAATTAGTCAATCAATCAAGTGAAAATATTAATGCATTGACAGTTACAAAGAAATTAAAGAATTTTGGGACGTGTATTTTTGGTAAATCATGGCCTTTCTCTGTAAATTTAGTTTTATAAATAAAAATTGCAGACCTATTGTTTTTAATTCAGCGCCTCCAATATGTATTCAGCAAGGTTTAAGTTATGATTTGCGTAAAACTAAGTCAGCCAAAACAATTAATAGACTAATTCGACATTTCGGCAGCCAATTCAGCACTCAATAAGTATTCAGCACGGCTTAAATTATGCTTTGTGATAAACTAAAGTCGGTGAGATAAGCTATAAAATTCAACTCAAACAATTCAGCTCGAAAAAAAAATTAAATTATGTGTTGTGATAAGCTAAAGACAGATAAGCATAAAGTAATCAGCTCGAAAAATTCATGAAAAATATAAAAAAAAAGTGTTACCATAACCTTTTTTGTAAATTTAATTTTTTACATAAACATTCCAGACCTTTTTTTAATTCAGTGCCTCCAATATGTATTCAGCAAAGTTTTAGTTATGATTTGCGTAAAACTAAGTCAGCTAAAACAATTAATAGACTAATTCGACATTTCAGCAGCCAATTCAGCACTCAATAAGTATTCAGCACGGCTTAAATTATGCGTTGTGATAAACTAAAGACGGTGAGATAAGCTATAAAGTAATTCAGCGCTACTGCAAACAATTCAGCTCGAAAAAAATTTATCATAATTTTAAGAATTATTTAATCTGTCTATATGTATGCAAATCAATCAATATGTTTACACTTAATTTTTTTTCCTATTGTAAACAGTATCCCTAAGCTAACCAAATACTCTTTCATCTCACACGTTAACAAATATATTTAACCCTATTGTTTATAAATGTAGATAATATTAGGTAAACCAAAAATTATTCAGCACTAATTTTTTGTAACTCAGATCTTTTGAGTTATATTCAGCTGATGCTGGAGATTTTTACCCTTTATTTTAATTAAATATTAGATTTTAATAAGTGTTTATTTTAAGAGCTCAAATTTTTTTATTCAGCGCACTTGAAACTTAGGCTGTATGAACTCCGCAATATTTACGATGATTTTTGTAATTTTTATAGAACCTAATCAGACTATAACTTCGCTGGATATCAGTAGGGACTTCGAAGTGAGAATACCCTATTGACGAGAATGGAGAAGAGATTTAGTAGGGAAGGAGAATACTACCTCAATCTATAGCGACGGTTCCAAAATGGGCTGCGGTGTAGGGACAATGGTATGCCTCGAAGAGCTTGATATTTCTATATCTTACCGTTTACCTAACTCAGCTACCATCTTCCAAGCGGAAGTACTGGACATTGAGAGGGCCTGTGAAGTTTGATTGTACAACTGCGGTAGGATACAGAAGGCAACCATTTACACAGACAGCCAGGCGGCACTACTAGCCTTGTCGTCGCCAAAGATCAACTCTAGTGTAGTAAAAGTAAGGACGGCTTTAACCTCACTGTCAGGTCAACTTGACTTATGCATAATTTGGGTTTCCGGTCTTAGGAACATTTTCGGCAAAGAAAAGGCACGCGAGTTGGCTAAGACGCAATTAGCGATCAAGAGAGCTCAACACGCAATTTGAATAAACAGCGCATAAAAATGGAGATCTTCAACCAAATGCAGAATAACGAAACAGATATAGCCAAACTATGATTAAAAACAAAAACCCGGTCCAGGAGTGTATATAAACATACAGCTACCATAACGGGACACTGGCCATTTGGAGAATGTAGCAAGAAAACGGTTCTTCACTTCCTCTGTGCGTGCCCAGCTTTATCACAAATCAGACACCGAAGTTTTGGAATCCGTCAGATAGTAAACCTTGAGTGTCTTTTAAGCTGTCCCCCAACTATTCATAGTGAAGATAAGTGAAGGGACCCAAAAGTTTTGAACCATTTCTGAAGAGCTTATGGATTTTGTCACAGAAACTCACTCGAAGGATTAACATTTTAAGCATTGCCTTATCCGGAATTGGAGTTTACAACTTTCTGGGTGGTTGCGATAGTCGGTTCCACGTTACCAGAATGCATTAAATAGATATTCGACCAAGAAGAGTCAACAGTCGGGCATCTTTAAATTTCTGGGGAAAGATTTCTGGCGTTACACCATCCATCGGCATGGCAGTCACGAACTTTGCTGATAGAGACACATACTATACCAAAAAGTACAGAAAATTTTCGATGAGGCAAACGAGTTTTTGGACAGACGAGAACGATACTTTCTTTTCAAATGGTCTTTGGAGCAAGCTGAATAAAGAGCTGAAAGCCTGTGGTATACCAAGAAGCTAGGAAGAAGAGTTCTGATCAGACAAACGTTTAAGTTTGCGGACGAATGAAAGAAAGCAAAACATTTTTATGAATGAGTTTAAGGTAAGGCGAAGAACGAGAGATTCTTATTTAAGGAAGCCTCTGGTATACCAAGAAGATAAGAAGAAGAGTTCCGATCGGGTTCCGAAGCCGTTTCCACGACGGCTGGGTCTATGTAAGCGGAGCAGACTTCATCAATGATCTGGGACTAAGTGAGTCTTTGTGATTTAGAAGAGGGCACAATAGACCTAAGGTCGCGGTGCAGTTCTCATCTATCAATCTAACCGGAGCAGACCCAGATTTTTTATTCGGCCAAGCACTGTCAACTCGGTAGAATTCTGCCGCTTCAACAACAACAACAGTTCCGATCGGATTTGCCAACGAAAGCGAGTTTATATTATTGAAATGGCTTTCGGATACAACTTAATATAATGCTAGCATGAGCTTAAAGCTGATGTCTTCTCTTGACTAAATACTTAACGGTCGTACCGTGGGCGGATCGATAGAAGTTTTAAGTTAAGTTACTGATGCTAAAGTTTTCGATGCCTCCGCGCTTAAATCAAATAGCAGTAAAATTAATATTTTCTTGGTTATAACATAATTATTTATTTTTATTATAATTTAATGTGATATTTTGCATATTTTTACATTTGTAAACAAATTTGTATATTTTATGCTTAATGTATGTATATTCTGACAATTATTTCAAGTTTTTTTTTGTATGTAAACTATTAGAATTTTCAAAATATGTGCGTAAATTTAAAAATTTTTAATAAAATTAGAGAATTTCGCTAATAAATGTTAATGTGAAAGGACACTAAAGTACCTTACACTGAAGGTTCACTCAAACACTATGAAGAGCTGTTGAATAATGTAGAAAATGAGAACTAATGAGCTTTTGAAAATAGTTGATTTGAGAGTGGCTCAAACTGCTAAAATAACTCTAAAAAAGCACTTGAAAATTTATATAAAAACACTTTGTATTACTGATCCAATGCAAGCTGCCTTTGCTTGCTTTATTTGGCTTTACTTTACGCTGAAAGCTTCAATTAGCAATATTGTGACTTTGAAAGATGTCGAATTTGCCATAAGAATGTGTAAAAAAAAGAGAGATTACAGCTAAGGCAAGTGAAGTGTAACTACCCTTGATTCAACTTTCATATATATTTTGGTATATTTTCATTAGTTTGTGGTCATTCTCGATGTTAAGTAAAGCCAGCTTGCATTGTAGCATTATTTCAAGTTGAAATGGGTTTTGGATGAAGAGAAATTCTGCAAATATCGCTTATTTAAGAGATTGATAGAATCTTTAAGCTTCTTAACTGTTACGCTGCGAAACGTAAGCCATGCTACACGTTTTCGCTCCACCTAAATTTACTTTTCATGCAATTCTCAACAGGTTTATGAAAAATTTATTATAAGTAATTGAGGGATAGGTGGTAGAAAGCGGATATTTGTGAAAAAAGAAGTTGCAATGGTAAACTTTTGAAAGGCATATAATTAATATATAATATAATATATGTATATAATAAAAAATTAAAAAAAAATATTTATGAACTTAAAATTTATATTTGAAAAATAAACAATGTCTTAAACAAAATCACAAATAACAATAAAAAAGTTGTTATCTATACTTTTATAAACATTACACAATTTAAAACTTACAAATGTATATAATTTGTTGAATATTTTAAAACTCTGCTCAACAACACCCTGTAATTTAACACTTATATATATATGTGTATTTGTAAAAATATGTGCAAATGCGCATATAAACATTAATACATACAAGTGTGCATATATTGTTATTCATAATAATTTTATAATATATTATATTTTTGGAATTTTAGATATTTTTAAAATTATTTTTGAATACATAACATTTTTATCTAGTCACAATACTTTTATATACTACTGTATCTGTTTAAATAAAACAAAAGTGCAACACACATTATTGCATTAAGATCGTTGACATATGTATGTAAATAAAAAATCGATAAAAATGTATTTGTAAAATATTCAAATATGTTAAAAGTTTCTAAAAAAAAAGCTTTTTTGGAAACATTAAAACTTTGCTTTCAAATTTGTCTGAAAATTCTTTGAAATACACAAAATTATCATAATTTTTATTTTCAAGAAATTTTATTGCTGACACAATGAAAGCTTGCTAAAAGCTCTATGAAATACAATACCAAAATTCTTATAGAATTTTACAATAAATTTAGATTAATTGTATTAACTGTATAATTTTCCGATAACCTTTACAAAGCGCAACGAAAGCTTTTTGAAATGTAATAAGTTTGTGCTTATATAATTTTGAATTAAAACTCGATAAAAATGTCTTTGTAAAACATTAAAATTTGTTGAAAGCTTCTCGTAAAGCTTTTATGAAAGCATTAACTTTTATTTCAAATTTGTCTAAAATTTCTATGAAATTCTTTGAAATGCACAAAATTTTATCGCTGACACAGTAAAAGCTTACTAAAAGCTCTATGAAATGCAATAAGAAAATTCTTTTAGAATTTTACAATAAATTTCGATTAATTATATTAACAGTATAATTTTCCAATAACCTCTTCAAACCACAACGAAAGCTTTTCCAAAAAGCATTGTGAAATGCAATAATAATGTGCTTATAAAATTTTAAATTTAAACTAAATACATTGTTTTTCAAGTTTGACAGTTTCCGATAAATTTTTCAAAACTGTGGAAAAAGCTCTATGAAATTGACTAAAGCTTTTACATAAGTATGCAATGTATCATGTTCATTTCTAGCTTTTATTCACTTAAAATGAATTATTAGAAATTAGAAATATTTGATTTTTTAAACAGTTTATTCTATTAGCTTTTTGAAAGCTCAGTGAAATTCAATATGAAGATTCTTATACAATTTCATATTCATTCTCATTTAATTCATTATATTTCAAGTTTGATAGTTTTCCGAAAGGCTTTTCATAGTTATTTAAAAAGCACTATGGAATTCAACAAAACTTTTATAAAATTTGCTATTTAGCTAGAAAATGGAAATATTTGATTTTATAAGCTCTTTATATTTTTTATTAATTGTCGAAAAGTTATTAAAATCACAAAAAATTTTATGAAAAATTTAATTTTACTTTCTCTCAGAAGAACAGCTTTGAGTTGTTTTCACAAATATTCAAAAGCTTTTAGGATTAAATGAGCCTTTCGTTCGATTTTTGAAATTTGGCAAGTTTTTAATGTAATTTACAAAATGAGATTTTTTAGTTAGTAAAAAATTAAATAAAAAGCTCGGCGTTTCGATTTTTTTCTAATATTTTGTCCGCGCATGTTAAGTGTTATGTAAAATTTTCAGAACTCGTTAAAAGCTTTGAAAAACTTTCGAGAGCTTTTTGAAATAATGAATGAAAGTGAAACTTCTGCAGAAAATTGTTGAAATTTAATGAATCTCTAAACATTTTTCAATTAATTATTTAATTTTATCTTGTCTCAGAAAACCAGCTTTTGAGTTGTTTTCATCAATATGCAAGAGCTTTAGAGATTAGTTGAGCTTTTTGCAGTTTTGTAAAATATTTTTTACCAAATTCAAAATAGTGCTACTCTTTACAAATTATGAACAAAACAAGTATATTAAAGCTTGTTTTCGAGCTTTTGAACCCAAATATGTTTTTTTTTTATTTTGTGCGCCCATGTTAATTTTCTGTAAAATTTTCAAAACTCGCCAAAAACTTCAAAAATCTCTAATATTTTGAAAAGCTTTTAGAGAGCTTTATCGAATATTGAAGAAACTTCTGACAGAAAATTGTTGAAATTTGGTGAAATTTTGAAGACAATTTAGCTTTGAATTTATTTGAAAAACAAAAAGCTTTTTGAGCTTTTCATAGTAGAAATAAAACCTTGATTTTTAAATAAAACTCTTGCCAAAAATTGAAATTGAGTGAAACTTTTAAATTTAGCTTTGAAACGCTTTTGATATCATAAAAATCTTTTTGAGCTTTTCCCGAGCTTTGAACTATTTTTTAATTTTATGTGGTTTTTCCGCGCAGTTGCTTTGGCACATTTTTTGAGTAAAATAAAAGCATATTTGTATGTATATAAGTGTGTAAAAATATAAATTTGGAAATTATTTGTATGTATGTACATACATAATATATATAGTATAATAATGTAAACATGTCATTCTTACCCCAATAGGTTAGCCGCTTTTTCTTGATATGTACCAGCATCCCAAAAACTTTTTTTGGAATTCCTCACTATGTATATGTATAAAAAATGTGTATTTGTGTGTTTATTGTTGGCAACTGTGTATAAATATATTGTACACTATATGCAAATAGTACGAGTACTGTATTGGAATTAAAAATTATAAATTTTTTCTTTCAAATTTAAAATGGTTCATCAGACTGTGTTTCTCTAAAAACTGGCTGTCATTCGCAGAAAAAGCTCAAGCTATTTTTAGACAAATTTACAAGTACAATAAAAACAATAAAGCACATATTGAAGTTTTGGATTGTAGCGTAAGCTTTTTTGTGTCGGTATATTTTAAGCAAAATAAAGCTTTTGCTTTTACTTTGCAAATTACATAATAATTTCGGATGATTCCTTTAATTTTTATAAGCTACAATAATTAACTTTTTTGCCATTTTTGGTATACATAAGTGCATTCGCGTGAAATGTCTGTGATTAATTGGCTAATAGTTGTGGCATATTTTAATTTATATAAATTTATATTTTTAATTTTTTATTTTTAGTTTTTTCTTTGTAAACTTTTTTCACTTTCAAAATAACGGCTTCGTTTCAAAAACAATGCATATGTAATCAATTATGCACTAACGCATTTTTCAATTAAATTTTCAATATTTTAATTCAATATTTTTAATAGCTACCTTTTGTAGTTGTTTTTATCAATTTAATTTTTTAAAGTAGAGTGAAGAGCAGGCAATTAGTAACTTTTTTAAATAGTTGCAATTAATAAGCGAAAAAATTAATTTTTCCAACTTTTTTAAAAAAACTTAACTAAACTTAAAGCTTTCAACATAACCAAGGCTCGTTCATTATTTTAAATGATTTTCTGTTGTTGAATACTATTATAAGACATTATGTATGCAAAGTTGAAAAAAAAACGAATAAACTTTGAAATCTGTACCAAAAGCTCTTCAAAAACAGCACTGCTGGATCGAAATAAACAAAGAGTTATGCAAGGCTAACCAATACAAACTTTAGAATATTTTTATTTATTTACACCCAAAATGCTTTAAAAGCTTTGAAAGGTTGGACATGTTTTTTTAAGATAACTTATCATTAAAATTTTATAGTATTAAAAGGTTGTGTAAACAATTAACGCATTTTAAAGTATACGTTAAATAAGCTATAAAAGCTCCGAAAGATCCAGAGAATTTTATGATTAATTTTAAAAAGCAAAGTTGAAAAAAAAATAATAGTCAGCTTTGAAATCTGTATCAAAAGCTCTTCAAATCCAGCACGACTGCCTCGAAATAAGCAATGAATTATGCAAAGCTAACCAATACCAACTTTTTAGTATTTTTCAACTATTTACACTCAAAAAGCTTATGTAAATTATGTAAACAATTACAAAGCTCCGAAAGCTTCCGAGCGTTTTTTTACATTAACTTATCAGTAAAATTTCAAAGTTTTCATGAAAGACTATAAAAAAATTAACATAATTCAAAAACTATTCTCAGAAAGACATCAAAGTTCAATCTAAGCAAAAAGCTCACGAAAGCTTACTTGCTTTTTCAGCATAAAATACTTAATGTTTTGCGAAAATTCATCAGCAAAACTATATTTATATAGTTTATAATAAATTTTTTGTAAAAATTATTAAATTTCAAAAGCTGAAGCAGTTTATTGTGTGTATCAGCTTTCAAAATTAAAAAATATTAAAAACTTTACTCATATGCTTTGTTGTCAATGTCTGTTTAAGTAAAAACTTTTTGTATAGCCAAAGTATCAGCTTATCAATAACTATCTGCAGTTAAATGACAACATTTCAAGTGCTGCTAATTGCTTGCTCAACACTGTACTAAAAATTTATTACTTTGTTTTTCTGTTTTTTCATACAACTCGCGCTTTTTAACGAATATGGTTTTATTCTCAAAACTACAAATACAATAAATTTTGTATGTTTTTAATATCAATATTTTTATGCATATTTTTTCAATTAAAATGATTTTCATATTTGTTCAGCTACTCAACGTTACTCGTAGCTAAAAATGTGCTGCTGAGGCACTATATTTTTATTTTTTTTTGTGATTAAAATACTTAGAAATATATGTATGTATATGTATGTAAGTATGTATACCCATATGCTATTTGTTATGGAATTTATGTGGGTGTGTGATTGAATGAGCTTTCTGGACATGTTGTAAAAGGATAAAAGTAAAAACTAATTTTCAAATTATTATTTTTTTTTATTTTTATTTTTTTTTTATTTTTTATTTTTAATTTTTAATTTTTTTTATTTATTATTTTTTTTTTTTTTTATTTATTTTATGATTTATATTTTATTTTAATTATTTCTTGAAAAGAAAAACATGTTATTTAATTCACTTTTTTTACTAGTTTCACTATTTTTTAGTTTTAATTTTTAATTTTCATTTTATAATTTTTTTTCATTTTATTATTTTTTTATTTTTCATTCTCAATTTTGTTTTTTTCAAATTATTATTATTATTTTAATTATTGTTATATTTGTTTATTTTTTTTTACTTTACTTATTATTCAATGTGATTTTATAATTATTAAATTTTCATTAATTAATTAACTTTATTTTTTTTTATTAAATATGTATGTACATACATATGTATATTTCTCAATTTTCTTATTTATATAAATTATTTTTATTTTATGATTTATAGTTATATTTTAAATAATTAAATTATTACAAAAAAATATGTTTTTAAATTCACTGGTCATTTGGTTAATTATTCAACTCCAGTTACCCCAAAAAGTATGCAACAGTACCAGCAATAATAATATTTTGGAGATGTCCACTTAATAGGGTGTCCACTTAACAGAGAGTCCGTTTAATAGAACTTCCGTTTTATAAAAATAAAAATAAAAAAATTTTAATAATTTTCCAACTTTTATGAACATAAATTTTAATTACATGCCTCAAAATTTCACAGGAATGCTTTAAGCCAAAACATATTTTCAAGGGCGCTCGAAAATATATTTATATTTGAAATCTCACACTTTTTAAACCAATTTGAAAAGTTTTCTTTACTTTTATCCTTAAAACTCTGGCCAGTTTTGCTCACTTCTTTTACATTCCTTGATATTTTTTCATATTTTTATTAAACAGTGTTTTTAATTTTTATTTTGCAAAACATGCAATATGTATCTACTCAAATATTACGATTATTTGTTTGTATAAGAGTTAGTATGAGAACCTTGTACTACATTTAAATATAATATTTCATATTTTTTACAATATACTTGCTATCTTCCATATGTTTTGTTATAATAGTTTTACAAAAATTAGACCAGGAAGCATTCGAAAATGTTTTCAATACAGAAAATAAAGTTAAATGCATGTTATAAAACACTGGAAGCATCACATATTTGGTCTGTGCGAAATCAATGCAGGTTTTAACGAATTAGGGTGGCCCAATTAATTAAACTTCTTGTAGAAACTGTTTTTTTTTTCGTTGCTAAAATATGTTTTTTGTGAATTATTTGGTTTCAGGAAAAATAAAATTATATAAATATTACTTTTTCAAACCCTTCTAATATTTATTTAGTTAAAAAAAATTAAATTAAATAATATTTAATAAAAAATTTTATTTTCAGCAGTAGTTTTACTTAATATGATTTATATATCAAATCAGACCTGTTTCAAACCACTCAATCATATTTAGTTGAATTTCAAGGCTTCAAAGGCATTTTTATAGTTATTAAGTCGGTAATTTATGTGCGAGGAATGTCTTTTCCAATTTTATAAAAATTTATGAAAAATTGCAATTTGTATAATACATAAAAGTAATTAGCCAAAATGCAATAAAAATGTGTAAAAAAAAATAAATATACATAATTATAAATATATTTGCTGTAAAATTTTTTTATTACGTATATACATATGTATGTACATATGTGTGTACATACATAAGTACGTTAGCAAATATTTGTTGAAAAAAAGTAATATTTCGATCAAATATTTCTAAGAATACTCGCGTAGTATCGTTTTTGATGTTCGTAGAAACAAAATTATACATAAAAGAGTTTTCGAATAAAAAACGTTCGAAAAAAATTTTGAAAGAAAAATTTCGAATAAAAATTTTTCGAACAAAAAATTTTCGAATAAGAAACGTTCGATTAAAAAAAATTTTGAATTCAAATTTTTCGAATAAAAAAATTTTAAACAAAAAATGTTCGAATAAAAAAACAATTTAAGTAAAATATGTTCAAAAAATTATTTTGAAAAAAAGAAAATCCGGTAACAATTTCGAATGAAATGAAATAGTACATAAAAAGATTTACGAGTAAAATTCGAATAATAAATTTTTCGAACAAAAAAGTGTAATAATTTTGTGAATACTCGTTCCAATTTCAAAGTCGCATTAATATGTATGTGGTTCAAAAAATTACATACACATATCAGACTTTTCGAACAAAACATTTTCGAATAAAAAGGTAGAACAGTGTTTACTTGCGTATTTTTTTTCGTATTCGTAGAAACAATACTTTACATAACAAATTTTTCAAAAAAAAGGTCAATAAAATATATTTCGAATATAAAATATTTCGAAAAAAATTCGAAACACCATTTCGAATGAACCGCAAATTTTACATAAAAAGAAAAATTCAAATAAATTAAGTGTAATCATTTTCTGAGTACTCGTTTCAATTTTAAAGTCGCATTAAATATGAGACTTTTCGTACAAAACAATTTCGATTAAAAATTGTAGACCAGTGCTTATGCATACTCGCGTACTTTCTTTTTTCACATTCGTAGAAACAATATTTTACATAAAGAATTTTTGTTTCGAATTTAAAAATATTTCGAACAACAAATATTTCGAACAAAAAATATTTCGAAAAAAATTTCGAATACAAGAAGAATACAAGGTAAATTGTACTGAAAAATGGTTGATTAAAAATATTTCATATACACAAATTTTCGATTATAGGAATTTTTAAGAACACTTGTTAGAATTCGTATCAAATATTTAGAGCAAGAATATTACGAATAACAAAAATTTGGTATTGAAACTATTCGAACAAACAAATTTTGAATAAAAAAGCAGAACAGTTTTTTATGAATACTTGCGTAATGTACTTTTTAATATCGTAGAAACAAAACTTCGCCTAAAAGAAGGAAAATTTAACAATTTATATATATTTCGTTTACAAAGTTTATGCAAACAAAGTTTATAAAAAATATTTCGAAAAAAATTTTACTAAAAGATAAATTTTACATTAAAAAAGTTTCGAAGAAAGGTTTCAATAAAATTAAAAATTTTTAATTAAAAAAAGAAAAGAAATTTAAAATACAAATTTTACTAAAAGATAAATTTTACATTAAAAAATGTGTCGAAGAAAGCTTTCACTAAAATGAAAAATTTTTCATTTAAAACATGTTCGAAGAAAAGAAATTTCGAAAATACAAACTTTCGAAAAAAATTTCTTTTAATATAAGGCAATTACATTTTTTTTTTACGCATTTTATTTTAAAATTCGTATGAAACATTTAAAAGCTTCGAATATTAAAATAATAAAAAAATATCAATAAAAATTGTAAATCTTTCTATGAGCACTGGTTTCAATCTCAATTTCGTATAAAAAATAGTATCAGAAATTTTTCAAATAAAAAAAAAATTTGATTATTTAAGTTTTCGAACAAACAAAAAATAAATTATTTTTTATTCGAGTATACTGCTTTCACGTAATAGCTTTTTTTTATATTAAAATATTTTGTTTTCACATAATCTGCATGAATAAAGTAAGAAATAAATTATAAATTGTAAATAATTTTTAATTTTAATCAATGCTGTCTTAAAGCTTCACTCACAAGTTTTCGAAAAATATATCTATTTTAAAAACTGATATTTTGCTTATCAATTATAACAAATTATTAAAAAATATGCACAAATTTACATATAAAACTTTTCACAGACAAACAAAAAACTTTCAATAAAAAGAATAATCGATTTTTTGTAAATATTTGCGCTTTCTAGTCTTATTTTTTCATTTTTTAATTTTTAAATACTTTTTTTTACGCTTTACGTTTTTGTAGAATAAATATAATTATATAATAAATTATTAAACACATGCACAATTTACACTTAATTACTTAATTTTGTTTGTTGTGCTCGGGACTTTGGAAAAAATAGCACCTTACCAAAAATAATTAAAAATAATAATAAAAAAATAAATAATTACATATACATATACACATTACATGGCATCACATGTGTATTGGTATACATACATACGTGCTTGGACTTAATAAATTAAATAGAAAAATTGTATAGAAGGCAATAAATATATATGTTTGTATATAAAATAGAAAACACTTATAAACATATTTGGCTTTATCATAAATGTTGAAGGACGATAAGTGCAGAGAATTTCCTAGACGCATTAATATTAAGCTTACAAATGCTTGCGAGGCGCTTAGAAAAGAATAATTAAGCTAAGTAGCGCTGCAAAGGCTGCTATTTAAAGCCAAAACACATACAACAATTTTAGGTTATGCAGAATTTTTAAATTTATAATGCGTATTTGACTATTTATTACCATTATTTCTGCATGAACCAAGACTAAATATGATGATAATATAATACTTTTCAACCCAAACTTTGAAAACACAACTTTTGGCATTTTATTTTTTCTTCTAAAATTAAAATTGAAAAAAAATTCAACAGCATTATTTCGCTGTTACATATGTATATAACTAATTTAGCGCGCCCTTTTCAATACTAAACATTTGTAGTCAACACCTAGCAATCAAAAAACATCACATATTTCTAACCAAAAAAAAAAGCATACATAACCTAAAAAATTCCTTCATTTATCGTCTTTCTTTGTGTTAATATCAACGCATTCACATTATACATGTATACTTCTGTAGTGTAGTGTAGTTATTTTCAGCAAAGGGAGGAATGTTCACCATTTCCAGCTAAAATGTTTCCAACAAATTGTGTCAGCGAAATTTTCGTTTTCATTTAACGACACTTGCTTTTCTTAAAACCGAAAAATTACAGCTATTTGCACAAAATGCTTTCAACACAAACAAAAACGTACAGCAATTTACTTGGCCTCCATACTGCCAGGTGTGGCGGAGAGTGCCATTTTCGACAGCGTTGCCAAGGAACGTTTGGAAGTATCCGAAGTGTCGGAGAATAGGCGGCGGAAGCTGAAAGGAAATTAAATAAAAATATTATAATATAGTTTATATTAAATAAGAAATATTAAAATATTATATAAAAACGTCATATTATATAAAAAAAAGTATATATAATATTTTAAGCATTAAGAAATATCTTTTAAAATATTTAATTTTAGTGGATACTACAGTGTTTAAATAAAAAAATCTTATTGAGCTTAAAAATTTACGTAAAAAAATAAATTGTATAAATATAAGCATTAAAACAAAAATTGTATATATAACAGACGCCGGAAACTGAAAAAATTCGCATGACAATTTCATTACATTAATAATTAAAAAATATTTTAGAAAAGAATAAAAACAATATAAATATTAGATAGATAGAAGAATAAAATTAAAAGAAGGTTATTAAATAAAATAATAATATATGTATGTATATAATTATTACATTTAAGGTTTTAAAGATGCGGTAAAAATATTGTAAAATTTTATTTCCAAACAAAAAATATGATTTTAATTATAAAAAAAATGCTTAAGTATTAAAAATATATGTACATATTACAATATTTATAAATAACAGGCGGTCGAAGCTGAAACATTTAGCACAACTATTTTATAATATTAATAAGTAAACAATATTTTACATTAAAATAAAAATAGAAAAATAATTTTAAACCCAAGTACCGGTTTAAAAAAAAACGAATACCGTTTTGAAAAGTTAAAAAAAAATAATCCTAAGTTTATGGTTGAAATTAGAAAACAAAAAATGTTTTTGGTAAATTCAATTTTAAACCCAATTTCGCTAAAAATTAAAATTTAGTCTAAAATATTGTTGAAAATTTTTTTAATTCAAAATGTTGGGAAATTTTGAGTAATTTTGCCAAAAATATTTTAATGGTGTGAATTGAACAATTGAAAAAATTTTAATTCCAAGAGCCGGATTAAAAGAATCCAATGCCGGTTTGAAAAGTTAAACAAAAAATATTTAACCCGAAGTTTATAGTTGAAATTAGAAAATCTTTTTGGTCAATTAAATTTTAAACTTTTAAACCCAAATTCTCAAAAATTTAAAAATATAATAAAAAAAAAATAAAAAAAAAATAAAAAAAAAATTTAAAAATATAACATTTAAAAAAATATATAAAAATTAACATTTAAAAAAATAAATAAAAAAAATAAATTAAAAAAAATTAAATTAAAAAATAAATTAAAAATTAAAAAAATAAAAATCAAATAATAAAAAAAAATTAATATAAACCAAAATATTCTCGAAAATTTAATTTTTAATTCAAAATGTTGCGAAATTTTCAGTTATTTTTTGTTAATATTGTAATTTAATTATATTTCATTATTTTTATGGGGGAATTATAATAAAAAAAAAAAAAACAAAAAGTGATTTTTCTTATTAACAAAGCTATACCTCTCAAATAAGTGCATATGTATGTAGGTATATGTACATATCCATGTATGCGAATTGTGAAAATTTTTAATATTTCCGCAGATGTGCATATATACATACAGATGAGCATATGTACATAGCTTTTTAGTCAAAAGTAACTTTTTAAATTTTTTTTACAAATTTCTAAAGTATGTACATATGTATGTACATACCTTAACCGATTTTCTTGTAATTTAGTGAGAGGTTTTTCAATATATACCTTTATCTTACTAAATATTAGTTTTAACAAATATGTAACTAATTTTAAAAAACCTATTTACACTAAATACACATTACTATAATAAAAAAAACTCAGAAAAGTAAACAAAAAAGTCAACAATATTTGTTTTAATAAATAGCATTTTTTATAAATAGTTATTTTTTTAATAAAAAATATTTTTTAAAATAGCATTTTTTATAAATAGTTTTTTTTAATAAATAATATTTTTTTTTAATAAATAATATTTTTTTTTAATAAATAATATTTTTTTTTAATAATAAAATTTTTTAATACTTTTTCAATTAGCAGAAAAAAAAAAGAAAATAGTAAATTGTTTTAATAAATAGCATTAGTATTTTTTTTTAATAAATAATTTTTTTAATAAATAATATTTTTTAATACTTTTTCAATTAGCAGAAAAAAACAAAAAATAGTAAATTGTTTTAATAAATAGCATTAGTATTTTTTTTAATAAATAGTATTTTTTTAATAAATATAATTTTTTTTTTAAATAAAATTTTTTAACGGTATTTTTTTATAAATACTATTTTATCCAAACATTCACAATTTCGCAAAAACAAAGAAATTGCGAATAAGCAAAATATTTTTTTTTGTTTCAGATGGATTGGAGAATACCAATCGTTAGAAGTATAGGCTTATGGTTTTTTTCAATAGCTTATAACTTTTTGAGTATCAAATTTTCTTAACTGTTTTATGTGTTGCTAAAACATGAATAAATAAATAGCTTATTAATAAAATGCAAATTAATAGTAAAAATATTTGTTATGGTTTTTTTATAGCTCCTCAAATTCAGGCCTCTAGAGTTGAATACTCGTACCCTTCTAATATTTTATCTATTATATTATGTGTTATTACTAGATTTTTGAATTGGCTTAATAGTGCTTCCATATTTCTTAACGGTACTAACAATTTTCGTATGCCGGATTCACTGCTCTTCTTCCAAGGAGCATCGTCTGGCTCATACGGTAGAGGTCCTTGTACTGGTGCATCATGGTCAGGTGGCCTAAAAACAATAAATAAATACACAGGACTATATAATACAAATTCTAAAAAAAAACGTGAAGTTGCAAAGCTACACAATAAACACACACATATGCGCATACGAGGAAAACAATGCAATCAAAAAGAGAAAAACTGAAAAACTAAAAGCTAAACAAACACTAAAATGAGAATAGAAGACCTTTTAAATGCACACAATAGCTGTAAGGCGCTATGCAGGTAGCGACACTTGACGCCACTCAAGCGCAACAACTACCACACCCACACAGCGCACAATCACTGCTGTACTAACGCACACACACACGCGCAAAACTATACGCTTTGTACTCACGTGCCACACACAGCGCCTTCTTGCGCCTCTTGTGATTCCTCATCCACATCATCATCCTCGTCGTCATAATCATACGAACTTGAATCACCACCACCGCTACCGCCGGCACCACCGGCCGCTGTCGTTTTGGCATTACTAGGTTTGAGTGCCTTCAACTCTTCGGTCAAATTGTCAACAGTGGTGATTAATTCGTCACGTTCACAAATTAACTCCTTCAACTGTAGCGTTGTGTAACGCGGACGATTCGGATCGTTGGGGTCGTCGCTGCATGATTTCACCAAATCCTCATTCTCCTTCTCAGCCAAACCGAGTTGCTTGCGTAATTGATTAATGTCACGATATTGGTCCTGCAGTTGGGCGAGAAAGTCGGCGCGCTCCTCGCACAACGTCTTCACCTGCGACTGCAACATTTTGCGTCGACGGTGTGCATCGCGTCCAGACGATTTCAAGCGATCCATTTGTATGTGCAGCTGTAAGGCAAAAAAAGAAGAAATAACAAAAATTAAATAAAAGTCGCATTGCAAAGGATGTTATACAAAAGGAGTGGACGGGGGTAGAGAAAAAGCACGGGAAATGCAAACAAGCATAAAAACAAACACCTACACACACATGCATGCGCATGGAAAAAAGCAATTCTATTGAGTTGTTGCAAAACTTTTCAAGTTAAGGCAACGACAACGTTGCTGCATAGGCAGCTGCAGATAATTGGCAACGAGTTGATTAAATTAGCCAAAGTTAACGAGCGTTAAATACATTTTATGATGACCTGAATAATGGAAAAATCAGCATACTTCGCCGAAGTAATTAATTTGCTGCAAAACTTGTTATGGGTAAGGAGTATTAAGAAAAAAACGTTAACCCTGGAATACCCTTCATATATACAAACGATTCCATACGAGTACCTTATTTTGAGCGGACAGCTTGTATGGCAGCTATAAGATATAGTGCTTCGAACAATTTCTTCGTACCGTTATCTTGGACAATAAACCTTGCCAAATATCGTGAAGAACTCCTGGCAAACAAAAAGGTTTCAATAGAAGCACTAGATTTTGATTAGACAGTTTGTATGGCAGTTTTATGAAACAGTAGTCCGTTAACGGCGGTTCCGACAAATGAGCAACCCCTTTAGGAAAAAAGGAAGTGTACAAAATTTCAGATCGATATCCCAAAAATTAAGGGCCTAATTCGCGTATATACAGTCGGACGGTCAGATAGAGGGAGATGGCTAAATAAACTCAGCTCGTAAATATTGGGAGGCTCTCCTACCATTCCTTTTGGATGCACTTCATGGCAAACTTAATATATCCTGTTCAGGGTATAATAAGCTGTAATTCAATTGTGTACAGTAATTGGCTTTAAACGGTTAATGAGTTTATTTAAGAAAATTACCTAATTTACTATATCATTTATATAATAATGTGAGTTATCTTAAGTATTTCGCAAAGATTTTCTACGAAACGCAAAACAGACCGGCGGTAACGCCAAAAGTATTACTTTAGCATCTAGAGAAATATTGTGTCACTTTGCAGCTGAGTTCATATCCCCTAAGCACTGAAAATACCAGTGAAAATTTTCAAAAGTTTTCCCCCGACTCTCTGTATGTTGTTGTTATAATGATATTTTGCGGTACAACACTTACATTTTCGATTTCGCCATATTTTTCCTGCAGTTCGTGCTCCTTTTCTTTCAGCTCGTCACGTTGTTTGTAGATTTGTTCCTTTAAGCGTTGCAGCACTTGCGTATCGGTTAGCGCAGCATTCAACTCATTATTTGTAATGCTAATGATGCTCTCGGTCAAACTAGCGCCTAAGCCGGAAGAGTGTGCGGAAGATGATTGAAGATCCTGCGTTTGTTTAGCTAGACGCTTGTTTTCATCCTGTAATGTTTGTACCATTTCTACCAATTCATTGGTTTCAGTACGCCATTGCTCTTCAAGCACCTCCATTTCCTGAAAACAGTTTTAAAGGTTAACAATTTGTCAACTACAAAATATGCATTGAAAACCCACCCTTTCGAAACGCCTGCGATACTCGGCCTTTTCGGATTTTTCACTCTCCAGTTGTGCTATCTTTTCACGCAACTCCTGTATTGTTGCATTTTCACGCTCATTTTTGGTCGCCAATGCCTCCAGCAGCTCGAGCGTATTGATGATCTTTGGCATTATACCTGTTACGGCATCGGTGCCGTAACGGTCTATAATTCGCTCATATTCCTTACCAATATCTGTGGCTAAGTCGTAGACATCAACAACAGCGATGTCATCGATGGCATCCAAAACCATTTCACCCATTTCATTTATGTGAAAACCGGGCATGTATAGTTGTCACTTCTCTTAAAGCTTCTTAGCAGGCAAACTTTTTGAGTTGTAAACAAAAAAGAAAATTTATTCGAAAAAGGTTTTTACAAGACTGTATTGCTGCGTCACCGGTACAGCTGCTGCAATTATCTCTATTTAATTTTAAATGATACTATATGGTTGTTTTCTGTATTTGCGCTTAATTTTAGCAGCTTCAAAGTTTATTTGCCAACGCTGCTCCTTGTGCACTTCTGCCTACACACACGCACTGTAGTTAATAATAATGAATTTGTTTATAAAATGTACAAAAGACTTCAATATTAAAACAGCACTTGTAAGACAATCGTATCTTTATTCGTTGAATATTTAATTGAAATCGCTGGATAATTTTAAAAGCAAGCAGATATCTGCAGAATGCACCAGCTGAAAATGTTTCACTACTCCTTTTTGCACTGTTTCGGAAATTTGCATGAGTAATATCAGCAGATTGCAGATGACGACATACAGAGTTGCATTTTGGTGAAACCAAAAATTAAAGAAAGTACTTTACTAATACTTCACAAATTCGTTTTTATAAAACGATGTTTACACACGCACAACTTTACAATTTGCAAGTAATTTAAATAAAAAAAAATATACTTAATAGTTATTATATTAATAATTATAATAAGGTAAGCACGTAGGGATAACGAAGGCATTGATTACCTATAACCTATCG
Organism: Bactrocera neohumeralis; assembly: GCF_024586455.1. NCBI lineage: Eukaryota > Metazoa > Arthropoda > Insecta > Diptera > Tephritidae > Bactrocera > Bactrocera neohumeralis. Next base: position 68,087,414 of record NC_065922.1, read on the forward strand.
ATGACGTGTTACTTAACTATTACCCGTTTTGTAGGGATAGAACTACTATTTTTCTATTTCCGACAGCACCAGAAACTTGGCAACACTTACGTTCTCTGCCTTCTCTACATTATACGTTCTATGATTGCAATGTTGTTTGATTTGTTTTCTTCTTGGTATTGCATTATTGTCAAGTAGTGAAAATAGGAACTATCTTTAGAAGTGAAAAATCTAAACAGATATCAAATTAAAATTTTAAACTATTTATGCTTAATCAAAAGCAATTCAAGAAATATTTGTGCATGTGCAATTATTTGTGTGATATACGCAGTTTAAGGCGTGGCTAAATACAGGAAACTAATAAAATCGGCGGTGCTAAAGCGTTTCCCTTGCCTTTGTCTTGACATTTGAGGAATTTCATTAACGCCAGACAAAGCAAGTTTTCAGATTACAAGCAATTTAAAATCGAAGCAGTGAAAAAGTTTATATTACGCTTAAAACATAAACTATTTTATAAACAACGTGTTTCACAGTGTTTGTATAAACTAGCCGGTTTAAATGTTTAACAAACATCTAGGAGCCAATTCGGCCATAATGGAGGCTTTGGAAACGCCACCTGGAATCGGGGTGAGTTTTGTAGTTTCTGTTTATTGTTAAGCCTCGATTACAAGCACAGATTTTCGCAATAGTTGTGGTAATTCGAATGACTTTGAAAAAAACAATAGAATGAGCAAACCGCAAAGCAGAACACATGTCTGAAAATCATGAATTGCGTAGCAGAAATTAACCACAAAATCGCCTAAAAATGCTAAGAAATAAAAAAAAAATAATGTGTTCATGAGTTCACGATAAGTGTTCCATGTATAAAACTGCCCTAACAGCTGTACTGATAACGCAATGGCGTCCTCAAGTAAATATCATATTGATGGAGCGACAATAACATTCGTTGCATACATATGTATTTACTTTGATATTTACATGCATACATATATATGTATGCAACAATCAAGAAAATAATGCATGTTGGAAGAAGGTGTGTCACTATACTTCATCCGAGTCGTGAATTAAAAAAACACAAACTGCGCTGATAACATAGACTGGCCTCCTTAGCTTTAGACTGTGCAGCGTCATTGAAATAAAGATTACAATTATGCGACTCTAAGTTCAACCTTATGACTTACATTATCTTGCAAAAACAAAACTATTTGCATCAATTATTTGAAAAAAAAATAAACAAAAATAATAAATTAATAATAATTAATTTCTATAAAAGCGACGCATTGGCTCTGGCTACAGCACGTGTAATTTTTGCAACAACGCTATTACGGAAATTCTGTTGAGTTCCCAACCAATCTTAGAAAAAATGTTTAAGTATATCGGTTTTTGGAATACGCCACATGAATTCTAACTTAACTTAATATTTCATAAGCCTCAGTTACTGATATCTGCAACAAATAGAATATGCTAATGCGAAACTTGTTGTTCACTCCACAAAAACACATATGTACATAAGGGTACCCCCAGTGTGGACGCTCAAGCCGAGCGTGAATAGAAAAATGCGCTCGGCTCTGCTTTAAGCGTTCACTCAACGGGTATCCTAAGTAAGTGTATGTATATTTTTTACCTTACTAAAACACTTTGTTTGATACCAATAACATTATGTGGCTTTGACACTGACACCAACAGCTGATTGAAACGTGACTACCTACCTCAAGCTGTTAAGTACAAACTTCTTCTACATACATATATGAATACATATGTATGTATGTATGGATGTTTTCGTACATAGTATAACATGAGTGTAATTAGCATGTTTTTGACTTTGTTGAAATAGTTTTATTTATAAACAAACACATTTCGCAGTTTATTGTTACGATTAACACAAACATCTTTCTTCTATTTGTCTCCATTTATATGTGTATATATGTATGTTTTTTTTAATAGTTAACTTTATTATGAACATTCGTCATATGTACTTTTTAACATTTATAAATATGTACATATGTTTGTATATTAATAATCACGAAATCGAATTGCGCAATAGCAAATCATTATTTCTAGTTAATGCAAAAAAAGTTTGTTATGTGAAATTTTATTAACCAAAATATAAAAATTTTGAACATCGCGCTTTTTCAAAATCAATAAAATACAATGTATTACTTATGCATGTATGTATGTTTATATAGTATATGTATATGAACCACAGAGTTAAAAATGTTATTGATACAATATAGTATTATTCTTTCTTTTTTAATAAACAATTGTCGCAAATAGCATTTTAAAATACATTTCACATACACAAAAGATTTCAAACAAAAGTTTAATTTTATCTTAAGATCTGAATAATTTCTTCGGATATTATACCGTTGCATTTGATAATAATCCGCTTCCGCGACAGTCGGGTCGAGGTAACCTCAACGGACCCGGATTTTCATCCGACCAAGGACTTTCAAACCAGCAGCATTCCTCCAAAAGACTTCTTGAATGTTTTCTGTCGTTACAATAACAACAACCATACCCCGACAAATTTGGTGAAGATATCTCGTCAAATGAAAAAGTTTTCCATACAGAGACATCGTTTTGATCGTTCAAAAATGTATTCATTAAAAACAGCTGATCAGAAATACATATGTATAGGTGTTAATATTTATTAAAGAAATGTGCATACATGTACATTTATATGCCTCTACTTGATATGTACATATGCAATAGAGTGTGCAATTACATTTTAATTTATGCTTTTTAAAAATTTCCAAATTGAAGTATGAATCATCTTAGCGTATGCGATAATTATAAATATACATATGTATATGTACATATGTATGTATATATGTACATATGTATACATGTTTTAGAATATAAATATGCGCGAAAGGAAATGTTAAACGTAAAAAACGCGACATTTAATTGTGTATAATATTTTTTATTTCTTTTATAGATTGGCAAACACCAATCAATGTATGTATGTATGTACGAATTCACATTGCATTTACTGGTCGCAAAAAAAGTTTATTTCAGTTTACAGATAACGGTTATAAACACATTTTGACTCAACTCCTTGCTATTATGAATTTAAAGCTTTGCTTTTGGAATTGTGTCATGCATGTATCGTAAAAAAGCATATAATCTCAGCGACTTGTATATAATATATATTTCCTTTGGTTTTAATTTATAGTCACCTTATCGTATTCATATTATACATATATATGTATATGCATAAATATAAGTAAGTAGGCTTAATACACCACCTTCCTCGCCTTTTGTGTATTTAATATACATACATATGTACATTTATAAGTATATGCGTATGCACTAAAAATAAAATGAAAACAAAAACGTGCTAGCCTTCATTGCAGTACGTTGACTTTTGTAAAAGGTTTTCAACCATATCTTATCGCTTTCATACAATAAACTGATACATATGCGTAATATAATATTAAATCATGCATTTTATTACACAAAAACTTAAAATATCAATTCTTTTTAGTAAAAATGGTTAATTACGACTTACTAAGTTGGTAGCGGTGTATCAGTTGAATCTATACTCCCCTTCACTAATAGAATAAAAAAATTCCTTACAAGTACTTGATTTTGATCGTACAGTTTGTTTTGCAGCTATATACTATAATGATCCGATCTGAACCAATTATTCGCAAACTATACCGTTTATAATCCACGCCAAATTTCGTAAAGATATCTTGCCAAATAAATTAGTTTTTCATACAAAGATTTCATTTTGATCGCTCAGTTTGTATAGCAGCTATACAAGTATGATATACTTACGTAGTTGTCCGATCTGAACAATTTGTTTTCAAATTTTACCGCTTATCTTAGACAATAAAGTGAGCGGAATTTCGTAAAGATATCTAGACAAATAGAAAAGTTTTCCATACAAGATCTTGATTTTGATCGTTCAGTTTGTAAGACAGCTCTATACTATAGTGATGCGATATCGACGTTTCCAACAAATGAGCAGCTTCTTGGTGAAAAAAAGACGAGAGCAAAATTTCAGAACGATATCTCAAAAACTAAGGGACCAATTCGCGTATATACAGACAGACAGTCAAATAGACGGAGATGACTAAATTAACTCAGCCATTTACGCTAATTATTAATATGTAGGTATATTTTATAGCATCTTTGACGTTTCACTCTGGTTGTAACAAGCTTTGTGGTAGACTCAATATACCCTATTTACGGTATAAATACTAAATAAGCTCAAATTTATTTAAAAAATATATTTTGGAAAATCATAAATTTATGTATTTATATGTATTATATACAAAATTATAAATAAATGCACTCTGTTATAAATATGGAGGCGTTTCCTGTACCAACTGTTATTCATTAACTTTTTGTAACCTTTTGTAAATAATTATAAATTTACAAAATGTTAAAAAAATATGTATATATGTACATATAAACATATACAAAAATATTTGTTTCTATTATTTTTGTAATAAAATGCAATTTCATGCTGATTTTCTTTTATACATATTTTACTTACATATGTGTGTATGTTTGAATGCATATATGTACATACATATGTACACCTTCCTGCAATATACTCGTTATCTATATGCTTTTGCATTTCGTCTGACGTAGCCGCCGTCTATTTATCTCCAGCGTTTACTTTTCCTCTGCGCGTTATCACTCTCAGAGTATTTTGCTGAATTTCACACTGATTTGTTTGTTATTATTTTATTTCATTTGTTTATTTACCGCTACTCAGCTGTTCTTTGCTTTGTCTCCATCTTTGCATTTATTATTATTATATTTTCAATTTTTTAAAGCAAAAAACTGCAGTCGACCAACCACAAAGCGACAGCAATAGCATTTCGGCCAAGTAGAGTCAAATAACAAGCCTAAAGCGCTGAAATCAATTGAGATATTTAACTTTTGCGCTTTTTCGGAAAGACAGTAACGCAGAGTATTTTCATTTTTTGCAAAATTTATTTATTATTGTCTTGGCTGCAATTTTATTTAATTTATTTTTGTTATGTTTGTGATAAGTGGATAAATGAGTGCAAATAAATATGCATTTTTAATGTGCAATGTGCTTATGTATTTAATACTATTGCAAAACTGAAGTTGTGTGCACTAAAAATCTTTTCTATAATTATCTACTTATTTGTCTGCTTATTATTAAAACCAAGTTTTAGTGTTTGAAACTATGTGGGAAGCTGTGTGGTTGGATGATGAGGTGAGAAATCCCATCGCGTTTTAAAATCAAAAAGTGTTTTTATGAAGTTTTCCAGAAACTTCCTTAACTGTAAACAAGAAAAAATATTAGCTTCGGTTGCACCGAAGCCTTAATACCCTTCAAAAATAAAAAAAGTTTCTAGATAACAACTTTATTCTTATCGGCCAGTTTGTATGGCAGCTCTATGCTATAGTGGTCTGAATTGAACAATTTGTTCGGACATTGTGCCGTTACTTTGGACAATATTAAATGTCAAATTTCGTATAGAGATCTTGTTATATAAAAAATTGTTCCTTAGCAGGACTTGATTCCTATCGGGCTTGTGTAAAATTGCAGATTGCAGAGGACATGGCTCCGATGTTTTTTTGAGCTGTTCAGGGTATAAAAACACAGTTAAATACATTCATTTATATCAATATCTCAAATGTATGAGTCATAAATGATGGCGGTTGGTATATTGTAGTAGTTAGAAGTGCGCATTACCATTCTGCTGGATCTGACTACGATGTCAATTACACTGAGAGACCACAAATCAAATACGGCTGTTAGATAAAAATAAGTAGTAATTATTGTGGTATTTGCGTCAACGACCCAAATTTTCCACCGATTCATTCAACATAATTTAGAAATTAAAAAATTATAATAATACCTAACCTCAAATAAATTTTTCTGTTTATTGCTAATGATATACTATAATAATATATAAATAGCCTATAATATTTTTATTTCCTAAGTACACTTAAAATTTTCAAACAATTAAATACCAAATTAAATATAAAAAATATTGGACATAATCTCAACTTATAATGTTCTATATATTAATCATTTCATTATATGCTCTTACAATTTACAAAAAAAAAAAATAGTAATTCCGTAAAGCCAAAAAATCATAACCTCAAATCGAATTTCTTGCTTACATATGCATTTTTAAATTTTCTAAATTTTATATTGTACATATTACATTATTAGTTTAATTTTATTAACACTTCTAATACTTTCTCCACTTTTCTTCTACTCATTTCACAGAATGTTGCAACAACAGGTCCAAGCCATGCCAGCGATGATTTCACATCAATTGATTGCTGCTCACCCGTTGCCAAATATGAGCTGACCGATAACTCCACAGATCATTCGTTTTTGCTCATGGATGCTGAAGAAAATTTGCGTATAGCGACCGCAGACCGTTTCCGTCAGCGACTAAAATGCAGCGATGATACAAAAATCAAAGTGATCTCTATATTTGGCAACACCGGAGATGGCAAGTCACACACCATGAACCACACGTTCTTCGGCGGCGCTGAGGTGTTCAAAACGTCAGCGGAGCAGAGTTCCTGCACGATAGGCGTGTATGCGGCTTTACAGCGCAACATGGACGTGCTTTGTCTGGATACGGAGGGCCTGTTGGGCACCTCCAAGCAGAAGAATCGACGCACGCGCATGCTGTTGAAGGTGAGAGTACGCTACATAGCTTAATAATTATGTTACTTATCCAAAACTTCACTACAGATACTTGCCGTGTCGGATATTGTCATTTATCGCACACGCTCCGAGCGATTACACAGCGATATGTATGAGTTTTTGGGCTCTGCGTCGGAAGCATTCTGCTTGCATTTCGCGCAGGCACTACAGTCGCTGCCAGTGCCAGGCACAGCGCAAACGCTTGGCCCCGCCGTCTTCATCTTCCACGAAACACAGCATACAAATCCGCTTGACAGCTGTAAGTAACTGAAAATAATATAGTTTTATTTTTTATTATTATATCACCACTTGCCTGCTTCATTTACAGCTGTCGCCGAAAGCGCCGAAGATCAATTGCGCAAACAATTCGACATGCATAACCACAAAATAAACGCGTTTAGCTCGTTGCGCTATATTGGCGTACAAACACTGAAACATTTGGCCACCGATTATAGCAAACTAAGGGATGCCATCAAATTGGAAATCGCCAATACCACCGTACGCTCACCACGTCATCCCAGTGTTGTGTTCAAAGCGATGAATGCGCTCAATACGAAATTCTCCGGTGAAATTACTGAGGAAACCATAAATCCGTTTCCCGAGCAATTTTTCACTTGTCCAGTGCGCTGTGAGGCATGCAATCAGCGTTGTCAACGTTCAATGGGCCATATGAGTGACGGCGATGGCCATATGAATCAAAACCAATGTAATTATCAGCATCAGTATGACAATAAAAAGTATATGTGTGAGAAATGCTACAACAAAGGCAAAATGGTGAGTGAAAATTGTTGTTATTATTTTAAAGTAATTATTCTTCAGCTTTAAAAACCGTCAAGCAGAAGTTCCTCCAAAATTAAAGATGTCTGCTGCTTTAGCTATCCAAAGCTCTTGTTAGCTCTTTAACCTAACCTAAATCATCTACAAAAGTCCGTTACATGTTTTCATTTTTTTTTTTTTTTTCAAATGAAGAAAATTGTTTTCGTAAAGGCGATCAGTATAGAGCTAGAACTCAGGAGTTTGACGCGTATAAGTATCGAGTAACCAAATAAAATATCAAGAACGTAATAGCGGTATATTTGCTCTGAATTCTCGAGACACCTTGAGCTGTTTTTATTGTTGTTGTAGCACCAGAAAACATTCCTGAAGTGCTTTTGAGAAAGCTGTCAAGATAAATATCTTAATCGACTGTCATGGGAACCCTTAGCCTGTATTTATATCCGGCCAAGAACAGCCAACTCGTCTTAAAACGTAAGCTCAGAAAGTGAGTTGTTTGGATATGGTTGGACAGAGTTATTTAGATAGCTAGATCCGTTCCCACAAGAGTCACGTCTACGTAACCGCTACGGACTCGGATTTTTATTCCGCCAGGACTCAACTCGCAAAATTCTGCCGCTACAACAACAATAAACGCTAGATTATTTGTTTTAAATGGGCATACAAAAAAACGGTCAATATAATGCGTGAACTCAAGGATTCGAGTCTGTATAAATATCTGAAATGTTATTGTGGGAAGTTCACTAGTTCACTCTAATTTCTCAAGACTACTTGTACCCTATTATGGGTATTAATTCGACTTCCAGAGTCCCATTCACTCATTGAGTGTGCTGCTTTGACCGAGTTTCTCCCTAAACCTCGCTCCATGCCTTCGCCAAGTCATCACAAAATCATCAATTGTTCACTCTATTCTAATTATAACGGCTTACCCCATGTTATGTTTGGTGTAATATAACTTCAATTTATTTATTATTGTTAATATCTATTTTCCTAGAAAGTAAATCAAATGATAATACCATTTCTTTTCCGCCACAGAACGTCGTCACATTTACTACACAAACACGCAGCGACAGCTCCTGGTCCGGACTGGCAAAATATGCCTGGAAGGGCGCCGTTATCGATTGTCCAACTTGCGGCGAAATTTACAGATCACGACAATATTGGTTTGGCAATAAATCACCGGAAGAGACAGCTGTTAGGTAAATTTGAAGCACATTTTAAAATAATTTAGTCAATTTTACTTTTTATAAATTTTATATAATTATAAAAATTTTGAAATATCGCTATAAACTTACCATATATTATATTGTAACCATTTCTACAGATCCATTATTGTACACGCTTGGGAGCCAAAAGGTCCCACACACTCGGCACAAATGGTGCTGGATAAAGTATCCACGCTCGGCGATGCATTGCCGAAGCTACATCCGAATGCTGTAACCGGTTGGTTAGCGGATTGGGTGGCACCCAGTTATTGGAAACCAAATAGCGAAATTATTGTAAATACAAGAAAAAAAAAACAAATTTTAATGCAAAGTATTTTACTATTACTTTTTTTTTTACAGAGCTGCCATGCATGCAAGAAAGTTTTCGAAAATACTGGTTTGCTTAAGCATCACTGTCGCTGCTGTGGCGAAGGTTTTTGTCACGCATGTAGCATGAATCAGTTGCCAGTGCCAGCGCGTGGCTGGCGAGATCCGGTGCGTGTGTGTAATATATGTTATACGCTGTTGCAAAAACAGCCAAATGGAGTGCCGGGTAAGAAAATATTATACATAGTCCTTCAGATACATATATACATACACGTTTTTTTTCTGATCGGTTGTTAGAATGCTGGAAAACCGTGTTTGTCTGACATGTAAGAGTAGACCTGTGCAATTACTAATCCTTTCCGTTTTCCTATTTAAAATTTTTGTGGTAACTTGCCGAGGAGTCAATTCCTAACTATAAAAAAGTATCGTCAATTTGCCGTAATAGACCTAAACTAAATATTCTTTCAAAATTTGGAATTTTGAACGCATTGTTTTATAAAAACTTTAAAGTGTATACCAAAGTCATCCACTTTGCTGGAAGCGGGGCTTTCGTAGTGTCCAACCTATTTCCTACGTTGGCATCAGCTCAGTTTTATAAAACTGTAGCTTGTTCCACTAATAGCGGCGCCTAAAAGTTAAAGATGGAGAAAAAACCCAAAGTCTTTATAATACGTTCAAATTATAACGTTATTTTTATGATCCATTTCGAGGTTCCCTACTTTTTTCAAAAAAAAAAAAAACAGAAACTTCAAATTTAATGTCAAAAAAAGACTACCAAAAAATACCTCTACTTGGATCACCCGTTAAATTTTAAATTATCACTTTTCGTTAGCAAGAAATGCAAAATTTGGAAAAATTCAGTTATTCACACTTTCTTATTCCTAGTGAGTCTTGTGTGCTTGAGTTTTGACGCAACATGCGCTGAATTTTGTAACTGATTTTGGAAATTATCCAATTGAACCAAATTACGTATATCATATAAAATTGTCCTTTGTTTGGTCATGCTATATATGTATGTATGTATATGTGTCGTTAAGTTTTGAACTCTCCAAAATGTACTTCGAAACTCTTCTATTTAAGATAGATTGTGTGACTAAGTTTTGAAACTCTCCAACTTGTTTAATTTTCAAAACTCCAATTTGTACTTGAACAATGCGTTTGATATTCGAAACTCTTTAACTTAAGATAAGTTTTGAAACTCTCCACTTTTCTCTTAACAATGTGTTTAATTTTCAAAACTCCAATTTGTACTTGCACAATGCATTAAATATTCGAAACTCTTTAACATAAGATAAATTTTGTGACCAATTTTTGAAACTCTCCAATTAGCGTTGAACAATGTGTTTAATTTTCAAAGCTCTCCAACTTAACGTAAATTGTGTGGCCAAGCTTTGAAATTCTCCATTTTGCTCTGTACTACATACGGTATATGTACAGTTTTTACAAATCTCTTGTCTTCGCATTTTCATTTGCTGTGCGTTCCGTTTAGACATTCTAGTTTCCACAGTTTAACGTTTGATTTGCATTTTAAATAGTTTTATTTTCATTACACATTGTTTCATTTTCTAAAACAAATACATCTATATACATATATATACATTTCTTATTGTACAGCAAATACAACCGAAGCATTTAATCATACCAATTCCAATTCAAATTCAAATCCAAATAATAATATCACAGGCCAAACAACGACTGAGCAAGCTGACATAAGTCTGCGCCAAATCGGCGAGGTGATCATCAATCCGTTGGGCAACATAACAAAGGGTGCCTATGAATTTACCAAAGGTTTGCAATATTATAACAAAAACAAGTTATATTTTCATAAAAAAAAAACAATATATATATCTATAAACTTTCACACAGGAATCATCAAGGACACTGCACGGCCCTCATACTGGGTATCGGACGCCAGTTCACCCACCTGCTACATTTGTCAGACACTTTTCGGCACTGCCGAAGAGCTAGCCATAGCAAAGGCCAGTGGCGCCTCCACTAGCAGCCGAAGCACAAAACACACACATGACACACAAGCAAAAGACAATATTGCCAATGGCAATATGAGTGATAGTGTCACAAGTAATCTATCGAATGGTGGCGGCAAATGTAACATACCATCGCCGATTGGCCACTGTCCGCGTCATCATTGTCGGCGCTGCGGTAAAGCGGTTTGCGAAAAATGCTCACAACAACGCCAGCCAGTGCCCGAGCATGGCTGGGATGAGCCAGTGCGTGTCTGTGATAAATGTGCCGATCCAAAGCAATGCGAGCCGACCGCTAGTTGCAGCAACAATGCTAATAACGGCAGCGCCGATTGAATGCGCATGCGCATAAATTACTTTGCTATGATTTTTTTTTGTTTGAAGTTTGCATTTATACGCATATGCCACTGGTATGGCGGCATTTGCATATTGGACTGAGCAGTAAAAGGCCTACAAATCGTAAAAATTCGCACACACAAATATAAGCATTGCCACATATTCTCATTGATATTCATTTTCACACATTGTATTCGTTAAAATTAACTTTATATAGACATACATATATAGATATGAAGCGTTTGAGCGGTTATGCGCCCAGTGAACTATGCAGCTGTGCTTTGCTTCTCACAAAAGTGGTCAGTTTCTTGTACAAGTGCAGTTTTTTTCAACATAGCAGTGCTTAGTTTCTTTTATAAGAGTGGTTAGTTTCTTAGATAAAGAGTGGTAAGTTTCTTGTTTAGGAGTGGTCACTTTGTTATATAAGTGTGGATAGTTTCTAATATAAGATTGGTAAATTTCTTATGTAAGAGTAGTCGTTTCTTGTATAAGAGTGGTCAGTTTCTTATATAGGAGTGGTCGATTTCTTATATAAGAGTGCTCAGTTTCATATGTAAAAGAGGCTAAAAGAGGCTAGTTTCTTAAATGAGGGTGGTGAGTTTCTTATATAGGAGTGATTAGATTCTTGCATAAGAGTAGTCAGTTTGTTATATAAGAATGTTTAGTTTCTAATATAAGAGTGGTCAGTTTCTAATATAGCACTGGTCAATTTCTAATAAGGCAATGGTCAATTTCTTTTATAAAAGTGGTTAGTTTCTTATGTAAAAGTTGCTAGTTTCTTATACACCCGTGTGGTAACTTTCCACTTGATATTTTTTCAATTTTCAATTTTTTTTTCGTTCTTTGGGTAACTTTTTTATGGATTTAATAGAATACCAGGAATATATCGATGGCGACTGTTGACTTTAATCTGGCCCATTTGTAAAATTAAATTGAGACAACTTTTTTTTATTTGCACAAAGTCTTTGATTTCATTATTACTAATTCTTGTAATAACTTAACAACATTTTTTGTTTCAATTGAAAATGGAATTACAACATATTCAAAAAGAATAACGGGAAATCTAATATGGCGTCGGTCCACCTCTAGCGGATATTACAGCTTCGATACGAGCGGGCATTGACCCAACAAGTTTCTCCATAACTCTGCTAGAAATTTCCTCCTCCCAAACACTTTCTAACATTTTTTTAGTTCTGGTTTACTTTTACTTTTTTGACAGAACTTATTATTTTTTTTTTTAATATTTTATATTTGTGTAAGTCAGAGATCACTTCGTTAAAACTTTACGGAAAAATTCCATTACCGCAACAAGTACCGTTACAATGAGTGATAGAACACGTTTTCGCTAGAAATTTCTTAATGGTAAGTTACGCTTGGCCGCGGGTGTACAAGTGTGGTGAATTTCTTATATAAGAGATTATACGCTTCTAAAATAAATATTTAATGCTTATGACAATAGTAAACCAATATAGCTGTGCTTATATCTTAAAATAGCATAAGTCGTCTCTGACTAAATTATGCATTTTGTTTGCTAATAAGTACTGTGGGTCTATTCCAACATAATTTGTTGCTGGTTTTGAAAAAATATTATTTCTGCTTGACAAACAACGTCAGGTCCCTTATAAAACGAGCAACATAACCCAAATGAACCACTTTTGCTATTTTACTTTATCACCACAGTTTTCCACAGTTTTATAGTGATTCACAATACAAAACCTTTTTCTTGCGCTCAAAAAGTTTTAACCTAAAAAATATTAATTTTTTTAATTACTATATAAATTAAAAATATTAATATATATTAAAGTCCATGGCCTGTATTTACTGCATTAATATTACACCACACTTCGGTTCTTGGGTTTTTTCTTCAAAGTAAATTTCCTTCTAATTTGCCGTTATGCGCTTCATATTGTATATGTATGTTTATAGAAAAAATTATAAAAAATCGATTTAATTTCACAAAGGCTACAAAATTGTAATGAATGATTGTGATACTTGATAAGCGTTTATATATAGATATATAATTGTTTATTTGTATGCATAGTGAGATGCTAATTTCTCTCCCAAATTATATTTACTACCTAGAATTATATAAGTTGCATGGTAAAATAAAATGTATGAATATATACATATACATATATATATATATATATATATGAAGATAGTTTTTAGTCAAAAACAATGAAATGTGGCAACTGTTGCGCATGCGTGGTCAGTATTTTTGGCATACAAACTATTTGGTTGCATAAATCTGTGATTATGCCCGGCAGTGGCAGCACTGTTTCATCATTTGACTATAGCAAATATGTATGTATTGGTATATATATATATATATATATATATATAATATAAGGAAAAATATGTTTCTACGCTACCTTAATGGATTCAATGTTATGCTAATTTAGTTAACCAATTTAAGTGAAGTGAAAAGTAGCTGAATTGTATTCTAATAATTTTTTTTTGTCTGAAAAAAAAATGTTGCTTCTAGTTAATTTTCTTATTGTATGCAACACGAGTTTAAATTCAAACTTTTCATTGTAATACTATGTAATGTAAACAAATTAAATAAAATTGCATCTTTTTCTTATCAAATGCGTTTTTGTATACTTATGTAAAACAATAAGAACAACCACTTATGGTCTTTTTTCACCAAGCTTTAATGTGTATGCGCCGTAAAGTAGGCCACCCGCAGCTGTTGTATCCTTTTCATTGGGTGTGCTTTTTTAAGTGGCGCTTCCAAACCCAGCGCACAACCCTAGGGAGGGATGATCCGCCTTCTCACTTTGGCTCGCCTTGCAACGGATGTTTTTTGGCTACCTAGTCTAAGACCGGAAGTCGTAAGCTGCTTGAGCCATATGTAAAAAAATCGTTTCTGCCCACTCCCAAGTGAATGGCACTCGGAGAACTTTCCTCACTTGCATAAACTTCTACACATGACTCCATTTTTTACATCTTACATTATATTACAGGATATTTTTAGGGAATTGTTCGAGTAAACTTTTATAAAACACGTCCGTTTACAGCTCTTTTATGATTTTTTCGGAATACGTTGAAATCCTAACCTTAAAATTAATTAAAAAATATTTTAGAATCCGAAAAACTGATATGTTATTGAAAAACTTAACTTTAAACTTAATAAAAAATATTGAAAATTTTGGAAAAACTCTTATGCTCTTCGAAAATTACTCTATTAAAGTTCAAAAATCTATAGAGAAATATTAATTTAAAAAAAATTTTAATTTTTAAAAACATAACCAAAATATTAAACAAATGAGGTTACAAAAATCCACTATAAATGAAGTATTATGTGGAGAGAATTTAAACTTAAAATGTTTTATGTTTTTTTGAATTTTAAAGTTTTTTATTAACCATTTTCAGTGTAAAGCAAAACGTAAATAAAAAAGAATACAAAATAAAATTAAGGTATTTAAAAAAATATAAAATCCACAAAAATTGCTCTGAAAGTTTTTTTTTACTTGAAAAGTTCATAAAATATTTTTTTTTTTTATTTAAAATTTTTTTATTTAAAATTTTTATGTACTTTATGTAAATATTTGTAAACTGAAATATTTAAGATACAACAAAAAGTCAAAGCATTTTTTTTTACTCAAAGTTTTTTCTTTTAGCGACCACATACAAATTTTAAAAATTTATTATTTGACAATACAACAAAAAATCATAAAGTATTGTTTTTTAACTTTAAGATTTTTTTATGGACTTCACAAAAAAATTTTAAAACTTAAGTATTTAATATACAAGAAAATTCGTTGTTTTTTTTATTTTGGATTAAAGTTTTTCGTAAATTAGCTGAAAAAAAAAATAAAAAATAGTGATGTATTTTTAAGAATTCATTTAAAATTTATTTTAATATTTTATTGCTATTCATACATAAATATAATAATTATATTTTAATTTAAAATTCATAAATTGGTTTTTACAATTGTTTGTTTACATTATGAAGTTACATCTTTTATTTTATATTTTTACTGAAGCACAAACGTTTGTTTAGGTAGCTGGAGGCAGTACATTTATTTAGGAGGGTGAACGGTATCTTGAAAAACAAGTTATTAAATATATTATTAAATTATTAAATATAAAAATGAGGTAAAGTACCCAAAATTGGGAAACTATATAAATACGAAAAAATTACAGAATATTAGTTAAAAATATATAATTCGAAAAAAATTTAAAAAAAACTACAAAAAAAATTTAAATAATATGCTAAATATCAAAAAAAAATTATTTTTATATTTGTAGTATTATTTAGTGTTTATTCTTCAGCAATATACACACATTTTTTTTTTAATTTGTTACAAAAAGAAAAATAAAAAAAATCAAATTACATTCCAGAATAAATTAATTCACAGTAATTTTCAAGCCATGATTTTTACGGCAATCTCAAGTGGGCGTGCGATTTTAAATAGCGCTTATCGCGAAACTACTCCTGTTTAAGTGTTTTACTATATGTGTATGTATGTACATACATACATACATATGTAGATAGTAACCATGAATAAAAGTTGATTTTCAAAAATTTATTGTACTTTAATTTAAACGTGTGAGTTCAATTTCTAAATCAACTTTTAAGCACATTTCTTAATATACGAACATTTTTAAATAACTTTGCAAATGTGAGGTTAGTTTTTGAAATACAAAAATTTGGAAAACATTATAATTAAAAAAATATAGCCTTTAGAAATAGAATATAGAAACGGATTTTTATATAACACAACGCCAGTTGAATATGATTTTTATTTCAAAGCAAATACACACAATGCACTGTAACACAATTTTATAAAAAAAAAAAATATTTAAGCCTTGTATATTACGAATACTACAATTTACATACACAAAATATATTTTGAAATTAATTCAAAATTTTACTGTTATGCTTACAAAACTCATTTTACACATTAATGAAAAGTTTGCATTTAATGATTTTTCTACTTAAAACAGTAAAAAAAGGACTTGAAAAATAATGTTTGTACAATGAGTATTTAATTAAGTATAAAGTTCATTTTCAAATGCAAATTTTTTTCACAAACATATTTTACAATGAAAATGTTGAGCTTTATTACACTGAAGCTAACTGATATAGGCGGTTTCACAGTTACATTTGTAAAGCTGCATTTTGTACGTTAAAAAATATAAAATTTCATTAATTTCGAGACAAGAACCCATTGTGTTTTTTGTTGGTATTAAAAATTTTAAGTAAAAAATAATTTAATTTTTTTGTTGCAACGTTCAAGCAACATAAACTTTATATGTAACTTTAAGTGCTCTCAGACTAAGTAAATCAAGTACTTCAGTAGCAAAATAAATAGATATAGAGTGTTTCTTCTTCCCATTATGTGCTTAGAATAAGTGTATAAACATTTTACGTATGTATGTATATAATGTACAAAGGATAACTGCAAAAATTGCACAGCATAGCCTTTTTATTTAATATTAAATATTTTTAAATTAAATTTTTTTATATTTAATTCAATTTATTTTTTTATATTTAATTTAATTTACTTTTTTTATTCCATTAAATTCTTATTTTTTTTAATTATTTAATTTATTTTTTGAATATTGCTTCATATTATTTTGTTTTATTTTAATTTTTATTTATCCTTTTCCATTTAATTTAATTTATATTCCATTAAATTCTTATTTTATTAATTATTTAATTTATTTTTTGTATATTGCTTCATATCATTTTATTTCATTTTAATTTTTATTTTTTATTTAATTTATTTCATTTGTATTCATCTTTTTTCATTTAATTTAATTTATTTTCTTTATTCCATTAAATTCTTATTTTTTAATTATTTAATTTATTTTTTGAATATTGCTTCATATTATTTTTTATTTTAATTTTTATTTAATTTACTTAATTTTTATTCATCTTTTTCATTTAATGAAATTTATATTTTTTATTCTATTAAATTCTTTTTTTAATTATTTAATTTATTTTTTTTTTAAACACACGTATACTTTCACACTCAATCAAACAAAAATGTATGCATTTTTAACGGTAAATTGTGACAGCAACGATTTGCAAACATACTTAAAACAGCAAATATTAAACTGCCACATAAAAACACACTTTCCAGCAAACAGAAGTCAATTTATATGTAATTTTAGGAAAACTAGCACCAATAGCAGCGTTCTCTTGAGAACAAGCGCCAACAGAATACACGCTTAATTTGAAAAAAGGATGTAATGAAGTAAAAATATATAAATATAAAAATGATATTTTTAAAATTCAGCGCATTTTTGTTTGAAAAATAAGCGACTTCAAATGTAATATTGCGAAATGCAAAAAATAAGTATTCAGGATTCTACGAAACACTTTCATATCAACTGCAAAAAGCAAAATGTAGAATATTTTTGCAGGTTATTCAATAACTGCAGTGAGTTTTTGTTTAACTCTGTTGTACGTTCTTTTGCTACTCGCTTAAGAAACAAACATCCTTTTTTAAATATACTTTTGTGCTTTTAGCATAACAACGAACTACAAGGCTAGTTAAATTAGCGTCATACACACTATCACGTTTTGAAGTATTTTCATTAACAAATAATAAAAACTTTATAGCCAATTTAATTTCAAAGTGGCTCAGTCGCTCCCACAAAACTCAATACTTTCGGTCGCGTGGTGAAGGTATTTTTAAATACAACAATGGCATCGTATATCACTTTTTGTGGTTCGGCAAAGATGTTCGCCTCATTTTTATCGAAAACCTCCAGATCGCCCACCGTTGAGGCGCTGCTGTTGCTGCCGCTGCTGCTGCCGTTAGTTGAATTGCTGACGTCTTCGTCAGTGCCAATATCTAAAGTGACTGTTTCGTTGATGGTCTTGAAAATTTCGATTATGTAATTGTCATCGGCACGCATTTCTTCCAGCTGATCGGCAATGGATTGCAAGAAGAGACGCTGCGCCATAGTCGACACAACGCTTTCTAATAAGAGAGAGATAGAGAGAGAGAAGAAAGATTATAA
The DNA here is from genome assembly GCF_024586455.1 of Bactrocera neohumeralis. Lineage (NCBI taxonomy): Eukaryota > Metazoa > Arthropoda > Insecta > Diptera > Tephritidae > Bactrocera > Bactrocera neohumeralis. The sequence continues at coordinate 68,105,659 of NC_065922.1, forward strand.
CCTTATATATTTTAAAGGTTATTATACTCAACTCAATCCTATGTCGTCGGCTATGTTGTTTACAACGATTTTAGCGGTATAATCGCGTATTTCAAAGTCATCATCCATGAGCAGCGCCAGCGTTAGTCCAATAAACAAACGTACGAATGGTAATTTTTTCTTCTCCAAAGCTTTATTAAAATGTACAGCTATGTGTGATAAGATTTGTGCAGCCTTCAATCTGAAAGTGTTGAAAGTTAACTTCCATAAGTTTATATGTGGGTACGTATGTAAGTATATATTTGAGTATGTATGTATATATTTGAGTTGGAAACCGATAAATTTGAACAAAAAGCATAAAACATTACTTCCGGCTGCTCCCAGCTATATCACCTCTCACAGGTCGATTTCTTATAGCATAAGAGGATATAAAAATAAATCTATCTTGATTTGAATCATTCAACTTTTATGTACCCTGTGCAGGGTATAAAAATATCTCACTAACCTCAAACAGTCGGGATTCCAGGCTTGTGAAATTTCCAATAAATATTCCAAATAAGATAGCGATACCTTCGAGTCGACACCGCCTTGTTTAAGCACCAAACGCTCCACACACATGGTCAGCGGTGACTTAACATCACCCGTGTGCTTTTTAGACTCTTTCAGCAAGTGACTTAAAGTGAAATCGAAGTTATCCAATAAACTAAGTATGGCATACGCTTTCATCACACACTCCGGATAGTAGAGTGGCTTCGGCAGTAGTTCCTTCAGTGTGGCATGCAGAGCTTTACTCTGCCGCAACTCTGTGGCCAAACTATCGCGCATCTCAGCGGGCAGAGCGCGTACAAAACGCTGCTCTTCATGCGATATTTCGAATTCTGACAAATCCATTTCCTCCGGCCTTAGTATTAGTAGTATCACATTGAGGCAAACTTCTGCTTGTTCCAATTGCATGCTGGCATGTGTGAGCGGCGGGCAAAGCAGGTAATCGGAGAGCGCACCGAATGGCAGTGTCAAACGTAGAGTATGTAAATTGTAGATATAGAAAGATTTGCGCAGCACCGGATAGTAAAAGCTCAGTTCAGCATTGTAAAGCTCCCTGTGCGTGGTGAAGTAAAGTAAGTTTTGTATGGTTTGTTGTTCATAGCTGAGATTCTGTTGGCTGTTATGGCAAAAAGCAGTTATTAAAATAGTTTTAAATATATCCACAAATATAGTAAATACCTTTGTAGTATCTCGATAAAAATATCCAAAATTAATTTGAGTATAACGGCGTTTTTTATTTGAGTTTTCTCCTGAACTACCACCAATGTGGCCGCTATATCACCGACTAGGTCAGCATCCGGCCGCTTAACTGCTTTCAGTAACATGTAAATCTGAAATTATTTATAAATTAAATGAAATATAATATCTGCGCAGCGTAGACAGCTTAACTCCACGGTGCTCAAAAGCACAACGGATCAATACAATGCGTCGATCAGCGCCCTGAAAATTGGGTAAACATTTTCAATACCAATTGGCAGTGTGGCATGAACACACTAACCACCTTGATAGGGCTCAAGGCCCATCTAAAACCTCTGCCGTACTTCGGGTCCGGCACCCTGTTGCAATGCAACTCCACATTCGACTGACAAAGTCAGTTCTTCCCGCGATTTGGGTTTTAACCACAGCCACCACAAATCTCCACAAAGGGCCAAACCCAATGAGCAGACTTGAGCGAACTCCAGGGGTTACTGCTCCCCGTGGTACCGGGTTAAAGTCTTTGGTATGACCTTGTAGCCGAAGCTACGACCAGTCGCCTCTTACGACAGGCATAAATAAAGATAAATACAGAGTTAAATACAAATCGACAAAGCGCTTTGAGTCTGTCACAAATTTGTTGAAAAGGCTGTCAGTTTCGGTTATTTTTTCTGGTTCGCCGAAGGTAAGACTACCGAGATGTTTCATTCTTAACTAGCTTCGAGCTCAGCGTATTGTCGCTCTGCTGCTACCTGAAGGAGGCTGCACTTCGTATCAGTATGTACGTCTACTGCCGACTCCTACAATCAATATCCCTAGAGTAGCAGAGAAAAACCCGTCACGAGTAGCCTGTGCGAGGCACTCATTCAAGTTGTCAGCTTCCCGGAGCCTTATAGCGCACTTCGCAGCAATATACCACTCCGTTACGACCATTCTGTCGCAAAGAAAACTACATATGAGGTGCTTGAGGTTCGATTCAACCTGAAACTTTTCGAGTTTATTAAGCGCCGTCTCCGGCCACACATTTTTAAAGGCCTTGATATCGAGAAAGGTGTCTACCGCAAATTACGTATGTATAAGAACATAACACTACTTGTTGCAAAACACTGTCGATCGGCCTGCCTTTGCATTTAAAGGTAGGATACGCCTGAACCTTGAGTTCTCATGACAGCTCTCTACACGTTCGCAGAAAGCTTTCTTGGCTATCTTCAGACTTATAGCTTCTAACAAATTATTTCAAAGTTTGCCAACTATTTTTCACGGCAGCTTTTATGGCATTGAGACACTGTGCGCCAGCTCGAATTTCAGGTAGTTGCTCAAAGAATATTTCCAACATAAGCTTGTAGAAGATATGCGGCAATAAAATAATGCTTGACACTTACCTGCAGCAGTTGGCCATGTAAAACATTCAAATTCAAGTTCTTAGGACTATCAGCCGAGATCTATAGGTACACATAATAAAAAATTGCAACAGAAAAATAAAATAATAATATTAAATCTAAAATAAAACCAGTTTCGTACGCACCACAATCTCAGCACACATCTGCAGTACAGTGGCCGGTATGGCATCCTTGGAGACTAGCGCCACAACAGCTTTTGCCGCTAGATAACGCGTCTGCATTTCAGGACAACTCGCACAATTCGCTATGTACGGTATAAACTCGCTTAACTGTAAGTAAACAGAGCATTACAAAATTATAAGAATGTCTACTTGAAGAAACAGCGGCAAACCACCTTCAAATTGGACTCCGTGCCCTCCAGTGCGGACGGATATAGACGACTCAACAACAACAATAGCGGATGTAGGTTATGCGCCTTCTGTTGCTGCTGCACCAATGCGCTGGCTTCTTGCAACTGCGCCAGAAAGAAATCATACAATTTGGGATAACGCAAAAAGAACACCCGTCCGGTCATCTTATTGCGCACATTCAAATTATCGGAATCGCGCGTGCGCTGCACACCGAAAATGCGTGTAATAAGCGCCGCAAAGAGTAAGGTGGCCGAATTTTTTTCCGACCACGTTTCGGCATTGTAACCACGTATGGCGCAAATGACACCGTCGCTCACATACTCCACCACCGCCTCATTCAGATCGGTGCAACGGAAGAGCGCACGCAATATATTCAAGGCATGCGTACGCGATTCGGCGCTGCGTTCGCGCGCCGCACATAACTGCAGCAAATGTGACATGGCATAGTAGAGCGATTTGCTGGAGCCCACGCGCAATTCGGCTGTAATGAGCGCCTGCACCATGAACGGCACGCCCGCGCTTCGACGTGTCGCGCATATCTTCTCATTCAATTGTTCGTCTTTCGCAATGAGTGCGAGCAATTCGCGTAACCATTGCATGGGTAGCGAATTCAAATCGACCACCTCCAGGCACCACAGACGACAACAAAGTTTTAAAAAGCCAACATAGGCCTGTTCGAAGGCTCCACGATGTTTGGTTTCGGCCAGTAACTGCTTGAAATGCTCGCCGATCTCAAGCAATTGCTCTTTGGTGATGAGAAATCGTTCGGTAAATTTACTCAGCTGTATATGTGACTCCAACACTATTTCGCCCAATATCAGTGATACCTCCTTGACGGTGCGCCAAGCGCATAGCAGCACCATTTGCGGTGTTGTCTTCACATTAGACAGATCGGCTTTGGCTAATTTGGCAGAAAGTATTTTAGTATTAGCATCAGGGGCCGTCAGCTCTTCGCCATACTCCGCGGGCAGTTGGCTGAAATCATTCGGCAAATGACCTTCAGGTGATGAGCTATTCACCACAGGCGATACAACGGTGGTCAGCTCCTTACACAATACAATCAACTCGGCTATTATTATGCGCCATGGTATCTCTACTTGCAACTTATCAAATTCGAGTAGCTGTAAGATGTGCTTTACGGCAAATAGAATGCCATATAATGGATTCAATTTGGCCGCTTGCAGTAGACTCTCTTTAGCCAATTTCAGACCAGCTTTCAGTTCTTGCAGGAGCCAACGTAACGCGGCATAGTAGTAGGGTTTATATTGCGTTGGCTCATAACTGCCAAAGCTGCTGATGTGTTCGTTTCGATTACAATAAAATTGCAATTGATATGCGCCGGTTACCGAATCGGCTGGACGGACCGATGTCAAGTTTTTGCAGATATGTGCGAGTGTGATATTCAATTGATGTTTCTGTATTAAATTGCAATTCAAATTTTTTTCAATGAACGTCAAAGTACTTGCAGCTGACGCCTTGTTGGCTTCGTATGAGTCAGCAAGCACATCGGCAAGCGCTTTAACGGTATTTGGTGGTAACACGTCATCAAATGATATATCGCGATTTTTGCAAATCTGTAAAGCCGTTGATAAGAGTTGTAAAGACACTGAACGGCGACTGAAATTGGCGCCCTGAAAGAGAGAAAGCCTATTAATTTGCATAAAAATATTTTACGACTACATACGAGGTACTAAAAAATAATACTAAATAAAAAAATACGAGGTGTGTTCAAAAAATTAGGTGACTAATACGAGTAGTTTTCTGGCACTTTTTCAACGTTCCACGACGTTTGTAACGCCCAAAAGACAACGTACGAGACGCTAAAAATTATATATGTATGTACATATACAAATGATCAACGTGACGAGTTGAGTTGATTTAGTCATGTTCGTCTGTCTGTCCGTCCGTATACATATGTATATGCGATCTGAACTTTTGCACCTGTCCTTTTCTCACCAAGAAGCTGTTCATTTGTTGTTGTTGTTTTAACGGAACCCCCTTAGGATGGTAAGGGTCACTTGTGTTGTCGTCGACGTCATCTAACGGAAGGCCCAAGAAACGTGCTGTTTCGACGGGGTCGAACCAGAGGGAGGAGGGTGTTAGATGAGTAGGGTTCGTAGGGCATGCAAAGAGGTGGTCAGTATCATGCGGAGACTCGTTGCATGCATCATTTTGTTCATTTGTCGGAACGGCCGCTATCGGACCACTGTAGCTAAGAGCTCCCATACCAACTGCACGATCGGAACCAAGTGCTTGTTCGGCATGGGTTATTTTCTAAGACAAAGATATGTACAAACTATAACTACTATACAAACTGACCGATCAAAGTTCGTGTAAGGAATTTTTTTGTATTTGTGAAGAGTATTAGAACTACAGGACGTCACGAGTTTTCGAGAGAAAAATTCTGCGAAAGATTTATGGTCCTTTGCGCATTGGCCACGGCGAATATCGCATTCGATGGAACGATGAGCTGTACGAGATATACGACGACATTGACATAGTTCAGCGAATTAAAAGACAGCGGCTACGCTGGCTGGGTCATGTTGTCCGGATGGATGAAAACACTCCAGCTTTGAAAGTATTCGACGTAGTACCCGCCGGGGGAAGCAGAGGAAGAGGAAGATCTCCACTCCGTTGGAAGGACCAAGTGGAGAAGGACCTGGCTTCGCTTGGAATATCCAATTGGCGCCACGTAGCGAAAAGAAACGACTGGCGCGCTGTTGTTAACTCGGATATAATCGCGTAAGCGGTGTCTACGCCAATTAAGAAGAAGAAGATTAGAACTACAGGCGAAAATTTCATATCGAGAGCTTGATAAAATTTTTCATTTGCGTGAAGCAATAATTCATGATTTGGAACCGAATGATTTTTTGACAAAAACAACAATAAAATAATGTTAATTGTTAAACTTTAGTTCTAGTTTGAATTCAAGTGCAGAATTTCATGAAGCGGCGAAAATTTTCTGCGATTGAAGATTTTTCGCCACGATCCCAGTTAGGTATACACCAAAATTCTTATCAGCAGTGATTTGAGAATTGGTAACTGCTTTGTTTGAACTGTGGGTGAATTAAGGAAGTAAGGATTATGAATTTAACAGTAAACCTTACTTAAACTAACCTTACTTTTGGCACACCGCGTACTAATATTTGTATGATATTACTGACTGATTGATAAATATAAAATAAATAATAAAAATAAATAATAAAAAAAATAATAAAAATTATAATAAATAACCGTAAACATACCTGGAACAGATTTTCCACCAATTTTTTAATAACATCGCGCAAAAATTTCAATTGCAATGGCGCATCAGCACCAATGCCTTTACCAGCAGCGTTTGCCGCATTACTTGCCTTGGCGGGTTTATAATCTTTAAGCACTTTAGCAAGATTTACTTCGCAACGACTTAGTGCTTTGTCGAACAAGGCTAGCATTTTTTGACGTGTCGCTGGACTTTGACAATTGGAATTGTATTCGAGGAAGGTAAGCAAATTTTCACATTCCAACAATGTCAGCAGCTCCGTTGTCTTATTTGTCTCCACCAACAAGCGCAAGGCCATAATGCGCGTTTCATCCGAATTGCAGATAATGCTGTACACAAGATTGCTGGAGAATTGCTCCATTATTTCGGTAAAATCATCAACTTTAATGCCCGCCGTACGCACAGCCCACAGTACCGACAACTTCGTGCTAATCGGTATTTGAGCTGGATGTTGTATGATATGCTTTACAATTTTCGGTTCATATTTCACCGCTTTAACAATTAGCGTTTCGACGTCACCCAAACGCGCGTCATCAGCAGTGGCTATCACAAGCAGATATTCGATCCAGAGTTTGACCCAAGCTTCGTATCGCACCTCTTTGTGATTGGCAAACATAAGTGCTATAAAAAATATGAAATATATGAAATGTATATAGTAATATGTTTACTATTTTGTAAGGTGTACTTGTTTAGCTGTACTTACTCTCAAATAAGTTGTTGACCATGAAATCACGACCGAGCTGTTCGGCGAAAATGTTTGTAAATACTTCGGAACATTGATGTATTATGGCATCAGCGCCCATAATTGCGGCAGTTTGTTGCAGCACTACACATTTCATAGAAAACGACAGTCGCTCAGAATTGCAAGCATCATAAATCTTTTGTATGAGAAAGTCAAATTTAATTTTTTTGGCCGCTGCCACAGTATTACGCAGCAAATCCCGACACAAATGCCGCACGCTATCCATGTGATGCTCTAAATACCCAAATGTAAATATTAAAAGTTTACGTAATATCAACTTGGCATCATCGGTAGGTGATGCTTGCGGCTTTAATTCAAAAGTGAGTATAATTTTTGATATCTGATAAAGTGCACGTGTAGCGCAAAGTAAAATATTCGGCACCGTCGCATTAGCGTTTGCAATTTCCTCTATCTTGCTGCAAATGTCGCGTATATCTGCCGAGATATGTTGAAAATCATGGTGATCGAAAGTATTGACGATGCCAACACATAACGCAATCTCATTGGGATTCTTCGTCAGTTTGACTTCTTGTATAAAACTTTCATAGGTAGCCGTTAGTTTGGCGTTGTGCGCTAATAAAATACCAGAATTGGTGCGTGGATCCATGGGTATTTCGTCGTCGTGTACAATTTGCTGACATAGCGCAGCTAACTGTTTGAGTGTGTCACTGTGTATTTCTTTGACTTTTGCGCCATACTCCTGTACACAGCTGAGTAGCAAGCGTATAGCATTGTGTACATACAAGTAATACTCATTACGCACGGAGGGTGAACTAAGCACACTAAAACGGAATATAATATGAAATTGTAAATAATAAATAAACAGTTTGTTTGAATTGTTGTCACAAACCCCAATTCGGTAAGATATTTTTGCACGGCCGCGCTGAGAAAAGGAAACACATCAACTATGCTGTGCTGAAATGCTTTAAGGCCACAATCGAAATTCTCGAAACAGCCAGACATTGAAGTGACTGTAAAATTCCAAGTGCTGCTCTCAGTCTCTCCTCTGGTTTCCTCCACTAAACGTTGCAATGTGTGTGACAAAGCGTTTACAATGGATGTTTCATCTGTATCACCGGTGCCCAGCCGGGCAGCTGTAATTAGAAGCCTGCATGAAGAAGTAAAGAAAAATATATGCCGATTTTAAATTGAAACAAATTTACTGCAAAACTTTAAACTACTTACCTAAGTATTTGATTACGTACGGGATGCTTAAGCGGACAATGAAAATATAAGTCTGCCAGAAATTGCAATGCTTGGATATCTCTACTAAGGTTTTTAAATATCTAAATTATAAAATATTTTAAAACCGTAAATTTATGTTTACAATATGTGTGTATGTATGTACTTACATTTTTCACGGCCGCCACCTGTGCTGGTATGGAATTAGCACTCTTTAATTCAATACAATAACTCGCGTCGGCTATATTTTAAGATAAAAGCACAAACGTGTATATTTTGTTTATAAATTTTAATTAAAGCTTACAATTTTCGTAAAGTTTTGGCAACGTGACAAGCGTAGTCCGCATTTCGGCATTCTTCTTTACATTGTCCCCTGTCTTCACCGAAGACACACGCAAATTTAGTGAATTCATTGCTTTCTGTTTATTTAGTTTTTCTTTCCAACAGTTTATACAAAATATGAATACAAATGTCTTTGATATTAATCTGTGATATTTCAAAAACCTAGAAAACTGATAGTAATATAAGCAACAAAAGACCGCAAAAGCGGAACTATCAGCTGTGCTAATAGTGTTTACCACTCCTACTTTTCTCCCTTTCATTTGTTGATAACACGGAATCTGCCCACTTAAATGTTGAAGTTGACCACACTTTTCTTAAAATCAGCTGTTCGAGTTGCTGATAGATATTAAAAAAAATATGTAAATGTTTTATTTCTCAATGATAAAGGATTTTCGGTAAACTTCAAAGCGTAATTATTAAATACATTAATTAACTAAAAGGAAAGTTAATAACTATATTAAATTGAAGTTCTGACATTATACTTATATTAATAATTTAATTTACTGAAGTGTGGTAACCCTATCATTTGTAGTGAGTGCTGCACAACACGTGTAAGCCGTACTTTTATTTTACTGGTATTTTTTTAGTAAATTAATATTTAAAAGCAGTTTTAAAGCCCTTTTTGCAAATCAGTCACTAAAATGGGTAAGAAGACTAAAGTTGGAAAGGCGCGGAAAGATAAATTTTACCAGCTCGCTAAGGAAACAGGTGAGTACATATTCCAATTCCCAATGAAATCTTTACTTTTATTCATTTACTGCTTACAGGTTTTCGTTCCCGTGCTGCATTTAAGTTGGTACAACTTAATCGTAAATTTGGTTTCCTACAGCAATCACAAGTATGTATAGATTTGTGTGCAGCGCCAGGAGGTTGGATGCAAGTCGCCAAACAAAACATGCCCGTATCGAGCATTGTTGTTGGTGTCGATTTGTATCCCATTCGTCCAATACCAGGCTGTATAAGTCTTGTTGAGGACATTACCACCGAAAAGTGTAAACAGTCGTTGACCAAGGAGTTGCAGTCGTGGAAAGTTGATGTTGTACTGCACGACGGTGCTCCGAATGTGGGTCGCAATTGGTTATTTGACGCTTACCAACAAATATGCTTAACATTGAATGCGTTGAAACTTAGTACACATTTTCTACGTAGCGGCGGTTGGTTTGTTACAAAAGTGTTTCGTTCCAAGGATTATAACGCATTATTGTGGGTGTTGAAACAGTTATTCAAAAAGGTGCATGCCACTAAACCGAGTGCTTCTCGTAAGGAATCGGCTGAGATATTCATAGTTTGTCAAGGTTACTTAGCGCCCACAAAAATAGATCCACGATTTTTGGATCCTAAATATGTTTTTGAAGATTTAGATATCGAGGGCAAGAAAAAAAATGCCTTGCTGCATCCTGAAAAGCAGAAACGCGTCAAGGCCGAAGGTTACACAGAGGCAGATATTGCACTGCGTAACGAACTATCTGCTACCGAGTTTATGCAGTCAAGCAGTGGGTTAGGAGCGCTACAAAGTATAGGTTCAATAATCATCGATGATGAGCGTATCGCAAAACATCCAAAGACTACTCCAGAAATTCTAGAATGTTGCAAGGATATTAAGGTACTTGGGCGCAAGGATATTAAAGGATTGTTGGCATGGTGGAAGACCTTAAAAGATGAATTGTTTAAAAAACCTGAGAAGGAGACCACCGTTATAGAGGAGGAAGCTCCAAAGAAAACGCTGACACAAGAAGAAATAGAGGATATGGAAGAGGAAGAATTGCAACAACAAATAGCGGAACTTGCCGAAGACGAACAACGTGAGGTCAAACGGAAACGGAAGAAAGATCTCAGAGCAAAACAGAAATTACATGAAAAAATGAATCTAAATATGGTGATCAAAGGCGATGCGGGACCTCAAGAAGAAGCTGAACTGGAAATATTCGATTTAAAGAGTGTTAAATCACAACGTGAACTAGACGAAATGTTGGATGTGGTGCCTGATTTTGAAGTTGAAGGCGAAGCAGTCGAAGTACCGAAATTGCCAAAATATAAAGCTTACGATAAAGATGATAAGCGCCTGGATGATGATGCCAATTATGAAAACGACGATGAGCCCGATGTATCCGCGGAAGAAGATTCTGAAAGTGACTATGAGAAGGATGGCTTGGGTTTGAGCGAAGACGAAGACAATACAATCGAGGCACAAAAGAAAAAGAAACGCACCGAACATCCGCTTATAAAATCGGGAGACTTTAGAGATAAGGATACAAAACGTCAACAGCGTGTGCAATTGTGGTTCGAAAAAGATAATCTGCAACAAATAGATTCGGAAGATGATGAGGATTATGATTTAGATCGATTAGCAAATGAATATAAAAGTAAAGGTGTAGCAGTACTGGGCGAATCACAGCAAAATGCCGACTCGGCAAAATTACCGTTAGGCAAGAAAGCTAAAAGGCGTGCACGACATGATGACGCAAACGAGAAGTCGAGTTCCGAATCCAGCGATAGCGACTCTGATGCCACTGCAGATGAAGATGACGAAGATGGTGAAAAAAAGGTTGCCGGCAATATGGCAAAAGGTGAGTGGAGCATTAAATTATAAATTATGCATATATATATATATTTTTTTTTGTTAGAGCCAAAAGCGAAGAAGGTTCGACTTTCCGAAGAAGAGCTTGCTCTTGGATCTATGATGATTAAGGGCAAGAAAACACGTCGTGATCTTATAGATGGTGCTTGGAATCGTTATGCCTTCAACGACGAAAATCTACCACATTGGTTCGTTCAAGACGAAGATTTACATATGCGAAAACCAGTACCAGTGCCAAACGAAATCATAGAGGAGTATGAACGTAAAGTGCAAGAATTGAACGCACGGCCAATTAAGAAGGTAATGGAGGCTAAGGCACGCAAGCGCAAACACGCGCTCAAACGCTTAGCCAAAGCAAAGAAACAAGCTGAAAAAATAATGGACGACAACGACGCGACGGCGCAAGAAAAAGCAAAACAGCTAAGAAAGATTTACAAGAAGGCGCAAGAGAAGAAAAAGGAAATTACTTATGTTGTAGCGAAAAAACATCAAGCAGCGAAACGTGCGCGTCGTCCCGCCGGCTTGAAGGGACGTTACCGTGTGGTCGATCCGCGACAGAAGAAAGACAAACGCGCACTGAGTGCGAAATCAAAGCGCGAAAAGAAACGTAAGGGCAAAAAATAAGAAAACTATATTAGCACTAAATTTATACATATTGCTATGTACAGAATTACATAATAATAGTTATAGTTAATAATTGATTAAATGTATTTACAAATTCACAAAGAAGCTTTTTAATTTCAAACAGAAAAATTGGCATTTTTATACCCAAAAAAGGGTAAATTATGTAAAAGTAAAAGGATTTTTTTTTATTCTTCAAAGACAATAATCGTATGTATTCATTACTTTTTTACAACAGAAAACTAAAGCTGTTCTAAACGCTTAAGCAACTTAAATACATATATAGACAAAATACTTTGAACGGACTAAAATAAGAAATGAGAGTAAGCTTTTAACTTTAGAAATATTGTTGTACATATTTTTTTTTAGATAAGAACGTCTAAACTAGCCAACCACCAATTTTTTCATATATGTATGTATGTACTTTCTTATCTCTAGTTATAATATTTAAGAAAATATCCATATTCCTACATTCACCACTACAGTATGTACAGAAAATTGCATAAATAAGGCACCAATTCCTTTGTAAAACCCTTTGTAACCTTCCATAATTACAATGGTATTAAAACAATCTCCTATTCCTTGATAATATGTTAATAGCGGTTGCACACTCTCACCATTATCAAGATTATCTATAATAGTGTCAGTATCCTGTAGTAGAAGGCGATGCAGAATAGTTTCCAACGGATAAAACGTAATCTCGGTAACGATGCGTGCAATCAGATCAGATCTAATTTCCATTTTTTGATTATCCAATTCGCATGGTTCTAGTATTTTTCTTTTCTTACGTAAAATGGCCAAGGCAGAGTTTTTTACCAGCACTCTAGGGATACAGAAAAGTAAGTAATTATGGTTTGAAGTAGGTGTGCCGTTTACGGTACTCTGTAGTATAGATATAAAATTTATTACCTAAATTCGTATTTTGCGATTTCCATGCACATGTAAGGAAAAAATAGTGATTTTACGGATATTTGACGTTGGCAGTTAGTCGAACTGGTAGAACCGACACCGGGTAACATTAAGTTTCCTACAGTGCTCATTAAACAATATCTTTTTAGTCCGAGCGTAGCAGCTTCGATACTATAAGCGAAAATAGTGTAGACAAATTTGAATATTAAAGGAAGCAGGATATGTGCCACAACTTGTAATAAAAATAAATTACGAAAGTTACGAGTTTCGCGCAATTTATAACCACGCTGCAGTACTATAAGTAAATGATGTTCACTAAATATCAAGGAAAAAATTAAAAGTAATGTTTTTGTTTTGTTTCGTTTCGTTAATAAAAAATTTGAAAAAAAAAATCTTTTTTTTATTATATTTATATATGCAGTATTGCAAATAATGCATTAAAAAAACTAATTGAATTAACATTTGAGTTATTTTTTTATTTGTAGTCCCGAAACTTTTAATTAAGAAATTTTTTTAAATTTTGATCTTAAATACCGGAGTGAAAAAAAACCATTTTGTTTATCTTTTGATCTTTCTTTAAATGAGCAGAATTTTTAATAAAATATCAGGACAGTTTAGCTCTTGTCTTATGAAACACTACATTTTCAGTTTAAAATATGAAATTTTTTATCAGTTTTCATTCCAGCTTTTCATTTGAAAACTATTATTTTTTATTTGTTGCTAAATTTTTTTATCATAAACATTTTCTCAATTTTTACTTCAAGATGTTTGGAATTAAATATTTATTTTTAATAGCAATAGAAATGAAATATTCAATTTTTAATCTCAAAATTATTGAATTAAATTTTCGCAAACCTACTCAAATATATGCTAAACGCAAAAAACAAATATATGTATATTATTTTAGTTCTATACGAAATATAATAATAGTATATAATACTACGGTTAACCAATCTTATTTTAATAGAATTTTTTTAAGACAATTTTTTGATAGAAAATTTTTCTCACGAGCTCATTGACTAAATTAAGGTTCTACCTATAATTTCGAAATCAACAAATATTTTCACGTTGCGAGAATATAAAAAACATAATTTTTTGTTAATTTCCGTCTTTACATACATACATACCATTGGCGCATTATACAGACAACTAACGGAGTTTCGCCTTCATAGAAAAACATTTTGAAAATTAATAGCATTGAATGTTATTTCAGTCTAACTAACCTGTGAAAGTGTCATTTCCTATCAGCCAAGAAATGCCTTTTAAAATAAGGCTACAACCAAGACCTTTCCAAAATGTTTTAGGACCTTGACGATAATACAGTTGTATTATGATTGGCACTAACGAAAAAGGCAGTAAATGAAAGCTGTAAAATGATAAATGATTTGTTAATTATTAATAAAATTCAATATATCATTAAAGTGTTACCTTCGAGCTACGTTGTTAACTTGACATTGTTGACGCAAAACAATAAACGGATGAGAGAGCACATTATCGACGAACCAGCTGAACCACGTCAAGCCTATAGGATCATATTAATTGCTATATTAGTAACAAGTCAGCAAACTAAATTTCGTTTTAATTAATATTTAACTTAGAAGTGCTACTAGTAAAGTGTGTTATTATTATTATTTTTTTGTTCAATGGTTCATACCTTTGCTTTTATTCTTTGGAATATCTGATTCTGAATTTCTATACCTATTGTCACATAAACATCTTGGAAGTTGTGCATATTCATAATAATAATCCGAAAATATCTCTTCTTCATACCGTTGTCTCCGATTGTCGTTTCGTCTCATTGAATTTTCGTTGAGAAAAAGTATTTCTTGGTTTCTCCTTAAGGCTTCAATGAGATTTGCTGAAAACTCATATTCTTCTCTTGTTAGCAGTTCAACACGCCCAACACTAAATAAACATAAAATTAACTTGTTTTTAAGGATAAACATTTTTCCAGCTACTCACACTTCTGGTACACCCACACCCCAGTAGCGCATAAAAATTAGAAAGTTATCCTTATTATTGCATACTGGACATCTAAATAAATCGCCGGCTGAGTGTGCATACGTTTGTAAACACAATTTGTGAAACCAATTGTTGCAGCAACACGGCGAGCGCAACATTTTCGCTGGATTGAATTTATTAGTTCCTTTGAAAATTTTATCACGGCAGATGCAGCAAATTTCATTCGCGTTTGGACGAGACTTGGGCAATTTAACATGGCAATGACAATACGAAAGAAAGGGTGCAACAAATTGATTTCTGGCCCCATTTTTTAGGCCGCAAATAAAGTGAAATGTACGTTGACAATCACGTTGGCTGCAACTAATATTTGCAATTTTCTTTTTACAATAGCAGCAATTCTGCAGGTGCATACATTTCATAAAAAGCAAATTTACGAAAAAATTAATTAGTAGGCACATAAAGCAAAGAAAAACACTTTTTGAAAAATACTTTTAAACTACAAATAGCTAACCAACAAATAATTTCCGTTAATCCGTAAACTAATCTTATATTCTATTAAAAATTAAAACTGGAATTATCATTATTTCGTGAAAAAAATTTATGTATTAAAATAAGTATTTTTTCAGTTTGTTTATTTACCCTCGTGTTGAAAAGTCTGCGTTGATTTGAAATTTCATCTAGAAAGAATTCGTAAACCCCATAATCATCGTCTTGATGCCCTTGTAGCCCAGAAGAAAAGAACTGAAAAGATAATATGTTAAAATATAAATAAATAACGTAAATTCAGAATTATTTATTTATTTATTTATTCATAAGCTCAAGTTATTTATTTATAATAAAAATAAATTAAACAATTCTTTGATAATTTAAACATGATTCCATTTTTATAATTACAAATTTTACAACCGATAAGTTTGTTTGTTTGCTATTTGCACAATGCGGGCAACTTTGTTCAAGGTCACCATACTTTTTAATTCGGGGAATCCCATGATATGTTTTCCGCCCTCATTACTGAAAACTTGCTAAATCATATTTAATTATTAATATTCACGGTTGCGCTTTAGCATACCATCCCACAATTTCAGGGTTAAAAGTGCTCATAACTTTAAATTTCAAACCATAGAAATTTATATTTATAT
Source organism: Bactrocera neohumeralis (assembly GCF_024586455.1). NCBI lineage: Eukaryota > Metazoa > Arthropoda > Insecta > Diptera > Tephritidae > Bactrocera > Bactrocera neohumeralis. Next base: position 68,121,364 of record NC_065922.1, read on the forward strand.
ATGCATAACTAACCAAGCAATTTTTGTGCACCGCTATGTTTTGCTTTCTTATAAATGGACCACATTGAATTACATCTTGTTGATTAGAGCCGCAAAGCTGACACTGCATTATTAAAACTTTTAATATTATTGTTATTCACGCAAGTAATGAACAATAAATTCGAAAATATATTTAAAAGAACTTCACAACATACTACTTTTCTCAGACAGCTTATTAGAGATGCTAGATTTTTTGCAATAAATTCTATTAAAGATGTATGAAACTCTAACGATTTTCGATTATAAGTAAATTAATCGATACATAAATGTTTCATGGTAATCTTTGTTTATTTGAATTATATGCAATTGCTTCACCTTGAGGTGATTGTGGTATTCATAAGGGATTTTTAAATTATTTGATTGTCTGACTTTGAATAATCCTTTAACCTAATATATTTCACGACCATTTTCGGTCTACCTGCTACTCAATCTTCTATTAAAAATTTGTGGACAAATGGCAGCGCTAACGAAATGAAAAACTTTTAACGGCAGGTTTGACGGAAGTTTTATCTGACATCAGAACCATACCGACAAACGGTTATTTATTATTTATAGTTAAACATTAATAGATGCGTACTCCTTAATAATACAAATGTATTAGCCGAGTCAATAATATAAAAATATTAGCGTTTTGGCCAACTTTACCGCTTTTTATTTATTTATTTTTGTTGCTGTTAGCATCAAAAAAATTTTTACTTTCATGGCGTGGTATAATTGCATTGATTTTAATTATTAACCAAACTTACAATATTTATCGTTAATCTAATGTTACATAACATTATCATGCAATTTAGCTACTTCAGTTTAAATATATTATTATTATAAATTTTAGCATTTGAAATTTGAAAGCATATACAATTTAACAGACCACTCCTGTCGTCCAAGTGTAGATATACGATGTATGTATATATATTTGAAACTGTTAAAAATTAATCGCTTCATTATTAATTACATTAATCCACCGAACGATTCCCAATACTTTGAACGTCCAATTCACTATTGGTACTTAGGCTCGGCGAAATTGTCGTCGAATTCGAGATAAGTCCACGATCCAAATTATAGTATTGCATAACTTTTTGTGGTGGCCGACTAGAAATCACTTCAGTTATTTGTGTGACAACCCACTTTGTAAGCTTTATAACAGCAATATGTGCAGCGAACTGTAAAACTATAGCGCCAAAACCTTTATAGAGTCCTGAGAAACCTTCTGCGGCGACTGTAGTACGATAACAATCGATAGCACCCTGATAATTGGTTAGTATGGGTACAACAGCATAGCCATTATCGAGATTGTCAATAATAGTGCGAGTACCTTGCAATTGAATGCGATGCAGTATCGTTTCAAATGGATAAAATATCACTTCTGTGGTGAGCATTGAAATTAGATTCGAGTAAATTTCTACATTTTGATTCTCCAAAGTGTCGTCCTTATATTTAGCACCCTTGCGTTCTTGAGCTTGTTGGATTCGACGACGCATAATACGCGATGAGATACCTTTGATCACAAGTCTAAAGAATTCGTTTTACAGACTTATAATTTCAATAAATTCTTAAAAAAGACTTACCCAAATAAATATTTTGTAATGCCAACAGACATACACGGACCAATTAAAGCCCACGCCGGTAACATACGTCCTTTTTGTGGGGAGCTCCAATACAACAAACGTAAGCTTCCTTCTCGGAATACATCAAAAAGACCAGGTTTTTCACTGGCTATATCGCTCTGCACTGTCTCCACCAAGGAAGCAGAGTAAAATGGCATTACAACCGCAATGCTAACGCTATCCATTTTATCAATATATTTTCAGTTAATTAATATTAATAAAATTCAATTTTAATGAGTTTTAGTCATACCACTTTAGAACAATATGCTGACCAAATTTCTTTAAAGTTGTACGGCTATCCACATCTCTGCAAAATTAAATGATAATTTCATATAATTTTTACAGTTTCATGGCGGACGTAGCTTACTTTGGCCAATGTGTTATTTTGGATATAACGTCATCTACTGCTAACGACATGCCTCGAACAAGTAGGCAACTACCTAATCCTTTCCAGAGTGTAGTAACACCTTGGCGCCGATGCAGATGTATAATGCTGGGAACTAGCGCAAATGGATGCAAATGGTAGCTGTAAAATTTCAAAGTTGTTAAATTTAACAATGTTTGTATAAATTTCAATAAGTATACCGTCTGGAAGCATTGTAAACTTGACACTGTCGTCGTAATACAATGAACGGATGGCTAAGCAAATTTTCAGTTACCAAGCTGACCCACTGAACTCCTATACCGAGGTACTTCCGTATGGATATTTCTATCGCCAGAAAAAATCAAATAAATATGTAATTCAATGCGTCAAAAAGATTATGTTGAAAAACTATATTTTACCATCCTCTTGACTATCATAGTAGTTATCTAGCACTTTGTGCTTTTCTAGCGGTAATGACAGATCACGCTCTGAATTGACATATTTCAATCCTGTTGAACCACCAGTCGTCATGTCATGTGCTGAACCGCCTAAACTGTCAAGATAATTTTGTGTGTGCAATTGTCGTTCATCATGTAGAGGAAAGCTGAAATCGAAGGAAACTATAAGTAATGATACACCTAAAAAAAGCTGTTATCCACTTAAACTTACGTCATGTGAGAACGTTGTAAATTTAGTGTATTAGGTGGTACTAATGCACTCGCTCCAGCTCCGGTTGTAATGTTTGATGTGGTCATTATTGGCCCCTGAATTTGACTTGCACTAAATATATTACGAAGTCGAGTTTGCTGTTCAGGCTCGTCGCTATCATCATCCTCATTTTTTTCATTTGTCGCATACCTGTAATATATATGTAAATCACAAATCATGCCTTAAGGAATACCATTGCGAAACGAAAATTAATTATTTGCATTCACTCACATTAATGTTGAATAATTATTCATTCCTGCCATTACACGTCACGACACTACGCTTAACAGAATTATTATAATTTTGTTATTATTCCTATTTGTGCGCTCTTTATATTATTTTTAATAAGTTGATAAAAAGAAATATTTCTTCCTACTAAAATATAAAAATTCTTCAATTTCCCCTTAACCATCTGAGCAAGTGTCAGAATTTGGCAACTGATTTTTAACAAAAACAATGAGCTTCCGTATGTTCAGTGATAAGCAAAAAATTCGTTCCTGAAATTAAAATTTAAAATATATCTATAAAAAAAACTCTTTTACTAAAATATATTTTTTCCAACATTATTACTAACTATAAATTGAGGTAATATAGAATATAAACGTGTTTTTAATTCCGATAGTATATACGTGCGTTATCTATTTATATATATATTTTGCACGATATTTACGAAAATGTATATATATATTTAGGTGTAAAAATAATAATAGTTGGAAAAATAGAACTAAATTAAAATATCGGGGTCTGAACGAGAATTGGTTAAAAGGAGAAATACGTAATAGGAAAATTTATAATTCAATTATTGGACAAGTCTGACTGCGGCTCGCTCATATGGTACTAAAAGAAAACATTGCTAATGAATTAAAATTTAGTGCAAAAGAAAATTTATTTAATCAACAAAATGCTCCGCACACTTATTATTGACCTAAACAAATTGCGGTAAGCGTAAATTGAAATGAATAGTTTCATTAATTAAAAATGTAATGTCTTAACTAACCTCAAATTTTAACTACACTCACTAGTCTAAATCCAGTCGTGGTTACACAAGTACGGGAGAAAGGACATTTAACCCGACCGCGTTTGAGAAACCCTTACTGGTTTGTACGCAAAGAAAGATTGGTAGGTAAAAAATTGAGAAGTTAAGATTAACTGACAAATACTAATTTAATTTGCCACAAGGCTCGTGATACAACGGTGACAACAGAGAACAAAGCTTTCGTCAAAGAAATAATAAAAGACAAATATGGTCCTCCGGCAATTATTAAAGGTATACCTTCCTACGACCAATCAGCTTTAATAAAAACAGAACAATTCGAGCGACAGCCATGGCATGAAAAAGCACGTCGTTGTGGCCTTATAGCTCGTAAAATTGGACAGTATCCACTTTGGTTGAAAAATGGTGAACGTATACGTACCACATTGTTACAGGTTGTGGACAATCATGTAATTCGCTATATACCTCCTCATGAATACAAGCCTGCGCAAAAGCCTAATGTTGCCAATCTGAATAAATTTGGCTGCCTGCTAGTGGGTGCCGAGTCAGTAGATCCCTCCACATTAACCAAAGAGTATTGCGGGCTATTTCGTGATTCTGGCGTTATGCCTAAACGTAACTTGGCGAGATTCATTATCTCCCCAGAAGCAGCGATACCTGCCGGCACACCATTAAATGTTGCACACTTTAGAGCAGGCGATTTTGTTGATGTACGAGGCAAAACGTAAGCGTTTAAGAAAATCCAAATCAAATAAAAGACTGATTTTCTATAAAATATTTTCCTTTAGTGTCGATCATGGCTTCCAGGGAGTAGTAAAGCGTCATGGATTTAAAGGAATGCCTGCTTCTCATGGTGTAACAAAAACACATCGTCGGCCTGGTAATATAGGTGGTGGTGGCGAAAAAGGGCGTGTATGGCCGGGCACAAAAATGCCTGGTCATATGGGTAACCGCTGGCGTATAGCGAAAGGATTGCGTATCTGGCGCATAAACACCAAATATAATGTGATGTGGGTACAAGGCAGCGCCATTCCAGGATCTACCAATGGACTTGTATATATTTACGATACAATTTTACCGCTGCGAAAACATAAAACAGCTCCACCTTTCCCCACTACTTTTGAAGAAGAGCTAGAAGCATTAAGTGGACCATCAGATGATATATGGTATGAAGACGTGCATAGTTTCAAAGATGATACTATAACTTTCCAACCAGAAACGAATTAAAGTAAAAACTTGTTAAAGAAATTGTTGTAATTTTATTAAAAATATACCACCCCTAATATATACATGTGTAAATATACAAATTCTTTCTAAATGACTGCATTTGCCCAATGTCGCATTATAATACACTGTTTTTCTGTAATTCGTAATATTTCTCGTCATTATTTGACATTAACTTAAGTTTTCCTTCACGTTGCAACTTTTCAAGGTGATGCCCAACATTATAAGCAGCAGCCGGCCACAATTGTTCTGGTGTCTCTTTATATACATCACGTACTACATCCATAGCTTGTAATGGTTTATTAGGATTTCGACTAAAGAAATCTAGTACTTGTACTTCGCGCTGATTTCTATGATTAATGTAGTATTTGATTTTGTCAACTGGTTCCTATAAAAACATATAACGAATTTTATAAAAATGCAACGAATTTTTATATTCAGTATTTTACTTCAATTATATTGCCATGTGCAGGATATATCACTTCAGGTTTTATGCTCAATATTTTGTGCAAGCTTTTCATGTAATCATATAATTCTTCAAATACTGCGGTACCTTCACCTAAAAAGTACAAATTGTAAAATCTGAAAACCTTGTTAATATATTTTCATACCCAAAATACAGTCACCACTAAACAGTATGCCATCTTCCGTGGTCAACACAACATGATCTGTTGTATGGCCCGGGGTATGCACAATTTTCACTTTCGCACCCTCTACACTTAATTCTTGTTTATCCTGCAATGGATGTACCTTAATATTTGCGGGTATCTCTGGGCATACATCTAATGCGTCGGTACGTGGGAATTTATAAACCAAGCAATCTAAATGTATTTAAAGAAACATTAAGCGAATTAACTTTAAGAACTTGGAATATCAGCTTATTACGAACCACTCGCAGCGCACGTCTTTATCACATCTTTCACCCCTCCTACATGATCATGATGCCAGTGGGTAAGTATAATTGTACTTAATGCTGCCTGTTCCTGCTTTAAAACGGTTGTTAAATTTTTGATATACTCCGGCACGTCCACATCACCAGTGTCTATCAAAATACGTCTTAAGAATAGTGAAGATATACATACGTACATAAGACTTACATATGTATATCCATTTAAGAAATAATCTTTGACCTACCTTTTGCCTGTTCCCAATAAATATGTGTTAGTACCTTGCAAGGTCATCGGCCCGGGATTGCAGCCTAATATACGTATAATTGATGAAGTGAGACGAGTAACAGGTGGTATTAATGCCATTTTAAGAATGTTTGCCACTTTCTAAATAAAAAAATTTTCGTCAGTATAAATCGGTGATAAATCTTATCAGTACTGTGAAAACTAGAATGTAAACAAAAACAAATGTTCTCTAAATTGTCAATCGCAAATATATTTTAGCACAGGGTTACAAGAAACAATAACAGTACGGCGAACAAAAATATTTTCCTTTGCTACACCCCATTTTGTAACGGAATAATTGCTTTCAAAACAAGTAATAATGACAGTAAGATTTTAAAATATATTTTGGTTTCCTTTCGAGTGCAACTGATTTACTTTCATATATTTTTCTCGCAATTTGATTAAACTTTTTTACTATTTACATACAAAATGTCTACTACTACTACTATAAATAAATTGGCATTAGCTGAATATTCCGCCGAATTGATGGTGTATTTCGAAAAACATAAAATTATCGAAATTATAACGGTGAAAAACAAAAAAACCAATCATATTTGGTATAACCTGACTTTATATAAAATGTTTACAGCGTTTAATGGTTGAAATTGGCTTGATTCGTCCCACTAATCCACAAAACTGGATCGCTACCAATATTCGGCGCATTGCAGATGAGTTTTATCATAAGTGTTTAAAAGCAAGCTATACATCCAGCAAAATTGGTAAGGCGAGGAAGAGATCTTTACGAATTTCTTTAATGTGCTGAAATAATTTGTTTTATGCTACTCTAAAGATTATTACCAATTGCCGCGACATTTTCACCATCGCATAGTTATATTTGGACGCAGTGGCTCGGGTCGCAAAACTCAAGCGCTGGCGATAGCAAAACGTTTTAATTTAATTTATAGTAAACTACAATCACTTAGAATTTTACATACAAACATATATTAATAAGTTTACACAAAATTTAGTTGACGCCGAAAATTTGATTTACACAACTTTCTTTCGAAACGATGAAGTCGCACAAAAGTTACATAAGGCATTCTTAGACAATGTGGCAAAGGATAAATCGTCTGCGGTATCAAAAGCCATACAGCAGCGCTTATTACAAATAGATGCCCTACGACAAGGTTGGGTATTGATTAATTATCCACGAAATGTGGAGGAATTCACCGAGATGTTTGAGACCTACAAAATACCACCCAACAAACTTATTTATTTGCAATGTCCGGAGATAATGGCGATGCGACGCCTAGTTGCAAAGCCAAATTTGGGGTGCCCGCAAAATACTTGTGAATATATAGAACATGAGGTAATTCAACAGGTTATATAATACAAATATACATACTACTGTGATCTAATTTATAGATGAATTTTTAATATATGTACATAACACGCGAATTTCGAATCATCGCTTTAAAGGAGATGAAATGGACAAAATTTACCTTTCAATTTGATCACAGTAGTATGTATGTATGTGATCTAAGTGTTAAAAAAATTAGCGATAGTGTATTTACTTAAATATATTCCATTCAATTAAATTAAATAGATGGCATATTTCTCACAAAACGAAACAGCAATAAACGACTACCTGCAACGTCGCCATGAGACCATCTATATAGACTCAACACCTTGTTTTGAGGCTGTGCGTACAAACTTATGGACACAAATGGAGCGTTTGCCTTATGTAATGGGTTATAAAATGTAAAAAAAAAACTTTATAAAAAAAGCTAAATTTGCAAGTAGAATTATAAATGGCAGTGCTTTAATTGCTGTTACTTAGTCTAGATCGTAGCTAACTTTTTTACAAAGCACATTTGTACATACGTATACATATTTTATAGAATTGAAATAATATATTAAACCATTGAATCAGTACTTCATTTTGCAAAGCATGCACGATACCAAGAAAAATATAGAAATATTAATCATATTTTTTTTAGAAAATTAACTTAATAGATAGAAGTGCTAGTCGGTAAACATTTGAAATTAGAATTAACGGGTGCATCCGTAATGTGCTTGAAGCCAACTTTATATCTCTATACCTGCGCTAAAAACCAATGATTAGCTTGTTTGGCTAACTGTGGCTTTATAGTTTTTCAAAATTATACACTAGTTTTCATAATAATTTGTCTTCCATTTTTTTTTTTTTTTCAAACAAATAAGCTTAACTATGACTAGCCACCTCTCCCGTTGTCGAACCAGTATTACTAAAATATTGTTGCCTACAAAGTTCCTCCATTACATCATGATTGTAAGTTGAGTGTAGCATGAGTCCTAAAACACCAGCACGTGATGCCATAAGATGTCGTATGTGACGTTCTTGTTCCAAAAGTTCATCCATTTTCAGCCACTGACGCACTCGTTCTAAGTCGATTTCGGCGCGACGTATCTTTTCCCAAACATAGTGCTTGAAGCAGCTCTTTTTAGGTGCGCGACAAAATTCACCTGTTGGCTTGAAAACGTTTGCCACTAGCGGACAACCGCATACATCAGTCTCACTAATTTTCGGATCCTTACAGTGCTCTGGACAGAGCACGCGCAAACGTTTACAGTAAGTTTTACTAGCAGGATTATAGAAGTCACAGAACATTGAATTGCCTTCGATGCGTGTCTTGAAAATGCTACCAAATGATGCTTGTGATTCATATTTGTTAAAACATTTCTCCATATGTTTGATAGCGGTGCGCGAGTGTATTTCGTGACCGCAGGTAATGCAATACATCGATTGCTCATCTTCGATGTCATTATTGTCTTGTGCACGATTTGTATCTAGCGTACTATGCTTGGCACGGTCAACAATCATATCCAGCTCCATGTGTCGCTTATCGAGTTCGGCTAATGCGAAACGAACCACCGCCTGTTTAGATCGTATCTGATCAAGTTGTTTTTTGTTTTCTTCTTCAGCTCGACAATTGGATAGATTCCATTCTTGCACACGTTGTGGCAGCACCTGAAAAAATTAAACGCATAAATTTAAAGTGACAAAGATATGGCAATTGGAGGTGAAAATATGCAATTTGTAGATTCGAAACTTACCTGAAAAATACGATTGGTCGCTAAATTAATGCCACACACATCGCTGCAGTACTTCGACTGTGGTCTTGCATTGTTTCTGCAACGAGGTCCATAACATTGTCGCACGCCTTCTAAATCTGGATTGATAAATACTTCCGGACTTAGTGAGCGTTTTCGTTTCCGTGAACGTTCTTTCGGCTGTTTTTCCTTACGTTTATGTCGAGTGGGCACTGGTACTGCATTTTGCTGTTGTGTAGGTGGTTGCAATTGTTGCTGTTGAGTTGTTGTTGTTGACGGAGCTTGACACACACGCATCTCACAACGCGGCTTATGACCACCCACACGTATGCGACATGATTCGCATATTCCACAGTTTGGAGCGCGACAACCCTCACAATTACCACAGCGACTTTGTAATTGTTTACTTCCACCTAAAGTTATCGCGCCAATATTGACCTCACGTTGGTTTCCTTGTTCCTTTGCTTTTTTACGTTTATCAGTGTCAGTAATACTAGTAGCTCCACTTGGCGCTGCAGTCTTTTCGACTGGTACAACTCGGAACACAGTTTGTAAACTAGGATCTTCTTCTTTGCATCGCTGGCAATAATAGTGCCTAATGTGTTTAGCCTCCTTCTCAGTGATATTTATGCAGTCACCGTGATACCATTCTTCACAGCCATCACAACCGCTAAAAAATAACGCCCATTGATTAATAAAAATTAATGCAAATTTTTTGGAAAATTTAACTTACATCATGAAGCGAGAACAATCAGAAGTTCTGCAAATGCAATATGCCTGACCATCCTGCTTCATTATAGTTGCGATTTTAGACTTTCTTTCTGGCAAGTCGAACTCACGCGCTATCTCCTCTTTCTACATAAAAAACAATAATAGTTAATTCATAAATTCGTAAAATATTGAAATTTCTCTTACTGATTTCTTATATTTTCGCTTATCAGCCATTTTTCGTGAATGCCAACTAATTATCAAGGGAAAGTATTAATAAAAACAATTGTTTAAATGGTGAGCTTGCCACATGTATCGAACACAAACCACACCATATGTATTTATGTTGGATTTACAAATATTAAATTTTTTTGATGCATTTAAAGAATTTCAACTGAGCACTTTAACAAGCTATTAATTAAAAGAAATGTATTTTTTTAGGATGATATATAAGAAATATAGGAAGTAAATATTTTAAATCAGAACATTAAAACTCAAATCATAAAATCATAAAAGTACATTATTGTAAAACATGTCTTTGAGTGCAACCCTGCTTAGTGCGAACTTTTACATATATTTTTCATTCCACACACTCCGCTTAATATTTGTGCTGATTTGTGCGTGTAAGATTTTATCAGTTGTGTGAAAATTTTGTAAAATAGTTTCACCGCATAATACTATTATTTTTTAATTATATAAGAAAGATAAATAAGCAAAAGAAGTAGTAAAGAAGCATAAGGCACATTATTAACTAAGAAAAACATGATATACGCATGGCAAACATAATATTTTAATAACCAGTGAAATCGAAGGTGAACAACAACAACAAAGTGGAACGCCAACCCTCCAAAATTGTGTTTTCGCACATTTGCCGCCGATTTTACCGCGTGAAAAGTTGGCTGCAAACGAATTTGGCTCAAATAAATCTAAATTGAAAGCGTTCGTATAAACGGTTAGTAAACGTTAAGGTTTTTGTATTTATAACTTGTTATCTAAATAGTACAAAACGCGAAAATATGGCAAATACTTTTATTGAGTGGTTATTATGAATGGACGTTTAATTACCGCGTCGGCGTTTTATGTTTTTGGAGATATGATGTTCTCAAGTAAAATATAATCTTTGAATATTACACTTACTGCTTTCTTTTTTTTATACGCAATAAATGTGTAAATAAAGCTAATAGAACAAATTTTGTTGCAAACTTTATATACCTACTCAGTGTATACAAGTTTTAAAGATGTATTTGGAGTCGGAAAGTTATATTTTTTATGATAGTTTTCTTTTTTGTTGCAGAGACTACCAAGTAGGCTTGTAACTAACGCGGTTGAATATAACCTCTTTCACACGATGATACCCACAAACACAGGACTACATTCGGAAGATCACATATATTGCCAACGTCAAAACAGTAATATGACTTTAGAAATACGACAAAATCATCGTGTACCTCTGCAAGCGCAGCAACAATTTTCGCAACAAATCCAGCATACTTTATCACCTCGACAACCACAATTACCCCAACAGCAACAACAAAATTGTAGTGTATCAAACAGACTAGACGAAGTAACGCAAACGTTGCAACAGAACCCTTCACAGCAGCACCAAAGGGCGACAGTTTCCGCTACCGTTTTTACTTCGCACGATTTGGCTGTCGAGAGTGTGATGCCAGGCATATATTTAACAAAGAATTTTATCGCCTGGAATGAGGAAAATTTACGTTCTCATGGCTTTACACATATCATAATAATTGACAAGCACATACAGGAATTGTATTATCCTTCACCCATATTTAAATTATCCACTGAAAATACCACTGTTGATGCATTTGATACATATGAATACTTTAGTCATCCAGCCACTGCGTCACTCAAATTTGGTAAAGAATTTGAAGCGATTGATTTGAATTTTGGCGAAAAATCCTACTTGACCACTGTGTTGCCGAATTGCTATCGCGCTGTTAAATTTATAAATAAAGCCTTACTAGCGGGTGGCACAATCCTGGTAATCGATTGTAATGGCAGTGAACAAAAGTGTGTGACAATTGTTGTGGCGTATCTGATGTACAAGCATAATATAAATTTTAGGTGAGTTTTATGTTTAAACATTTTTGCGCATAATTAAAATATTACATGCATTATTCAATGAATCGTTGCAGCAAGGCATTTTCGCGCCTAAAAGAGCACTATGAAAAGGCTGATCTGGATCGCTTCTATATGACACAATTGTACGAATATGAACCAATATTACAGGTGCAGCGTGCACAATCACGCGGCCAGAGTTGTTCACGTGAAATGTACTCGGCCATACTGAAACGTAAGAAGGCAGATGATGAGGAAACGAGCGTATATGATGGTAGCATGCCATTTTGCATTAGCAATACTACACAAGACTTTTTCAATTCATTCAATCCGTTAACAAATTTTAATGCGACAACAACAACAATTGCGGAAAGGAATTTGAAAACAGTAAATGCATTTAGGCAACAAAGACAGCACAATGAAACACCGGTGCAACGTGAACACAATGCTGCTTCATCATCAGCAATTTACGGTAGCGATGATTATGCTATGGAGTAAATGAACTGAGTTTTTTTTCAATGTTGGCAACCGGTTAAGCTCCTAGGTTAGTAATTTTGTATATAAATTTTTGCATACTTCATATATTTAAGTATGTTTAACTAGTTTTAATTAATGATAAAGTCAGTCCTTTCCTACATTTATATTCCAAATATATGTTTCACTAAGTAAAAATATGACATCATTTCACAAAACAAACTTATTTTGGCCTTCGAAATTACAGTGCTTCCTTAGAAGAAAAATTCTTACTTGTAGATGGTAATATTTCCTTATAGTGAATGCAAGTCAACATTTTTTCGTATTCTCCAGGAGGAGCTCCGAAAAAGACTGTCTTGCGGTGAGAAATTTTTCTGCTTAAATTATTGGTGATGATAGAAAGACTAGAAAGACAAATTCATATTTTATTTTTTGTTTGTTTTAAATTTACAATTCAGAGTGGCTTAAAAATCTAAAATTTACTATTATAGGAAAACGTATTTCTTTTGTCATTATCTGATATTTATATAATGTTTGAAAATTTCAAGTTGATCCTTTCAGCCGTTTCCGAGTAATTTTCCTCACCGACAGATCAACTTTTCGGACAATATTTTCAAATATACATATGTATATAAGCAATAAATATATTGTTTTTTGAAATTTGCAAGGGGCTATAACTCTTTAATCTATTTTAACATCTATTATTCAAGAAAATGTCACAAATAGTAGGTCTACCTTAAACTATTCTCACTTTTACTTTTAAACACCTTTCAACTTTTTTTCCGAAGAAAATATTGTTCTGCTGACGTCTCCATCAGTTTTTTAAGAAATTTTTATTGAATTATATAGCATATTTCTAGGCTTCATGTAGTTTTATTCACAGTACTTAATTGTCTAGTATATTCACAATAGATTTACAGCAAGCCGACAAACTTTATGAGTGTATCGCAAGTGTGTTTTTATTCCCTGAACAGGGTATATTACGACCACGATCTGACATCAAAAGAACGCATCGGAAGTACATTATATATGCATATAAATGAACAGTTTGACGAGTTGAGTCGTTTTAAGGCAATATAAGAGGATTGCACGCGTCCTAAGGTCTATTGTGCCCTCTCCTCAGTCACAACGACCCACCTAGCCCCAGCACATTAATAAATTCCAATATACAGCTCGGTGCTAGTGAGGCGATGTGATCCATATTTGAAGCATGGATCCAAATGCCTTCATCCTGCGTCTGCAGACTGTTATATAGTCAATCAGTAGGTGTTCTGGAGTTTCAGGCTCCATACCGCAGAACCGGCAATTTGCACAAGAAGTTGGGCTCATGTTATATACATACATAAGTGCTTCTTGAGCTTAAAGTGGCTATCTTACCTACATATGTACATTTATAATAAATAAGTACAATATGTAAATTTCTACGTAAAAGGAATGCTCGATTTTTTTTCGGTAAATCGCTTAAATAGGACTTTTAAATTAATTAAATTTATTTAGTGTTTGTTTTAAATATTTTTTTTTCAATTAATTTATTTAAAAACTATACACACATATGTATGCAAGTCAAATAATAAGTATGGCGCTAATGTCTAACGGTAATTTATAAGTGTATCTTAGTAAATACAACATAAAATAAGAAATTTACACTAAATATTTATATATATTTATATTTCAAATAGCACTAACAATTATTTTGTACGTTTGTATATACATACATATATCTAAATTTACAACATTTATATCAGAAAATAAAGTTCATTTATGTATAAATATCTATCCTTACATATATAGCATATTTGCCAAAATTATTTATAAAATTTAAGGCGATTTCGATGACAGCACCCGTATTTGCATAAAATTATCGCTAAAACTAGTGCTTATTTAAAACTCAACTGCTTTTTGTAACCTCATCCTTTATATAGTAAATGTTAAATAGATCCTCACATATCCATATACTGGTGTTTAATCAGTAGTCGTGGGCTGAGGTGCCATTAAACACGAGGAATGGAATTTTTTTTTTCTGTAACGGACAGCACTCGGCATACAAACGATTTAAAACAAGAAGGGTGTTACCTTTGACTGCACCGAAGCTATAATATCCTTCACAGGTACATTTCTTACAGCATGGGTATAAAAACTTTATCTTGATCGTTCAGTTTATATGACGGCTTTAAGCTATAGTCAACCAATCTGAACAACATGTTCGGAAATTATTGCGCCGCCTTGTATAATAATCATGCCAAATTTCGTAAATATATGTACATATATGTTTTACATTAAGGGGTTACATGGGTTTCTTCGGATAAAAAATAGCTTGTTTTTTAACAAATTTTTTCTCATATAAAAAATTAAATGTTTTATTGAAAAATTTAATGGTTACAAACATACACTATTAACAAAGTACAAAATGAAAATTTCAGTGAAAATTTCGTAACATATTTTTTTAAATAGTTGTAATCGAAAAAAGAATTCTTCGTCCAAGTCTTTAAGAAATGTATCTCAAAGACCTGTCTAAAATTTCATGAAGATCGGTTGAGTAGTTCTCGAGAAATCTTACCAACTGACTCCAAAAACACAGTTTCGTGAGAAAGGCGTTTAACGACGGCACACTTAGCCTAGCTAGGCTCGAGCGCACAAGTTTTCAGGGCCGTATTTCCGAAACTATTACTCGGATCAACTTGAAAATTTGAAAACCTATTCTAGAGGTGTTGTAGAATTTAATAAGACAATAAAAAAAATCGATATTTAGAAACGCGTAAACCCTTGTAACCCTTAAAGAACTTGATTTGGATTAGTCAGTTTGTATGGCAGCTATATGCTCTCGTCGTCCGATGTTGGCGATTCCTACAAATGAGCAAGCTCATTGGGAAATTTTCAGATTCATAACTCAAAACTCAGGGGCTAGTTCGCGTATATTTAGACGGACATGGTTGAATCGACTCAGCTCGTCACGCTGATCATTTATAATGGGTGATCCAAGTAGAGGTACTTTTTTCAATAACCTGAGTCGTGTGTCATGTTATTTTTGTTTATTATTGTTTGACATTTCATCATGAAAAGTCTTACGTCTAACGTTTGCAAATCATTCAACTTTATTACGAAAATTCACATTATTGGATAATATTCGACCGAATGACTACGTCAAGCACGCAGTGAAGAAATTAAGCAGTCATAGCTGAGAGTGTACACGAAGACCGTGGAGAGTCGATTCAGCGACGTTCGCGGCAACTCGGACTCATGTATGTAACGACTTGGCGCTTTTTACCTCGATATCTTAAATTGAAAGCGTACAAAACACAGCTTGTGCAGGAACTGAAGCCGCCCAACCTACCCAAGCGACATCGCTGCACTCTATGTGCTCTTGAAGGATTCCAAGAAGACGACGGTTTCGAGCCGGTTTCATCCAGAAAATGCTACGGTTTGTGTGATATGTAGACCGGTGGTATCATCGATCCATATTTCTTCAAAAACGATGCCGATGAGAACGTAACCGTTAAAGACGACGTTATCGCGGCATGATAATTGGATTTTTTGATGCTTGATGTCAAAACTCGTGATTTCGGCGAAATTTGGTTTCAACAAGACGGCGCCACTTCCTACACATTGCAGCAATCAATAGATTTATTGAGAGAATACTTCGGTGAGCAGATAATTTCACGTTTTGGACCGGTCAATTGACCACAAAGATCGTGTGATATCACACCGTTGGACTTTTTCCTATGGGATATATAAAGTCTAAAGTGTATGCGGACAATCCCACTTCGATTCAGGCCTTGGAGTAAAACATCACGCGTGTCATTCACCGAATCATTCGAATATACAAGTACAGTTCAGAAACTCAAAATACAGTAACTAAACGCCGATGAACGCTCCAGTTCTGAAAGTAATGAAAGTATTTAATGCAGGTGGTAGGAGAGCAAAAGGAAATGATCTCCAATGCCCTAAAATGTAGTCCATCAAAACTATTGGTACATTACAACTACAAAAAATTAGTTAAATTGGAATTTCGGTAGCTTTTATTCACGCTCAATCATCTAGCAGAGCTGTAAATCTCAAAATAATAGTTCCAGCTAAAAGCCCTTGTGGAGCGCCACAGCAGGTAAGTTTCAGCTATATTTATATATTATTTATTTCATTAAGACACTGACGTTATTATATATTCATACATATATAAATGTTTTATTTATTTATTTCCAACTTTTCCAACTTGTCAAATGAACAGTTGCCTAACATACTGTACACATTTTTGTTTTTTCATATTTAACTATATTTTCGTGATACATATTTATTGTATTTTAGCCGGTATTTGTACACAAATGATGTCCTCGCTGTTCTGGTCCTGCAATTCCCATTTAACAAGTACATTTACCTGTAAATTAAATGGAGAAAATTACTCAAAAGAAAATGTAAAAATGTATTTGTGAATATTTTGATAAAAACAATGAAAAACGTTAACTTCGGTTGCACCGAAGCTATAATACCCTTCACAAATTAAAAGGCTTTCATACAAGAACTAAATTTTGCCCGGTCTAAAAAAAAATTAATCGGAGATTCTGGCATTGTTTGTGTTGTGGCTAATAATCAATGCCAAATTTTATGAAGATTTCTCGTCAAACAAAAAAGTTTGTAGTTGTGCTGTAGTGATCTGATCATCATAGTTGTCTGTGATAATGTTTTCAGAGATTGTAGCTCTTTCTTAGACAATAATCTAAGCCATATTTAGTGAAGTTACATAAGTATCTTCTTAAATGAAATAGTTTTCCATACAAAAACTTAATATTCATCGCTCACTTTGTATCGCAATCGCTCTATAGTGTTTCGATATCGGTAGTTTCGCCAAATGAGCAACCTCTTGAGAAGAAAAAGACGTGCAAAATTTCAGGGACTAGTTAACGTATATACAGACAGGCGGCCATGGTATGATTGTTTTATATACCGTCGTTTCCTTCTGGGTGTTACAAACTTTGTGACAAATTAATTTTGTTTTCATTTGACCGAATACCTCTTTTCGTGTGAGCAGTCGTATTAACAGCACTACTCTTTTTATTATCATTACCAGTCTTAGCAGAAGCTATCACAATACTACATAACGAATTTTAAATACTTCCTTCTGCGATCCAGCTGGAGGAGGTGATCCTCTCCTATACCGACATTTGATTCTTTAGACACCAAAAAGTTTATATTTCTCATATTCTTGAGTAATAATATTCGCTTTAACTAAGACATTTTATTTAAATTATTTTAGAATATATAGGGTGTGCTTTTATGAGTTATAGACTTCGATAAGCTAAACTTAAGCTGTCAAAGTAAGCACGTATGGTTGACATTTATGTGCAACAAATTACCTTGAAAAGACTTATAACGGAACAACAAAATCGTGAAAATTTATCTCCTAAACCGGCATTAAAATTATTACCGTTAAATCTTGGTTCATGTGGTAAGGCACATAGAGAGGTGAAGTTACAGTTCAAGCAAAAAGCAAAATTGCCATATTTTGAGCTCGAACAATATTGACAAGATTCTGCAGATTCTTTAGCAACTTGATGAAATTTATTCTCTATTGTGATTTGCATGCTTTTCTGCCTTTTCCATAATGGATATGGAAGCGAAGCAAATGGATCGGGTAGTGAACGAGGGCAAGACGAAATGTCTCCTGTCATCAAACAAACAGTCGTCGCACTCGGGTAGACAGTTGTACCTGTAACTTCGAAGTCGTAGATAATTTCGTCTATCTTGGAACCAGTATTAACGGCAACAACAATGTCAGCCGCGAAATCAAGCGCAGAATAACCCTTGCAAACAGGTGCTACTTCGGACTAAGTAGGCAATTGAGTAGTAAAGCCCTCTCAAGACGAATAAAACCCAAACTCGATAGTCACTCATCATTCCCATCCTGCTATATGGTGCAGAGGCTTGGACGATGACAACATGTGATGAGTCGACGTTACGAGTTTTCGAGAGAAAGGTTATGCGGAAAATTGATGGTCCTTTGCGCATTGGCAACGGCGAATATCGCATTCATGAAACGATGAGCTATATGAGATATACGACGACATTGGCAGCGGCTAGGTCATATCGTCCGAATGGACGAAAATACTCCAGCTCTGAAAGTATTCGACACAGTATCTGCCGGGAGAAGCAGAGGAGGAAGATATCTCCACTCCGTTGAAAAGACCAGGTGAAGAAGGGCCTGGCTTCGGTTAGAATCTCCAATTTGCACCACATTGCGAAAGGAAGAAGGTACTGGCACGCTGTTGTTAACTCGGCTATTACCGCGTAAGCGTTGTTTAAGCCAGTAAAGAAAAACCTGATTGACAATTTTATTAAACTGCAGAAAAAGTCAACTTTACTGTAAAAAAAATAGAAATGAAATAAATTGAGGCTTGCAGAGCGACCTAAGGTCTATTCTACCCTTCGCTCTTTCACACAGTCTTACATACATAGGCCCAGCAAAAAAATTGATATTAGTAAATTCTAAGATTCTGTTATTGAAGCGAGGCCTTAATCCTGTGTCTACAGTCTACAGATTACGATTAGCATAGGAGGCAATACTCCTGCTTCTAAAGCCTGCTTCTAGAGCCTAAAATGCCACAAGTAGCCGCAATTTGTTCCTGGTGAGGTTAATTATACTTTATAACCCAATGTGGTTATAGCCAATCCTATCCAATTTCGCCAGTTGCATGCCTGTAAATTGTTGCAAATGTCTTTCCACAACTTTACTGTCAGTGATGAGTGCTACAAACAAATAGTTTCTGACTTTTTGGTGTCCTAAGTCCATATCAATCCTCTAAACCTTAAATGGTGCCAACAAGTTATAAAATCCGTGAAACCCGCACTGCATACCAACGAAGTTTTGGTTGTTGAAGCAAATTATGGTTTCTGGGAGTCTCTTAATTTCCCAATTACATCTCGTTTTTGTCATACCTTTTTAGGGTAATTACTGTCACTGTTCTGTGCCTGTCAATCAGTTACAACTAACCAGTTCGAAACCATTATTCAACAAGTTACTGTTGAGATAAGGTAGATCACAGTGAAAAATTGGTCCTAAATTGGTTGGATAGTTTTCATAAGATGAAGTTGCCATGACCATATGCATATGCCCCTTCTAATGATAATATCATAAAGTTTGCACACTGGTAGCGCCAAATTATTGTTAATCTTTTTAATGCTTCAGCGTTTTATTTAAAATAAAACTTCTATAACACTAAAACGCACCCTTTATACAATATATATATATATATATATATATATATATATGTTTATAAGTATATTTTTACAAACCTTGGGATAAGCCTTTAGCACCGGCAAAGTGGCTTTATATTCATATGTTTCGCCCTTCTCAAGCGGGCATTTAAGTCCGCTGTCAACGCAAGCATCGGGATTCTGCAAATGGAACGGCATCTCGACGCCCAGCACCTTGCCATGCACCACCGTTGTAATTTTCGATGCAATCTCATCTGTAAATAAATTACGAAAAATTTAATAAAACTCATTAAAGCAAATAATAATCAAAATTGCTTATATATTATTATTAAAAGTTTAAAAACCCCTGTTATCAGCGACCTCTATTGAAAACAAGGCTTTGCAAGTGAAAATTTGCAAATTAAACGGAAGCAATCTTGCGATAGTGATTGGCACGAGTATTGTTAAAACAGCCGCGTAATGTATATTTAATAATTTTAAATTTTTCTTACTAAATAGAAAAGTCGTTGAGGTCATAGGTGGCATCTATCTTATCTTTAAAGGAAAGTTATAATTTTTGACCTCGTTATATTATGTAAATAGTTTTATTACATGTGTATTTTTATAACTCAAAATCTTCCTAAATACCTATAAAAAATTTCCCCAACGCATAAATAAATAGAAAATTGTATATCATATATTTTCTGAACATAGTTTCGAACATACTGTCGGTTAAATTTTCAACTTCAACTTTTTCCAACAAAACGGGCCTCGTCTTGTCAATAACATGCCGAGTACCGGTTCTCAACTAGTCAATCGTAGCTTGATAATATATAATTCACTGGACATATTCAGAAAAAAAGTAGTCTAACTCAGGAAAATCACTTAAGTTAAGTCAGTTCGTCCAAACAATAAGTGTGTAAAAGTTTAGGTGCAGCATAAGGGTTCATTTTAAGTCCAGACCTGTGGAACATTAGTTATGGCGGAATACTAAAACTTGAAATGCCAGACGAATCATATTGAAGCGGCTACGCAGATGACATAATCACAGACCGAGACACCGAGGAAGCCCGAAGAAAGCTGAATCGGGTCATGATTCGGACGCAAACATGACTCGATTCACATAGCCTCCAGCTCGCTACAGAAAAAACAGAGCTACTGCTGACGAACAAGCACATTATTGTCGTAATAAGCATGCAAACGTCTTAGGATATTCTAAGAACACAAAATGCTATGAATTACCTAAGCGTAAGACTGGACCCCAGATTAATCTTCTGGGTACGAATCCAGCACGGCGCAGGAAAGACAGCGAAAATCACCTCCTATCTTAGCAGACTAATGGCATAGGAGAGCAAACATCTTATTGTCAACAACCACCAGCGTCTTACTATACGGAGCAGAGATTTGGGCAGATGTGCTAAAAAAGGAAAACCGGCGTATGGTATTGACCAGAGCGCAGCGCATCGCAACCCTCAGAGTTGCAGCAGCTTACCGAACTGTGTCAGGTGATGCAATATTGATCATATGTGGTAATGCTCTCATTGATCTTCTAGGGCACGAAAGAAAAAAACTGTGGGAACGAAAGAAAGCTGATGAAAATAACAAGAGCACAATTGACGGAATAAAGAAAGATACGATACTCGCACCGCAACGAAGATGGGAGATTTACACTTATGAACAAGTAAACGACACGAATATTTCAGAAGTACTCTCATGGAATGGGTAAAGTCGAAGAGTCGTTATGCCTAAATAACGACGTGACAGAAGACAGGGCAGAGCACACATTCTTTAAATGTGTAACAGGAACGTACCGTCGTAGAAGACCTGGTTGGTTCAATAAATATGGGCGATTTAATTGGTGTAATGCTGGAAAGCGAAATAAACTGGAGGTTATCCAGAAATACACAGCAATTTTGCTACAAAAAAGTAGGACCAGAACACAAGTGTAGATGTAACTCTCAATGAGAAAAATGGAACGCCACGCCGAACTAATGCAAACGCGGTTCCAGGCTGAGCGACGGTTCCTTAGATGGGGGTGTTTTCAGTGATCTGCAAGTGGCGCAGAACGTTGCAGAGACGACAGCTCTAATGATGCGGAAGGCATTTTCCACTCGCTTTGTTGACTTTTTGCACCATCCTGCTAAACTCATTTCGCGCTTGGAGCATTGATATTGATTTATGGAATCAAGGAGTCACGGATCATTTGACGGCAATGCTTATTACATAAGTATTTACGGGACTGTTGCCTCTTCGCTCAGTTTTACAAAAGCATGAATCAATAATGCATTCGGCATTTAAGTCACAGCAGAAAGCAAAATTTTTGGATGAAAGAGGGCCTGGGAACTTCTTCAGTATACGCACTAAAAATGCGTCTTATTTGCGTTTGATGGATGAAAGAAAGTCTGAGAACTTCCTGAGGTTCGTTCGTACTCTAAACACTTCAAAATTACTTACTTATACAACCGTAAATGTGGCTTATCAGTGAAGATGATTGGACGGGGAAAATGTAAATGAAAATCTTGTGTAAAGATTGTGGATTTTGGATGTAAATTTTCACGATTATTAAATGTTGTTCGGGGATAAGCCTTTGCATAGTAATTTGAACTTAAATGACAGACTCATGTCTTCGCTTTGACAGCTGGTTTGACAGTTATCCTGTTGGAAAATTGTATACCTCTAATACTCTTAAAATTATACCCTATACGATACCTATTGGGTACTAAATAGCATTTATATGAGTATCTTAAGAAACTACTGTCGGCAGAAATGATATAATTATTGGTTTAAAATTATTTAAGAAATATTTGTTTTTTATTAAGATAATAAGTTTTCCAAAAAATATCCACTTACTTAGCGCGAAGTTAATTGTGATCGAAGCCGTTGTATTGCGCTTGAGTATGCATTCATTTTTGGTGGTATCACAGTCCGATATGACGACTTTGGTGAAACTGCCAGTTTTTGAACCTGAAATGGCAGCAAAATATCATGTTCAATTAAATTTAATAATAATTCTTAGAAACAGAAATTAATATAAACATAACATCGTATTAATTTTAAGCGAAAGAAATAAAAAAAAAATATTTATATGGCTGGTCCTAGACTTTGAATTTTTCGATACCGATGCACCCGTCTATCATGGGTACGTTTAATTTGAGCTTTTCAGCGTGTTACGTCACTACGACCCATAATAATTAGCATAAACTATATAATAAAAGTTGTTTACCGCATCAGTTGCCACGAAACTCGCAACTAAAAGTTGGAGCGTTAGCTTCAGAGAGACCTATTTCAATTATTTTTCGCAAACTCGCTTATCTGGGCATTACTGTACCAGCCTTCTTATATATTTCAGCTAGTCTCATACATATGTATAACCTAATTTAATTTAATCAAATCCATTTAAACCAAACGACTCGTACTACAAGTATGAATGAAAATCGTTGTATGAAAGACGTGGAAATGTGACAAAGCGCGAGAGAATTCATTCATGTAATGAAAATCGAAAAAGTATTTGTATTCGCAACAAATTGAATAAAAGGCGGTCAGATTGAGCTATCTGACGATGAACAAGTAAATTACGATCTTTGATATGTGCAAAGCAGAACAGGAAAAATTGGCATGAATATAGGCACAAATTTATACTTCTAGATATATTATATAGATACATGTGGCTTGTTATATAGAAACGTATGTAGATGTAAGCTGCCATCTGTTATTTGATATTTACCCGACACGTGGAAGTTCTTTTACGGTTGTTTTCATGGCAAAAATATAACTTAAACATTACCATTGCCTAGATCCCTAGGGGTTATGGTTAGCACATAAATCCTTTTTCGTTCGAGGTCTTTAATCTCTATATTCACCACCGTCAGTCTTGAATATGTGTCCGATTACTGCGTTGGAGGTGATTCTTGAGCTCCTGTTGCTTTTTGGATCAAACCGCTTTCGAAATATGAGAATGATAGGGAGAGAATCAACTGAAAGGTCCTCTGTCTCTGCCAATCGTATATATTTTAATTAAGAGTTCATACTGAGCGGAAAAAGATTGGGTAGCTGCGCTTTCAGTAAACATTTCTGTACACACTTTAATGGTCCTAGGGCGGTGCAAAAACAGCGGAACTTATTAATGGCGGACTAGTACATCCCAACCTCTATGATGAAGTACTCTCTACCACCGTGAAGAAGTTTTCAAGCATCTCCCAAGCCGAGGTTTTTGTTAATAGTCGGTGTGCGGCGATAAATCTACAGCACAACCAATAATAATTAAAATATCAATTTTAGTGATGGTCAAACAGCACTAAATGCTGTCTCGTCCTACGATATATAATCTCTCTTGCATGGAAAGAATAAGACTATCAGTACATGATCTTATCCATCTTATATGGGTGCTTAAGCATAGCAATAAAAGTGAAATGAGTTAGTGGACCACTCAAGTAAAAAAAGAGACTTCGAGAGGAGATATATTGAACTGGATCTATACTAATCAAAGAAAAACTCCGCAAAGCCGAAAACTGAACTGAATAAACAAGTCACTGCAAACTGAGTTTTCTCTACAAAGTAATCATATGATCGAAAAAAAAAACTGGCATTGCTGCGAGTATGTGGAAGAGGCATCGGAGTATAGCGTTACAGGATGTAGAGACGAAGTCGTCGGATTTGGGACTCCGCAAAAAGATTGGATTAACTCTTTTGTCCCCACAAAATTTTTGTTAGAATTCCATCAACTAGAATGTGAGCTTATGTGTAGAGGTGAGAAACCAATAGACCACAGGTGGTAACCTCGTTTCAAGCTAATCTACATCTGTCTACTCCCATTTAGTTGATTATATTATATTTGAATGATAGAACGCCGTGTAAAATTGTGCTGTCCTGTTATGAAACAATATCCATAACGTCAAATCTTTGATAAGGATTTTGTTTCTTTCTCACAAAGATTTCTGTTTTCGTTTTCTAGCAAAGTTTTCGGTTTATTGATTAGTAACAAAAATAATGTTATTTTTAATTTAACGGTAAAATATGAAGATTCCGCGAAGACAGGTGTGAAATTGTAGTTTATTTTATCATCCTGTATGTAAACAAATTACATACATATGTTTGTATATAAAAAACCTCAGTATCGAAAAAAATTTGAATTTCTTATCGCAACAAAAATATTTTGATAATTAAATTTTCAGTAACAAAAAAAAAACATAGAGATTATATTTAAGAGATTAGAAATCATAAAAATATATGTGAATCAACGTAATCTTTCGATGACTATTAGCAAGAAGAAAAAACTAAAAAATATTTTATATATAAAAAATTTGTTTTTTTTTTTGTTTTAAATGAGTTATTTTTGATTCAACTTAACTGTATAGTTAATAACAAATATGTACACAATAAATGACATTTTGAAAATCCAGATATGTCTACCTTCGTACAAAATTTTGAGGAATAAATTAAGAAAATTATGAACAAAATCCTACTATTATACTACTATTCAGTCATAGTCGTATGTATGTGGTGTAACCACAACGACAGGTCTCAGAATTTACATTTTTATTAATTGTTCAATTAAGTTATTCTTTTCTTGAACGAGGGTGAATGCAAAAAATGTACAAAAATGCTATGTGTGTGAATCACTTCAAACTTAAATAGAATTTAAATAGTCAATTAAACTACGAATATTAATTGTTATTGCATTTCTTTCCTAAAAAAGTTGTAATATAGAAAACAAGTAAAAAGACTCATCACTATTTGCATTTTTGGAGAGAACTGCTTTTATGTCACTGTAAGGCTATCTTTATATCTATGATCACATCTTTATTATGCGCGGACCACCATGTAAAAGTGCTTACAACAACAATAAAAAACTTTGAAGTGAGTTTTCTTAATGTTTTTAGAAAGATTGTAATGAAATTATATATCACTCTGGGCAAAAAATAGCAAGTCTTTTTAATTTAGATTTCCGCGAAAACCGATTCGTCAAAATATTTTTTTTTCGTTCGACCACTTATTATTATTTGTTTGTTTCAATTAATTTTAACATGAAAATATATATACATGCTATACGAAAACCATATACACTCCTGGCCAAATTAATAGGTATGTTTTTTGAACATTTAGTAAAAAATTTCGATGGTTATAAATAATTTATATGAAAATATAATACACACATGTACATAAAATATATTTATATTTATGCCACAAATTTGAAAACCATAACACCGCTGACCATATAATTAGGCACAATTTTATTCAAAGAGTTTCGATCATTTATTATTATTTGTTAGTATTAATTAATTTACATATTATATGAGACAAAATACCTTATCTAAAAGTATATAAATAAAATTTAATAATAGTAATTCAAAAAAAAAAATTCTACAAAATGTAAAGAATGGTGCTCAAATTATCAAAATTTTAGGTTGCAAAAAAATTAATTTATAAAATTTAAAATTTAAAATAAAATTGATTCACATTTCAAGTTTTTGCTTGTAAAAAAATATAAAAAAAAATATAGCAAAAATTTTATTTAAAAATTTTATTTAAAAATTAAAACAAAATGATTTCAAATTTAAAGATTTTGAATATAAAAAAATTCAAATACAAGAAAAAATGTAGGACGCTCAAATTTAGCACAAAAAAAATTTACATTTAATATAAAATGATTTTTTAATGCTTTGTTCCAAAAAAACAAAAAATTTCAAATATAAAAATTTCAAAAATGTGCCCGTTTAAATAGGTCCAACCGGATTGCTGATTTTTCAAAATTATTTTTCTGTTGTGCAGTGTATATCATGCATTTTTACAGAAAGCGTGCATTCCTTATGCACGGCACCTCAAAAATATTGTAACGGTATTTAATTATATTTATAATATTAATAAAGTGTACTAGTTTTGTAGAGTTTCTTTCATATACGTTTCACACGTTTTGAAAATATTTTAAATATATATTTTTTTTCAATTTTAAAATCACAGTTTTTTAAACTATTTTTGCCTATTATATTCCTGCTTAATCAATATTTACCACAATCAGTGAATTGTAGTCCATAAACGACGCTCGAACAAACTGTGATGGCGAAGACTAAAAATACGAAATTCTGCTGCATTATGATTTTTAATAAATTTTTGCTTCTGTTTTATAAATAACAGCAAAACTCTCGCTTTTTAATATTTTTTTACAGTTTCACTTTTATATTTTTTTTATTAAATTATCGTCAAATATGAACCGCTCGTTAACGCCGCTAAATATCTACTGAATTTTGTTGTGTGAAAATGCAAAATATTAGCGCAGCAGGCTCGTCAGTCAAACCAAGAACAAGCCGCAATCGTCGGCAATGAGTAACAGAAATGATAAAGCTCGAGCGATATGGCGGAGGGTCTTTGCAGTTGACTTTTCGTGCGATAGTGTTACTATAATGTCATTGTTTGTTGGTTTGTTTATGTACTTAACAACTAATATATATAGTATATACATATACATATATTTATATATTATATCGTATATAGAAATTCGTAGGTATATACATACATATACATATGTATGTAGTGTAGAGCGGCGCAGTTGCAGATTCTGTAAATAAGACATTACCGCGGCTAGAGCAGAATTCAAAATCTTTGAAACTAGTACCAAATTAGTTATAATATTCATGTAACCTTAAAGACTTCACTAATAGTTAATTAAGTGGCGGAGTCAATATTTAAGAAAGTAAGAGTAAGTTATGTATAGTATATGACTTTGATGATATACATACATTATGTATGAATAAAGCGAGGGTAACCGGATTCTAGACTGTTGAGAGTGGAACATGAACAAAAAGCTAGTATGAATCCCAAGTACGTGCATAATACAATTAACAAAGAAGGTTATTTCGATTGTCCAAAACTATGAGAGAGAGTAAAGCGAACAAAGAACTGGTATAAATCACAAGTAAGGGCAAAATTAAATCAAAGCAGACGTTTCCTTCGAATCTTCAAAAACTAGAATGTATTGAATAGAACAAAAAGTTGGTACGTCTCAAAAACTGGCATAAACAAATCGAACAAAAAACTGGTATAAATCCAAAACTAGCATAATTAAATTGACAAGGAGATTTTCTGCGCTTTTCCACAATTATGAGAATAGTTAGTCGAACAAAAACAACTGGTATAAATCACAAATACTGGTATAATTCAATTAACAAGGAAAGTTTTGCGCTTTTCCACAATTATGAGAATAGTTAGTCGAACAAAAACAACTGGTATAAACTGGTATAAATCACAATACTGCATTCATTTAGTATTAATAGCCGTTTTCTTCGATTCAACAAAACCTTTAAAGTGGATAATCTAACAAAAACTGGTATAAGTCTAAAAAAATAGCATAGCAGCTTTTAATTTGTTAGTTTCTAAAATTTAGACCGCCATAATTAAATCGAAATAAAGTCTTTTTTTAATTTACGAGCACCTAGTGATGGATGCATCAATAAAAACTGGTATAAATCAATAATAAGCACATAATCACATACAAATAAAGGCTTAATTCGACTGGTCTAAATATAGAGAGTGAAGAATCAAACTTATAACTGGTATAAAACGCAAACATTAATATTATCTCATCGAAATAGGGACTCTCTTCGATTAATAAATTCCAAATACTGTCCTGATGGCATAGAAATAAAGACTTCTTCGATTTGCCAAAACTTACAAAATAGTAAATCAAATACAAGCTTTCTTCGATTTATGAAAATTTTTACATACATATGTACTATATACATATGTATTGAATAAACAACTGGTATAATTTACACTTGAACTGTTACCAGTTTTTGATGCTGGGTAAACTTATGTATATATCTATACATATGTACATATATACTTATTATTTATGGCAACTCAATTGGATCAGTTAAGTGAATATTCCAATTTACGTGGGCGCATGTTCTATTTCTTAGTGGTACTATTGGCATTAGCTAAAGCTTGTCTTACCTACTGTCTTCTGAGTATTCTTTAATTTAATAAAACACGCTATTTTCTCTGTTAATACTTGTACTCGAAAGAGCAAATATGTGTACAAGACTGTCGTCAGTGATTGTTTTTTGCTGCTTACATTCGGTTATTCATTGCATAATATGTACAAGTGTAAGTCAGCGGTTTCTTTGTTCAATTTTCTTTACTAATTGTTATGGTTTTTTTTTACTAAACGCGAAGCGAGTCAGATGAATTTTTGTTAGACCCTTGCTTACTAGCAAGCTTTAGATTCCGATGATATCCTTAAGCAAATTGATAACAGGACTGGTATCGACTTGCTGAAACTAACGGAACTTCGAAATAATGCCTGTTTTGGGCTTGGTGGCCTCCTGATCCAACAATTGATTGATATTATGTACATTATCAATTCTTGCTGAGCGCCAGGTCCCTATGAGAACTTCTGGACCGGCAGGAATTGCCCCGACCTTGAAACCATACCTTAAAGAATATTGCCTGAATTTCAAATTGCTGAAAAGAGATGTTCCTCAGTTTCTGAAGAAGTTTGAGACGAACCTACAGGGTCTAATAAAACCCTAAAATTTCGTCGAAAGGATTCAGCATTTCGGCTATAGCGCGTTGAATATTGTCTTCGAGCTTTTCAAACGTTGCCGTTCATTCTTTCTTAAAATTAACGAGTCGACAAAGGCGTGAAACATTAGGCGGCGCAATGTCTTGTCGATTTCATCAAATTCCGAATCAACATCGTGTTATAACGTTATAATATTCCCTGACTCATTTCGAAAGAAATAAATCCCAATAACGCCGCCATACCTCAATCCGCAACAAACGGTCAATTTTTGAGGATGCAATTGCGTTTCCTGAACCACAGGAGGATTTGACTCACCTCAATAGCCAAAACTTTGTTTGTTGGCGAAGCTATTAAGCCAGAAAAGGGCCTCATCTGAGAAGATGAACATTTTTTTCGAGAACTTGAATTTGCCTAATGATCTTGGACAATTTTCAAGCGTTGTACCGAAGTGAAACGTGACATGATGAAATAGCAAACCTTACTGAACACAGAAAATATCTCGACAAGTAACAAAGTTTCCTATAAGAGAACTTGATTTTTATCGATATATCGGCAGATGCGACAAATGAGCAGCTTCTTCTGGAGAAAAGAACGTTCAGATTGATATCTCAAAACCTCTGGAACTAGTTCGCGTATTTATATATATTTTTTACAGGGTCCCTAACGCTTCCTTTAGTGTGTTACGAGTATAATGCGCATTGTACGGTTTTGTATGTACATATGTAACTATGAGTGTTTATATATGTATGTATTTATTTTTTCTATTACTCATTCTTAAATCATATTTATAAAAGTAAAAGTGCTTAAGCTTGAAATTTGACGCCAGAAAGCGAGCTTATGAACCTCTTGAAATTGATACATGCATATACATATATTGTAAATATTTAAATACATACATACGATATATGTATATATGTGCAAAATGTATTTAGCAACATACTTATGTATATAAGTTGTATTTCCATTATTTGCAAAATAAAATTTCCCCACAATAACAGCTTTTGCAAGCATAATTTTATAATGTCAGTATATGTACGTACATTTATTTATTTATTGTAGACACAGTAGTTGCAGTATCGATTAAACATAGTACATACATAGAAGTACATGATTTATGAGGAATGCACGAGGTTGCAGCTAAACGGCTAGTGATATCTTAGCGTAAGATTCAATTGCCAAATAGTTTGAAGAATGTTGCTGTATTGACAGTTCTTGGAGTATCGGGATGGCTGCGGTTAAAACCCGAATGCGGAAAGTACTGACACTTTGTCAGTTGAAGGTGGAGTTGCATTGCAACCAGGTGCCGGACCCAAAGTACGTCAGTGGTTTTAGATGGGCCACGAACTCTACCAAGGTGGTTAATGTGTTCATTCCACACTGGCAATTGGTACGAAAAATGCCTGTTATTTTTAATGCACTGATCAACGCATTGATTTGATCCGGTGTGCTTTTGAGCGACGTGGGGTGAGGCTGTCGTCACCAGGTACCCACGTTAAACACGCCGGACGTTGTACCGAAAAACAGCCGAGCATAAGTCTTTATCGTTTACCACATTTAAGACCATATTTCAACAAAATCCGAAAGTGACAGGTTAAATAGTTTCATATGTACATATCAAAAACTTCGGGCAACAATTCCTTTATCTAAAATTGGATTATCGATTCGAACGACTAGTATAAATCGCAAAAGCTGGCGTAAAAACAAATTAGAGAGTCTCTTCAATTTATAAAAGCTTATTTCTCTATTGACGTAGACACCGCTTACGCGGTTATAGTAGAGTTTACAAAAGCGCGCCGGTCGTTCTTCGTTTTCGCTGTTTGGCACCAATTGGAGATTCCAAGTCTATGGCTATATCTATGACTATGTCAAAGCCGTCGTATATCTCGTACAGCAGTCGTTGGAACAGTCTTTTTTAAAGCTTAGAGAGCAAACAACTGATATAAATCGCAAATACTAACATAATTACAAAGCAATAATGGCAGTATTCGATATTTCCAAAGAAAGCCTAACAACTGATAAAAATCACAAAAAATTTGCAAATCATAATATGGACTTCATTCGATCTGCAAACACTTGGCGAGTAGATAATCGAATAAACAATTGGTATAAATCATAAATATTGTTATAATCAAATAGTGTGACTACACCACTTTAGCCTCTACCCAATGAACTACATATATAAATTGATGGATGAAGATCATTGGTCTATGTATATCTAATTTCGTTTTGGTTAAGTTCGAGGATCAATTTTTTTCATCAACGCAGGTAGTTTCTGCAAGGTTTTGAGTCAAAACTGAAATATTGGAGAGGAAACTTTAAGGTACTTCAATTACAGCTACTGAACTCAAGTTTGCTTCATATAAAATAGTCCTTAAGTTTCAGTTCGTCACTACATTGAAAAAAATAAAATCATAAATACAGAATAATGATAATTCCGGAAGCAATGAGCCAATAATCAAACCTTTTTTCTAGGAAGAACAGTTGTGTATAACTATGCCGATGCGCGTAATGTTTCCTATTCTAAAGAAAGTATTGTAGCTATGCAATATCATCGCTAACAGTAAGAATAAATAGCAAAAATGATACTCACCGATTGATGTTGTATGTACATACATATGTATTATTTTATTTCAGTGGATCGTTCATTCGATAGCTGCAAACAAACACAAACGTGAACTACGGGTGATATAACTAAATAAAATTTGATAATTTGAAACGTTAGATTGGTTCATGACATTTACTTTTTGAATACTTGACGTATTGGTCTAAAGGCGTTAAATCGCATGATCTTGGTGGTCTCCGAACTTTACGGGTCCATTTGAGCACGTTGATGCTCCATACGTCATAAGATGATTGTTCTCCGAAATTTGTTCAAAATGGCCATAGAATCGCGAGCTGTGTGGCATGTAGCGCCATCTTGTTGAAACCACATGTCAACCAAGTTCAGTTCTTCCATTTTTGGCAACAAAAAGTTTGTTAGCATCGAACGATAGCGATATTCATAACGTTGCGTCCAACAGCATCTTTGAAAAAATACGGTCCAATGATTCCACCAGCGTACAAACCACACCAAACAGTGCATTTTTCGGGATGCATGGATGAAGATCATTGGTCTATGTATATCTAATTTCGTTTTGGTTAAGTTCGAGGATCAATTTTTTTCATCAACGCATATAGTTTCAGCAAGGTTTTGAGTCAAAACTGAAATATTGGAGAGGAAACTTTAAGGTACTTCAATTACAGCTACTGAACTCAAGTTTGCTTCATATAAAATAGTCCTTAAGTTTCAGTTAGTCCGTCACTACATTGAAAAAAATAAAATCTCTGCGAATGCCACTCCTACTCACAGAATAATGATAATTCCGGAAGCAATGAGCCAATATTACTCCACTCTGCAAGCTATACTGCCGTCCTCACCTTTTTTCTGGGAAGAACAGTTGTGTATAACTATGCCGATGCGCGTAATGTTTCCTATTCTAAAGAAAGTATTGTAGCTATGCAATATCATCGCTAACAGTAAGAATAAATAGCAAAAATGATACTCACCGATTGATGTTGTATGTACATATGTATTATTTTATTTCAGTGGATCGTACATTCGATAGCTGCTGGTAAACAAACACAAACGTGTATACATACATATATACATAATTATAATTAAAAAAAATGTTTTTATTAACTGGGTCTCTTGATAAATCAGTTTTATATCCTGAACAAAGTAGTATATTAAGTTTGCCACGAAGTTTGTGATCCCCCAGAAAGAAACGTCGGAAACCCTATAATATAAGTACATATGTATGTATATATGTATGTAAATTATCAGCATGCCGTGCTATACGTGGATTAGCCGAACATAAGTAGATAAAAATTTGATTCTACATATACAATATATAACAACAATATTTGTGTTTTGACAATTAAAAAATATATACACATATGCCGTACTATTTGCAAAAATACAACTTATTTGATAAGAAAATTTGTTTGCAAATAGTGTGGCTTATGTACATATGTATATATATTTTTTAATTGCCAAAAAACAAATATTTGTAGTTATGTTTTTATTAAAAATACAAAAGGAAAAATTACTAAATTATTAAAATAACAACAAGCGCGCTTTTCGTGTGGTCTGCTGCTCAAATTAATGTACATATGTACATACATTCATACAAATACATACCATGTGTGCTTCATTCACACATGCTCATCAAGAGTGTTTATGGTGATATTATTATCGCATGAGTCCAGATTTTTCAATGTCCACTTGTAGTATATGCACACATGTTTGCTTACAACTGTTAATCGTCCGAAAAATGCATGCGGATGTGTTCATGGAAGCCGTTTCTTTGAATGAATCATTATTAAACATTCATACACATTTACATACATATATAAATTATATACAAATGTATTTGTGGATACACTGCTTAAATTACACACCGGATTCATGTACTGCTTTTTACAACAAAAGAAGACCGCGCTCACTGCACGTGAATACCCAAGAATTTAATTTAATTAAATTGGACATTTATGCCTATATAACAAAGGGAAATGAAATGAATAAAATCACATACTTATGTATGTGTGCTCTTGTGTTCTGTGTTTATTAAAGTCGAAATTTTGTGTGCATAGTTGTATTTTATGTCATAGCGCTTTTCACTTCGATCAAAATATTTTCAAATACTTTATTACTACTGTGAGCGCCCCTCAGGAAATGCAAAAATACAGCACGTCACTTTAGTTAGACCCGACTGTATTTAGATGGTAATACAGTTTTGCATTTATGACAAAAAATTCACTATTTTATCGACTTTTAAATGTCAACGTTTATTCGTTTTGACACCAGATTGACACGTCGTATTCGGCTTGCTGCTTCGTGCACACGATGACAAGTTGGTAGCATTGCTCGAATAGCAAAACGAATTATCAACTTATTCGTGTCAAACTTTTTACAGCGATAGAAGCAAAACGGTGCGTTAAGTTGTTATTTAGGAATTCATATATTATTCCAATTAGAAAAAAATAATATGGGTTATTTAAATTTAAGTTGCTGAGCAATAATATAAATTAAAAGTTATTTAAATGATTTTATTTGAAAATAAAAAATAGAATTTTGTGGATAAGAAACCCACTTCTTGGTGTTATTTGCCACGTCAAGTTTGTGCGGCATAAGTGCAAGTGAAAGGAGAAAGCTGAAGAATATTAAAATTACACGTTTACTTGTGTAAATATTTCACAAATCCTAGTTCCCTTTGTATAAATTTTAGTATTAAACGGAAACGAATTTCTCGATTGAAAAACAACTCCTTCGCTTGCATTGTTTGCTTACAAGAAGAATTGCAGTGATTTTGTTATAATTATATATTCTTTCATTTCAGCATTTGTGCACTACCCGCCTAACATTACAATTTATTGGTTATCATGGATAAAGTAGTTAAATTCTGCGAACCTGGTCGTGCCTTCGCCAAGGACTCGATTCGTTTAGTGAAACGTTGCACCAAGCCTGATCGCAAAGAATTCCAAAAGATCGCCATTGCCACCGCTATTGGTTTCTGTATCATGGGCTTCATTGGTTTCTTCGTGAAACTAATTCACATCCCCATCAACAACATCATTGTGGGCTCATAAATTGCACGGCGGCTGCATCAGCTGTATTATTTCGTACATTCATACTTATCTAACGATAGTTAATTTACATTTACTCAAATTTTGTTTGTATAAAACATTGAAATGAGTTTATTTTTCATTTAGCAATAAGAGATTAAATATTTGCTTGTGCAGAGATTAATAAATACGTTTTATTCTGTAGTTGAAATCAAACTAATAAGCCAAAATCTGCAATTTAACCCAAGTGATGAATTATTACTTTAATGACACCAGAGCAATCTTGCAGATTTCGGCTTAACAACTTTAATAAAACGAAAAATATATATTTGGGTTTTTATTGCGATAGGAAACAGAGTTTACGTACAGGCACAATCGGTAATAATAAGCTAAGCTCTTTAAATTCAAAACGGATAATAATATTGGTACTAAATAAATATTTATTTGCCAAAACAAATAATACAATTTTAATTGTTTGTATTTTTATTTATGCTTGAAAGATTAATGAACTGAACATACCCAATATATGATTGAACGTTAAATGATACCACAAAAAGCTTGACGTTCTTAAAACCTCAGTATGATGAATGATTGTCAATTTTGCGGAAAATTTTTACACGCTATACGTTTATGAAGCTTAATGCTGTGTAAAATTACTTCAGTACTGCAATTAAAATTGAAGAATAATCAATAAAGTGTTTTAAAGTATTTGAGAAGTGTTTAAGCTCGTTGAACAATAATTATATTGTAAGATATTCACGAGATAGTGGTTTAAATTTGCGTTGACTTATCCATCCTCCCCAAGGCCAAAGTGTACGGCGAGCGTAATCACTTTCCCCGCTTAACGCTTTGTGTGTACATGCAAATTATTGTACATTCCGTATAGTGTGGGTGCAAAATGGATGAAGAATTAATATTGCAACAACCGGCAGATCGCCGACTGGGCACTGCAAATACATTACCACCTGGTCCGCCAGGTGCAGAAAATGATGTTGTAGACTATGGTGAGTACATTCGCTAACAATAAAGAATTAAACTAAATTTATAAACTTAAATGCATATATTCCACAGAAGCTAATAAGCCAAAATCTGAGAAAGAATCAAATAGAAGTTCCACAAGCCGATCAAGTCGACGTCGTTCACCATCAGGCAGCCCACCGCGATCGAGACGTAAATCTCCTTCGCGTGGTCGGCGATCACCATCACCATTAGAAAGTGGTAGCCGTAGGCGGCGACGTTCGCCATCACCACCACCACGTCGCAATCGATTTAGAGACTATTCGCCAGATCGACGACGTTTTGATGGCGGTGGACGCAATATGCGCCGTTCACCTGATAGACGACGAGGTGGTGGTGGACGAGACTTTCGCTATAGAGGTCGTAGTAATAGCCGCTCGCGTAGCCGCAGTGTTTCGCCACGTAGGGGAGGTGGTAGTCGTTGGTCACCCAAAAAGAAGCCAAGTTCACCGCTACCAATTAATGCACCACCACCACCACAAGTAACTCAGCCACAAACCCAATACAATCCAATGCCCCCACAACTATATACGAATGATACGTATGCACCACCAGCTTATAATCAATATGCCGTACCGCCACCGCAACAAGCAGCTGGATTTCCACCACAAACTGCTGGTGATGCTTACGGTATGCAGGCACCAGTACCGCCGGTGTTTAACGCTGCCTATCCACCACCACCAGTTTGGACAGCCAATGGTAAGTTATGGGCTAATTTTTGTTATATAAATACATTGTTTCCATGGTTTAAGTATAAACTGTTTTAGTATTTTAGTAAACTACGAATAAAAAGTTGTTTTTTATTATTATTTGCAGACGCTTATGCGCAACAACCTTGGATACCTACACCAGATCCAAATCAACTACCACAAATTGCTCAACAGCCACCACCAGTAACTGCACCAACCGCTATACCACCACCACAAATTGTGCAGCAACCAATAGTAAACGAACCCCCACCAGTTACAATTGAATCAAGTTCAAAACACGATGGTATGTATTCCATAAGTAGTTCAATATTTATGTACTAAATTTTATACTATTTCGTGTTATATATTTTCTCAAAATATACGAATTGATGTCATTCATTACTTTTACAAAAATTGACACACTCGGCTAGTAATATTAAGTGTACCACATAAGTACCAGCACAGGCTCATTATATCATACACTAGAACACACACACTAGCCGTGCTGTAAAAATTATAGAAAAAAAAATTTGGTTGAAAAAAAATAAGATTCCAAATACTCGATGGAAAACTACAACCCCCAGCAGTACTTCCTATGTTATTCAACACGATTTCATCGTACGCACTAAACTTGGAACCAGGAGGGATGCAACGAACGAAACAAACTACAGTTTCATTTATGCATTGTGGCTACACGAGTGCACAATGCTTTGCATTGTCCAAAGCGTAAATAAAAAGAAAATGCAAAATATGCATTTTTGAAATATACTTTTGAATATGCTTTTGTGGAATTGGAGCGACTAATACAATTTTCTTATTATTTTCATATGTTTATAGCAGCTGTGGCACAAGAAGCAGAAAATCAACGCGATGAATTAAAACGACAACGAAGCAGTTATCTGAAAAAGACATCATTGCTCCGCCAAGAATTGAAAATGTTAAAAGATCAACGCAAGGATCTACACAGCGGTGGTGCTGCACCACCATCGCCTACAACAAAGGGATTCATCGATGAAAACGAAAAGCTACAGGTATGTCGAACTATGAAAAAATGCATTATGTTGTTAGTGTGTTTTTTAATTTTAATATTATTTTGGTGAGTTAATGCTGTGTAACGAATGCTGGAACGAATAGGCACCTTAAAGTCACGCAGTTTGTCTAATTAAGTTTTACAGAAATATTACATGCAATAGTATGAGGCTTGTCAAGCCAGTCAAGTGTCAAGTTTGTGTTCAGACAAAAAGTGTTTGAGAAAATGGAAGCTTAAGCATTAAATATAATGTTAACAAAATAAAGTACTTCAATAACTGTTTATATAATTATACAAGTTCGTTATGGTGTTATATTAATGCGTAACAATCAGTTAAATTTGTTGTGTAAAAATAATGAATGTGTATGGATCTCTTATGATGCATAATTTAACGTCGTTTGAACTCGAGTTGGAAACCAACTCACCTTCCTAAACCGCGCGAACGATCACGGACTCTGTAATTGCTGTAAGCACAATAGTTTTTTCGGAACGGTGCTTTTGCTTAATCTTTCTTTTTGCATTGGCCTATTAAATTTATGCACTACTTGCTTTTATTGTGTCTCAATAAGAGCGCTCTGCATTAGAATGCTTCTTACTGTCAAATTCAGCTGCTGCATTCTAATCGCACACACTATGACAAGTGGTATGCAAGCGTAAAGTTTATTTGTGTACATAACGGAATTAAGATGGGGAAAACTTTTTTGAATTGAAGACATTTGTGAAATATGGTTTTCTGCTATTATTAAAGTGCTTATTCGTTGGATGCATTTTTATACACAGTATTGCGTAAGTGAATGCAATGAAATAAATTTTAATACCGTTAGCGTGTAAGCAACGTATTTAAGTCGATTATGTGAGTAAATGACAAATTTTTCACAGCTTATGTACCTGTTGATTTGTATATGCATATACACGTGTGTGTATGCAAGCGTAGTTGTGCAGCAATTACTTTCGTACTGTTTAGATGTGTTCAAACAGTCGTTTCTTTCTCGTTCATCATTGGTTGAAAAGCGCAAATTTGCAGGAAAAACACGGAAAATGGAATTCAATAAGTTAGTGTTAATACAAGTCTATATATTTATTGCTGTGCACAATTTTTTCCGAAAATAATAATAATAATATGCAAATATGTATAGGTTATGTTTTCCAAAAAAAACTAGTTTATTGCTAAAATTATTGTATATGCAGAAAATTGTAATTATTTTGAACCAGTATATGAAAATATTATATTGTATTATGCACATTGTTATATGAAAGTAAACAAAAATATTGTAAAACATAACCACACTTTAATGGATATGCTGTGAGGTACCAGCCACTGAGGACTACCGTTGAGGGCGCAGTTTGGACCGCTGCCGCTGGAAATATCGGACATATGTTGCCGTCTAACTGATGCTTTCAACTCTATACACTAGTTAGCAATTGCGAAACGAAAAAAATGAGAGAAATGCATTATATTTTTAAAGTATTTCAAAATCTGAATTAGTGTATGCTAATTTATTTATTTCTTCTTTCCCACATTTAGAATCAAATACAAAAGAAACTCAACACCATTGAGAATGTCATTGACATGCTGACGGGCATTATTGGCGAGGAAAACTTGGAAAGAGAGGAAGAAAATTACGCCAGTGATAAAAGCGAAAAGGAGGAGCCAGCTAAGAAGCATACAAAAGAAGCAACTTTGCCGCAACAGCCAGTTAGCGCTGGTGGCGATAGCGGACGCATTCGCAAGAAGAAACGTAAAAATTCGAGTACTTCATCTGGCAGCAGCTCGGGTAGCTCCAGCAGCAGTAGCAGCTCTTCATCGAGTTCATCATCATCCGAAAACGAGGTGGAGGAGGAGGAGGACGACGACAGTTCGGTTGAGCGTTATAAGTACAAAGCCATCGAATCGATGAAAGCCAAAGCCAAGGAGGGTGTGAAGCGCGAGCTGAAGGAAGAGAAGTTGTAAGTACACAGACGAGAAGTTATTAAAATTAAATTTAAAAAAAAATTTATAGGTATTTTAGGTTAGTATTTTAAGTAATTTCATCATTAAGTGCTTTGTGCTTTTTAAAAGTATAATAAGAAGAAAATATAACATTAAAAAAATCGCATAATAATTCTAAAAATCACAAAGCTATTTGCGCATGCGCAATGAAATTTTAGGAAAGCCGTTTGCTTAAAAAAAAATATTTATATATTTAAAAATACGGCATAAAATCCATAAAAGTCATAAAACCGTTTGCGCATGCGCAGCTCAACTATTACAAAATTGTTTGTTTTCAGCACAGATATCAACGCAGCAGCACGTCAATTCGTAAAATACGCATTAATTTTCTGTTTTATAACAAAATAATTATATACCGCTTTTCATTACAGATTCGATGAGAAGAAACGTTTCAATTATGTCTTCTATGATCCGGAAATGCATTGGTGCCAGACGTGTGATGTTTTTCCCAAAACCGCAAAGGATTACTTAAACCACTTGCATTCCAAAGAGCATATGGATCGTGAAAGCATCGAAACACCGTGGCACATTGATGTGGCAACTGATGTAAGTGTTTAATTAGGGCGGAGTATATAATATACAACCAGTTTTTGCTGCAAGACTATTATGTGACACTAAAAATGTTATAAAAAACTTTTTTACAACCGTGAATTGTTGCACAAAACGGTAATATTTTGTTCGTATAACGGTTAGTTTTCTGTGCAGTTTGAAAATGAAAAAATAACGCCTACATTGCCTGTAAAACTATTCTGAATACCATGAGTTAATGATATAGAAAAATGAAGATCGCCGCAAGTTATACACAGCAATAACAACAACACCAAGGTATCGATAAACTATCATTTAGATATTGAAATCGCTCTAAATCCTCCTATTACGATATATATCACATCAATATTAGAAGACTTGAGTCCATAAATCTATACAGTCTCCAATACGTAAACGGAGGAAAATTTTTTCCATGGGGCTTATGTGTTGTTTTCCTGGCAGTATTCTGCCGAGTTGATAGTCCTTGCCCGGATAAAAAATCCGGGTCCGCTCCAGTTACGTAGACCCGTCTTTCG
Source organism: Bactrocera neohumeralis (assembly GCF_024586455.1). NCBI lineage: Eukaryota > Metazoa > Arthropoda > Insecta > Diptera > Tephritidae > Bactrocera > Bactrocera neohumeralis. The sequence continues at coordinate 68,161,856 of NC_065922.1, forward strand.
TGGGAACGGTTTTGTTTTTATCATGAATATTTTGTCAATAAAGAGTTCCTCAAATATTTTCGTGAAACGCTATCGAGTTGAGAGTTAAAGCCCTGGTTTGTTCCGGTTACCTAAATCCGACTCGCGTTGATTTACATACATAACAGCTGGTTCTACGTTACCGGAATATATCTAACTAAGGAGATTAGTTTCGAATGGCTGACTTGTTTGGTTTGGTAAGCAAAAATTAATTAAACCGACTTGTGGGATCGTGGAGAGAGCGTATTTTGGTACGAAAAATTAATGAATCGGTACATATAATACCGAATATATAATTTCACTTAAAAATGGCTAACTCAAAATAAAAAATATTTGTTATTTCATAAAAAAGGAATTTAAGTTCGATATGCAGTTGCAGTAAGTTTCTGCTACCTTCATGAGTCACACAGAAAATAAGAAACAAACAAAAAACATTGATTCACTGATTTTTAATTTTCTATTTTCTCTTCTTTTTGATAGCAATTTCCAAACTATGAAAATGCCCCAACCAAACGTACCCCGATACGTGGTCTAACATTCTTCGTACCAGCTTCGGCATGGTTCTGCAAATTATGCAACAATTGGATGGGCGATTTGCATTGCGCCTCAACACATTTGAAATCACAACTACATGCGAGCAAATACAATGTAAGTGTGCTGTTCTATAACTATAATTACTTCCTTTTAATTGTTTCGAGACAAATATTCATGCCATCTATTACACTTGCAGGCCTTCTTGGAGAAAAATCCACACTTTGAAGTCAATTGGTTGGCAGATCGTCAACGTGTGCTAAATGAACGTAAGAATTTGCCGCCACCACAGCAAATTACATCCGTCTCCACCACTGCAGCGGAGAGTACACCCAGTAAAAAATCGAAGAAGGAAGAGAAAGTGAAGAAGCGCAAGAAGAAGGGGTGAGTATTCGACTGAGTTCTGCATATTCACAATTTTTTTTTACATTTACTTAAGTCAGGGGTTTTATTAGTTGAGATTTTTTGCAGTACTAGTTATAGATACGCCATTTTAATAACCGAAAGTTTGAGTTACGTTTGATTTTTTCACTGCGACCTATGGTCTATTGTGCTCTCTCCCATATCACATATGGTCACAATGATCGATGGAGGTGATGTGATCCCTGTCCACGTAGATGGATCCAAGGGCCTTGAGGCTGTTTCTACTAATTGCTGGACAATCTAGACTCAGGGGTTCTGGAGTTTCTAGTTCCATGTCGCAAAACCGGCAGTTTGCGCAAGAGGCTATGCCCATGTTGGACAAGTATTTTTTGAGCCTGCAGTGCCTAGTATAGACCGCGACAAAGAGATTGAATTTGTCTCGTGAGAGGTTGATCATATCTCTAAACCTTTCTGTTGCCTGCTGACAGTGCCCTTTATGGCCCGGCACCCAGATCCGGTGTACACGCTTGAAAAGTGATAAGCGGTTTAGCCTTCCTATTTCCGCCAGTAATAGCGATTTGACTTATTAAGACCGCTTTTAGTGCCGCTTGACTATCGCTGAGTATAGCGATGCGATAGTTGTGTTAGAGATTTATAGCAAAGACTTCTGTTTGAAAGTTTGCCGAAAAACATCCCATTGGTATGGATAGCTTGGTATGCGGTCCCGCAATTCACGATAAAAACATTAATCCTAAAAATCATCTAGTCTTTCTGGAACTCACTAAAAGCTTTAGAGCCCTTCTATTGTACGCTTGTGGCAGACAATGAGCGAAATGATTAAGGAAATGGTATCAATCTTCTTGATCCAATCGGTCCAAATAGTCAAAATCAGAATGAATTTCACACACCGCGCCAGAGCAAGTTTATATTATAAGAACCTAGGCAGAACCCATCCCGAAGAGCAAAATAGCTAAAACTTACGATATTTCGTTTTTATTCACAAATATACTTTCATTCTATGCAGTTCGGAGAAAAAGGATAAGAAGAAGAAACGCAAGCGCTCAAAGAAACGCAAGAAGAATGCTGCAACATCGACTTCCAGTGACTCATCGTCTTCGGATAGTGAGAAACCCAGCAAGACCAAAGTCAAATCGCCAATAGTCATACAAGGCTTGGACAATCCCAATCCTGCGCTTTCGATACGTGTGGCCATGCGTAAACAAGATTTCGGTAAAGTGGACGAAGACACACCACCGCCGGCGCCTCGTTTGCACGTCGAAGCTGCACCGCATCCAGTGCCACCGCCCGCGGTGACCGTCGCAAATATCAGCAGTGCCGCTAAGGTTGATCCAGCAACCTTATTGACCAACACCGGCCGGTTGAGTAAATGGACTGAGGCGCAAGATAGCAACGCCAAAGCAGCAGCAACCGTAACGCAACCACGCAAAGGTGCAGAGGAGGACAAAAATGATGATGCGATCTTGCAGCAGTGGAATAATGTGCAGCCGGTCATAAGCGAGAGCGAAAAGAAGCTACTGGAGCAGTTGAAGGGCAAGTTGAAGAACAAACCACATGAGAATGCAACAACACCGGCCGGCGCCTCTATACGCAACAATAATGATGGCCCGTCAGATCGACGCGTACGTGACCGCGACCGCGACCGTGAACGTGAGCGAGATCGTGATCGTGATCGTGACCGCGACCGCGATCGCAATGACAGAGATCGTAATGATCGTAGACGGCGTTCGCGCAGTCCTGTCTTTGGCGGTGGCGGTGTTCGTGGCCGTATGCGTCGCACACGTAGTCGTACGCGCAGTCGCAGTCGCGGACGCGCCGCTTCGCCATATGGACGCAGAAGGCGCACACGTTCACGTTCGCGTGGACGCAGGTAAATATTTATTCAGTTAAAATTTGAAAGCTTTTAATAACAAATTATATTTTTTTTCATTATTTAGAAGCCGTTCCTTCGATCGCCGACGCCGCTACAGCCGTTCACGCACTCGTTCGCGCACACGTTCCAGCAGTCGCAATCGCATTGAGAAGCCAATTGTGCGACATCCCGAATTTAGACCACGTGTGCCCGAAAAGGATAAGGAGCGGGAGAAGCGTTCAACTACCGACACGAAGGATAAAAAGAATGCCGACAAGAAGAATAAAAGCAGCAGCACTTCGTCAACTGCAACGAGCGGCAAGAAATTACCGTTCATTGGTAAAATGCCTGTCTTCAAGAAACAAACCGCCGGTCAAGGTGATGGCAATGGCGTCGAAAATACTCTGGCATACACCGGCGACAATGGTCAACATGCCAATCCGGCTGGTTACGTGCCACAACGTCCGCCTGCGCCCACCGCCGCACAGATCCAAATGGCCATGATGGAGGACGTGTACGGCAATGCACCGCCATTCCATCCCGATGCCGGCATGATGATGGACTACGACGAGTTGATGCCCGATCCGATACAGTTTGTCAATTTGATGGGTCAAGTGCCGCCGCCACCACCACCACCCGCTGGCGCTGGTCGCGCAAAGTCCGCAGACGGCACGGACGAGGAAGCCGAAGATATACTGCCACCGGGTATTGATGTGGCCGAGAGTGATGATTGTGTGCCGCGTCCCATTTCCGATGGGCCTATACCGCGTAAAGGTCCACTGCCGAAGGATCTTGAAGAGGCGCTGAATATCATATTCCCCGGCGAAAAGAAATCGGACGACGAGGATGCCGAGGCTAAGAAAGCCAAGTCAACAGGTAAATCTATAAAAAATATGCAATTATAATTATTTTATTTAATATTTTTTTCTATTTTTTACCAAACTTTCAGGCGAAACACAAATAATTGTGGAGGAGCCGATTATGCAACCAGAGGATCTGGTTAAAGAAGGCATACACATGGTGACTATAGAGGAAACGTCAATCGCTGGCATGGATGAGGCTTCGCAGATGAGCATGAACGAACCGTTAGTGTTTAATAAGCCCGCAAGTTCATTGCCCAGTGAAGTGGTCACAACGAACGCCAACATCGTAACGGCAAATACACCACAAACAGTTGATATTACGTCACAAGACGCGGCTGACATTGATTTGAACGCCATACAACCGCCACCACCACCGGCAGCTGCAGCACCAGTACCACCACCAGCTCCAGTTCCAGCACCGGAAGCACCAAGCGAGCCACCAACATCAGCAGCTGCTGTGCTTAATGGCGCTGCAGTTGAGGAGACCAACAACGATACCAAGAATTCCACTGAAGAGCCTGATTTGGCGCACGCACCCGAACCCGATGACATACCGATGCCCACGTCGAAAGCCTCCGCCGAGGACGTTGCTAACATCGTTTACGACTTGGATGATATACCACAGCCACCGCCGTCACCCACAGAGAGCGAGAAGAATCGCCGACAGGAGGAGTTAAATGACTTGGCCATGTTGGGCATCGATGCGGACGATATGGCGGCACAGTGCATATAAACACTGATGACGTGCTGCTTAAAAATTATTACATGCGACTTGTACAGCATTATAGTCTGTATTCAGTCCGCCTACAAATTACTTCTTAGTTGTGATGACGTTGTATAATGAAGTGAAAGGATAAATATGCTTAAATATATTTTTAAAAGAGCCGTGTGAAATTTTCAGCGGCATAAAGATAAAACTATGAGAAAATAAAGACGTGAATGACAAGTAGTTATTGTACATTTGCTAAAAGTTTTGAAGGCCAATAGGGCAATGACCGGTTAGAAGTCCTACAATTAAGGAAAGTCTGATCGTCGGAGCAGTAAAATTTATTTTTGTACCAATCGGTTTACCATTGCATCCCCAATGTCGACCGCCATAAGAAGGAACGGAGATCAAATTCAAGTCCTCTTACTACTTCTTCTTCTTATTTATTGGTGTAGACACCGTTTACGCGGTTATAGCCGAGTTTACAAAAGCGCGCCAGTCTTACTACTAAACCTACCGCCAACTAAGGGGACTCCAATCGTCCGATAACTCTCTTATTCCCAGCAGTGATGACATTTTGCTACTCCCGACCTGAGTTTCCGAACTTAACACTCTCCCCCACTAAATCCACAGCGACCATATTCACAAACTGGACGGATGAGGTCAGACTTGACCTTAATATTGCAGTCGATGGCGTTAAGATTTCGACTGTCAATAATCCTATAATTTTAGGTGTGACTTTTGACCGTCTGTGCTCGTTCACTCCTCATACGACCGCGATTATCGCCAAAATACAGAGATGCAAAAAATTCCTCAAGTCGCTAGCCGGCAGGACAAGGGGAAAGGACAAAGAAACGTTGTTGACAACTGACAAGGTAATCGGCCGGGCGGTCTTAACTACGCTACACCAATATGGTCGCTTGGATGCAGCGAAACGCAGATGATGAGCCTCCAAACTTGTCAAGGACCATAACGAACTCCTCTCCAGGCAGTTCCTGTTGGGATGCTTCGCAGAAATCACCACTGCAGTCACCTGCTTGGAGCGGAACCGTTTCTAGAAGCTTCAAGAGGTTCTTCCTCAACTACGTCGATGACATAAAAAATACGCCGACCAGACTTCAGACGCAAAAAAACTTCAGACGCAAAAAAATTTCAGACGCAAAAAAACTTCAGACATGCACTGACCACAATTCATAGAGAAGCCTTCACCGTCTCCCTCCAATGGCGTACTTGGAGTCAAACTACCATCCATTGCAGACGAAGTGCCCGAGTTGCCGCGAGAAACAAGAGTGGCCCTTGCGCAAATTCGTTCTGGATACTGTAGCAGGTTAAACTCCTGCTTATGCAGAATACTACTTATCTGACACCCTTCTACCTTTGGTCCGGCCCCGTCGAAACACTCGTTTCTTAGGCCTACCGTTGGATGACGTCGACGATAGCTTGTCTAATCCTTACCATCCTAATAGGGACTAGGTACCTGTTACAACAACAACTACCAAAACCTAGTAACATCGAAATAATCGAAACACGCCTGTCAGACCAATTACTGCCGAGGTACGATCAGAAACGGTAAAAACGTAGGGATGTGTTATAAACCATATAAGAAATGTTGCTGTTGTTGTTGTTGTTACGGTCCTAGAATTCCGGGTCGGTGGTACTTAGACCGAACCGAAGTGGAATCACTCTAATCTTCATTTGGTAGTACTAATAAGTGGTATTACGCATCACTGTAGATTGCAGAGAGGACTTCTACAGAAAATAATTTTCTTTTTTAGAAGAATATACATCTTTACTTTATTTCCTATTAGACTAGTGATTTTGTATTTGTTTAGGTGTGACTAATCGGACTCCTTTTGATTTTGAGGAAGGTGAATCAGACTTATCTATTTTCTGGGTTTAATATTCAGTATAGAAGAGGGGGTCTGCTTTGATTTTTAAAGCTCAGTATGATAGAATCTTATTTATGTTTATATTTGTGTTGTTTTTGGTAGGGAAAAACATGGTTTATATTGGAAAAACGGGATTCTCTTACACAACCTAACCTCAATTATTTTTTCTAAATTTTCTAAGCGCGTCTCTTTTTGAAGAGGTATGGCAAGGTATAGCAAAAACCATATAAATTTACAAATTTATAAAGAAAATAATTATGATTACTTCAAATATTTTCATACATTTATTGATTTATGATATTTCTTACAATAAATTTATTATAATTATTTAACTATTTTATGCTGTTTAAATAACTATGATGTGTTCATTTTATGAATAAATGTGCATGATATTTACATATGAATGATTTTACTTGCACATACCATACGTGCATTACATACATACTTATATGCTTTATCACTGGAAATATACATTATATACTGGGTGTAGGGTATTTATTACGTACACATCTTTTTTATCATTCATCTTTTTTTAACAAATTTTTAACTTAACTTACATATACATACATATATTTACATACAAATTTAGTTATATATAAAAGTTAAATGCTTACATACAAAAATCTCAAGTGTATTTAATAAAAACTAAATTTATACCCATATTTTTATACTAAATAGTCGCTTGTCGATATTCATTGCGCTGACACGCAACGCCAGAGCGCGGATATGAAAATTGCTGCTTTTTCAAAAATTAATGCTTAACAATAATTAAAATATATTAGAAATTCGCTGTAAATACTGAAACGTTTGAAATCCACGCTCAATAGTGGCGCAAAGCAACGCAAATTGTTGGCAAAATTTTATGAAAAGATAAATAAATTTAAATATTAAAAAATAAAAAAAAAGTAAAAATTAAAAAAAAAAAAAAATTAAAAAAAAAAAATTTAAAAAAAATAATAAAAATTAAAAAAAAAATAAAAATTCAAAAAAAGAAAAATTAAAAAAAAAATATTAGAAACAATAATAAAATAAAATAAAAAAAAAAACAAAATATTAAATATTAAAAAAAAATATTAAGAAATGTAAATATGTATGTATTTCAGGAAAAAAAAATAGTTTAGTTGTAATTGAAAATTTAAAATTTAAATTTTTAATAATAAATAAATAAGAGAAATTCAAATAATTCAAAACATTGTATTTTTGAATTGCTTCTTTTAAAATCGTGTTCATACAGTGGTCAAATAATAAAATAAAAATAAAAAATTTAAATTTAAATTCAAAATAATAATAAACTTAAATATTAGAAAATAAAAAATTTAAATAAAAAAATGCAAATTGAAATATTATAAAATTAAAAAAAAATAATAATAAATTTAAATATTAAAAAAAAATAAAAGTTTAAATAAAAAATAATAAATTTAAATATAATAAAAATTAAAAAGAAATGTAACCATTTAAAGTGAAAAATTAAAAATTTAAATATTTAAGTTTAATTGTAAATTTAATAATTGAAAAAATTGGAAATTTAAATATTTTCAATTAATTCAAAACATATGTTATATATATGTACATATGTATGTACATACATACATATACATACGTATAATAAATTTAAATAATAAAAAAAAAAATAATAAGAAATGTAAACAATTGAAGTGAAAAATTAAAAATTTAAATATTAAAATTAAATTGTAAATTTAATAATTGAAAAAATTGGAAATTAAAATTTAAATATTTTCAATTAATTCAAAACATAATTTTTCAATTGTTTAATTTTTACAAAAAAAATTACATAAGTACTCATGTATAAGCATTTAAAAAAATTAACTATAGTAATTTTTATTAAAAATTATTTTTCCTTTTCTATTTTAAGTAATATTTTTTTAATTTTTTTATATTAAATTTTTTTTATATTGGAAAAATATTAGTTTAAAAAAATTAACTATAGTAATTTATATTATATATTAAAAAAAATATTTTCTTTTTCCATTTAAAGCAAAACTTTATATTTTAATTTTTTTTATATTAAAAAATCATAATTTTACTAACGTGTCATTGTAGTCTTTTATAGTGAGTATTTGAGTCGTATTTCTATATAAGTTATATGCATATATACATATGTACATACTATGTATGTATTATTTTTGGCACACAAAACTAAATTGACTTTCGTGCTTTTTTTTAAACTCTTTAAAAAAAATATTTTTTGAACATAAGAAATGTTACAAAATTTTATATTTTTTGGAACACAAGTGTGTATAGTTTAATTTTAAATTTTTTCGCTTACAATAAAAAATAAAGTAAAAATAACTATTAAAATTTGTATGACGTATTTAAAAAAATATATGCAGAAAACAGTTAAATCAAAATAAAAAACAAAAACAAAAGTAAAACTGTGAATGATTTCATAGCTTAAATTATTATTTATATTAATTTATTGACTTTATGAAAACCTTACTTAAATTTTTTGTTGTGTATAATATTTATTGATTTTTTTGAAAACCTTATTTTAATTTTTTTTTGTGTTTAATATTTATTGATTTTTTTTTGAAAACCTCATTTTAATTTTTTATTGTGTTTGATGTTAATTATTTTCAAACTGAACTGGAAATAAAAAAACACATCGTTGAGTATGCTTGGTATGTAGACATTTCAAATTTACTAATTTATTTTTATTTAAATTCAAAAATCAGTTAAAATATGTTTTTTTTCTTTTTTCTCAAACGTGGCTTGCTAAAAAAATTAAAAATTTGTTTTTGTTGTATTTATTATTATTTTTTTATGTTAACTATTTTTGTACTCAAACTGAAATATTTTTGTCATTCAGTTGTTGTTGTTGTTGTACCGGTTAGAATAGTATGGATTAGATAAGTTGTCATCGAAGTCATTTTTTAATTTTTTTGTCATTTCAGTAAATACTGGTAGTTTGACCCCTATACGCCTTGCCTACAACACAAAAAAATCCTACGATTTGGGAAATTTTTACTGTCGTTTACGGTTTTAGCTACCCAAAATTAACAAGAATAAGCCTCTAACATCACAGTCGCAAAAATTACTGTAAACTACTTTTTTTATTTATACATATATTGATGTTATTAATTTTTGTTTTTTTTTAATTTATTTTTTTTATGTTATGCTATTTTTTTTATACATATTTACTTTTTTTATTTTACATTTACTTTTTATTTTTCATTTATTTATCAATTTTTACTTTCTTACTCATTTATGATTTTATTTATTTATTTATTAAATTTTTACTTTATCCATTTTTTAATTTTTCTATTGTCGTTATTTTTTTTTTTGGTTTATTAAATTTAACTTTTTTTATTTTATTAATATTTTTTGTTTTTTGAGTATATAAGTTTTTTATTTTACTTTTACTTTTTTATTTATTTATTTTTGAACTATTTATCACATTTTTACTTTAATAATTTTTTTCCATTTATCAAATTTTTATTTTATTTATTTATTTTTTGTATTTTATTTATATATTTTTTTGTACACTGAAAAAAAATAAACAAGTAAGTAAATAAAAATAATAATTCGGGTTTTTGGAACGTTTTATAACATCCAAGTAACCTCCACTAGCCTTCTTGCTTTTTCTCACACTTTTCAATTTTGGTTTGTGGAAAGCTGCTCTCAGCAAAACAAACAAATGCACACATAATTTGTATTTTTAATACGTATTAATGTACGTACAGATGTATATACGTATGTATTTATTTATTAAGTCGTAAAAATTATGGAAATATTATAGTTTTCTTTATATGTATTTAAATATTTTCTAGTTTAAGACGTTATTCAAAGTTCTTACTTTAACAAATCCATTGACGTTTCGTTGCAATAAAATAAGTGTTTACGGGGAAAAAATTAATAGTAATAATTTAAAATTATGCCAACACATTTGCGCTGCACGCTTCACTGTACGTTGTGGGTTTACACAATTCGCGCATGCGCCACGCACACTTCTATGTACTTATGCACTTAATGCGTAGTAATTGCTCTCTTAACATTTAAATCATATTTAGTTATATATTTACACTAGTAACTAACTTTAATTAATAACTATTTAAGTCTTGCATTAAGCATTGTTGTTGTTTGCATTTAAATTTGCCCCGCTGCTTCATCGTCACTACTCACATTCGCTTGTTAAATGAAATTGCGACGATTGTGCGGGTTGCGTCGATTATGGCCACCGCCCATATTGAAATTACCGGGACCACCACCTCCGCCGCCGCCGCCACCCATCTGCTGTTGGAAGTTTAGGAAACCAAAGGGCATTTGTCCGGGTCCGCCAGATTGGAAATTGCCCGCATTAGAGCCGAATGGATTGAATGACATTGGCGGCATGCCGAGCAAGCTGGGACCATCTAGGCGTGCACTTATGCCGGAAGCGGCTGCGGCTAGTGGCAGCCGTGGCACCACCAGACCACCGCCAAGTAGCGGCGGCGGGAAGCGAAAATCGTTGGGGAAACCAAAGCCAGCGTTGGGCATATTCAACTGTGGATGCGGGAAATCCGATTGTTGCATGAAGTCGACACGCGCTTCGGCATTCGCGTTCATGTCCGCTTCTTCGGACTTATCCGATTCGATTTTGTTCACCTCGCCATTTTCATCAATGAAAATGCCCAGCTGTATTAGTATATCGTCGATGATTTTCTTATTGCAATTGATGAAATTGAAGTTCTTATCTGGCGATGTGTCTTGGTGGAAGCGTCGCAGCTCAGTGATTAGACGCGCCAATTCTTGATTGTACTGTATCTTCATGTTCGAGTTCAATTTGCGATACCAATCGGAACTTTGCATTTTTTCACGCATTGTCTTACCCAAGCCCGTTATTTCCGCATTTATGCCATCGCCAGCTGCATTGCCGGCGCCACCCGCAGCGCTGCCAGCACTCGACTTTTCGGCTTCGTTCGCTTTGGCAGCGGCGGCGGTTGCCGCTGAGGCCGCCGCACATCTGGGATCTAAACGTGGATCTGTGCGTGATGTTGTTGTTGTTGGCGCCGGTGTTGGTTTGCCAACACTTGTGCGTCGCTCTTTGGTGCGGCGTTCACTGGGCGTCGTGCTGGCGGTGAGCGTGCTGGGTGGCGTGTAGTATTTGGGCGACTCGTCAGCTTCGGGTGAGGCTATGGTGTTGCTAAGTTTGCGTCCGGAGCGCTTTAGTGCCACAGTGGTGGCGCGTGTTTCGGGTAGGCCGAGTATGCGACGTACACGCGGATCGGCCGTATGCGTGGTGGCACGCAAACTGCGTCGCAAATCCGCATAATTCGCTGGTGGCATGGCGAACTCATGCACTTTATATGTACGCGGCAGGTGGGATGAGATGGAGCCGTCGATTTCGGTGGCTGGTGTATAGTTCATGACACCGTCTAGCGGTAATATGCTACCACCCAAATAGCGCATATCTTTGTCGTTTTTCATGCTGCGCTCCGACAGCTTACGCTCATCCTCTTCGGCTTGTATGGCATTGAAGTCGTACATTGTTTTGCGCTCGTAAACTGGTTGTTTGCTTTTGCTGCTGGGTCCATCATCATTGTCAGCCGAATCGGAGGCTTCGGGTGTGGTGGATTGTGTGCGTGTTGGTGTTTGTGAGCGTGAACGTGAGCGCGAACGTGAACGCGAAGGAGAACGTGACCGCGAACGAGAGCGGCGTCGCCGTTCGTTGTGGTGCTGGTAACCAATATGGCTACTAGTGCTATTGGAGAGTGATTTATCTTCGCTCTTCTTGTAATCGGGCGGGTTCGTTCGGAAGGGGTTGTAAGGATTCAAGTGCATGCCCAGTCGGAACGCCAGATCGCTAGTCTTCGGTGGCTGCAATGAATGAAAACGGAAATCATATAGTTACAATTGTAAAATTAATAATATAAATAACGGTTTGTGTACACATATACAAGTATAAAAGCAAGTCTAAAGCTTGGTTAGTTTGAAACGTACCTCATCATGCACTGCGTCACTTTCGCTAGTTGTTGTTGTCGCACGCGCATTCTCTTCATTTTCCATGTTGCCATCATCGATGACTAGCTGCTCTTCATCACGCTCATCCTCAACTAAAAGAGAAAAAATAAATAAATTATTAATTAAATTTACAATAATTGAGGTTAGGTTAAAAATCTGTCTGGTCCTATTTCGTTTAAAATTATATTTTATGCCATCCAAACGGCCGAGTTATTGGAATGCTGTGATTAGAATATCTAAATTATTATCTTTTATACTTACATGCATCATTGCGATCGAAGGCTAAATTCGAATCCTTTAAATATTGTGAATATTCGAAACGCATAACACCGCTGTTATTACTATTCGAGTCCAAATCCATATTAAGGTTCAGGCGTGTTGACGGCGAGATCGCGGGTAATGTTTCCATATTCGTTGTTGTTGTAGCACTAGGAATAGAACGCATATCAACATCGCGTGTTGTAGGACTATGTAGTACACGTCATAATAAAAAATCGTTGAATGAAATAAAACAAAAGAAAAAAACAATGAAATCAATACAAATACACACAAAAATCTACAAGTAAAATGGGTTAAGTTGAATATACAAATGACGGTTATTAACGGATGTGTAAAGCGCTCCTTAGATTGGATATACATATAAATGTAGGCAAAATTAATCCGAAGCAAGAGATTTTTATACAATTTGTTACAAATTAAAATTAGAATTTTTTTGAGGTTATGTCGCAAAAGTTGGCTTTGAAGTGAGAAGGATTTGAGCAATTAGTCACATATACATTTGTATATGTTGGTGTTTTAAAATTTTTTGCAGATGTTTTGAATTTTTTTTTTTAGATTTGGCTTATAAAAGCATTGACATACAAAACTCAGGCAAAATTCGATTGTTGCAAGTAATTTAGGCACACACTGCGGCGTTTTGAATTTTTTAGGTTATCTAAAAATTCAAACAAATATAAAATTTATAAGTATTGCTATATAATTTAATTTTTTTTAGGTTATAGTGTATGATTTGAGTCTCACATAAATGCTCTCTCTAAGGCGTTAGTTAGGTGTCGAAAATGTATATAATACTAGGAAAGCGCATTTTAAAAACAAAAATATCTGTATCAAAACGAAATTTCAAGATTAAAAACAAAAATATCTGTAACAAATCGAAATTTCAAGCTTAAAAAAATCAACAAAAAAAGCGCAAAAACCATAAAAAATGTTCCTACTAGCATATATTGTCGCGCATGCGCAGCAATTAATACATTTTGTTACTTACACATTGTTCTCATCATCTTTGCCTTCCTTATTTTCCATTTTGCTTTGCACTTTCTTCTGCACTTCGCTGATCTCTACAAAGTCAATGCCGATCTTTTGCAGTTGACCGAATGTAAACTGATTGATCTCCTGCAAATTGGTTATACCCAACTGCGTAAGCTTTTGTATGTGTTCCGTTTTCATGATGCCTTCAAGATTTTTCAAATCCAAATAGCTTGGCAGTTGTGCGCTTGTGTTATTCTCTGGCGCTGGCGGTGTTGGCTCGCGTGTGGGCGAATCTGCCCAACGTGATTTACGATGCTTGTCGACACTCAAAAGCGACACTGGTGGCTTGACAACAATATCGAAAAGTGAGGGTATATTACTGTGTGGCTGTTGTTGCTGCTGTGGTTGGCTTTGATGCTGGTGATGATCATTTGTCGAATTACTAGCGCCACCTTGATTGCCGCGTCGATTATTACCCGTCGATATATTGACTATTGAAGACCAAGTATTCTCGACTTTATATTCCTTACATAATTCTTCGTTCCGTTTAGTAATCAAAGCGATAGCATTTTCACGTGACATTCTTTTAAAATTGCCGAGTATTTCTTTTGGCGCGGTTTCTAAATGCTTCAGCAGTATATTGCGCAGTTGTTCAGATAACGGCGCTTCGTGCATAAATTTACACGTTTCTCGATTGGGACACTCCATGCCGAGGTAATAGTATTTGCATGGAAAATCCGAATGCATGTAGGAACATTTGTCTTTTTTGGCACAACACTCCATCAGATAGAATTTACATAGCTCCATTTTGCGTGGCTCCTGGCGATGTTTATCATCCTGCAAAAAAGCGATTATTAACTGTAAGTTAGTACGCAATAATTAAAAATAAAAATACATACGTTTGAGTCGCGCCGTGAGCGCTTTTCTGGCGCTCCACCACGTGCGCTATCGTCACGACTGCGGGCGCGACGATCACGTCCACGTTTGCGGTCCTTTTTATTGCGTCTACGCCGGCGCTTGTTATCTCCGCCACCACCTCTTTCGCCACCGCCATCCAGCGAGTCACCGCTGTCATATGATGTGTACGAATCATCAGCCGAGTCGTAAACTGGATAACTGGGCGGTGCATATTTGGGCGTTGGCGTGCTGGAAGGACTACCACCGACCACATTCAACATTTCAAAGTCGTCCTCATCATCGTCGGCTGGTGCAGCGCCATTAAAAGGCTCCGGTGACATGTAACGGGATTTATCCTGGAAAATAGCATAACGAACGTTAATGTTAAAATATGTATATAATATTTTTTAAATAAAATTAATAAATAAATCTATTTAATTTAATTATATTATTTTTATAATAAAAATTATCGAACAAAAAAATTAAATATTTTTTAATAAATAATGCAATAAATTAAATAACACATTACCAAACTTAATTAAAAAACCCCTAAATAAAACTAAGCTAAATCAAAATTAAAAAAAAAATTATTTAATTTAAAAATAAATAAAATTAAACAAAAAAATTAATATAAACTAAATAATTTCAAATATTATAATAGTATAATAAATAGTAAATTATATAATATGTAAACAAAAATATATGAGAAAAAATAAAAAAAAAATAAACAATACACAGTAATAATCTTTATGAAAAAAATTAAAATAATGAGTGAAATCCAATTACATATAAAAAAAGTTTAAATAAATGCATGTATTTATAAAAAAAAATATAAATGTACATTACATTAATTTAGGTTAATTAAAAACAATTTTTTTTTAATTTGTAAATATAATTTAAATACAAATTTAATTTAATTTTTCTACTGTTAAGTCTGTAAATTAAAAAAAATTATAGAATAAATATTTTTTTACTATAAGTACCTTAAAAATTACATTTATTAAGACTCTACTTGCAAAAAAGTAAATTTTAAAAGCTGTCACATTAATATTGAAGTATATTAATTTCAATTACCTTATCCTTGCGTTCTTTTTCTTTTTCTCTCTCATCGCGCTGCTTTTTACGCTTTCTGCGCCTACTACTTCTACTCTGTCCGTGACCGGGCGCAGACGCTTCATTGTCTTTCGTCTCCTGTTGACGTGACTCCAAACATTTTGGTATTTGCGGCTTAACCCCCGCTTTATTTAAAATATTTGACAGCGATTTCTCCACCTCCTCCATGTAATCATCTAAAGCAAACCAAAAATTAATAAAAATGCATATAAAAAGTTGCGTTTTGACGCCAACCTGTTGGCGGCAGACCCTTTTTGTTTCTGCGCGACTTGGAGGACGCATCCTTATTGTTGTTGCCGCCACCCGCTACAGATGTGGGCGATGGCGTGTGCTCATGTGATAAGTCAATTATCGGTATTTTCGCCACCGCATCGGCGCTAAGGTGTGGTTTGTGTGTTGTGCCACCACTAATATCGTTAGCAGACGTTCCTGCGCTGGCACTCGCATTATTTGCATTACTCGTTGTTGCATTTGTAATAATAACATCATTATCATCCTCGTCATCATCAATTTCACCATCTTCTAAATCTTCAATATCAACAGGCTCAGCCATATTAGCAGCGGCTGGCTCTGTTTGGACTTTCGTGGCCGACACTGTTGTTGGCTCATTCGTGGTGGCGGTGTTGGTGGTAGTGATGGCGGCATCACAACTCACTGTATTGCTTTCTTCGGACATTTTGACATGAGTTGCATGTGTTATGAACAAGTCTTCTCTCTTTTAAATTTTATATGCGCTCTTTTGTTTGTGGTTACTCGTTATAACGTGTATTAGCTGTACACCTAACGGTTAATTCAAAGTTTTCCTTATTTAATTTAGAAGTTTAGATAACTTATGTAAAAGAAGTCTGCAAAATTATAAAAGAAAATGGGTTCATTGTAGCGCTTCACTTCTGTTTCAATAGTACAATATGTGTTATGAAAATATTTAGGAAATTAAATTGAAAATGGATATGACATTTATTCAATGGAAAAATATTTTCAGCATTGTTTTTCCATGAGGAGTAGCAAAGTAGTTGTGGATAGTGGAAAAAAGTACCAAACGAAAAAAAATTGCTTATTTGACAGCTGCGAAGTTCTTTTTGATAGATTTTGTTAAAATTTGTAAAAAAAAAAAAAAATAACCGTAGCTTATATATTTCCAGCATTTTGTTTAAAAATATGTATTAAAATATTCATATTTTACGTGAAACCCCTAAATACAGCAATGATTCCTCGAAACAGTAACACTGTATGTAAGTGTAGATAGATGGATAGGTAAATAGATTTTCACAATCTCTAGGTTGCTACATGCTCTCTTAGAATAAACAACTCTTGCTAAGAAATCACACAAATAAGTGCAATTGATAAACAACAATTGAAATGAAACAAATACGTGCTTTGTAATTAATTGCCCAAGTACTTTCAGGGTGTAATTTCATAATGGAGCAATTACGAATGCAAATGAAATGTCAAAACCACAAATGAAATGTGCAAAATTTCACTATCTTTTGTTATAAATGAAACTGTTGTGGCAATTAAAATTAATATAACTGCAGAATAGCAAGTTTTCAGAAATTTAAAATTGAAGCATTCACATCAAATGAATTGGAGAAATAATATGAAACGAAATTCGTAAACTTTAACATTTTCGAAAATGTGACAATGTGTGAAACCGAGATTATTAATACTAGGTGGTTCGGTTCTTTATGTACGTACATATGTATATCTAAATGGGTAGAGCTCATTACTGTTCTATACCTACTTTTCACTTTTGTTTAAATTAATTTTAGTAGCTATTTAGTAACATACATACTTATGTACATTCTCACATGCTGTTTCTGACTGATATTTCTTAAAGAAAAAACGAATATTTATATCTCTTCAAAGACGGTGTTGTAAAACACGTACATTTCTCGTTAACACTACTCTCCCGCTCACGCTTCTTTATTTAGCTCTCAATTTTTGTATCGCACATACCTCAATAAACGCGGCGGCAAGGCTGATGTTTTAAAAATTCGATTTCTACAGCGCGTTAAGAAGTAATTTATGAAATTTTTCTTCAAAATTTATTGACGTACGTTGTTATTTCTTTTGTATTAAGTTTAGAATTTAAGTAAGAATTTGACGTAAAGTTGCCGCTTTATTTAGGGATGCCGCGTCGGCATTAACACACCGCTCAACGCTTTTATCTAGCAATGCCAGTAAAGTGCTTCAAACATTCGCTCCGGAAATTCTTGATGAGAACATTGATACTTTTGAAAGTTTCTCAAAGTTTTATATTTGAAAACTTTTAGTTAAAATAATTTTCTGAGGGTTTTAATTTTTAAAACTTTGGTTAAAATAATTCTTTGGTTAGTGTGATAGTTTTGGCCAAATTTGAATAACCCATTTCAAGCTGAAGCCGCTTAAATTTCACAAACATGCACAAGGTCTCTAATCATTAATGACATTTTTAAACCATTACACATGTTCATTTGCATTTCTTAGTAATCCGGTTATTTCATATGAAAAAAAAATTAGAATACACAATGCATTTCATTATATTGCTGATAAACTGCATAGCACTTTTCTTCTAGGGAAATGTGTAATTTCTGTAACTGCGGTTTTTTAAAGGCGATCTTTCAAATTTGACGATTTTAAGTGATTTATGCATGCATATGTATGTATGTATGTACATACATATGTATATGTATGTATGTATATGAATTAGTAATAGTTTATTTTACAAAATTTTCAAATGCGCTATGTTTCTACAAAACTTGTTTTTCTAACCCTATTTTTTAAGAATATAAGAAATACCATAAAGAAATGACAATGCATATTAATGCAACACACAACTTTCAGCATTACTAATATTGTTTCTATTAATCACCCTTTGTCTTAAGTTACCAAGCGAAAACACTCAACCGAAAACATGTACATTTTTACTGTAGTTATGTTTATACACCGCAGAGAAGTTAATGATTCACTACGAATTTGTTAAAATTGTGAAAATTTTAAGTTATTAAGTACTATTTGAAAATACGTATATGTATAAACTGGTTTCTTAACTGTCAGTATATTTAAAAAAAATTACAAGTTCAACTCATTGACTTTTAAATGTACAAGTCTAAACATGTGTATGCATGTGCAAGTTAACAGTTTTTATAAAGTGTTGTAAGCACAAAACGGTATTTTACATAAAAATTAAACAACTTGCCCTTTACTATGAAAAATAAATAATTTCACATTTGTTGCAAATAACAGCTGTTGTGTTAAAATTCGCGCGAATGTAAGGGAAAAGGAAATGCCATATATAAACATCATTTGCTAAGCAAAGACGCAAACCATGTCACCACAAAGAAATAGGTAAAAATCGATCAAACGCCTGCATTAACGCTGATTACGCTGGTTTAACGCGCGAATTGCTACAATGGAACAAAATTCGAGACTGCAGCTGTTTTTTTAATATAAAAATAACAACTGAAGTGCAATAATGCATCGATGTTTATGGCTGCAGCTGTTTTGTTACATCTATTTTAATAGAGCGACGCGACATGTGCATTCAGCACAGGATTATCAATTCAGCAGCTTTGTAAATATATATGTAAATATTTTACTGCTCTCCAGTAACTTCATGTCATTGCTGCAATAACAAAAACATATGTATATGTATGTGCATGCGGTACACAAACAATTTTTATGAATGCAACTATCAAATATTTGACTATGTGGAAGTTCATACACATGACATACATACATATAGCTGCACAAAAATCATATTTTTAGTTTAACACGGATGTTTCGTTCAGGTTAGCAAATATAATTCTGTTTTGCATTAATAATTCAAGTCAAATCAAATAAGCTGCAAAAAATATAATTTACACAAACAAAAGTAAATATATATGTACATACATACATACATATGTATATGTAAACAGAGGTTGTGTTATATTACAATTACCTACAATATTCATTAATATTTAAATACATCTAGTCTCTAACACTTTTTGTTCGTCACTAGCGCACACATATCGTGAGCTGAAACATAAAACTGGCACTGTGGCTTAGGTTTAGACTGGCATTATTGATGCATTATAGAGATTTTTCAAACAATGCAAAAACAATCAATCATAGGTGCGCCAGGTAGACAAATGGCAAGGGAAATAGACGAGTAGTATGCAGGTAGTACATATATACAATTCAATACATACATACGTACATATGTATATGTGTATATAGACACACATGTATACATATTTACCCAAAAGCAAGGGATTGAACGTTAGTATTGAGCGTTTGCGGCAGAAACTTGTTTATAATAAATCAATTTGCCATGAACTATTTTTTCAAAGCCTTCACTTGCACATCTGTCTATAAAAACTTATGCTTGTATGTGTTAATTAAATCTCGCGAGTCAAAAAAATCTACAGTTAGCTATTATTTCTACGTGTAAACAAATAAATAACGTTATTTTTAGGTTATGTTTACTGCCTTGGTAACTTAAGGTTAAATAGGTGAATATGTGCTTTGGAACAGCAAAATTTAATTAATGTAGTAGTGTGTAGTAGTGACTATTGAACAACAAATTGATATTTCTATTATTTCGAGTACTTTGAAGCCAGTGTTAACGGCTTTGCAAGGTACTTGAGCTTTCAAATTGATAACTGCGCTGTTAAAAGTAAAAGACAAAGTAAAAGTAAACAAAAGAAAATAATACCTATATATAAAAAACATAAATAAAAAAAATGAATATAAAAAAATATAAAAAAATAAAAAAAAATAAAAAAAAAAAAAAAAAAAAAAAAAAAAAAAAATATAAAAAAAATATAAAAAAAATAAAAAAAATATAAAAAAATAAAAAAAATATAAAAAAAATAAAAAATAAAAAAATAAAAAAATAAAAAAAAATTAATTAAAAAAAGGAAAAAATTTATATTAAATTAGTAAAGATAATAGCAAGAAAAAGTATACAAATTTTAATTGAAAGAATTTCATCCAACATAAAACAAAAGTTAATTTCTAATAATATCAAAATTTTGAAAAATTAATTCCATTTAAGCTTTCGAAGTAACGATAATTTTATCGATTAATCGCCGAACTCATATTTTTTAACGCCTTAAAAATTAAAAATAACTGCGTAGATGAAACATAACCAAAAATAATTAAAAAAAACACACTTGGATTCTAGAAAAAATGCAAATGATGTTATAAAAAATTAAATTAGAAAAATTAATAAATATTTACAAATATTGGATTAACGATTAAATTGGTTTTGATTATTTGGTGGATTATTTCAAACAATTGTAAGCTTGTCAATAATTTACAGTTATAATCGATTTTTTGACAGTTGTGCTTTAATTATATCATCTGTGCCACTCACTAGTCTAGTCAAAGATGTATGGATGCATGTGTGTACATATGTATGTATGTATATGTATACTATATGTTAATTGCTCTCTTCTGCGCTCTCATGTTTTTCTCTACTTAATTATCTTGCGACGCTCCCAACTCGAACAAATCAACTGTTTACAATATAATACAACAACAAAAGGCTATGGAGAGCTAATATAACAACAATACGAAGGGGAAATATACAGTTGTGGTAATTAATAAACGCAGCACCTGGTTGTACGGAGTTATTAGCTTTTATAAACAATTGTTTTTACTTGTTTATTATTATTTGGCGTTTAATTTCGTCAGAATGCATTGTTTAAGCCGCGTTGTTTGGATAAAATAATTATTGTGTCAGAGATAAAGCACGCTCTTAATTAATTTTTTCTTGTAAACTGTCTATATTTATACGTATGTATGTATGTAGGTATATATGTATGTATGTAAGTAGATATTTTATTATATTAATTATGAATTTAAGATATTTTTATATTTACATGTAAATTAAAACTCTGGACAGCTTTAATTAAATGGTAAAAAAAATTAGCATCCATATCAAATTATAATTTATGTACATAGGTTCCCATTAACAAGTTTTCACTGTAGCTTAAAAAAATGAAATTAATCAAAAATAACAAGCTACAAATATGCAAACATATAACTTTTCATGCGAACGACACAATATAATTTGAAATATGTGACCAAGTTAAGAAAAATAAATTAATTGCCAGTTAAGATACTGCTTGCATACAAAAGCATATCACGTACATATGTATGTATATGCACACATACTGATATATGTATCACAAGAGAGCGTCGAAAACACATATACAAGTGGATAACCTTGCGCTCTCTTGCTGAATTGAGCAAGCGAGAGGGTAGGCAAAACATTTTCCTCTCGCCACCGCATTAGTTCTGTTATTGTTGGCATGTTTTGTGCATACTGTACATGTAAATATGTAAAATAAATTAGTTCCAGCTTTGCCGTTGCTTTACTCTTTGTTTGATCAATTATACTACATATGTCTGTATGTATGTATGTTAATAGGTATGATGCACTCTAAAAAAATAGAAAGTTCTCAAAATGTATGAGATGATTCATAAATTATCGCTCGATTTTGGTAATAAATGTAATTTTGGAACACTGATATTATTATGTACATATTTAATGTTTAATTTTTCGCACAACTTGCCAACAATATATTGGCATTCAGATGAAAGAAAATAAATAGCGTATATACTAATTAAATAAGCCATTTATACTTTGTTCTCTTTGAGTAGACGATTTGGTACACGTATGGAAAAAAACTCAAACTCAACACATTCTTATACGTTATACATACATATGTATGTATGTAAACGCATGTGTTTAAGAGTCTGGTATTCGCGAATATTGTGAAATTGTTATTTCCTGGTGTACATGCATACATACCGTCGTAATTTTTTAATGATAATACGCATTTCGTAGGGTAACAAACCGAGTCAAGAAACACTAATACTCAAATGGAGGGAGATAAAACTTGAGAGTTGGCATTTTACGTCATTACGTGAGAGCTAAACGCTACTCTCATATTTCCCCCTTACGCGCGCTCTTTCTGCCTCTTCGTTCGCAGCCTTCAGATAAGGTATACATATATTCATACATACATGCATACATACAAATATATATATATATATATTTATATATAGTCTATACTCCTGCGAGTAGGAGGAGCTAATTTTTATATACTTTGCAAAATTAATCATACATTTTATATTAC
Source organism: Bactrocera neohumeralis (assembly GCF_024586455.1). Taxonomy (NCBI): domain Eukaryota; kingdom Metazoa; phylum Arthropoda; class Insecta; order Diptera; family Tephritidae; genus Bactrocera; species Bactrocera neohumeralis. The sequence continues at coordinate 68,184,424 of NC_065922.1, forward strand.
TTCTTGTTTAGACTTTGCGTTTTTCCAGTACGTTGTTTATATTTTAATTATATAATTAGGTAGTAGTATTTGTAGGTAGATAGTAGTGCCTTATATATTACTTAGATAAGACATTTTATTATTTTATATGTGTTCCGCTTAAACTTTGACATAAAGTATCTGTAATGAACAATTCAACAATTTCAACTTGAATGAAACGAGAAATCACTATTCAATAGCTCAGTTCAGCTCTGACGAATACACAACTGAGAATGTTGCGTTTCACTCGCACAAAACGGGCAAAATTTGTGCCGTTTTACATGCATATGGATATGAATATCTAAAAATTTTATATATTAGCTTTGTGTAACAGCATATTAGTGTATATTATTAGGTATGTGCAAATTTTACAAAACTTACTAGATTATATGAAAATATATAAAATAAAATTTGTTTCTACGTTACTACAGTGTCATCCTGACGTCGGCTGTATACATATACATACATTATGGCGCGACTACACTACTCAAAGGATTTCAGCTGCTTTTATATTAATATTTCTCAGATTTGAAAATTAATATTTAAATTTGGTAAAAAAAAAATTAATAGAAATCACAACAAAGAAATAATAAATTCTCAACTAATTAATAAAAAAATAAAAAATTTGACATTACTTTTTACACTAATAACAAACAGTTATTAAAGACATTAAAACAAAAAAGAACAAAAAAAAACTATATAAAAAAATGTATGAACAAAAACACATTTAAAAAATCATAAAATAATTAATATAGAAGTAAAAAATAATAATTAAAAAAAAAAAATGAAAATGAAATAAAAGCCTTGCAAAAAATATTATTAAAATTAAAAAATATATCCATGTAATATTATTTTAAAAATATTTAAGCAGAATTTTACATACATAGGTAAACTACAATTACAATTACTATTTACTTAGTTTAACGATGGCAAAATAATTAAAAATTTAATCAATATATAATAAAATTAATTTGATATCAAAAAAATATATGTAAAATATTTTATGACATTGTTCAAACTTACAGTGCTATTATATGAAAGTAAATTTTTTATTTATAATAAAAAAATTTAATTTAAATAAATAAAAAACCTATTTTTAGCTTACAAATATGTGTGGCCATTTGAATCTCTTTGCACAAATTAGTTTTCAAATATTTTAAATTGCAAACCAATTCCGAGCCTAATTTTTATATACGGGACGTTATATATAACTTAATTGACATCCCGCGAATTTACGATTTTTTTTCTTTTCTGTACTTAAAAATAAATTAATTCGCATTAACATATTATAAAAGACATGTTAGATGCAACAATTAGTAAAAAAAAAAAAATAATAACTTGGTTTTATATTTATGACGCTTACCAGGTGATTTTTATGCAAAATTGTTAAAAAAAACATTAAACGTTCACTTTTAATAAACAAAAAAAAAATAGTTCGTAGGCCTGAAATTGTATATAATCTCATCAAGCATCATATTTCGTAAATCCCACAAATCTCCACAAACAGGAACTTCGACAGCTGTCATTTGATTTAATTTTTACCCGCTTAATAAAATGCGTTTGCAACACTGAATAATCGCCATTTTTAGTATTTAAAACGAAAGCGTACCAAGGTGAAAACATACATACACATACGAAATTGAAAATATGTATGTACACATATTTGTTTGCACCACGTATATACATATGTACATACACACGTACATATATTAAATATACATACGTATGCGTACATATATTTTGTCAAGTGTCTTTTTGCCGAAATAGCTATGTACGTGCTTTTACGCTAAATTTAATTATTTTAAGCAATATAGGCTCCACGAAAAATATTGCTATGGAAAAATATCACATGACATCTGATCCACTGGTGCAGTTCTCATGGCTACGCTTCATTTTGAAACGAAGCACAAGGGAGGACCCACAATGGAGGCGACAAAGCAACTGCCAAACGTAATAAAAATGACTCGGAACACATTTTACAAATTACATAAACCTAGGAATTAGGCAATTATTTATCAACTAAAATTCTTTATATATTACCCAAGGAACATTCACAATTATTGATTTAAACAAATTTCTTCTTTACAATGTCTCCATACAAAATTGCAGCAAATTCTTTCGTAGACAATCTTCCAACAATTATGTACCAACAGCCATTTTTCTCTGATATCTGAATATCGTACGAAGTGGTTTTGCCTGAACTCGATTTGTAGCAAAAGTAGCATTCGTGTGTAAATTGCTGAGAGCGAGAGAACGTAAATTCCTTTCAACAAAAACGAGGGGAAATGAAAGTGACTATGACGTCATAGTCAGCCATCTACATACATATATATATAATATAGGTTGCGGCTGCACAGCTAAGTAAATACAGTGAAGTATATAAGAATGAGAATTCTAGTATAATAAAAAAAAAGAAGTTTTTGTTTAAAAAAATGCACTTTAAAGTTAATTATAACATTGCATGAACTAATAATTAATTTAAAATGAGTTAAAAACAAAATATGCAAAGAAAAGTCAAAATGCTTACATTCAAATTCATGGGCACATTTAAAATAAACCTGGCAAAACGCAATACAACCCTGCACATAGCAAAGCAACTCTGCTGAAAACTAACGAATTTTCACTTTGCTCGATACTTTTCATACATCGCAGGCACAAATCGTCTGTGTATGGCTGAAATCCAATTGCAGTGAGCGTAGAGAATCCAATAGGAAAATATCAAAATATTTTCGCGTTAGCACGGACTTATTAGCAGTGAAATGCAGTGAATTAATGAAATAAAAATTAACCTATTCAACTGTTGAAACGCAAATGATTGAACGCGCTTTTGTGTGGCAGTAAAATTTGTTTATGCAAGCATAAAGTTTTGTGTGTACAGAGATTAGAAAATACCATATTTGGTCACGCTTAGAAAATCCAAAAATTGTGAAAATAACCTGAGCGGCTGGAAAAGCAGTAGTTACGATTTTATTACTGTGTTACAAATTATAAACCGGCCAGAAAAAATGAAAAGTAATTGAAGTTTGCAAACAATTTTGGAAACAAAACAAAAATCGTAAAAGTGCACATAGTTTGAAAACGAAATACATATTTATCTGATATACATATTTTGGCAAATTGTGTTTTTATTTTGACGTGTATTTTATATGTGCATTGTTTGTGTGTGTCAATTTCTCAACAATTGAATTATCTTTTTTCTTTACGGGAGCGAACGCAGGCGAAAATTGCTATACAAATTTAAATACCAAATTTCGCGAATGTTAAATGGAACTTGTAGATTTCCATAGACATAACTACAAGAATATATTTGCATTTGTAGGAATTTCCTTATTGGCTACAACTCGTTGGAAACGTTCACAATTAATATAGCTGGTGCCTGTGCAACTATTTGAACTGTCTCTGCATTTTGGTGTACGAAAATTCCTTCATTCATTCCGGCATTTCGGTGTAAACGCCGTCACAGCACCAACTTTAAACGTATGTACGTGTATTTTGTTGCCGTGATCGTGTCGTGGTTGCTCTATTTCAAGCGTTTGCCATATCGCGGTGACTAATTGACATTTAATCGTGCTGCAGTTTTGGTTTGTGGAAAAATTGTTGCTGCATTTCGTTTAGCTCAACTAAACGCTTGTGTTATCTGCATTTGCACTCTCCGCGTAACAAATATATTTGGTGTTTTCATAGTTCCTGGAGTGTTTTTATTGTTATCAAACACGTTGTGCCCGTCGTAGACGTCACATTCACAATAATGGCTGACTTTGATCTAAATGTGGATAGTTTGATACAGCGGCTACTTGAGCGTGAGTAATAAATGACATTTTATTATAATATATTACCTTTTTTACTATTACTTCATTTTTATATCTAATATTTTGTTATTTTTTTGCAAATCTAAATTTTCTGACCTTTTTCCCTGAACTATATTCCTTTTATGTTCAACAATTTTTATTTTGTTTATTTACTTTTCAAGTATTGCTAAAATGCGCGAGTGTGTGTGTATCGGCATTTTCATATGTTCTTTTTGTTGTGTGAGTGTCAAATTACTGCTTTCTCTTTGCTCTTTTCTACTTGCCCTTGATTTCTTTCGCTACTCCCATTCAGTAGCCTATTCACAATTGTTTGCTTGTGTGTGATGAGCACCGGCTAATGACATATTAGTCCATTGATTTACGATTGTTTCTGATAAAAGCGTTTAACACGAATTTAATGCGATGTAAATTTTTTGCGATATTTAATATACAAAATGTTATAATTTACGCAGAACCTATTTTTATCAATTTATATGAAATTGATTTTTCTTTTTAGTGGTTTTAAATTGTCCTCTGACAGATCGCTATAAATTTAGCACTTGTTCTAAGAAATGAGCGTATGAGTGTCGTTACAATTTATGTTTATTAATTTCTTATATCTCGATTACGTATGACGTTATATTTGTAGTGCGCACAGTTGTGCTTATGCAAAATTTTAGCGGTAAAAAAAATTTGAAAATAAGTAATTTATAAAAATCGTTAAAATACGATAGATTTATTAAATTATTTACAAAAGCAGCCACTGCATTTTTAACACACTTTTACTATGATATACAAATAATGTAAGACAATGCATACATATGTATGTATGTATTTATGCATATTTGATCTCAATGACTTAATCAATCTTGATCTACAGTTGAAGTTTATCTCAATTAAAGAACAATTCTCATTAAATACAAAAATTGTACTAAAAATTTGAATTTAATTGAAGTAAATTGTATTTATACAGATGTCTGATACACATATGAATATGAATGTATATCTTTAAAAAATGTGGGTGTTTGTAGAAGCTCTTCAACAAGATACTTACATACTTATGTATGTACATACTTGGAATGAAGTACATACATATGTACATATATAATAAAAATTCTTTATACAAAAAACTAAAAAGGCATTTGGAAAAAAATCATTTATACGCTAAACTCCTTTTTTTGTTCACTCCAATCAGAGTGAGAATATAAAAATGAAAAAAATAATAACGGAAAATAACTTATATTTTTTTTATAAAATAAAATTCTCGCTTTGCTCGTGCAAAAAATGAAGCATTTCAAAAACAGCTGTGCCGAGTTAGGCAGTGTCATTGACGTTACGTTGACGAAGGTGGGTGGCAGACGAGAAAGCAGCTGCCAACGCCGTTGCTACTCAAGTACTATAGATCGCGGATCTGTGCCCATTTCATGGGATATTAGTGAAGCACATTTAAGTTTATTTTTTTTTTGCGAAGATAAGCAAGAGCAACTAGGCGAAATACATAGGAATAAATTTATATATACACAAGTTATTGAGCTAATATTTGCGTGGGCGTCATTTGCTTAGAACATACAATTAGCAAATCACTCGAAAAAAATTAAACTTTCAAAAAATCTCAAAGCGTAATCAGGAAATCATACTTGACTGCTTTCACCTTGTTGCCTGGCGATAATTTTGTTGTATAGTCTTTTTTTTTGCCTTAGAGTGTGCTTAAAAAGTAAACAATTTTTGTATTGAAACATTTAAACCCGATTGCTGCATATACATAAGTACATATGTACATATGTATGTATGTATGTATATTAATTTAAAAGATTCATTTCAGCTTATTATAATTTGCATAAAAATACTCTTTTAAGCTTTTTTCTTGCAAAAGTTGAATTCAAAAATGAATGCGGAAGTTTTTTCCAATATAAAATTATATGCATAAAAAATAATTTACGATTAAAAAAAATAATATTAAGCACAAGAAAAATGTATGTTAAATATTTTTTGGCAAAAAAATTATTAATATTTTTTTTTTTATTAATTCTTGAAAATAATGTCATTAATTGTGTTTATTATTAAATTATATATTTAAATATTTAACATTTGACGCAAAATCTATGTGATTATTCTTAAAATAAGCATAACAATCGATTGTCGATTATTTACACATCTCCCAAACGTCAAAAATAATTAAATAATAAACTTTCTTGTTGGTAAGAAAATTACTGTTTATTTGAAAATTGCCAATATAAATGCATGGAACGTGAATACAAATGAGAAAAAAGTGCATTGCAGTATAATTTCGTAGAATTAGTCCCCCATTTTTTGAGATATCGATTTGAAATTTAGCACTCGCCAAAAGAAACTGCTCATATGTCGGTACCGCCCATATTGGACCACTATAATAAGACTGTGCTCTTATATGGAAAACTTTTTCATTTGACAAAATATCTTCGAAATTTGGCATGGAATATTGTCCAAGGTAATGGTAAAATCTCGGACTAAATTATTCAAATCGGACTACGATTCTTCAAACCGCACTATTAAAATCGTTCCTATCTGGAAATTTGTGAAAGGCATTATCGCTACGATGCAAACGAAATTACTGTTCTTTTTTTTAATTTTAAACAACAAATAATAATAAGAAACAAAATGTGCTAAACGTCAGTGCTCTTCTTCTTCCTTGCACGCCAAACAAATATTTATGTTTGCAGCAGCTATAACAACTGTGTGTACAATTTTGTCATAAATTCGCAAATTAAATGTGTGAATAATTAATTTATTTTCATATATTTTCTGCTGGAAAGTGAATTTAGCATTTATGGGTTTCATTTTACAATCGTCTGCACTTTCATAAATTAAATTTGTCTACATGTACTGGCATTTTATGCGATTTTATGGCCATTTTTAAATTAACCAAATGCGTTTTATTTTCTTACTGCAGCCAATTTATATATTGTCTGTCTGCCAAATAATAACAACGAGCGTGCCACTAATGCCAGCAGAATTTTCATTTATCCGCAGTGAGTGCTGGAGCGCTGATCCCTTGGCGGCTTGCCTGCTCGGCCTTTGGCGTTGCCCTTGACTGCGCCATTGATTTTTAGTGCACGCTTTTGCGGGTCAACATATTTTGCCTAAAGTGAAGCGTTTTTAAAGTGCATTTTGTAAACATGTACGAGTATAATTCTAACATACATACATATACATATATATTATTTATTTATTTTATTATTATTTTTTATATTTTTTTTTTTGGCTCATTATTATTATTTTTGAATTTGTTAGTTATTTCATTTACTTTTTTGTTTTTGCTTATAACTTATTTATTTTTTTTTGTTGGTGTATTGTTAATTGTTTTTGCGCGTAAAAATTTGAAAGATTTTGTGTGTTTGTTCATGATTTATTTTCAAAATATGGCGTGCAAATGTTATATATTTTTATCTAATGTTTATCACACTTTATCAACTTTTTTTTTTTAATTTTCCACATTTGTGTTATCTTTTAAAATTTTTCTTATTTGTACATTCCTTTAACAGCAATTTATTTTCTTTCAACATTACTTCGTTTAACATTGTTTTCCTGTTTTATTCTTAACGTTTTCTGCGTTTGCCTTTGAATTACTCAGTCCTCATCTAAAAATAGCCAAAAATAAATGCCTCAATCTAAATGGCATAAAGTACCACAGAGCGACGTTATGGGCCAGTGGCAGTTCGCACAAACATATTATATACACATACATAATATGTATATGTACATAAGTGCACATATGTATGTACATATGTATATACACGTACAAATAAATATCTTCCACGAAATCGTGCTCTAGTGATAATTTTTTGAGTCATCTACTGAATCTATGTAAACACATACATACATACATATACACAAAAAAATATTTCACCAATAAAGCTTTTGCTGGAGCGTTTTCAGCTTGTCCACTCACACAAAGTCAATTATTTTCTGATTTTCTTCTTTTTCGTTGACTTAATACAATTTGTTGCTATTTTTTTACCGTTTTGCTCGCATTTGCTCATTCTGACAATGTTCTTATTTAATTAACTTTCATTTTGTTTATTGTTGCTTCTTCTCAAAGCGTGTTCGATTTGTAATTTTATGTCTTCATTCTCTAAATAGTTTTAATTTCGTGAAATTGAAGCATTTAACGTAAATTTAGACATCCCAAAGAAATGAAGTGAATCTAGGGAGTCTTCGGTGGCGTTCGATTTGTTTTGGGAACTATGAAATTGTCTGTCTTATCTGTTATTTTTTATGTGTTGTCAACGATCTATCATCAGTTATCTTTCATCTGGTTTATTATCTATCATCTTTTACCTTTCATCCTTAAATTTTTATCGTTCATACATTTTATTATCTATTAACTTTCAAACAGTAACGAATTTATTATCTATTATCTTTTAAACTGTCACATTTTATCCGATTTATAATTTTTTATCTATTATCTTCAACTTTTATCTGCTGTATTACCTATTATCTTTTAACCTCTATCTTTCGGCGGTTATAAATGGTGATCCATTTCGTGGTTCCCTACTTTTTTAAAGAAAAAACACAAACTTTAAATATAATAGTTTACTGTTTATTTTCATTCGAAAGAACATTCTTTGGCATTTATTTTTTTTAAGATTATCTACTTAAACTGTTGGCTGCGTCTACGTCTCACATGTTCCATCTGTTGAGTCCAATTTTCGATGACTCGTTGTAGAGTTTCGACTGGTAACTGTAGAATGACACGCCTGATGTTTTGCTCCAAGGCCTGAATTGAAGCAGAATTGTCCGCATAGACTTTAGACTTTACATATCCCCAGAGGAAAAAGTGTAACGATGTGATATCACAAGATCTTGATTTCAATCGACTGGCCTAAAACGTGAAATTATCTGCTCACCGAAGTGTTCTGTCAATAAATCTATTGATTGATGCGATGCAATTTCAGGCATGAAATAGTAGGTTATGATGGCGCGATAAAGGTCGCCATTGACGGTTACGTTCTCACCGGCATCATTTTTGAAAAAATATGGACCGATGGTTCCATCGGCCCACAAACTACACCAAATCGTTGTTTTTTTTGGAAGAATTGGAAGCTCCTGAATCTCTTTAGTTTGCTCTTCGTCCCAAATGCGGCAATTTTGCTTGTTTACATACTCATTGAGCCAGAAATGGGCCTCATCGCTGAACAAAATTTGGCTCGAAAACGTGGGATCTTCTTGGAACTTTTCAAGAGCCCATAGAGCGATGTCGCTTGGGAAGGTCGAGCGGCTTCAGTTCTTGCACAAACTGTACGCCTTCAATTTAAGATCCCCACATATCTATTGTATCATTTATAATCTGTCATCTGTTCATATCTTTTACATTATGGATTATACAATGTTTCACTTTTATCAGCCGCCTTACGAATTGATGTTCTGTGGGTGAGGTCCGGTGAAGCTTTTCCTGAAAGATTCTCGAGTAGTATTTTTCGGTTGGAGGTTAAGTCCAAATATTTCGAATTTTAATCGGTTTTTACTAGAATTGATCTTGAGTTGACTGGGGTTGGGACGAAAAATTACCTCCGAGAGTAAGTGGATGTAGCGGCGCTGTTTTTCGATGAGGTTTCGACGATCTAATAACGCGTTCAAAGTCAAGAAGAAGTGTAAAGCTTAGCTGTAGAAAGCTCCATTCATTGAAAAGACTGTTCTGTGGCTCTCTTCACATCTCTTGTGGGTAGACTGGCGACTGATAGACACAATACTACAATATATTGGAGCCAATATATTACCGATTGCTATATAAGTTACAACTAGTTGGTAAATACCAAACTTTGATATAGAGAGTTTTTCTAATCCCTGCTCTAGGAGCTTTTGAGCATCTTTTGTCGCAATAGTTTATTGTTGTATGGCTTTCTACAGCATATTAAGTGTTTCTGAATTCATACAGTACCGATTTTTATGCAACGGGTGTATTTTGAGTACAATCTAATATTTTCTATATGGATCTGAGAGCGCGTGCACCAGTGTTCCAACTCATTACTGAGTATAAGAACAATTCTTCCAATTTCTAAATTTTTTTGTTCATTGCTCACTTGACACACCGGATAAAATTACATACTATACAACTGTAATGTACTTATGCGCGTTGGTAGCTTTAATTACGAAAACACCGTTATCATTAATCTTGCTCATAAACAGCAAGCAACCAAACGGCGTCCGTGCGCCCATCGAACGCAGCTTGTGGGGTTTTGAAAATTCTCTTTTCAATGCCATAAATCACATTAATATGAGTATAAACAATAATTACAACAATAACAATATGTGTGTATAATTCACAAATCATCGAAGCGTTTGCGATTGCATTTGCTGCGCTCCAAAAGCAGCTCGACACTGTTGGTGCTCCAACTAAGCGCCAGTTGGCAACTGGGCGTTTTGTAAACGCGCTACGTATGTACATACATACATATGTATACATAAGTATGTAATGTACTTAACCGTTATTTTGTCGTAATTTTTAATTTTATTATTTAATTTCTTTTCTAGTATTTAAATGATTAATTTTTTTAATTCATTCTAATATTTTCCAAATTATGTTTTAAGATTTTTAAGCTCTTTTATTTAAATAGAAAATAAAAATAATTTTTTAATTAATTAAATTGAATAACAATTAATTAGTTAATGGATTAAAATATAGAAATTAATTGGTTGAGTAATTAAAATTTAAAATTTAATAATTAATTAGAAAAAATACCTTATTTTATTAAATAAATATTAAATATTAAATAAATTAAATAAAATTTTATAATTAGTTAAAATAAAAATTGTATTTTATTAATTAAGTATTGCTTAATTAAAAAACTATTTTTCTTTTAATTGATTTTTATTTTAATTAAGTAAATAAAAAAATAATAATTAATAAAAAAATTACTTTCTTTAATTAAACAAATATGAATTATTAAATTAATTTAAATAAAAAATATATTTCATAAATAAAAAAAAATAAAAAATTGAATATTATTAATTAAGTATTGCTTAATTAATTGATTTTTAAATTAAGTAAATACAAATTTAATTTTAAAAAATCTTTTAATTGATTTAAATTATATTTTAATTAAAAAAAAAAAATAAATAAAAATTATTAATAATAATTAATAAAAAAAATTACTTTTAAGTTTAATTAAACAAATATGAATTATTTTTTTTTAATTTAAATAAAAAAATATTTCATAAATAAAAAAAAATAAAAAATTGAATATTATTAATTAAGTATTGCTTAATTAAAAAACTATTTTTCTTTTAATTGATTTTTATTTTAATTAAGTTAATTAAAAATGTAATAATTAATTAGAAAAAATTACTTTCTCTAATTAAACAAATATTAATTATTCAATTAATTTAAATAAAAAATATATTTCATTAATAAAAAAAAATAATAAATGAATTAAAAATGTTTTTAATTATTTTTTTAATTGGTGTTTTTAAATTAATTTTTCTTTAATTATAGTTTTTTGATTTATATGTTTTTCAATTAATTTTTTTGAATTTAATATTTTTAATTAAATTTTTTTAATCATATTTAATTCATATTTAATTATAACTTTTTAAATTATTATTATTTTTTTTTATTTTTTTTAAATTAATTTTTTTAAACTATACTTTTTTAAATTACATATTTTAAATAAATTTTTTTAAATCATATTTAATTCATATTTAATTATAACTTTTTAAATTATTATTATTATTTTTTATTTTTTTAAATTAATCGTTTTAAACTATATTTTTTAATATTATTTTTTTATATAATTTTTTTTTATTATTTTTTAACTATATTTTTTTAAATTACATATTTTAAATTAATTTTTTTTAATAATAAATATTTTATTTTATATTTTCGGTTTTATATAGCTTTAATGCATTTTATTATCTTACCGCTTAGAATTTTACACATTTTCCCACAAACTCATAAATAAAAGTGTGGTTATTTTCCAATTTATCTTTTCTCTCTTATTTTTCCCCTTAATATTGTGAAAATTGTGTAAAACGATCATTAATGAAGACTCAAGTGCGTTATACACACTATACCATACATATGTACAGGTGTATGTGCATATACATACATACATACATATGTATGTTTGTAATTATCTTTTATTTATATTTTATTTTTCTTTTATTGTTTTCACATGCTTAGTGTTGGTGCTTTATGAGTTTTTTCGCTTTTACTGTTTTCTTACTTTTTTTAATTTTTCCTGCTCGCTTTGCTTGTTTTTGGTACACTGAGAAAACGCTACAATAAGCATCAAATGAGTTGAATGTTTTAATTAAATTTAATTAAAACTGTATTCACCACAATCAAGCCAGTCATCAGCTAGTAGTCGACTCATTCACCGAACAGCGCCAAATGCAGCGCCGGCGTCACACTCATTGGCGCTGCAGTGGCGCTTACAGCTTGTTTATTGTTATTGTTATAATAAAAGCTGCTCAAACTTTGGAAAAAATATAGACATATTTACTTTTTAAATAATAGATACCGACTTGCTTTCGTGTTTAATCGATTAATCTTTTTCCAGTAAAAACGTGGTTAATGCCGGGGACTTCCGGTTTCTGATTTTCTAAATGTTTAGACTCCCAGTATTAGAAAAAGACCATAGAAACATGCTAAGCGCTTTTCACTCGTTTACTTATCATACCTGGGGGCTAGAACTCTCGCAACATCGTTTCCAAACTGAAAATTAATGCTTTTTGACTCAAACTGCCAATTATCGATAGTGTGTACTCTTGGAACTGGAACAGGGTTATTATAAGCTTGGGTAGGTGGAAGTATTGAAAAAGAATCGAAATTTTGCTGCTTATAAAATTATTGCTCACGTACACTCACTACCGAGGTTAGTACCCTTGTAACATTGACCGGGAGCTGATCTTAAGTTAAGATGTGTTTGCTGATTGTTACTTCTGAAACCAGCCAGTTGAAGTACTAAACTGAGTTTCTTATGTACTTAACATGGTAGCGCGAACATAAAAACATTGTACCAAAATTGAAAATTTGCTTGTCTTGATATTTAAGAGATGGTTGATGGCGCGATTCTGAGCCTGAATGAAAAGGTATAGATTATTTTTATCGCAATATTTTTAACCTGAATGAGGTATAGGTTAAGTTTGCCACGAAATATGGAATGCCCGAGACTCTATAAAGTGTCTTTATAAACGATCAGCATGACGAGTTTAGTCAATTTAACCATGTTTTCCTCTCTGTCCCTGGCGGATAGACTGTATATTTGTATACTAGCGCTTCACATACACACGTTCCTTTATCCTTAAGGAGCTGCTCATTTGTTGGAACCGCCGATATCGGACCACTATAGCATGTAGCTGCCATATGAACTTACCGTTCTAAATATGTTATGAATTTCCTATGCTGGCATTTAGTACTTCAGATAACCATATTTCGGGCCCCGGCGAAGTCGATCAGCCTCAACCCATTTGGGGATGTTTCATCATGGAGTCTGAATTCACCGACCGTTGTGACAAAGATACCTTCTTTCCCACCCTGGCGTTAAAGTAGCACTTCTTGGACGGCATCGATGTCAACCCTTTCTCTAACAAGGACATCAACCAGCTGGACAGCGGCACCTTCCCAAATTAAAGGGGCCGGACATTCCAGGTACATGTCCTTAAATCGTAATCGTTAATACGTTAACAGTGGTCGTCATCAAAAGGGGTCTCTCATCCCAGGCTGTTATGTTCTTTGCATTGGAGGTGTTTTTTTTTACGTGGCGGGTCCCAAACCCCACCTTGGAACGATGTTTCGCCTTCTCACTTTAGCTCGCCTTCAAACGAATGTTTTTTGGTTACCCATAAGATACTTGGTATAAGACCGGAAGTCGTGAGCTGTTTGAGACATATGTAAAATAATCGTTTCTGATCCCTCCCAAGTGAGTGGCGCTCAGAAACTTTTCTCACTTGCGTGAACTTCTCTGTATGGCTCCATCCTCCTATGTTATAACAAAAATAGCTGTGAAGGGCATTATAGCTACGGTGCAGCTGAAGTTAACGTTTTTCTTCATGTTTTTGTTAAATTTGTCACTTCCCAACCTGCCGCATCATGTGCTAAGCTTCAGCTCGTAAACGCTTCACCCAGTGCGTTGACAACGAAATTGCAAATTGCTTAAATCCACTCACAAAGTGACACGTTGAAACAGTAATACGACAAATTAGATTAAAAGTTTGCTTTGCGCTTCAGTTATCAAAATCGATTTTTCTCGCATTTCTGTGTGAGGCGATTAAATGCGTTAGGCAGCGCACACACACGAAGTGCAGCAAAGCAACGTGATCGATTTTCTAACCAACAAACATGAGCTTCAACAGCGGAAAATGAAATTTTTTTCGCTGCCAACGCGGCTGCTGCGGCAATTTTCCCATGGCTCTAAGCCACAAAAGGAAAATGCAGCAAAAAAATGGAAAAAAGGGAAAACGAAAAAACAAAAAAAAAATTCAAAGGGAAATGAAAATAAAAAATATGCGAAAAATAACTAAAGAAATTTTAAAAAATTAAAAAAAATAAAAAAAAAATAAAATAAAATAAAAAAAAATAAAAAAAAAAAAAAAAAAAAAAAAAAAAAAATAAAAATAAAAAAAAAAAAAAAAATAAAATAAAATAAAAAAAAAAAAAATAAAATAAAAAAATAAAAAAAAATAAAATTAAAAAAAAAAAAAAAAAAAAAAAAATAAAAATAAAAAAAAATGAAAATAAAAAAATAAAATGAAAAAGACAAAAAAGCAATGAAAATGAAAGTAGCAAACAACAAAAAAAAATGAAAAATCGCCACAAACGTGCAAATTAAAAATTTGCAGTTTTTCGCAAATTGACCGCAAAAATGAGCAACCGCAATTTGTGGCGTGTAAAAAAAAATATTTGTGAAAATCGAAAAATCCACAAATGCTCGTCAATGTCAGCGCATGAAAATGCAATTTCCTGCACTTTCGACTGTCATAAACGTCGCACATAACTGTTAACTGCACTCGCAACGCAGTCGTCTTGCCTCTACAGAATTGCTTTGTGGTCTACGTCCTCTCCTCTTCGTTGACTTCTTCGCCTTAGCGGTCTACGTCTGCTTCTTCCTCTTCATCTTCACTTTCTTCTTTCCCTTAGAGCTCTACCGCTGTCTCTTCGTCGTTTTCTTCCTCTTAGAGGCATACGTCTTCGTCTCCGCCGTCGTTTTCGTCGTCGGCTGACCTCGGCGTACGCACGGTAGTTGCGAAATTTTCTTAGCACTTTAAACCGCACCCATCACTGCAACAGTTCGCTGCGTTTTCACCACCGCCGACCGCCCGTACATGCAATTTGCAAGCTTCTTGACTAGCTGCAAGCGCCCCAAGCGGACGTGGATTGAAATTAGCGCTCATAAAGGGAGCAAATGTGAGTGGTTGGGTAGTCGTGTGCGCTGTGTTTGTTTGTACACATACTGTGTTGTTGTTGTTGTCGTAGGCGTAGGTGTGTGTATACGCCGGTGGTAAGCGGCTTAACTTTGTTGAAACGCTCAAAGCAACTTGGCATTTCATTGGCAGCGAATTTTCACAAAGTGTTGTTGTTGTTGTTTTTGTAGACAATTTACACTGCATATACATATGTACATATCTAAGCCGGTAACGGTGACAGCCAAATCGGCTGGCGGGTGGGATAACCTAACGGCGCTCGCTTGTAGGGTATTAGAATGCTTTAAATATGCAGTTATACGATTAACTAAGTATATACATGTATAATATTTATGTATGTATGTCTGTCAGCACGTTTATCCATTTAAATATTTCAAATTGTAATTTGTTAGCCCTTTGGACGCCTTGCCTGTTGTAAACGTCTTGCTAGAAAGACGCACCGACATGGATAGAGAATGCTTAAAGCGACAAACATGCGTCTGTATATAAGATAAGCGCAGTATTAAACACACACACACATACATACATATGTATACTACGAGCACACAATTACCGGCTGTCTCTCTTTGGTTAAAACCGCTCGCCAGCCAATGGAAATGACATAAAATGGCATCTTCAACGTCCAAATTTAATAATGCACCGCACTAATTCAAATAATCTACTAGCAAATATTGAAATTCTATTTTGACTAGATAGAATTTCGTAGATGTGCTTTAATTGTCATCTTAAGCACATTTTCAAGTGAAAGCGAAGAAAGTGCGGTTTTCGGAAGTTGAATTCCGAAATTGTCTATATTTCATGTTACGTCCTTGTTGCCTTTTGAAGAAGACTGAACAAAATAATTATCGATAACGACGATAAATTTCAATATCGATTAACTTACGTATCGATAAATTGCAATATGCATTAATTTCAGTATTGACTACATCTAAACCTATTATTATTTTTTGAACAATACTACGAAATTATCGATTAATTTCGCTATTGACCATTTTTATGCAATTATTTTAACTATCGATTAATATTTTGTCATCGAAAATTTTAATTTATAAATTTTTATTATCGTTATATTGCCGCAATACATTATTGATATGACGTTAATATACCACTGATATGACGTAAATTTAATAAAGCGCTTCACTCGATCTCCAATTGTTGTTCGAACGATTTCAAATAAATTTCGATTTCAATATGCACTCCCTCCCAAAAATTTGTAAACCATGAATATTTTAATTTCTTTTAAAAATCGTTTTTTTTTATCATGTAAATTATAAAATTTTTTGTTTGGAATAAATTTTAACTTGATTAAAAGTTATCGATTACAATTTGATGAATCGATTTTTTATACTACTGATTAATATATTTTTTTAAAGAAAATGAAATCTCATACTTGAAAAATACTGATAACAAATCAACCCATTTATTTTGTTATCGATATTTTTTTATCGATAATATTTAGTACATAAAGAAAATAAAATTTATTACTTAAAAATAATCGATAACGAAACAACCGATTCGTTTTGTTATCGATAATTTTTTTTATCGATTACATTTAGTACTAAATGAGAATGATTTGCATCGCTTACAACTAATTCTTAAAGATAATTAACTGTATGTATTAAATTTCCCACTAACAGAAAATCGATAACGAACTAATCGATTATAATAATAGTCGTTGACACCCATTGCCTTACATAAAGGTATCTGCCTAGATATGTATGCGTGTGGGCACATACATTAATGTATATTGAAAGCTCTTTATCGTGTTCTATCCAATAATTGAAAATTCTTCACTCTAGCACAATTAATCAAAGACCGTGACATACATACACATACACATAGTATGCTTTATTCAATAGAACTAAAGCATGCACTATTCACTATATTTGTGTGCTTATATGTATCATATATACATATGTACATACTATATCGTCAGACTCTGTCATTATTTCGAACAAATGAAGCATTCAATCAACAAAGGTTCAGCGAAAATCTGTATGAAATTGAGTGAAATTTCATTTTTTTGTGATTGTTCGCCAATTGATGTGTATGTGTGTGCGCGTGTACGAGTCTATGGCATGACACCCCCAATTGACCCCGAATTCCACTTCACAGTGTGCGCAGATAAAAAGCCACATAACCTACATAACATGAAATTTCCGTACGAGGCTCACCGATATGCGGGCATACAAAACAACAACAAAACAAAAAAGACCAAAAATATAGAACCAAAGCGTAGGCAAAAAGCAACTAACGCAGCTATGAAAACCAACTAACCTGGTTAAAGCAACAACAAGTATGAGCGCTACTCGGGAAAGACACACGAAAAAAGAAAAACAAAGCGTATAACCCAAAAGCTGAATATTTTGTCGACACTGTCATTTATCAATGCTCCGACCATTTGTCATCGTTGCCACTCACATTGTATTAACACTAACAACAACAAAAGCCATAACATTGGTAATAACAGCAACAACAACAATAGTAATAAGCCACAAAAGTGTTGCGGAGGGCTGTCTCGAAAAAGGGCAACTCAGGCGCTTTGCTGCTGACGGCTCTTCTCCAGCGGCGCCTCTCACTTGTAACTACAATACTTCACTTCCTCATATGCACTTGTGCGTCGTGTATGCTGCAACAAGCACCGCTTCACATACATACATACGTGGTCATACTAGATGCTGCACCGTTGCCGGTGTTACGTTGACTCGTTGAAGTGTGTGGCACTCAAGTGCTGCAGCGTCTCATTTTTCACCTCATATTGGTTTTCGTACTTTCTTATATCCTTTTTCGTATTTCCATATGAATATATACTTATTTGATAACCGTACTGCTATAAAAGTGCACATAACGCGTTTTTTGCTTTCTTTTAGTGGAGTTAATTCAATTGAAAAACTCGATCTATCTTCTAAAATAGTAAAATTTATTTACTTTTTTTTGTAAATTTATTTTAACTTTTATTAAATTTCCTTAAAAAAATAATTTCATTCTTATATTTAATATGAAATATTTATTGTTTTTTTAATCGATAAATTTAAATTTCTGTTTATCGATATATTTTCTATTGCTATATTATCGATAAATTTTAATTTTGATTAACTTGGCATTTGATAGGTTTCTCAACGATAATTGTTATTATTATGATCGATACATTTTAATTTCTGTTTATCGATATATTTTCTATCGCTTTATTATCGATAAATAATCATTTTGATTAACTTGTTTATGTTACGAAAAACTTGGCATTGAAGAATTTCTCATTATTAACTGTTTTTATTATGATCGATACATTTTAATTTCGGTCTATCGATAAATTTTCTAGCGCCATATTACCGATAAATATTAATTTTGATTAACTTCGTTATGTTATGAAAACTTAGTATTTTATTAACGATAAATTTTAATTTCTGTTAATTGATATATTTTCTATCGCTTTATTATCGATAAATATTATGTTTTCTTAACTTCGTTATGTTACGAAAAACTGCATTTGTTAGGTTTTTCATCGATAACTGTTATTAATGAAAAATATTGATGTGAATATATCGATACAATTTATTCGTTATTCCAACGTCGTAAAGCTTTGTTTTTTAAAACTTTAGCCATTGAGATTAAATTTAACAGCTGAGCGGTCTACTATCGATAAATTTCGATATCATATTATATTGATATAAGATTTTCTGGAACCGAAAAATTTTACGAAATTTCACCTTCGATAGCTGTTACGATTAATAAAAAAGAATGTTTATATCAATAACATTTACTCTAGTATAATATGCCGTATACTTTTGGTTTCGACAAATTTTGATTTATGTATTTTTCTCAAATTCGCATTCAGTACAATAATAATTCGATAAATATTGCTTCAATCAAATTTTTTATAGTAATATAGTATATCGATAAATTACGATATTTTGCTATTAAACATTTTGATTCGGAAAAATTCGATAAATATTGCTTCCTTAAAATTTATATATTGTTAAATTTATAAATTATGCTTTCGATATTTTACTCTAAAATATTTTACTTCGGTAAAATGTTTGGCGCATATTCCTTTATACATTTTATGATTGGAGGACTCAAAAATCTATAATTGGTTTCGATACAGTTTTTGTATGGATATATCGATATATTGATTCTACTCTCGTTGCATTTTACTTGCGCTGAATTTTTATATTGATAAATCGATAATTTTTACTGCCGATAGATATAATCGAAAATTTATTGATAAATATCGATATATTTTATTTTTATATTGATATATCAATAATTATTAATACCTAATACTTGATATCTGTTTATATGATATTACTGATAAATTTTGCTATTGATTTATCGATAACTTTTTCTGCTGCATTTTTAAATTATTTTTTTAAATTTTTTTTTAAACTTTTTTTTAATTTTTTTTAAAATTTTTTTAATTTAACTAATTTTTGAGGAAATTTTCGAAAAGTTGTAAACTAATCCGATCTCTAAAGAACTTTATAGAGCAGTCAGAATTTCTGTTTGAAGAAATAAGTTTAAGGACATTTTTTTTTGTAAAATTTAACACTTATTAAAGACATCCAAAATTAAAAAAAAAAAGACAAAAAAATAAAAACTGTATATGTATATAATTCAGAATATATGAAAAATTAAAAAAATTAATTAAATTTAAATCAAAAAAATTAAATTAAAAAAGAATTAAAAAAAAATTAATAAAAAATCAGTGAAATTGAAATTTGTATTTTACCTGAATTGTTTTAGGTTTTTGTAAGATTCTAAACAATATTCTTAAAAAAGTTTCGAAACTTCAGTTTTTAAAAGCAAATATTTAACATGTAAATAAATGTGCTAAACGTCTATATGTAGGTAAAAAAAATACATCTTTTTAATATAAAAAAAAAATCAAAACAAATTTAATATAAAAAATAATAATTTAGATGTTATTCACTCAGCGAATCTCGTTATTTTTATTCACAAGAGAGAATTCAGTGTGCAAATCCTCATATGTCTGCATGTGTGTCCCCTCTGCACCACAAATAAATTTTAATTGTCCAAAAATGACAAAAAATGCCGTTACGACTTCGCCGCATTAAACGCTCATTTTGTCATTTCGCTGTCATTCCATGCAACGACGCTTACTGCATTTTCCCTACAACTATCAGTAAAACTGAACTCGAATAATTTTCCCCCTCAACTGCTCCTCATCATCGCTACTGATTTCCATAGTAATTGAATTCAATTGAAATGGAATTGAACGCAGCCATTTGCAGCGGCTGCTCATCTGCGGCGAGCACACCTGCACCAAATTGCTTATGTGTATATGTCGTGTCTGTATGTCTGTATTATATAAATTTGAATTTAATTTTTCTTTACTTTTTTCCACAACATTTTGCTGCTGCGAAATCAAATCACTCAATTTCTCCATTCCTCCGATGATTTGCTCGCTGTGATTACATTTTTATTCAATTTTCTAGTACTTGCGTGGCGTTCGGATTTTTTAGCGTAAATGTTTGACAGTCTTCCTGCTTTTAGGCTTCATAGAAGAGGTGAAAAGGAAATCTGATATTTTGAGTAATATTTTCAGAATTTTGTCAGTGAACTTTAGTGGTAGCAAGAAAAAATTTTTTTTGCAATACTATAGTTTTTACGTTTTTAATTTTTATGCTTAAAATTTTTCTGTATTTTTTTAATTTTTAGTTTTTTTACATACATTTTTTCTATAATTTTTAATTTTTCCGATTTATTAGTTATTTCAATTTTAAATTTCATTACTTTTATTTTAAACTTTTTATTTTTACTTTTTTGTGTTTTATTATTTATTTTTTTTTTTTTTTAATTTTTTGTGTTTTATTATTTTTGTTTTTTTTATTTATTTTTTTTTTTTTTTTTTTTTATATTTTTTTTATTTTTTTTTTTATTATTTTTTTTTTATTTTTTTTTTAATTTTTTGTGTTTTGATTGTTATTTAATTTTTAAAAAATATTATTAAATTTTTTTTTATTTTGTTTTATTTTCTTTTAAATTTTTTTTTAAGTTCTTAGTTTTATCTTTGTTTTTATATAGATACATCTAGAATATTTTCTTTATTTTTGTTTTAATTCTCATGTTTTTTTGATTTCCTAAACTTTTTATAATATTTATTTATTACCATATCTTTTAATCCTTCTTACTATTATATTTTTTTTGCTTTTAATTTTTATGTCAAAATTTTTTTTTTAATTTTTTGATTTATTAGTTATTTTTTTACCTTCCTTTTAAAATTTTTCTAACATTTTATTTTTGACTTTTTATGTTTTATTATTTTTTAATTACCATTTTTTTATTTCTTTGAATTCAATTTAATTTTTTTCTCAGCCATTAAGAGATTTTATTTGTTTACTTCAAAATTTTCAATATTCAGAAGGACTAGTTACATTCGGACTAGTCCATATGTTTATAACTAAAATAATAGCCAAGTTGTTACTTAAAAAAATTTAAGTAAGAATATATGTTTTTTTTTAATTAATGATGAACTAGTTACTTTTAAACCATGAAGGGACTAGTTACTTTACACATAGTTATGAGTTGTTGTTAATTTAAAAACTTACAATTTTATATTTTTAAACCAACGATAAAATGGTTGCTTGCGGTCCTGTGAAGGACTAGTTACTTTTCGACTATCATATATATTATCTATAGAAGCAGCTTTAAGTCATGATTTTAGCCTGACTCATTTTAAACATTCATTTGTAGAAGCGTGTAGAATAATTAAAGTAAACACAAAAACTTTTCGTTTACAAAATTATTATTTTTTGTTTAAATTTCTTTCTAATAGGTTTTTTTATTTATTTAAAATTTAAAAGTTTTATATTTAATGTTTTTTTTTTAATTTTTTTATTTATTGTTTAATTTTTTATACAATTTTCTTTGATATTTTCGTTTAGTTTTTTATAATTTATTTTTTTTTAGTTTTTTTTCGTTTATAAATTTAATTTTTTATATAAATATCTTTCTTATAGTTTTTTAATCTACTTTAAATATAAAAAATTTATGTATGTATGTTTTTACATTTTTTCGTTTAACTTTTATATATTTTTTTGTTTTCTAATATTTCATAAAATTTTTTAAATTGCTTTTTAATTTTTTATAAAATGTTTTAAATTACTTTTTAATTTTTTTTTTTAATTTATTATAATTTTTTATAAATTTTATTTTTTTCATATAAATATCTTTCTTATAGTTTTTAATCTATTTTAAATTTAAAAAAATTTTTGTATGTTTTTTTTAATTTTTATGTTTAATTTTATATAAAATTTTTAAATTTGTTTTCTAATATTTCATAAAGTTTTTTAAATTGCTTTTTAATTTTTTATAAAATGTTTTAAATTACTTTTTAATTTTTTTTAATTTTTTTTTCTGTTATTGATATTTTTAATTTTTTAATTTTTTTTATTTTCAGTTTTTTAACGTTTTTTATTACTTATTTTTAAATTAAAAACAAAAATTTGTTGAAAATTAACAATGTTAAAAATTAACAAATTTTTAATTTCAATTTTCTGTTATTGATATTTTTTTGTTTTTTCATTTATTTATTTTTTTTATTTTCTTAACTTGTTAACATGAAAATTCAGGTGTTGTTGGCAGTTTATATTGAAATTCCATACAACAAATTGCTGTTTATAGTTTCCAATACATATCGGCAAGCTTTGAGTTTTTGTTATTGTTGTTTTTTAATAAAAGTTTTCACTTGCGTTGCTTCACTTTGCAATTTTCACATTTACTGCGTGCTTCGTTTTCCTGCTCGGCTTGACTGCCATGTCTGTTTCATAACCGTGTGCTGCTAAAATGAAAGCTACGTCGAACAACAACAACACCAACAGCAGCTGCAATAAATACAAATTAAGTGAAATATGCGCACAATTAAATTCAGTGCAACTTTCATGGGGAACGTTCTTTTTAGACGCTCTTTTTTTTATATGCAATAACAAAAAATTGCGGGAAAATTGCAAAAATTTTAAAGCGAAATAAAAAATTGACAAGTTGACAGCAACAAAATTGAGCGCCAGCGCATTTTCAGTGCAGTTGAGGCGCAAATACGTGACTTTGTTGGTAATCAATGGCTGGCAGTGTATTCCTTTTATGTAACTACTTTGCATACATACATACGTATATACATATGTATGTGTATATATTTGTTTGTATCCAATTACATATCAATTATGCCAGCGCACAAACAACATTACATATCTGTTTTTCTGTTGTTTTTTTTATATATTCACATATATTTTAATTCACACAAACTTACATTTACATATATGTACATATATCTATATACATAAAAAGTACGTGCACCACATTCCGAATAGCTGTAAATATTTCACACATTGCATAATGTGTTGTTGGCTTCAAGTTGTTATTGATAAGTTAACTTTGTTTGGCGTGAAAATTATTTATTACAACACAAATGGGTTGATAAAAATAAATGCCTTCTCTGCCAGTTACCCAACACACATTTCTCATTGACTGATGAGCTCCACTGCGCTCAAGAGAACAAAGCATAAGCCTTAGTCATTAGCGCTCTTAAAAGTTTTCTAATAATCAGCTGGACAAGTTGAGTATTTCTTAAAAAAGTTCACTGAGTTTTGGGTATAAATTTCGTACACTTTTCTTCGCACATTTTCTTTCACTATTTCTCTCAAGCAGAATCTTATAAAAACTAAATATCAAAAATAAATAAATACTATATATAAAAAATTAATTTAATAATAAATTAAAAAAAGTAAAAAAAAAACTTAAATTATAAAAATTATTCAAATTCAATTAAAATAATTACAAAAAAATAAATAATTAAAAACTTTGAAATAGTTTAAAAATATTTTCCTCTGTATGTGTTTTACTGCAAAATCTCATGTCCTTTTCCTATCTCAGTGCACCTCACACGAGCCCCTCATGTCTGTTCTATGCAGATGCAGCAGCTTGGTAGGTTTTTGCATTATTTCTACTTGAGCCCGGGTCTACCTTATCGTTTGCATAGCTCTTGGACTTTTCTCTCGAATCCTTGGCATCTCCATTGCAGATGCCCGAAGTTGTCACATCACTAACATTTTGGAATTTTCCTTGTGAGCTTCATCTATCCTATATTTAAGTGACGTTACTTTAGTGCTCCGTTTGCGCTATCGGCCGCCTACTAACATATGCGCGTATTTGTTCGCGTGTATTTGTATAGCCGTTATATGTCATTTCTTCATCTGCTTCCTCTAGCAGCCGTCTTACGGAGGTAGAGATCTCGGATCTCTATTCTTCCGTTTTAGCTTACAGATGCTATACCACATATTTTGGTCTTAAGCTATGCCACATTGCTCTGAGCTTAGAACTCTGGTTTCGCTTTTCCTCTTTCATTAGTTAATAGTAGCAAGGCTCCTGATTTTGCTTTCTTTAGCAACCGTATTACGCAGCTGACGTCTCGGATCCCTATTATTCCTGTTTTAGCTCGCTTCACTTGTTTTCTTTAATCAGTTTAAGGGGCTCCTGATTTTGTTTTTCGTATTGCCCGAACTTCTACCATATCTTTATCCGCTATGACGTGTTTTATGATTTGAGGCACTTCGGCGTAATTAACACTTTCTTTCGGTTTAATTAGCACTGCTTCTGGTTCTGTCAACTGTTTTTGCTTCTGAAGCTTGTCTCCTTTTTTCCTGGGGTTTGTTCTGCGCTTTTATCTTGTTTTGTCTGCGGTTTCTCTTCCATCTTATTATATGCCACACGGTATTTCCGGTCCTCGCCCCCCTTTTCTCTGACTCTTCTTTTACTGGGCTTATTGAAGTCCGTTTAAAAAGAGCTGTTACGAGGATCTAGTTGCGTTCGTACGTCTTGTATATTTTTTGCTTCTATCCAGTTCCAGTGCAGGTTACCGATAATGTCGCGAATCTCGTACAACCAGATATCACATTTTTACACCTTGGTACCTATGTGTTTTTGCTATAGCCTTGCTACTTTATCTTTTTGAGTGTAGCGCGACACTTTAGGAGTGTCTCATCTTTTGCTGCTCTCGTCTTCAGAATTTTCATTTCGCGAGCGAGGTATTATCTGTTTGCTTGTTTGCAATCGCTGATTTAAGCATAGGGAAAGCGGTTTCTTCCGTGTAAACAGTTACCTTCTGATGGCATTCAATTTGACGTCCGTTTGTACTTTTTGGCTTTGTCCTCTTGTTTTTATTATTTTTATTATTCATTTTCCATCCTTGTGGATTATCATTTTGCGTGTTTATTATCCATTACAAAGAAGCCCACACGAGGGTTTACACGAAATCTTATCGGAATTCGTGTTGAGAGCTAGGACCATAGCACTAGTCAGGACTTAAATCAACATTTAACGTACTTAAAGTACTGCTAAGGTTTTAACGGAACGGAGGCGATAGCGACATTACCTTAATTTCTGCAAGGTGTCATCCTTGCATACTGAGGTAACAGAATGCCTGAGCTGTCGGTCCTATTGCATCCTGCTGATCCTCCGAGGCTGCTCCTTAAGAATTGCGGATGTTTGTTTTGAGAAGGGATCTATTCACCACGTCAGCGGAGATTCATAGGATGTTACATAACATTCATGCAAAAAAAAAAAATCTCAATAATAATAAAAACCAAAAAAAAAAAAATTATAAACATATGTATAATAAAAAAAATATAATTATAAAAATAAAAAGTTAAATTAAATAATAAACAAACAAAATTAAGAGTACATTAATTTCTACAAAAAAAAAAACAATTAGAAAAAATCTTATAAAAATAAAAAAGAAAAATTATATTAATATTATGTTTTATTATTAAATAAATTAATTAACATTATATTATAAGAAAATTAATAAACACAAAAATAAATCAATAAATTATATAATAACATAAAATTAAAAATAAATTAAATAAATAAATATGATAAATATAATAAAGAAAAAAATAATAATTAAAAAAAAACAAAAAAAAATAGAAAGAAAAAGTTATATTCGATTAAATTAAATTTAAAAATATGTATATATGTATATATATTTAATACAAAAAATATGTTAATTCCAAATTAATAAACACAAAAGTAAATGAAATAAATAAGTATAATAAAAAATAAAAATCAATAAAATAAAATAAAAATATAATAAAATAAACTAATAAAATAAAACTATAAAATAAAAATAAATAAAATAAAAAAAAACAAAAAGGGGGAAAAAATTTAAAATTACAAGTTATCTTAAAATATTTTTCACTATAAAATTTTTTTATTTAATCACAAGGCTTCTGGTGGTTCTGGTAACTGCGTGCATGCGTGGCTTTTTACGACTTTATTTATTTATTATTTATTTACGATTTTTTTATGATTTTGTTCTCCACCTCTAGTAGTCTATGCTATCCACATACCAAAATTCAAATTTTAAGTTTTCCATTCCTCTAAATTTTCCGACACTTTTTTGCTTTTTCAGTAGTATTTTTTTACTAAATATTATAAATAATTTTTAAATTTAAGCAAACAAGCAACTTTATTTAACAATTTTAAATTTTTTCTACGCGCCTTACTAACTAACACAACTAAAACGAAACTAACACACAAACTAAAAAAAAAATACAAAAATATACGCAATTCCCAACAATTTGGCGATAAACGAACGCTCTAAACTATGTGCAGCGTTTAAAAAGCAAAAAGAGGCCGAAGAGCAGGCGCAAAAAATGCTCGTCGCTCAGCATATGCTGCAGCTGCAGAAGGAGCAACAAAAAACCGATGCACAATCGCCCGGCGAAGCGGAGGATCTGCAGGAGCAGGAGCGTCGGCTGCTCGAACAATTCGCGCTGTCGCCGCCTAGTGAGACGCTCATCTCGGAGGAGGGCGATCAAATAACGGTACATCATCCGCGTGAAGAGCCCAAGAAGTCGAAATTGAAATTGCGTGATTTTTTCGTGGCCGAATTTGGTATTTACAAGCTTTATTTTGTGAAATTACCACACTACACTGAAAAAAATTATGTGGCATCTGTACACTTTTTAGTATTCAACACAGTCTTCTGTGTCACAACCAAATCCTTCTTGCTATTTACAAGTAACTGTTGTTGTTGTAGCTAACTTGCACACAATTTCCGTAATCGAATTTGGAAACTCTTTTTATATGTGTCCTTATAAAGCGCTTAGTTACATAAGTATGTATACTATTTGCAGTAACTGTGCTAGCCTGTGAAACCAATTCTTAACCATGCCCAAATTAATGTGTGTTTAGTTGTTGTCGTGTCGTTCGTGGTAATATGTGTACTAAAGTTAAAGCTGAATATTGTGCGTATAATTCTCCGAGCAGAAGCTGTTGTTACTTTTTATAAGAAGTCTTAAATTTTTATATGCACAGTCTATAAAAAAAATATATGACGGTGTTTTGCGAACCAAAAATTTAAACATTTAAATCTACTTTCCATTTTCCCCGTTTCCTTTGCTATATTTTGATTTAATTATTCATTACAATTTATTTTGCCGCCTTCAAAGTTATCTCCACCAGATGTAAAATACATATTCCAACGATTTTTTCACTCCTCGAAACACTTTTTATAAGCACTTTTTGGTAGGGCTTAAGCTCCTTCAGCGAATTTAGTTTTACAAGAAAAAATCACTTTAAATTCGATCACAATCATGGCCACGAATTGTTCTTCCACAATTCCGGCCGTTTTCGACGGATGTTCTCACGCAAACGCTTCAATATGGCCAAATAAAACTCTCTATTGCACCGTCTGTCCCTCCGGAACAAATTCATGATGCACCAAACCACGAATATCGAAGAAACAATGCGCATCACCTTGATTTTGTAGCGACCTTTAGCGTAGTTTCTATGGTTTCGGTTAGTTTTTTCCCTTCATTCCGATGATTGTTGACTTGTTTACATGTCAAACTCATAATACCATGTCTAATCATCAGTTATAATGCTCTCCATCAATATAGGATAAGAACTCCCACGATCAAACATGTCGAAAGAAAACTGTTTGCGGTACTCTTTTTGAAAAAAATTTGCTTTATCGGGACGAGTTGAGTAAGAACAAGTTTCATACCCAAAATATCCACCAAAATCATTTGTACTGAGTCACTCGCTAGAGTTGTCGATCTCACTAGCCATCTCTCTAACACTTGTCTGTTGATTTTCAAGCATTGTGGGCCTGTGTTGTTGATAAAACTGAATCAACGTAAACCTTTCCCAACATTCGCAATGATTCCGATATCCTTTGTAAAAATCTCAA
Source organism: Bactrocera neohumeralis (assembly GCF_024586455.1). Classification (NCBI taxonomy): domain Eukaryota; kingdom Metazoa; phylum Arthropoda; class Insecta; order Diptera; family Tephritidae; genus Bactrocera; species Bactrocera neohumeralis. The sequence goes on from NC_065922.1 coordinate 68,212,840, forward strand.
CATTGATTACCAAGTGTAGATTAATTTCCATTTATTTATTGAGTGCTGTTCTAGTTCAACTACGGTTTCGGTTTCAGTAGCAAAGGTTTTCAAGGCCTGCAGGGGTTTTCCTGCTTTAGGAGCTTCAGAAAATCGATTTTTCTATTTTTGCTTAAATCTCATTAAAAATAATCTAAGAGTATGTCCCCAAAGTTAAAGATGGGAATTCGAAATATTTTCGAAGCTAGAAGGGCAATGCTTAGTAGACTGATTTACCTGCTGCAGCGTCTTATGATTGATTTCTAATCTGTTTAGCCTCTATTTATGAGATATATGAATAGTTTATTCTATTTTACAATACATAAAAATAAAAAAATTGAATCAAATTAAAAAGAAAATCAGTTCACTTTTGATAGGATAGGTTATAGGTTGCCCAATGGTGTTCCGTTCTAGCTTGTCCTATCAAAAGTGTACTGATTATCTTACTAATTTGATTAAAGTTTTTGTTTCAGATCACTTTGATCTATAAAAATGTTTGTCTTTAAATCTGTTCTGGACTGCTTTATGTTTTGTTTGATGTATACTTCGTCGATTTGTTTTCTACTTACGGTCCTGAAATGTTAGTTTCAACAGAGTTTGGTCTATATGCATTGAAATGATGTTATGTTAGTACGTTTTTTAACTGATTTTTGATTAGTTTGGTCTATCATAGAAGAAAGATTTCGTTTTGGTTTAGGTTTTGTAGTTTTATTATCGATGGTTTGTTTTTTAGTTGGATAGTTATTGATACTTACCTATAAAGCTAAGTTATTGATCTGGTCGGTTTCAGCCAAGTTGTTCCATATTGGATGACTCCCGTTGGCATTATTTTCTGATTGATTGAAAAGTATACTTTCTAGTTGGGTTTTGAGTTGTTTTATTAGACTTAAATATTGGTATTTTGATAGATTGCTTTTTTGGATAGGTTAGTTTGTTTGGTTAACTTGAGTTTGTTTCAGGTTAGATGAATTCAGTTGGGATTATATGGTTGGATTGGTTTGAATCCTGTCTACTTTATGATTTATTTTTGCGGATCATACTTCTTCGTTATTGGCTTAGACACCGCACACACGATTATAGTCCATGATACTTAGTGGGCTAAATTTTGGTTTGGTAAAAAGACTACTTATGTAGAATAAAGATCCGAAAAATCCAGGCCTAACTGGGGACCAACTTCACAAAAAAAAATTTGATTTGCTTTTCTTTTTTGTTTTCAGAGTTAATCAATTCCTCTTTTTCCAACCTTTTTGAGTTCTTTGCGACTTTCAAGACTGTTAAATGCTCTTCCAAAGTCATTCCATAACTCCCTTTGGCCATTTAAATAATTTTTACATAATTGAGGGCAATAAAATAGTGAATTCTCAATTTATCTGTTCCCCTACCTATAATTGTTATGCAGTAAAATCAATTTTGTTCTGTTAATTTAATCCTTTCGCCAGTTATTAACTACCCTCAGTGACCTCCATTGTAATCCTTTAGCCTTTGCTTAAAACAATCAAAAGCATTAGAATAAAAGCCAAATGACCTCATTATTCAAAAGTGTCCGACGTGTATGACCTTTGCAAACAACCAACTGCAGCGATTCGTATCTAGATAAGTACTTTGGCAGGTAAGAAATTAAAGCACGGCACAAAAAAAGTAAACGAAATCTACGACGCAACCTTCAGTGGATTGTGGCAGGGGAACGAAAGAAGGCTAACACGCAATCTCTTAACGGGATTTGCAGCGAAATCACTCCCAAAGCGCGCTTTGCGCCAAATTACTACTTAGATTAGCTATTTCCTGCTGCGCAAGCACACACATTCACACATATTTACAAGCACATATATACAAACAAATTCACTTATACACACGCGAACACATATCCACTCATTGGTATGTAAATACAAGTATATATTAAAACTTTATATAGAGTGTACTCATAATTGAATGTTACGTATACGCAGCGTCGCACCGTTTTACTTGAAATTATGATAAATCAACAAAGTCATTGCCTCGCTGTGCCTTGCTTGGCATGTGTAACAAATCAGATTTTATTAGCTTTTGATGAAGTCTGCGTAGGAAGTGGTTAGGCGCAAGGCTTTCTTTTTGTTTCGACTTTATTTCTAATGTCTGCGCGTATACTAAATAGATTTATTTGCTATAATGTAGCTGTTATTAGACTGTTTATTATTTTTATTGGCAAACTATTGTTATTATTATGCGATTTCTTTCTTGCTCTGACATCACGACATTCACCTTCAGCAAATTCAATGTAAATGTGTTGTTAAGAAGGCAAGTGTTTGCTGAATTTAAGGAACGCACGCAATGTTGGAGCCTTGGTTGGATAGAAAAAACAAAATAAATAAATAATTATAATCTAAAATTTTATTTATTACAATTGTAATTAAATATATAAAAGAAATGTTCAAAAACTGTGCACAAGATAAGTAAATTATAAAATTAAAATAAAAATTCGCGACAATATAAAGAGAAAAAAGTAGTAATAATAAATAAATATAAATTATGAAAGAAAATATACTGATCTGACAAGGAAGTCAAAATAAAGGCATAGTAGTCATATTAAAAAAAATGTATTTGAAAATATATGAAAATTTCAATACAAAAACAAATTAATAATAAGCTAAAAAAGTACAAAAAAATAATAAAATTAAATAAATAAAACATAAAAGATAAAATTAAAAAAAAATAGTTTAATGAAAAAACTAAAAAATAAAGACAAAATTAAAATATATGGAAAAAAATTATAATAAAAACAACTTTTTTTTAATTATAAAAAACTAAAAAATTAAAACAAAATTAAAAAATTTAGGGAAAGAAATTAAAATAAAAACCTCAATAAAAATTTAAAACATTAAAAATTAAATTAATAAAACATAAAAAAATAAATGCATATAACATAAAAAATAAAATAAAAAAAATATTTTTTAAATAAAAAAACTAAAAAATAAAAACAAACTTAAAAAATAATGAAAAAACTAAAATAGGAATTTAAAATAATGAAAATAAAATAAAAAAAATTAATTAAATAAATGATAAAAACATAAAGAACAATAAAAAATAATAAATAATACAGAAAAATTAAAAAAAAATAAAATAATAAGAAAAATAAAAAAATAAAATAAATAAAAATTGCAACAAAAAAAAAAAAATAAAATAATAAAGAAAAATTAAAAAAAAATAAAATACATTAAAATTGCAACAAAAAAATTAAATGAATAAAACATAAAAAAATAAATGCATATAACATAAAAAATAAAATAAAAAAAACTATTTTTTAAATATAATGAAAATAAATAATAAATAAATAAAATAAAAACTAAAATAAGCATTTAAAATAATGAAAATAAAATAAAAAAAATCATTAAATAAATGATAAAAACATAAAGAAAAATTAAAAAAAAAAATAAAATAATAAAAAATAAAGAAAAATTAAAAAAAAAAGTAAAATAATAAAACATAAAGAAAAATTAAAAAAAAAAGATAAAAAAAATAATAAAAAATTAAAAAAAAAAAAAAAAATTAAAAAAAAATTAAATAAATAAAAATTGCAACAAAAAAAGCTTAAAAACAAGATAAATAAAATAAAGTCAAAAATTACATTAGGAGACATAATGTAGATAATATGGATCCAAAGAAATAAATTTGTTTTATTTGTTTTGGTTTCTTCAAAGTCACTTTCTTTTAGTTTTAAATATTAAAACCGAATTTCTATTTTCTAGCTATACAGCTTTCCAAGAGCGTCCATTTTCGTTAATTTCTTTTTTTTTATGCTAGTTCCGTTTTGAAAATTATAAGAATTTTTTTACATTATTTTTGGTATATTGAACGTAAGATCTTGCTAAGATCGAGTTGTCTTTATTCTGCTTATAGTTGTGTAACAGAAAATTTATTTCAAGTTCTTGTAGCTATTTTCTTATAGATTTCGTAATTGACTAGTGTTTATGGATAAATATACAATCTTTCCTGCTCTCACTCTAGGATTTCTATCGTATTTTGAATATTTATTTCAGAACATCGGTACTGTTTTTATCATATTTGAAGCACTATTAAGCTCTTTTTTAACTAAGCTTTAGAACTTATTTTCATCATATTTGAAGCACCTTTTAAGCTCTTTTTTAAATAACCTTTATTGGAATATTTTTCTGTTGCATTTCTATCAGCTTTTCATCTAACATTAACTTCGATGATCGTTCCGATGTTGTCTGTAAAACCTATTAATTCAACTTGTTTTTAAGCTGAACCTTACTTAATTGCAAGTACAATTATGTACAAATCTTTTCTTATAATCAATATGTTCCGGAGAACGCTCTTCCAGAGCAGCATGCCTCGAGGCACATATAACCAAATTAACATAGAACACAATGAAGTAACTTAGGCATGTGCCTAATAATTTAATTAGCTTCGTGCAATTGCTGAAATCAAAGACAATAGTTACTTTCTATTATTTTATTTTATTCTACTTGCTTGCCTTCACCTTTCAATCATTTAAATATTACGGCTGTACATGAAATTATGACACGCGACAATAAACTTTGAAAAATATTTTTTCCTTGCAAGACTTTGGTATTGGCAAATAAAAGCATTTGCCAATGCAGGCGGGGGGGGGCGCATGGGGCGACAAATTGACACGCCAAACAAAAGTAAAGTTGAAATTTATGAAATAATACCGTTAAATAGTATAGGGCAACACATTGCTAATGAGCTGTTCACACGATATGCCCGCCCCAGTCAGCCGAGCTTTTTTTGTTTTTGTAAATACATGTATGTATGTATGTATGTATGCATATAGAGACATCCGTACAACTTTTTATTTTTGTATTTTTTATTAAATAATTTTATAGAATTACATGCCTAACGAAAAGTTTACAGAATACCGTGAGAAATTTGGGGCGTGTGTATGTGGGCGTTGCAGCACTAATTCGTGACAATTTTTGTATTAAGCAGTAAGAAACGTGCAAATAAAATATATATTTATATTAATTGAGCGCTCACGTGTTTTGCTGCACTGGCCGCCCACATTTGGCTGATCTATATTAGCCAGCTACCTTACAGTGCTTTCTAATTTGGCGAGGGTGCTGGGGCTTTGCTGCAGTTTGTGATGTTTACACAATTTAGGGATGCCAACTATGAAAAATTTAATTAAAATGTAATAATTAAAGTTTGAAATAAAAATAAAAAAATTAAGCTCATGAAATATTATGCAAAAAAATAACAAAAAAATAAAATATTAATTATTAAAAATTAAAAAAATTAAAAAAGAAATTAAGAAAATTAAAAAAAATGTATGTATATATATGTACATAAATAAAAAAAATTTTATAATTTCCATAATTATAAAAAAATAATCATATATAAATACGAATTCAAAAAGTATAATTTTACTAAAAATTATATTGAATAAAAATAAAAACATTTAATTGATAAATATAAAATTTATAAAAAAAAAATTAAATTAATAACAGAAATTAAAAACTACATTAAATTAAAAGTACAAATTAAAATAAAATGAAATATATAAAAAAATAAAAAAAAAAAATCTGATACAAATAAAATTAAGATATATATAAAGCCATAAATGTTAAATTGAAAATCATTGATTACATACATTACTGTTTTCTACTGAAAACAACTTCAGCTGCTAAGTTCACTGGGTTATGCTCATCACGCCCGCGTATAAGCCACCGAAAATGCACACAAATCGTCAGCTAACGAGTGTCAAGGTCACCAATCAGCGCGAACCTGGATATGCAACTACTTGCCACACATACATACGCACATTTATTCAGAGTCAGCAACCTGCTGTCATCCAATCATCAGCTACTCCAGCAGTTATTCACAGCCAATCATTAGTGCGCTTAGAAACCTTCGAAATGTCTGCTTTTTGCTACTTTTATTGTGGCACGATTTTCATATGGCTTTCCTTCCCCTCTATGTTTGTACATGTATGTGTGTGTATGTATGCGCAAGTACTTCATCAATTTAATGCATTTGTAATAAGCGAATAATGGCATTGTAATCGCTGTTATTTACTAGTAATCAGTAGAAAAGTTGTTTTCCATTTCTATTGGGGGGTTGAAATTATGTTCAATTTAAAGGTGGAAGTGCTTAACGAGATTCTGTATTTAGTAGGATTATTAAATGTGGATTTAATATGCATGTATGTACATACATTAGGGTGTTATTTTATTTTTTAACTATTAATTTTCTTCAGTCCCGTCACGAAATTTCCTTGGAAATACCCCAAAAAAAATCCCTGAAAATTTTAGCCCTTAATATTAACATTAAGAACTGGACCAAGACCTATACAAATTTTCCATAGAAAATACACTACAATCGTGAGTTTTTATCTCTAAATTCCTACAGATCAGAGGTATTTTAGGGCATCGCTTTGACTTTAGGCGCATATTTCTCAGAATTGTTCACAAAGTCGTAACTCACACCGGCGAGGTAGTACGGGGCTCTAAACCCGATTTTTCCAAGAATTTCGCAATTTTTTGTATATATCTCGTAAATGACAGGAGCTATAGAAAAAATGTACACGACAAATTTGTAGAAAATATTATTTGCTATAAAAAAGGTCCGAGCTATCATTTATACTTCTCGAGATATTCAGCTTTTTAAGTAAGGCTGTATGCAATTTTCATAGATTTTTTAATACATACCATTAAAAAAATAAAAAAAAAAAAAATTAAAAAAAAAAAAAAAAAAATTAAAAAAAAATTAAAAAAAAAATTAAAAAAAAATTAAAAAAAAAATTAAAAAAAAAATAAAAAAAAAAAAAAAAAAAAAATTAAAAAAAAAATTAAAAAATAAAAAAAATTAAATAAAAAAATAAAATATTAAAAAATGTAAAATTAAAAACAAAAAAAATTAAATAAAAATTAAAAAAATAAAACAAAAAATTTAAAACAAGAAATAAAAATAATAATACAAATTAAAAAAAAAAAAAAAAAAAATTAAAACAATAAATAAAAAAATTAAAAAAAAAAATAATAAAAATAATAATATAAAAAAATATATAAACACATAAAAAGTAGCAAAAAATTAAAAAAAACTCTAAAAAATTAACAGTTTAAAAAAATATTAAAAAATAAAAATTAAAAAAAACAGTCAAAAATAATGAAAAGCAAAAAAATGTTTAAAAAAAAATAATAAAAAAAAATTAGTAATTTTAACAGGACAAAAAAAATATTATAAATTAGGCAATACTAAAAAAATTCCGTGAGGAAACAGTTTAAAAATTAAAAAGGAAATTATGATTCTTTTAATATAAATATAAAATTAAAAACAAAAAAAATAGAAATAATGAAAAAATATAATAAAAGTTAATAAAAATTTAAATAATTCGAAACAAATAAAAATACCAATAGCAATAATCATAAAAAAGTAATGTAGAAACAAATAAGTAATACTATAAAGTAGGATAAAAAAAAATTAATTGTTATAAACTACGAAATACTAAAAAATTTCCAAATTAAAAAATAGTAGTAATTAAATTAGAAAACAAGTAAGAACGGTCTAAGCCGGCTTGCCAGGATCAAAGCCAGAGAAATACGTTCAGGTACATAAGGCTTGTTAGTTTTGTGAGGTCTTTAGCAAGTTTTCACCCCATATTTTTCAATCTGAGCACAAAAATGCACCGTTGTCAGAAAAAGACGTTTTCTTAATTTTATGAACAAAACTCACACATTTGCCATTATATGCGGTATTAATTCAACTGCAAGTTCGAGTTATTAGGTATGTGTGGCTAAAGAAATTATTTATCCGTTTCAACTTATTGTTGACAAACAGGCATACTATTATTAGGAAAGAGTTCTCTGCAAATGTCTATAATATATCTCACAGATTGTCCAAAATTTTCGTTAAAAAGTTCGCAATTGGAACTTTGATACACTTTTCGATATCTATAGATTGAATAATTTTGGTCCGATTTCGGGCAAAGATTTTTTTTTTATCCCGATACGTTTATTTGTGCTTCATTTGCATTCTGGAAATTGAATGAAATGAAGAATCAGATAGAATTGGATTATATGGAACTAGACAAATTATTATAGCTTGAATGGTTTAGGTGATATGTACATTAAACCACTTAGACGCGCCGTCCCATTTTTCAAAAATTTCAGTCCACTGAAGTCCAAATTTTAAAGAAATTAAATAAAAAATATTTACTTAGGTTATCATTGATTATCCAATACTTACATACATATTATAATAACGTCTTATTGCCTAAAAGTATGCCATAATGCTTACTTGTTTGCTTAAGTTGAGATATATAACCAAATCATCACTTCTCTATGAATATGACGCAAATGACAACTGCGATGTACATGACTATGAAATAGAATGGTCTAAACGCTCAAAAGTATGCTAATTTTTTCTAGTTATTAACATATGAATGACCGCCTAGAACTCATTAAGCGCACATTTTGCGTATTTTCGTATAACATTTACTTATTCTTATACCTAATCGATTTCTTTTGAAAGGATAACAGGAAGTGTACACATACATATATATGTATATGTATATGTATATAATACATAATTTAAAGACACGCATTTCAGCTATTCCCACTTTTATTTCACTTCCGTTTCTAATTTAAAAGAAATACGAAAAAGTCAGTCGGAATTCCAGCTCCGTAATCTTTGCACAGAAACAGCCGTTGTCTCATGCAAATGAAGACAATGAAAACGTTAGCATAGGCGGAGACGTTTTTCGCTCGACTATCCTCGGTCTTTGCTGGCTGCGTTGAGTCATATGCTCTCATGAATTTTAAAAGCAGACAGCGCCCATTTCGCCTAGATATATATGTACATAAGAAGCATATGTACATCAGTTGCATACTGAACTTATGTAACCAAGCTACCTTGAATTGTGTGGGCGTGCTGACCTTGAGCATATCTTTTTTTCAACTTTTTTTCTCTTGTCTTTCTTTCAACGTCTGCGGTACAGAGGTAAGCGTAGTTAGCGCAAGGCTAGCATTTTCGTTCATTCTACTTGTAGTACTTTCCCTTTCCTGTCATTAATTGCTAGCTAGTTAAAAGGTTTGGCTGCAAATAATATAGCTGATGCCTTGTTAAGTAAAATTTCGTAAGTTTTCTTTCGTGTTTTTTTGCTCAAAAAATTACAGGGTGTGCACTTGACTGCTTGCTTATAATATTTGGGATATGCCTGTTATTAGCTTTCAGCGCGCCTGAATGTATGCTTTGCAGTTATTGTTGGCTTATTTGAGAAGGCGGGTAAGTTCTGCTACGTTGCCTAATAAAAACCGTATGAGCTGAAACTTAGCAAATAGCGCGTTTGTGCATTTAAATTGATGGCAAATACATTTGGAGGTCATTTATATTCATATATTTTCTAACACCTAAAATTATGTTACCAATTTTAGGAACTGTGAAAATTTTCTAAAGCCTTAAAATGTTTTCAGGAATATTGAAATAAAAATTTGTATGACAAATTTTTTAATTATTTCTTTTATTATATTCGGCCATAAAATGTTATAACGCATAAAATTATGCAATGAAAATAATAAAAATAATCAACAAAGTTTGCATAAATATGTTTAAAAATCTTCAAAAAGTTCTTTGAACGGCGTTTTAGTTATGCAATTTTTTTTCAATGTGCCTGGCGCCTTTAAGTAGACTAGATAAAATTTGTATTTTTATTAAGCGACTGAATTAACTTTTAGAAATCTACTAAAATATTAAACTAATTCCATATCAATCTACAAAAATATTATACTTAATAATATGAATAAAAAAAGTTGTAAAATCGCCTAAAAGTATGCAACATTGTTTGCATAGTGGTAAAAAATTTAACGGATTTACGTTTTTCGTTTACTTGAGGTATGCCATTGTTATATCTACCAACTGTTCAACTTCCGCTACAGCGCCTTAAAATATACTATGCATTTACTTAATAAAAATTTAATAGCTGGCTTACAATACCCGAAAAAGTTTGCATAACAATTTTAATATTTTGCAAACAGTTCTTTGAACGGAATTAGATACATGAAAAAGTTATTTTATAATTTTTTAGAGCCTTAAAGTATACTAAATCAATTTTAAGTTCCCATAAGTCACTAAATTTACTTTAGAAATCCATCAAATATTAAATGCCTTCATTGCAATCCACAAAAAAAATTAAACTTAATATATAAGAGTAAGCAATACTGCGGTAACGCCTAAAATTATGCAAATAATTTTTAAAATTGCAGAAAAAATTAACAGATACACTTTTTTCATTTATTTGTAATTGTTATTTATTGTTCATCTGCTGTTACAGCGCCTTAAATTATACTACTTATTATACTTCTTAATACAAATTTAATAGGTGACTTAAAATATTGAACAAAGTTTTAATAACAATCAACTTCTGTTACCAAAATATTATTTCTTTGCTTTCTAGCGCCTAAAAGTATATTACATAAATTTGTAATATCTATATGACATATATACATATGTTTACTGCAAAATGTTTTAGAAATCCTCAAAATATTAAATGTCATCATTGCAATCCATAAAAATATTTTATTTGATAGATAAGAGCATGAAAAACTGCAATTACGCCTAAAATTATGCAACATATTTTTTAAAATGACAGAAAATTTAAATAGATGCACTTTTTTCGTTTATTTGTAATTGTTATATATGTATATCGACTGTTCAACTTTTGCTACAGTGCCTTGAAGTATACTATGTATTTACTTTATGAAAATACGCAATACTGGATTGTTATACAGTTTTGCACACTTTTCTGCTGTAAAATAATTGAGCGCTCAAGAAAATCGCTATGAAAATCTTATATATGCAAAAAGTAGTGCGTAAGGTAAGGAAAATATATTTTTTGCCTAGAAGTATGCACAAAAAGAGCGCGCAGTCGCAGCAGCATAATATTTTCCAATTATTTTCCGGCACATATGGCATGCTATATTATTTTTTGCCTTATAATCATGAGCATAGACTACTAGTTTGTGGGACAGCAGCACTCAGACACATAAAGTATATATATAATGTCATGCACACAATTTTCTTATGAAAAAATAATAATGTAGAGTGTTTTTGCTTTTTTAACAGCGAAAAATTTTTTGCATATATTTTTGCCTGAGTGTATTCGCACTACTTTCTTTGCACACAAGCAACTGTGCACGCACGTTCAAGCCTACTGTGTCTATTACCTGTGCGTGACACGCATACGTGTACTGAATATACCGTTACTCGGCTGACTGGTTAACGGGACACAAGGATGCGCCAGCAAAAGCTGAAAAACTAACAAAGCCAATGATTCAAACACACACAGATGCACATAAATAAAGAAAATATTATTATACATATAGAAAAATATGTTTGTGTATATATGTATTTGTGTGTGTGCGTGAAACGTTTTCGTCACATGACATGACAGCGTACACAACATTTTATTTTCATTTGGTTGCGGTTTTTTGTTTTCACTTTGCCACGCCAACTGACATTTGTAGGGGCTTAGCAAACAGCTTCTTTCATATTTTATAATAAACACAGACATACACACACACATGCATACATGCATCTGCACAGTATTGGTGTTCATTTAGTTTGTTAGTGCCAACATGTGCTGCTTCATACACACGGAGGGCGTACGCGTAATGTAGACCGCAATATGACAGCGTTTGCATGCCTCACGTGACAAAATATTGCCCTTTTCCCCGCTGGCAGGCAACTTTCCTTTGCCAACTTTTGTCGCGGCACTTTTTTCCTGGCAAACCTGTGCCCTACAAGCAACCGGTTGGCCCAACCGAGCGCGTAGACAACGTGTGTGCCAAACTAACTGGCATTGACACACATACCGTTAGCACTGTGGCCGCAAAAAGGTGTACTAACGCATGCTTAACACACACACAGAAGTAGGTGGGTACGTTATTTAGGCACGTACGCGACAGTGGATCTCCACATATACATATACTTTATATATGTGTGTGTGCTCATGTGGGCTTATGCAAATTACAAATGTTGGACAGAGCTTGCTAGAACACTTTTAATTTTTGTTTTAAAGTTTTTTTTGTAGATTAAATTTTATAAATAAAAAATATATTAAAAAAATTAATTTAAAAATTACAAATATATTCAAAATTATTAAAAAAAAATTAAATAAAAACTAAAATATTTTCAATATTATTCAAAAACAAATAAATATACAAAAAATTAAAAAGAAATAAAGTACAAAAACGAATAATAAAATAAATTGGAAATAACTTAAAATATATAAAAAATAAAATAAATAATGAAAATCAAAAAAAATATATATTGAAGAAATTAAAAAAGATGTAGGAAAATTTATAAGATAAATTGGATAAATTTAAAAAAATTAAATCTACATTTCTTGTAAAAATCAAATTTATAAAAATTTTGGAAAAATTGAAATAACAAGAAATATAAGAAGAAATAACAAGAATAATAATATAAATAATAAATTTATAAAAAATGTTTTGAAAGAGAACATGAATTTGAAATGAATTAGTGACAAAATTTACGCTTGAAAAAAATAATAATTGTAAATAAATTAATAAGTTATGAACAAACCATTAACTTAAATATCCAAAAAGCAACTAAAATTGAAAAAAAAAATTTAAATGCTAATTATAAAAATTTAAAATTTAATTTAATTAATTAAATTCAAAAATAAAAAAAAAAATAAAAACTTAAAAAAAAATAAAAAAAAAAAAAAATTAAAAAATAATAAAAAAATAAACATAAATTAAAAATAAAAAAGTAATCTACAAAAACATTAATATATTATACTAAATAAGTGAAGCGAAGTAAAATAAAAATTATAAAAATAAATAAAAAATAAAAAGTAAATTTAAAAAAATAAAGATAATACTAAATAATTGAAACTGAATTTAGAAAGTATAGAAAAATATTTAAATTAAATAAAGAAATAAAAAAAAACAATAAATAATTAAATTAATTTAAAAATTAAAAAATAATTTAAATAATAAATTTAAACAAAGAAAATGGTTACTAAACAACAATCATTATCAAAAGTTAAAAAATATAAGCAAATAAAAAACAATAAAAAAAAAATAAAAAATAAAAAAAAATAAAAAATTTAAAAAAATAAAAAATTTGTAAAAAAATAAAAAATTAAAAAAAAAATAAAATAAAAAAAATATTAAAAAATACAGTAAAATAAAAAAAGGTAATAAAAGAATAAAAATACTAAACAATTGAAACTAAGTAAGAAAAAATCTAAAAAATTGAAAAAGTTTACCAAAACATATTAAAATAAAAAAATTTTAATTAAAAAAATAATATTTAATAATATTAATTTAAAAATAAAAGAAAATAATTAAAATAATAAATTTAAACAATCAAAATGGTTGGTTACTAAATATTAATATAAACGTAAAGAGTTAAAAAATATAAGCAAAATAAAAAAAAATAAATAAAATATAAAACAAAACATAAAATGAGGAATAAGAAAAAAAAAATATGAAAAAAAAAATAAAAAAAAAAAAATAAAAAAAAAAAAAAAAAAAAAAAAAAAATAAAAAAAAAAAAAAAAAAAAAAAATAAAAATAAAAATAAATATAAAATTAAAAATAAAAAAATTAAAAATAAAAAAATATAAAATTAAAAAAGGTGATAAAAAAGTAAAAATACTAAGCAACTGAAACTGAAAAAATATAAAAAAATGTATGTATGTAAATTTACAAAAGTACAGAAACATATTAAAATTAAACAAAAAAAAGTTAATAAAAAGTAATAATTAATAAAATAAATTTAAAAATAAAATAATAAATTTAAACAATGAAAATGGCTAATAAATTAAAATATTGTTTTTTTGCACTTTGTCGTCTTCTGTCACATCGTTATATAGGCATGGCGGCTGTTCAACTTTTCTCATTCTATGGAGTTAATTTTTGAAATATGCGCGACCGCAGCAGCTGGGTTGTGTAGAAATCGACTTCTGCTATATAAATAGTTATAACTGGTATTAACTACATATATACTGTATATTTAAAAACATCAAATCTGTGTGGGTTTCCTCCAGTCAAGTGAGCTAAATAATGGCATTCAGATTTGACTTTTTTCATAAATAAGTGATTTTGGTATAGTCGAAGTGTGAAGTAAAATTTGAGAAGAGACAAAAATAACTATTACAGCATAGTTTCAGGAGCTGTTTAGATCTCTTTGATATGAACTTTTTCAAGCATTTGTTATAACATACATTTTACTTATATATCCCTGCTTCAAACAACGTAAAAAGTGACTACAGCTACAAACTGAAGTCCAGTTTAAGAAGAATAAATAATAAACTGCATACTTTTAGGCGATGATGGATTTTTTGGGCTTTATTTTTTCATTTCCCACCTTCAAGTGACTTAAATAGCCATTATAGTTCCAATTTAAAATTAAATCCAGTATTAGAAAACTAAAGTTTCCTCTTTCATAAATATGAAGTCTACTTTAAGGCTTGCGGTTTAAATAACTATCCAATTAAGTAGCCAAAAGCGAAAAACGAAGAAACACCAGAAAAAATATTGACTGAAAACCATTTAAAAAAGAAATAAACAATAAATTGCATACTTTTAGGCCAGTATTGGTTTTTTGTTATGTTGTTTTTATATATATGGTCACCTTGAAGTGACTTAAACACCCACTATAGTTCCAAATTTTGAACTAATTTGAATGCAGTATTAGAAAAATAAAGTTTCCGTTTTCATAAAGTTGCTCAACTATCGATTGCATTTTAAATTGAAGTCTACTTTAAGGCGTGCGGTTTTAAATAACTATCCAATTAACCAGCCAAAGCAAAACGAAAAAATTGAGAAAAAATATTAACATGTGATTTGCTTTGCCACAACAAAATTAGCCCGTTCATTCCTTTATTAGCTATTATTCGCACTCGCTTTTTTTTGCTTTTGCTTTTTTCTATACAACTCATTTGCTTGGAGCGCAGTGGGGTTGCCGCACAAACCTCCACTGCTTACACAGCTGCATTTAATTTAAAAATATCACAAAGCATAACCCACGGCTATTTGTGTGCGAAACACGGGGCTGTGGCAGGCAACAAGAAATGGCAGAGCGTGTGCTGGAGGGAGAGCAGCTTGCAAAAAAAAGCAGACAGAATGACAGCGAAAATAAACTCTTTGCAGTGGTGACGCTTGAAAGCACAACAAATTAACTATCTTTCACGTTTGTCAATTCAAATGCGGATTGTAACAGTGTGTTGGTGTGTGTGTGTGTGCACGCTTTTTTATGCCATGCAGCTATATATGAATGTGTTTGTGCGTGTGTGTGTGCGCGCAAATTGGCATGTTGACCTTGACTTCTAGCGCACTTTGAATTATTTATACATTTTGTTGTTATATAGTTGGCAACACTGCGTTTTGCTGTCATTTATTTATGTTATTTCTACTTGACTTCGGGCATATGAGCGCTGTTGGAGCGCGATATGCATACATACTGTGGATGTGTGTGTATTCATATTTCAGAAATGTCCATTAATAAATAAATAAACAAATTATTGAATTTGCAATTAGCCAAGTGGAGCAAAACAAATCTATTTGCGTACTTTATTTAATACTGTATGTTATTGTGTATTTAATGCATTGTTTTGTGGGGAATTTCGCAGTATATTAACGAGTATGCAATTGTTTTAATTTTAGCAAGTATTTATTTGTAGAAAAATGAAAAATTATATATTAAAAAATTTATATTTGTACCGAAATTTAAGAAATACTATATTTTCATGAAAATTTTGAAATAAATATAGCATGCTTTTAGGCAAACTGCAATTGTTTTAATTTTACGAAGTATTCAATTGTAAAAAATTAAAAAATTATACATTAAAAAATAGTATAATTACTAGCCAAAGCATATTTTCATTACTTTTTTCAAATAAATATAGCATACTTTTAGGCGAAAGACTAAACAAAAAATTTTAATTATGCATATTTTCAGCCGGCATATACTATCTAAATCATATTTTCATTAAACTTTTGAAATAAATAAATCATACTTTTAGGCGAAATGTTAAAGTAGTTTAATTATGCCTATTTTCACTATTTTATGGTTTCTATATAAAAAAATTACTGCTTAAATCGTTGTGTGTGCAAACCAAGTCAGCAGCCCTAATTAGTAAATAAAATAAACAAATTTTAGTTCAACTTCCCATTTCACAGCTGTTTTTTTTAAATATTGTAGTATACTTTTAAGTTTGAAAAAAAAAAAATTTAAAATGTTTGACTTTGCATACCTTTAGATGCTGCTTAATACACCTTCACTATTTCATTGTTCTAATTCACATTGCAGCTATTTGTAAAACAAATATAGCATACTTTTAGGTTTACAAATTAAAAATTGAGATGATTTTGCATACCTTTAGGTGCTCCACAACACATTTTGCACTTTCATTGCTCTTATTCACATTGCGACTGTTTTTAAAATAAATATGGTATTGTACTTTCAGGTTTAAAAATTAAAAAAAATTTAGACTATGCATACTTTTAGGTGCTGCATAATACATTTTTACTATTTCATTGTTCTAATGCACATTGCAGCTATTTTTAAAACAAATATAGCATACTTTTAGGTTTACAAATATAAAATGTTTGACTTTGCATACCTTTAGGTGCTACTGGAGTGCTAATATACCATTTAATATATGACTGATTAAGCTTTTCTCAGTTGCGCTTCCTTAGAGCAAAGACAAAGTAAGCATTGATTATTTTTTATTATTAAATTTTTTAGTATACATATTTCTTTAAAAAAAAATTATGTTAAGAAATGATTTTCATAACTGGAACTCTGTATTAGCAATTTAAAAAGTATGCCTACATTTTTGCAATTCCATTTCTTACTGAATATATGAGTAATCCATTGTGCATACATATCTCTTGTATGGCATAATAATACCGACAGCTCAATTCACAAAAACAAAAATTAAAGCTTGTTTTAAATTTATGAATTATCTGCCGTAGATAGCACACTATGTACGAGTACGAGTTTGTAAAGTGATTGCGCCTGAAAGTATACGCGCTTAACAGCTGCTCGTAAATAATGTAAAAGTGACTAAAGCAATGAACCCAAAAGCAACTGCCATTTGCAGTCGCTTGCACTATATAGCCGCTTAAAACCACAATTTAATAGTCGCTGCGCCCTGATTTATGCTTTATTGGCTGACCTTAACCATTGCACACGATAAATTCTCATTTTTAATTATTCATATTTTTTGCGATTATCAACAACTGCAAGACTGGAAATGCGGTCAGCGTTGCAAAATGGTGTGGCATACTCTTTGGCGCTAGCACACACACACACGCTCGCTTGTTGATTTTTCAATTTCTCTGCACTTCACAGGCACCAAATCTGTGCAGTCTCCCATAAATGGCTAATGCGAAAAGGCACACAACTGTTATGTGTACTTTAGTCCACAAGTGTGGCCGTATCCTTTGCGCCGGCAAGTATGCAACATAAATAATAAAGTACACATTAGTTGCATTTCGGCAAGCGAAAAACCGAAATTCATTGACATTTGTTTACGAGTCAATGGTTTGCTTTAAATAAGTGCATACTTTTAGGGTTGCGGGTCAGCGCGCATTTGCTGCTGTTGAAGGGAAATTTGTCGTCGCGTGTATGTGCATGTGTGTGCGTGCGAAACCACTTCAGTGTTGCACTTTCTGCGCTGTTCCACTTCAACTGATTTCGTTTGCTGCTGTGAGACATAAAAAATACTGTCGATAAAATTATATCTTTGCCCTGACTGTTTATGTGGTGGTGTGTTGGTGAGTTTCCATTTAAAATTCAATAGCAGCCATTTTTGCAGCGCACATTTTTCCAAAAGCTTCAATAGCAGCCGTTTGACCGTTCGCTTGGCACGCTTAGCGTGAAGTTTGCCAAAAAAGTTTGCCGCAATTTAGGCGCTTCACTGCAGTTGAAAGCATTACGCCAAAACTTGCATTTGCTTGGAGATTTCATGTTGCAGCTAGTTTCGTTAGTGGCTTTTATACGCTGTAACGTAGCATATATTGCATACTTTTGGGCGTGAATTGCATTGTTATTATGTCTACAGCGTTTTGAGACAGTTTGTTTTAAACGCAAATATTCAGTTGAGCTATTTAATATTTAATGAACGATTTTTAATTCGACAGCGGCGAGATTTTTTCTATGAGCTACTTGATTTTATATTAGTCAGATATGCTTTTAGGCGAAATTTTTGGTATGAGCTACTTGCTTTTGTATTAGTCGGGTGTGCTTTTAGTCGCACGATATTCTTACGTAATGAAAGGTTTGATTAGAAATTGTAAAAGTGATTTAATCTCACCAACGTGCTAACAAGATCGTCAGATTTTGTGATGAATTAATTTTAAAGCATACATTTAGGCGCTCCACCTAAATTTATTTACAACAATGAAGAATAGTCAGCTTTTATTAAGTAACATATCAGAGAGGTATTTATTTTAATTTATAGAATTGTCAAAAATTGAGGCATACTTTTAGCTGCCGATGGTTTTTTTAAAGCTCCAAATAAGTAAGGAATTTTTTAAATTAAAATTCAAGCTTGTTTTAATTCAATTTTAATTTAAAAAATTCCTTACTTTTCATGAAAATTATAGTATCGTAACGACTGAAAAGCGATTTACTAATGTAAAAATAAATGTTGCCTACTTTTACGATGAAAATAAATAAAAGCATGCTCTCGACCCAGAATTTATTTTATTGACTTATATCATATATATATGTATGTAAATATATAATATATAATATATATATAAAAAATGAAAACCAGCATTAGTTTGATAGCATCGATACAGGAGACAGTCATAACCGTTAACGTCTTATACTTGTATAGGGCTTGGAAGATTATATTTAAATCCATATGTTTTAAGTGTGATTGGCTGTAAGCTTTGAAATAGATTTTATTTGAGAACTGGTCTTTAACATATGAAGTTCCAAGGTGGCATCAATTTATGTTTGTGAAGGTTAGAAAGTATAATTTTGAAGTATGTCTTTAGGCTGGATTGATAATACTCAATTTTTCACAAGATGTCATTGGAAAACTGGTATCAACTGCCCAAACTGGTATCAATTTATGCTTGTGAACCTTTTAGTTCAAAATTAATCTTACTACCGATTTTCTCTTAAGATGTGTAAATTTGAAGTATACCTTTAGGCTGGTTTAATAATACTCAATACATTCAAGAGCTTTAAATTTTTCACAAGAAACGGTTGGAAAATGTTATGTATTTCTCGCCATTCTTCAGCGAATATTGCAAAAATATATGTTAACAGGAAAAGCCGAGAGCCAAATGCCGAGCACACTACCTCCACCGTGGTCTTGGTTGAACCAGTCAAGCTGTGCTTTCACGTATCATGCACTTTTTTCATGCAACATGTGCGCTTTTTGCAAACATTTGCCTACACACAGCATACAGCTAGGCGCGAATGAATACAAAAACCAAACGAACACAATGCCTAAAGAAAGGAAATGAAAGTGAAACTGTGAAAAAAAATAAATCACAAAAAAAAGAAAAACTTGAATGTAAAAAGTCAGCGGATACCGGTGTCTGTGCCGTCATTCCGCCTGAAAGTAGACCAAACTCGCAGGCAACTGTTTTTGTGCGCACTTGGTAGGTAAGTGGGCACATAATAACAGCGAATCGAGTCGACCAAAGTCTTCAGGGGAAAGAGTTAAAGAAAAAAATGCTTAACTGGAAATTACTGTTTACTCGCCTTGATTTGTTTGCCCTCCATTTTGCCCAGCGCAGCCCCTTTAGCGCCACTGTGCCGCAAACTTTCCATTTCATGCGCACTTTTCCGCTATGACGTCTGCGGTCCATTCGGGGCGTATGTGGAGCAAACGCATAAATTTAAGGAAAGCAGTGTTCTGCACTCAACATTGTCTATGCGCCTGAAAGTATGCGCAATAAAGTGGCTGTCAAGCAAAGTTACCAACGTATGTCTTCCTACTGCACCGCGATGGCATTTCTTTGTACGCCTGTTGACTGGCAATAAGCCTACTTTCGTTTGTTTTCGGGGAAAATTTTAAATTTCATTTTACTTTTAGCCCTTTCACTCTCTCTTCGGCTGTCGGCTTTGCTCACAGCGCACTGCTGTCTGCTGCGCTTACATTGAAGTGTGTGTAATTGAGAAAGTTTTGGCCTATTGAGTGCTTAAGCAGCATAAGATTAAGCGCTTAAAAGTTGAAAGTATACATTTAGGCGGGGTAGTTAAACTTTTATTAATTGGCATTGAGCGTAATATAAGAGAGAGTTAAGAGCGGGCATACACCCTACAGCTAAAGACATAATGCGCTTTATTTTGTGAAATCTTCTTTGGCATAGATTACTGCGAATTAGCATTTGGGCAAACGCCAAAAATTATGCAATGTCAATATGATGTGGTACTCGGTTAAATGATGGATAGAATCGCGTGTGAGAGTAATTAATTAATTTTGTTGACCTAAAGGAAAAATTAATTAGCGAAGGAAAACAATTATGGCGCCTGCACGCAGACAATGGCAATTTAAGAGTTTAGGGTAATGCCCGCTAAAGCCAATGATGCCAAGGCAGCGGTAAACATATTTTAATATTTAAATTTATTAAAGAAAATTTTTTTGGAATTTTATTTTTTTAAATTTAAATTTATTAAGAAAAATTTTTTTTCGAAATGCCTAAAAGTATGCAATTCATTTTCTCTATGCACGAAACTATTTTGCTGCCGGATGTGTTGGTTTAAGTTGCTTAAGCCTCTTGCATTCTTCATATACATTTAACTTACGAGGTGTCTTAAACTTTAGACTGCGCGCAAAAGTATGCTAATACATTTTGTACTTCATAAATATTCTTTAGGCGTCAAAATTCACTTTGAATACCAAAAATATGCTTATATCACGTTTAGATTTTAAATTTATTTATTTTAAAAATAAATTTATATGCATTTTAATGCAAAATTTCGCCCAAAAGTATGCTTTGGTTTTATACAAAACCACAAACTAAAAATATGCCGCAAGTGATGCACAATTGTACTTGTTTGATCATATAAATATTTATTCTAAACTGGTCAATGAAACGATAGAGCCCACAAAAGTATGCAAAGTTAAAAATATTAGAAGCGATTTGTGGCTGAAAAATACTTAGAAGCCATTTATCAAGACAGTTATAGTTGTATTACTTATGCTTTTAAGTTAGAAAACAATTTATATTAAAAAAAGCAAACAGGCGCACAAAAGTAGGCTTTGTTATATTTAATGAGTGCGTACGAAGAGTGCTTACACTGTAGCTAACCTTAAAAAAATTAAAATTAAAAGTTTTCTTAGCTTACATCACATCAAAGTTGCTTTTTAAGACGTCCAAAACTTAAGTGCCCAAAAGTATGCAACAATTTTTTTTCTTGAATTAAAATTAAATCTTTTACGCCTACACTTTTTGGCATAAGCGTCATTCGTAGGAAACAGCAGCTACTAATTTTCAGCACACTACTTCAACGCCTTAAGGTATGCAACGAAATTTTGAATTAAAACAAAATCACCAACAAATTAACGCCGCGTACAAAAAGTTTGCGTGCTAACGGCGCATTTTCTAAGTGTATAAAACAAAAAAAAGTTACATTTATTTCGCGCAAAAATAATCTAACGGTAAAATTAAGTTTCAAAATTATTCACACTTGCCGAAAAAAGTGTTCGCGTGCGCCAAACAAAGCCACAAAGCGCACCAACTGTTCCATGCGACGCATGGTGCTGCCAGTGACAAATGCAACAACAACAACAACACAATCGACAAATAAATTTTTGCGAAAAGCATTTAGCGCGGCGCTCAACAGTAGGCAGCAGTTGGTGCACACACTGCTTGGTGTGTGTGTTTGAAATATTGTTTTTGTTGTTGTTTCTGCACCACCCTCAACGCCAAAGCAGTGATGCAGTTTTGCCTCCCACACGTCCACTCCCCCTCTATGTACGCTTTTTCTTCGCCTTTTGCGCGCGGCATTCCTCCGCACTTGTAATTTTGTATGTAAAGCACATGTTTGACATTGTTGGTGTTGTTGTTAACGTCGTTGGTTTTGCTATATTTGCTGCTATATACATGTCGCTGCATTCTTTTTTGTTGTTTTTCTTTTGCTTCTTGCTGTTCTGTGCATTGTTTGTGCTGTTGTTGCTGTGCATTCTTGCAGCTGCCTTGCGTTGCTGGTCTAATGCACACACACAAACGCAATTTCTGCTACACATTCACAACACTAGTTGGCGGTATTGATTTTTTAACCCCCTGCGCTTGCCCCCCGCAGTTGCAGCGTTGCATTTTCTGCTCAGTTTTCAACAACTGTCAGCCATAGCTGGATGTGGGTGTTCATGTATGTGTTTGTGTATATGTGTGTGTGCGAAATATTGCTGCGTTTGTAATATTTTCTTTTAATATATTTTTTTGCACTGCCTCTCAAGTTGTTTCTTATCTTTTCGTGCAACTTGTAACATACATTTTGTAAATATTTTCAAAAGTTCGAAAAAAAAATAAATTTGCTGGTAAATATTTTTGTTGAGAAAATTCTCGCACAGCAACTTCTAGCAGCACAGCAGGGGTCGCCTATCGTTTTCAGCTGAGCGCTTTAATGCAACGCTTCACTCATCATTAATCACCTGTTTTCATGTGAAATTTGCGTTATCTTATTTACAGATGGTATATATACATACATACATATGTACATGTGTATATATATACATACATAAGGCATTTTTCGCACACATTTCTTCCTTTACTCAGTCTCGTTTACATGCAAGTGCAAAATGTATATCCAAACAAAATTTTTTTCAAAGAAAATTTTGTAAACAAATTTTGCCAAGGTAAAAAAATTAAAAATACTTGAAAGTAGCAAGCGAGTTATAAAATTAGATTTATGTAAATACATTCGCGTATTTTTATGCGCACCAAGCAAAAATGTGCAAAAACAAAATACGACGAAAAGCCCATAATGAAAATTTTATCCGGAAAATCTCATTTCCCACCTTGTAAATTGCGGAAATTAGATTCTTAAATTAGCGGCGTTTGCGCTAGCACACAGAAACATTGCAAAATGCCAAAAAAAGAATAAGAATACTAATAATGAGAAATTAGAAATAAAAAATAGAGAAAAACAAGCAAATTATATGAAATTAAAAAAATTATAAAAATATGAATAAAATTGTAAAAAAAAAAAATAAAATCTAAAAAAAATATATATAAAAAAACAAAATCTCAAAAATAATAAAATTTACAAAAAATATTTTGAGATAAAAAAATTTAATAAAAAGAAAAAAAATTAAATAAAAAATAAAAATAATTATGATAACAAACAAAAAATCTTAAAAATAAATAAAAACTAAAAAAATAATCAGAAAAATATTGGGAAAAATTAAAATAAAAAAATTGTAATACAAATTGTTAAAAAAGAATAAAAACAAAAATAATTGAAACGAGAGTACATAAATAACAAGTATATAATTAAATTAAAAAATATACATATGTATATATTAATAAAAACTCAATAAAATTACAAAAAAAATAATAGAATTCTAAAAAAGTTTTAAAGTTATAAAACAATTGAAAAAGGGAAATAGAAACTAAAATTGATTGTAAAATGACGATAAAAGGTAAAATAAATAAAAAATAAAAACCGAAATAGACAAATAATAAAAGTAATATTAAAAAAATTAAATATAAAAATAATTCAAAATTAAAAAAAAACTGAAGTTAGAATAAATACAATGCAATAATGAAATAAAAAAGTAATAAAATGTAAAAAATGAAACAAAAAAAACAAAAAATTAAAAAATATAAAAATTGAAAAATAAAAAAAATATTAGAAAAAAAATTAAAATAAAAATTTCTAAAAAAAGAAATAAATAAAATAATGAAAATAAAATAAATAACAATTAAATAATTAAATTAAAAAAGTAAATAAAATTAATAAAAAAAAAATATTAGAAAAAAATTTTAAATATTAATTGCTAAGAAAGGAATAAATAAAATAATTAAAATAATAAAAATAAAATAAATAACAATTAAATAATTAAACTAAAAAAGTAATGAATAAAATTAATAAAAAATAGAATTGTACAAAAAATAATAAAAGTATGAAAAAATTAAAAAAAAAACGAAATAAAATAGAACAAAAAATGAAAAGAAATAAAAATGTGAAATAAAAATAAAAAAGTAATTATAAAAAAACGACAAAAAGTAGAAAAACGGAAAAGTAAATAATAAAAATTTTATTAAAAAATTGAAATAAAAAATATAAATTAAAAAAAATGAAAATCAAATAAATAACAATTAAATAATGAAAAAAAGTAATAAAATATAAAAAAAATTAAAGAAATTTAAAATATGATAAGAAAATAAAAATTAAAGAAATATAAAAATTAAAAAAAAAAATGTGTAAAAGAATAAAACAAATGTAAATATTAATAAAAAGTTAAATAAATATAAATAAAATTAATACAAAAAAAAAATTGAATTGTAAAAAAATAATAAAAGTATGAAAAAAATAAAAAAAACGAAATAAAATAAAAGAAAAATTGAAAAGAAATAAAAAAGTAAAATTAAACTAAAACAAGTAAAATAAAAATAAAAAAGTAATTATAAAAAAACGACAAAAAGTAGAAAAACGAAAAAGTAAATAATAAAAATATTATTAAAAAAAAATAAAAAATATAAAAAAAAAAAATAAATAACAATTAAATAATGAAAAAAGTAATAAAATATAAAAAAAACTGAACAAAAAAAAACACCTATTTAAAAAATATAAAAATTGAACAAATATATAATCATAAAAAGCATAAAAATTTAAAAATTTAAATTCATAAATACAAAAAAAAATTTAAAAAGAGTAAAACAAATGTAAATATTAATAAAAGGTTAAATAAATATAAATAAAATTAATACAAAAAAAAAAAAATAGAATTGTAAAAAAATAATAAAAATATGAAAAAAATAAAAAACGAAATAAAATAAAAGTAAAATTGAAAAGAAATAAAAAAATTAAAATAAAAATAAAAAGAGTAATTATTAAAAAACGACTAAAAGTAGAAAAATGGAAAAGTAAATAATAAAAATATTATTAAAAAAATTGCAATAAAAAATATAAATTTAAAAAAATCAAAATAAAATAAATAACAATTAAATAATGAAAAAAGTAATAAAATATAAAAAACTAAACAAAAAAAAAAACAAAAATTTAAAAAATATAAAAATTAAAAAGCATAAAAATTTAAAAATAATATAAAAAAATTTAAAAATAATATAAAAAAAGAAAAATAATATAAAAAAATTTAAAAAAATTGAACACTCAAAGATTACGTATATGGAAAAAGTCATTTTTATAACACAAAATTGTGCTCTTTGTATGATAAAAAAATATTTCGCCGAATGAGTTTTTGCCAGAAGTTTGAATCAAAAAGTCTTACTATTTTTTGCCCACAGTTGTATATGCACATACATACATATTGAGTTATCATGCTCCAAATTACAGTAATGTTCCTTTATTTCTATCTATAAACAGCTAATATTGTTAGATTTTCCAAATAAACTATCTCTTATACCACCATTACCCAGTTTTATTTAGTCTAAATGAGTTTAAATATCTGTTGGATTTCGTGTATAATTATTTATATTTTATATAAATTATAATTATTTTACAGCTGCCTGCTAATAAATTATCTTTAGTTTACTAGAGCTCTGAAGTTGATTGGTGATTTAGAGTAATTTATTGTAGATTTTACAATAATCGACCGCTCGTTTATCTTGATCTTGCCACTATTTTATCATATGTGACCTGGTCTACGGAAAGGGGGCTTAGGTGTCAAAAAAAAGGAGAACAATTAATGAGATAACGAGAAACTGACGATTATTTTTAACAGCTTTTCCCAGAAAACTAGTTTTCGCACGTTAGCTCCCTTTTCGTAGACCAGGTCACATATATTAATAATTATCTTGTCATTATTTTGATATAACTGTCTCACTAGACAGTTTGTAATATGAAATATGAACAAAGGCTGACTAATTCAGTAGCATATCATTTGTGCTCAAGAAGTTTAGTACCGGTCTGTCATGAGATGCATTGATACTTGTCGGTAATTTGTCGTTGGTTTCGCTCGACCAATTACGACCAATTGTTTATACCCTCTCAGTATTTTGTACTACGCTGTCACTAATTTTATTTCTAATCAGTCACTAAATTGTCACTAAGCTAAGAGTAGATTATTACTAGTCAGTTTGTGGCAAGTTTGACAGCATTTTCTAGGATGTGGTCATCAAAATTTCCGCCAGATTTTGTTTAATTCGTTACTATTTTGATACTCCCCAGCCACTAGTCTGTTATTAGTACAAAAGCAGCCAGTTCCTAGTTGCTACACTATGCTGTATATGATAAACTCATTATTAGACTTTTCTTTGTCTGTTAAACTTATCATTAGCCTTCTGTTTGTCATTATTTTCACATTACTTCGTTACCAAACAGCCGCTAGTTTCTTGCTAGTCTAACAGTAAATTGTTGGGCGTTCAGTAATGTGTGATAAGTGTGTGATTAGTCATCTAGAATATGATCGCTAGTTTCTCATGTCAATTTCCGTTTATTTTGCCACTAGTTAGTCAGAAATAGTCTAGATTATGTGCAAAGTCCTCATGACAAGACTGTAATTGTTGGTCAGGTCAGTAGTCTTCCATTAATTTGTTGCTATTTCGATACTTCTACGTCACTAGTTCCCAAGTAGTCTGTTACGAATAGGTAAGCAGTTTAAGACACTTTGTACATCATGAGTTTCTCATTACTTTGTAACCAGTGTGTCACTAGTCAGTCACTAATTTATCAGCTGATTCTGACAAAAGTGTCATTCGGCTTTTTGTCATATGGGGAATAGGGGAATAAATGCAAATTATGAATTTTCTAACATTCTATCATTGCAAGAATGATGTTAGTTGTAGATAATTGAAGTGTTCTTCGAAAAGATATCACAACCAACACTTGAAATTCGCAACAACAACATCATAGTTGTCGAAGCGCCGAAAAATTCAAATGAGCCACTCAGCCTGCCAGCTTTTCTTCCTTATCTTATCTGCGTGCATTGCAAAACAAGTTGTAGACCTTCGTATGCACTAGCCGACATGGAATACATACATAGAAATATTTGCCTACATATGTATATGTTATGTACCGAGTACATTTAACAAATATGCAATTTTAGCATGTTTCGACGTCAACAGCTGTGCCTTCAAAGTAAATATGCGCCGTAACAACCGATTCACTGTTTGTACATATGTATGCTATGTACAACAACAACAATGCCAAAGCAATCAGACCACAAATTGTGTATTTGTTTAGCAAAATCAGCAATTGCCTGGCAGCAGCAGCCAATAATTGTTTAATGGCAATTTGTTGTTTGCACGTGACACACACACACACATACACACACGCAGCAACTCACTTAAAGCCACGAAACAACAGCGTTACACATGTTTTTCAACATCCGCCCATAAATAGCGGTATTTTTCACTTTGACTTTATCAATTAACGTATTTATTTAGTTAACAATTTAATTGCACGTCTGTCCATGTGTGTGTGCGTGTGTGTATGTGGGGGAGTGTGCGCTACATAGAAATGTTTTCTGAGTACTTGCTTCATAGTCTGCCGCTTCTTCTCTGCCTCGTTTTTTCGAAAGGTGCAAATTACTTTTGTAGAAAGTAATTCTACAATGCAGCACTTAACGGTGTTTATCTTATCTGTGTGCTCGTTTATGGCTGAGCGAAAGTGGTAAATATGGGAAAATCAAAAATATTAATTTCAAATAAGTAAAGTGGCAAGATAAACAACATTAACGTAATGCAATGTTTATGCCAAACAAGCGTTGTTGGCACCAGATAAGCGCAAGAACGCGGAATTCTCTTTGTTTATATTATATTTGCGCATATTAAAGGCCACACGTATGCAAAACAGCTAAATTAATAATTTAGTGACGTAATTGGTGAGAATAATTTAAAAATTAGGTGATTTAAAAAAAAAAAATCAAAACAAAAATGGAAATTAAAAAAAAAAATGTGGGATTTAAAACCATTGAAAATTAAAAAATGTGGATTAAAAAAATTAAAATAATTAATTAAAATTAAAATAATTAATTAAAATTAAAATAATTAATTAAAATTAAAATAATTAATTAAAATTAATGTATGTTATTAATTATTTCACTATATTTTTTTATAAAGTTAATTTAATTTTTTTATTTGCATTAAAATGTACATATATATTTTGACAGTTAAAGCATATTAAAAAATTGGAAATAAAAAAATTTAAATAAAAAAAATTTAAATTTAAAAATTTTAAATTAAAAAATTATTTTAGAAAATAAAAAAAAATAAAATTATTATATTTTAAACAAAAAAATATATTTTTCCAAATTAAGCAACAAATTAAATAAAAATAAAAAAAAAACATTAAACTAAAAAAAATAATATACATATTTGATTT
This sequence comes from Bactrocera neohumeralis, assembly GCF_024586455.1. Classification (NCBI taxonomy): domain Eukaryota; kingdom Metazoa; phylum Arthropoda; class Insecta; order Diptera; family Tephritidae; genus Bactrocera; species Bactrocera neohumeralis. The sequence continues at coordinate 68,241,325 of NC_065922.1, forward strand.
AAAATAATATATTTGAATAATTTAGTGACGTAATTGCATGGCAAAAGTTAAAAATTAAGTAATTTAAGAAAATACAAAAAATTGGAAATTAAAAAAAATTTTAATTTAAAAAAATTGTAAACAATTAAACTTGTAAACTAATTAATATATTCTTAATTTAATTCATTATTTTTTTTATGAATTCAATTAAATTTTTTTGCTTTGTTAATTTTTTTTTCTGTATTGAAATGTATACATTGTAACTGTAAAAGCAATAAATTAAAAAAAATGAAAAATTTGTAAATAAAAAAAATTATTATATATATTCGCGTCATCCAATTCAATTAAAGCATTAAATTAAAAAATTTGAAAAATATAAAACTTAAAGATAAATATATACATATTGTCTATGAAAGAAATAAAAAAATAAGAAAAATAAATTAAAAGAATTAATACATTTTGCAATGAATTAAAAAAATTAAAATAAAAAATTAAAAATTTAAAAATTAATTTAAAACAGTAAATTACTCAAAAGTAAAAAAAGAAATTGAAACAAAAAAATTAAAAATTTAGAAATTAAAAAAATTAATACATTTTGCATTGATGCTTATGTAAAGCATTAAATTAAAAAAATGAAAATAAAAAATTAAAAATTTAAAAATTAATTTAAAACAGTGAATTATCCAAAAATAAAAAAAAAACAAATTGAAACTAAAAATGAAAAGGTAAGAAATTTTTACCGGTACTTTGTTAATTTTTAGCATTTATATTTGTAGTTTATAATAGTTTACTCGTCAAATATTTTTTATAAATTTCTCGTTGTCTTCAGTTTTGGTATTCAAATAATTTTTAATTATTTTAGAATAAATTTTTTAATTTTAATTAATTTATTTTTTATTTATTTTTCCATTTAGTTATTAATTTTACTTAATTTTAATTTTTAGTTATTTTATTCATTTATTTTTTTTTTTAAATTTTAGTTGGTTTTATATTTTATTTATTTTTAATTATTTTACAATTTTAATTTTAATTAATTTATTATTTATAAATTTTTCCTTTTGGCTATTAATTTTATTTTATTTTTTATTTTAATTATTTTAATTTATTAATTTTTTTAAACTTTAGTTAATTATGTTTTATAAATTTATTTGTTTTATTTGTATACATTTGCGTTATTTTTTTCATAAATTTGTGATTTGTGTTAGGTTTTTGTTTTTTGCTATCAAGTCATATTTATCGAGATATTTTTAAAGATTATTTATTTATTTTATTTTTAATATTTATAATTTTTTTTCGTCTACAAGTTTTTCATTCTAATTAAATTATTTCTTACTTAGTTTTTCCCTTGAGCATTTGCTAATCTTGCATTTAATAATTTAGTTTCCCAATATTTTCAATATAATTTTTAATTTTTTTTATATTATTTTAATTTATAAATTTAGAAATTTTGATTAAATATTATTACTAAAATATTCAAAATCCTTTTGTATTCAGTAATTCCAATCTTTTTTGTATTCTTTATTGTGTACATATATTTTTGAATTATTTTAAATTATTTTTAAATAAATTTTTTATTCTAATTTTAATTATTATTTAATTTTAATTTTAAACCTCTAATTTAATTTTTCATAAACTATTCGCCTGCAGCACGAAACGTCTAAATTCCGATATGCAAATTTTTGCAAACCGTTTCAATCGCACGCGGTGATATTTTTACTTGCATGCACACCTAAAAGTAGGCTAAGGTTAAATTTAAAAGCATTAAAAGATATGTATGGTGTACTTGCACTAATGCAACTGTTGCGGTAGAAAAATTGCAATTACAAATCAAAGTGATGGACAAAGCCAACAAAAAAGCAAGTGAGCAAGCACTGATGATACCCATCAGATTTTTAAATACAAAAGTGCTTATATAGTATGTATCTGTGTTGAAGTGGCTATCTGAATCGTTATGTATTTAACTATGTTTTGTATTGATTTTATGCCTATTGCGATTGTTGACAAATGGAAATTTTATTGCTGATTTAATTTCCTACGGGATCTCATTCGTAACTTTTGAAACCCTTCCAGAGTAGTTATTGGCACTGCTGCCAACTGGAAAAATTATTTTCGTGAAGTTCACAAAATGTATACTTTCGTCAAATTTCCTGCTGGGTCACTTTGAAATTTTTTCCGAATTTCCTACTGGGTCACTTATGTAATATTTCAAATCAGTCCATAGCAGTTGCAGCTCGAAATTCTATTGTTAAATTTTAGAAATTTTTTTTGGACCGCCAAATTTCTTAGAGGGCCACTTTGGTAATTCTCAAATGTTTCTTATTTGGTGATTTTGTTAATTTTTCAAAGTATTGCACAGCAGGCAAACATGCCTCTTTCCAACTATAGATATTTTATTTTGTTTGAGAAAACTCTTCGAGTCTCCACATTTACTACAGGGTCATTTAGATAACTTTTCTAATTATTCCACAGTGCTTACGGGCACTGTTACCAACTGTGAAAAATAATTGAAAATTTCAAAAATAGAAATACCGATTATTTTACTGCTTTCAAATTTCCTATAGGGTCGTTGTCGTATTCTTTCCAATCATTCCATAGCAGTTACAAGTGTTTCAAGTGGTTCCAAAAAATTAAATTTTGGAATATATTTAGAGCCACCAAATTTCCAGCAGGGTCACTTTGGTATTCTCACCAAATGTCCTACAGGGTCACTTTGGTAATCTCTCAAAAAGTTGCACTGCAGTCACTCATGCTTTTTCCTGCCCCTAAATGGCTTCTAAGTGCTTGGCAGTGGCAATGTTGGTCGCCGTTTAGGCCATTTGCAACAAAAACACATACACACTTACATATGTACAAGCAAGTAGATGCGACGCTTGCCCGCCTTTATTTATGTGTGCCATTGCTATTGCGACGAACATTTGATACTTTTTTCATGAATTTCTTTTGCATTTGAGGCTTTTAGTGGCCGCGCGACCACACACGCCACTTCCCTTAGTGCCACAAACAACAACAACAACACACCGGCACTTGCCACACGGCTTGACTTGCAGCAGAAATAGAAAGTATGTCTATATTAAAAGAGAAAAAAATAATAAAATACTGCAACAAAATATGTCTCTTACATATCTGCTTACAAGTGAAAGAGAAATGGCAGCAAAAAAAAAAAAAAAAAAAACTGAAAATTGAAGAAAAACTAAAAACAAAGGCGCGGCTAAAATTACAACACAGTGCGCTTGCAATTTGCGCTGCTGTGCCTACAATTGTTGCTGTTGTTGTTGTTGCAATTTATGTGCGTTTGCGCGTTGGTATGTGTCGAGCACTCGCAGAAAGTGGTCGAGATACATTTTCTCAAAGGTCAAGCAACACATTCCGCCCAAGCAACTATGTCACCATTTTGCCTTAGTTTTGTATGTGTGCGTGTTTTTGCTTGTATGTGCGCGTCCTCTCGACTTTTGTAAGTGCGCGCCTCGGCTGTGTATTTTAAGTGTTTCTGAATGCTGCCTTACTATTTTTGCCTTTAAGTGCCGGCCGAGTGAGTCCTTTGCTTATGAACTCACTTGGAAAATTGCTCCTCACTCTGGTGATCTCTTGTGTTTAGCGGTGTGTGCGAAGGGCGGGCGGGTGGCACTGCTCTGTAGCTGCTGTGCCCAGCGACTGGGAGCAGCAAGCATACGTTTCATTCTTTTAGGAAACAACATCATTGCTAATTGCATTTGTAAGGAGGGAGGATACTGAGATTTTAAGAATCTTTAAGGGCGTAATTTTTCCATTCGAAAATTCTTAGCTTTAAATTATTATTTTTTAAGAATATATATTTTTTTCTCCTAATTTTTGTTCTTTATACGCTTAATAACATATGCGTCTTTATTTTTATAATTTTATAATTATTTTTATAAATTTATATTTTTGTTTTATAATTTAATTTTTTTTTTATAATTTTATAATTATTTTTATAAATTTATATATAAAAAAATTTTTTTTTCTTTTAATTTTTTTTATAATCTTTCATTTATTTTTTTATATTAATTTATGATAATTCTATTTATTCAAATGTATGTATATTTAGTTATATTTATTTTTTTAATATTTTTTAGATTTATTGTTTTTAGCTGTTTAAATTTTTTAAACTTTAATAAAAAATATATATTTTTAGTTAGCATTTTTTAAGAAGTATTTTAGTTTTATGAAGATTTTCGCCTTACTTAATATAAATATTCATCTATTACTTCGAGATTTTTGGTTTTTGTTTGCATTTAAATTTAATTTTAAATTTTATTATAATTTAATTTAGTTTTAATTTTAACTGTAGTTTTAGTATTAATTTTGATTATAATTTCATTTTTATTATATTTTTACTTTTAATTTTGATTTTAATAATAACTTAAAATTTAAATTTTTGATTTAATTTTAATTTATATTGTAATTTTAATTTTGATTTTAATTTTGGTTTTAATTTGAATTTTAATTTAAGTTTTAATTTTACTTTTAATTTTAATTTTAATCTTAATTTTAAGTTTTATTTTAATTTGGATTTTAATTTTAATATTGACTTTATTTTTAATTTTAAGTTTAATTTTAATTTTGATTTTATTTATAATTTTAATTTCGATATTAATTTTAATTTGGATTTTAATCTTAGTTTTAATTTTAGTTTTATTTATTTTGATTTTAATTTTAATTTTATTTTAATTTTGATTTAAGTCTTAATTTTAATTTATTTTAATTTATATTTTTTTCACCTTTCTTTAACAAGCCTTCAATCAAGTATATAAAATATTTATTAACAATATTTTAAAAATATGTACATATACAAATATAAATAAAACATGAAAACAGTTCACTCCGGTTGCATCGAAGCTATAATAACCTTCACAAATACGAAATATATACATGTTCGCCTAATGTATCCTGTGCAGATTATAATAATAAAAGAAAAAATTTTAGAACCATTCTGCAAATATTTAATTATAATTTCATTAAACCCCATTTCTTTAAAGTAATAATAAAAGCTCTTTATACGACTATATGTACATATATAGTATACTAAATGCATATATACATATTATCTTCGTTTCATACCTCAAAAGCGTGTCGAAAATTCTACACGCGGTTTTCTCTCTTCTACTAATTTCAAAATGTTTTTGATAGTTTTGCTTTTTTTTCTTGTTTTGTTGAGATATTTTTAAAACCAAAAATCGATGCTAAACTACTTTTGATACAGCAATTCTGAAATACCACTATCCGTTCACTTTATTTTGTTTACTCGTGTGTGTATTTGTTTTTGCATGGGGATTTCAGGCAGCGTTGAGATATGTACATACCTATGTTTGTATAATTTTCTAGTCAGAGAGAGCCGATTCAATTATGACAGATACATACACCCACAAATGCACATATATATGGGTATATAGTGTACGTACGACCATAAATCTCCTGTTTAAATTGGGTTCTGACTCTTCGGCTAACTAAAAATAAAAATTTACACGTGGTGGCCAGCGAATTCTGTATATTTGGTTTGTATATGTATTTGTATAGAGTACATGCATACATACTATACATACTATATAGCGGAATGAAATAAAATTTGTGAGTTTTCATGTTGGATGATTGAGTTTAGAATTTAATCTATATTATGAAAAAAAAAAAATGTAGGGAATATTTAAATTTTTATATTATATTCTAAAAAATTAAAAAATTTTTTATATAATAAAATATAATAAAAAAAAAATAAATAAAATAATTAATTAAAAATTAAATTAAATTAAAGTGAATTAATTAATTTTTTATATTTTTTTATAAAATTGTTATATAATATATTATAAAAAATTAAAAAAGTAAAATTAAATTAAAATTAGTTAAATTAAATTAAATAAAATTAAAACAAATAAAAAAATTAAAAATTAAATTAAAAAAGTAAATTAATTAATTAATTTTTTTTATTTTATTCTGAAATTGTTATATAATATATTATAAATTAAATTAAATTAAATTAAATTAAACTAAATTAAATTAAATTAAATTAAATTAAATTAAACTAAATAAAATTAAATAAATTAAATTAAATTAAAATAAATTAAATTAAAATAAATAAATAAATTAAATTAAATTAAATAAATTAAATAAAATAAAATAAAATAAAATAAAATAAAATAAAATAAAATAAAATAAAATAAAATAAAATAAAATAAAATAAAATAAAATAAAATAAAATAAAATAAAATATGAAATAAAATAAAATAAAATAAAAAAAATAAAATGTTATATATGTAATAATATATATATATACAAAAAAATTTTCAAAATAAAAATATATATATATATATAAAGAAAAAAAGATAACAATAAGAAAATGAAACTAACAGTAAAATATTAAACCGAAATAAAATAAAAACATATTTTAAAATAAAAATTAAGATATAACACAAACAACTCAAAATAAGCAGAAAAATTGTCAATATTAAAAAACTCTACTTTTAATAAAATAACTAAAAATAAAATACTCAAGCAAACCGTCTGTCTTAGCCTTCATTTAACTGTAGTCTACATTCAGCCAATTCAATGACCTCTTTCTTTGGCAGGCGGCAGACCACCTCAAAATTTTCTACACACTGTTTACAAACACATCATCTTTCACAATTTTTTGCTTTTTTTTGTTTTTCTTCTTGTTTTCGAATTGCGTAATTTTTAATCTGCAAAATTGTTTGTCATTACGTGCGTGCGCTTATGTGTATGTATGCGTGTGCTTTGTTTATATGTTGCGCTCGGCTGCTGCTGAACTTCCAAGAAATCGTCTAATTGCTGTTTGTGCGGAGCAAGTTGCAAAATTCATAGCTTAGCTGGCGTACGTAAATATGTACATACATATATGTATATCTAAGTACATATATGTATAATAGATGCAACAATATTTTATGCCAATCTGTTTGTTTATTCATAGTTTTAGTAGATCAATGTGCATAAGCAGCGCAAGCGAAAAGCTTATGAAAAAATATTTTGAAATAGATATTGCGATTTTTGCAGTGATAAATAAACAAATATATAAAAGAAATAAAGCATAGATAAAAATCAATAAATGTAGATGAATACATATAAAAAATGCAATAATTTAAATAAAAACATATTAAAATTTTAGTACAAATTTTAATATTTTATTACAGTATTTTTGTAACTGCTACTATACGAGTAAAATATCTTCAAAAAATTGTAAAAAATATACTTTTTAAGGGAAAATTTTTACTGAATTAAATAAATTATAATACCATAAAAATAAATAATTTAAATAAAATAAGTAAATCTATAAATGAAAATAAAAAAATATTATGCTTGAACAAACAGACAAAAATATCCAAAAAATACAAATTCTATAATAAATTAAATTCTGTAATTAATTAAAACATAAAAAAAGCACTGCAATTTGTGTTTTAAATTATAGTTGCATTTAATTATAAAACTTTAAAGTCTCAAAAAATTTTCAGTGATAAAAATAAAAAAAAAATAATATATAAAAATTTAAAAATAAAAAAAAATAAAAATAAATATTAAAAAAAAAAATTAAGTTAATGATAAATAAATTAAAAAACAATAAAAAAATAATAAAAGAATAAAATAAAATAATAAAAAATTAAATAAAGTGTTATAAAAATTACTTCTATATAATTAAGATGACAAAACGAAAAAAAAAATAAAATTGCAAATAAAAAAAAATTAATTATAATAATAAAAAATAAAATAAATAATACAAAAAAAAAATTAGAAGAAAAAAATAAAAGATTAAAAGTAAATAAGTAATTAAATAAGAATATTAAATTGAAAGTATTATAAAATATACTTCTAAATAAACAATATGACAAAAAACCAAAAATAAAAAAAATGCACACTCTATAAAAAATGAAATATAAAAATATATTACAATGTGATTTAAAAAATTTAAAATTTAAATTGCAATTTAAAAAATAAAAACAAAATAATAATACAAAAAAAAAATACAAAAAAATGCTGTGCTTCAAAATCAGAATTTCATGCACAGGAATAAAATAACATGCATTACTTTTTAACAAAAAATAATAATAATAATATTTTATCATAAAATCATCTCACCATAATTTTTGATTAATTATTTAATATAGGAAAGACAATACAAAAAATAAAATAACAGTCTAAATATGTTTAAGAAAATGTTGGTTAAGCTTGCTTATAATTTAAATATTTTTTATTAATTAATTAAATTAAGTACATAATTAAATTAACAGAATTATATTAAAATTTTAAGTGAAAAAAAATAATCAAAAAACTCTATAAAGATAAAAATATACATTTTTTATATGCTATATCGGTCCGATATCGGCCGTTTCTAAAAATTAGCAGCTTCGTGAGAAGTAAAGGTCGTGTGGAAAATTATAGATTATTAAATTAATATAGGAAAGTAAATAAAAAAAAAAAAATAAAAAAGTTTAAAGTAAAAAAAATTTCGTTAAGCCTCGTTATGATTTAAATATTTTTAATTAATGAATTAAATTTATTATATAGTTTAATTAAATTTTTATATGATCTACTAAAAAAATTGTTTCAAAAAATAGTGTAACAGATAAACATATACATTTTTTTTTTGCGGGTGAGGAGGTGGAAAATGGGACCGCGTTTGCATTACTTCAGGGTGGCGTTCCATTTTTCTCATTTCATTACTTTCTTTTTAATATAATGTAATTGTGTAAAATTTGCAATTACATATTTTATTTTGAAATTCTAAAAAGAAATATATGGTTTGAAGTACATATTTGTAGAATTAATTTTTCTGAACTTCCCAATTGATTGAAAATATATGTGTTTTTCTAATTTTGATTACACAAATTTTTAGTAGTCTATTTTATATAAAAAGAAAGCAGAAAAATGTAAACAAGAATATATACAATTTTAAATACAAATTTTTTGGTATTTTATTTTATATAAGAAGAAAGAAGAAAAAATTAAACAAAGTAAAAAAAAATAAATTAAAAATATTTGAAATATAAAAAAAATTTAATAAATTAAATGAGTTAAAAAAATATTTTATTTTATATAAGAAGAAAGAAGAAAAATTTAAACAAAGTAAAAAAAAAATAAATTAAAAATATTTAAAATAAAAAAAATGTAATAAATAAAATGAATTAAAAAAATAAAAATGAATGTTAATGAAAAAAAAAAGTTTAATAAATAGTTTTTAAAAAGTTAATTTTCGGTATTAATTTTTTTTTGTGTGTAAATTTCAAATGTTATATATTTTTGTTTAAAATTTTCTACTTTTTAATATATTTATAATATATGTATATATTATATTTTTTATTTTTATTTTCATTTTCCTATTATATATTTATTATACTTAATTATTATATTTTTTATTTTCATTTTCTTATTATATATTTATTATACATATTTATTATTTAGACTTAAATTTTTTTACTACGACAGTTTGTATATTTTTATTACTTATTTTTTTATAAAAAATATTTCATATTTTTGCTTTCAAATGCAAAATATTTATGTTCAAAACATTTTCCTCACTAATTCAATGCATGCAACAACAAAATTAAAGAAAAGTTAAATAATCGACAAAAGTCCACTTATTTCTAGAATCGTTAGATCGCCAGATAGTCACGTTTCGACTCTTATGTCGCATACCCAACACAATTAATTCTAATTAAATATCGCTCATACGCCCCGTCGCACCACTATTGCAGTGCAGTAAATCTTTGACGTCGGCATTTCGCGAATCTCGTTATTAGCCATACACAGCACACTCACAGTAGCATATGTACACATATACAAATAGACAACACTTATGAATATGCATACTTATACAAATAAACATTTACATACTACATGCACACACATATGGCTGTAAATAAATGTAAACCAAAGCACGTATGTCTCTATTAGCGCTAAAGCGTCCAATTCGTCGTGTCGTTTTATTACATATTTGCAATAATTCCGTAAATTATGCGCTGACACGAAACGATCGGTTATTTGCGTTTAGCTTTAAGTGGCGCCGTTACATATGTACATACATATATACAGTTTCGTACTAGTGTAGGTGCTTCGGTATTTACTCAATGTTGTTATTTGCTTGTTGAATTGCCATGAACGCTGCCATGTCTGCGCTTACCCCTTTGCACAATATTAATGGTAAGCACGCGTGCAAGGTTGGCTGGCATTAATTTGCCATTTGTTTCGGTTAAAATTTTGGCGCAATATTTTGTATTATATAATAAGGTGATATTTGTTAGGAGAAACAATTTGCTATTTTAAGTAAATAATACTAACTACTACTATTTCAAGTGAAAATTAAAAAAAAATTCTTTTTTTTTATCAAATTGTAACTTGGTTAAGCTTTTCGGTTCTTATTTTGATTATTTTCTTTTAATAAAATTATGAAATATACGCTGAACAAGGTATATTAAGTTTGCCATGAACTTTGCAATATCGAGAACGGAAAGTTGGAGACCCTATAAAATACATATATGTATAAGTGATGGTTGGCCTCATTTTCTGCAAGCACCTTGTCCTCACCTATTGGGCCCTTTGTTGTCCCAGGTTAAGTGTCCTGGCCCAAAGCAGCGAAATCACCTTTTAGGATTTTCTTTGAGTCGCAACTTGCAGTTAACCCAGCCAATTTTAATGAGTGCCTGTCGCATCAGTACGTCAGCTTTATCCTGATTGAATGCTATATATGCCTTTACCTGCTCTGTTGTGTTAGGCGCTGTTATGTCTATTATCGAGTCTTCGAAGAGGTCCTATAACGCTTCTTTTACAATCCCTGCTACTTCCTCTTGTGTTGTTAATGAGTCGATCCGGTAAGATACCCATCTTACCGCATGTTGCAGTTTAAAAGACTTGAATGGTGGTCTTGATCTGCCTATCCTGGGCCAGAAGCTGGCTTTTGTCCGCGTGGCCCAACTGAAGAAACAGGAGCACCGATCCATTCCCATTCTACCGATTATGATTCTGGGGTACCTTTCCTTGCTAACTCATCAGCTTTGCAATTGCCTGCAATTCCGCTATGGCCCGGCACCCACACCAGTCTAATCATAAAAACTCTTGCTGCTAGAGATAGCTTTGACCTTATCCTGCGAATGAGTTCAATATAGCCGCTTACTTTGAGTGAAGATTTACCTTGCTACGCATATTTTTATGGACCTCGGCGTGGCTATTGCCGACTGACTTTATGATCACGACAGCTGATTGTCGTTTGAGCCTATTATATGCTCTCTGACTTGTAGCTGTATTCTTCCCATGTTGTCTCTTTTTTGCTTATCTCTGTGCTTCATCCACAGCTCCTTCGTTTGCGTGGGTCTTCTTTGCTCTTTTAGGCTCGTTCAGGTTTTTTCTACGGTAACTCTTGATTAAGTCGAATAGTTCGTCTAGCTGTGTCGTTCCGTTCTTAACATCCATGTTGGCGTTCACTGTTTTGCCATCGCACGATACCCCTGCATTTTTTAGGGACTACCCTCCGTTTGTCTCATTTGGGCAATGTATTTTTGTTTCGGCGAGTTCTGAGGTTCTTCCTTTAAGGCTGCTGGGGTGATTTTCCCTCCTCCTTATTTTGCCGTTGGGGCTTGTGTGGTCGGAGTTTCCCTTGAAGCTGTCTTTTATCCAGTTTAGTCCGGCTGTTTTGGAGTGATGGTGAATATATGGGATCTAAGTATCCTGCAATTCTACGGAAGGCGGTCGTATATGCTTCGTCTTGGCTATCTTTATTTTATTGTTCTTTCTGTTACGGTGTATTCATTTTATTTTTTTGGGTCTCCGCTTCAAGCCGCTATCTCCGTACGTTGTAACGGTTGCCTTTTAAGAAGCACATGGTTATCTTGCAAGAAGAGAGGCAAAAGTTGACAAAAGTCCTTTTTTATGTTCAGAGCCAGGTTCGGGCCTGTACGGACCTGTACGGCCAAAAAATTTAGCGAAGTGCATTGAACGTTTGAAGACCTTTTCTCCTGCAGCCCTTTTCGGGTTGTGGCCCAAATTTTTTTTAAATTATTTTTTAATTTTTTTTTAATTTTTTTTAATTTTTTTTTTTTTTTTAATTTTTTTTTATTTTTTTTTTTTTGAATTTTTTTAATTTTTTTTTAAATTTTTTTTGTTTCATTTACTTCATTGTATTGTTTACCTTGTTTTTCATCCTTTCATCCTTTCATTATTTACCGTTATTTCCTTATTTGCCAACTAGCCGTTAAGTCCCACTAAGGTCTCGTACGCTTGCAGCTTAAAGTATACGCATTTGCAAAATATAAAAGACAGAGGCAAAAAAGATAATGCAAATAAGTGGCATAATCCGTTCAAATGTGCTTAACCGCCACTGTCATTGTGGCTGTCGTCGCCAAATGTTTCAGCGCCTTCGCCTCGCCACACGCTCGCAGCGGTCTGAATGCACAATTGCAGTTGCTTATTTTGGTTTTTCTTTTATTTTCTTTCGCTTTTGCGAAAGTTTGTTTTTCATTTATGTGTGTGTGTGTGTGTTGTTTCACGCGCATTTCATTATGAGACGTGCACATGCAAAAAAGAATAGTAGTAAAATTAAAAATCAAATGTAACCTAACCTCAAATAATTTAGTATATTTTTGCTAAGACTAAACAAAAAGTTCATAGCGAGCTTAAATTTCCATGCTAACAGCTTAACTATTCCATTTACTATTTTGTCTTGCGTCCCCACGCTGTATGCCCACACAGTTTTACCTAGCCTCTCCTTCCTCCTTCCTCCTTCTCCTCCATCTCCCTTAGGTAATGCGTGAATGGCATTTCATAAAATACCGTTACTATGTAGTTAAATCTATTAGACATTTACATGACTACAAAGTAAGCAGTAAAATAAACATTGTCTACTTTTAGGCTTAGTGGCTATGTGACACCTTTTTGCGTGTCTGTATTTATATTTTAATTAGCTGTGCCGTTTGTAATACAATAGCTAATCCACTACTAAGTTTCTGCCAGGCATTAAAAATAGAAAGTTTTGCATGCTTTTAGGCGTTTTTAATTATTTAAAATTTTTTAGCACTTATTTCCATACTTTTTTGTTAGTAATATACTTTAAAGTGCTTCTAATACACAACTCGTAAGCATATGAAATAATTTTCAATATACTTTTAGGCGCAATTAATTTAAAATGTTTGCCGTATTAAGTTTTTATACTTCTTTCTTTTAGACATTTTGTTTAAGCAATAATTTTATCATTTTTTTTTGGACAATTTACCAGTAGCGTTCTTGTAGGTGGTTTCAACGCGCTTTTCTCGCTTTATCTCTTTTTTATTGTGTTCTTTGTCTATCACACTCTTTTTTTTTCATTTTCTGCACAACTAAATGACTAAATGAAACGCAATGCAAAATCATAAAAACAGGGAGCAGCCAAAGTCGGTACATTTGTCATTTGCCGACGCGTAAGTAAACACTTCAACATATTTGCATACTTTTAGGCGCTATCACATGTTTAAATGTGTTTCTGTGTATGCACCAGTAAATGTTGTAGTACGCAGCGCAGGTTGCGAAAAAAATTACGCCCACACGCAATGCTTCGGATTATTACAAAATGTGGCATAGTTTTAGGCTTTCACACAGCGTGACCACGCATTGTGTAAATATTCGCAGAAACCCATTCCTCTCTGCCTGGTTATGTGGTTAATACACTGTTGCTTCATTTAAGAGTGTTTTTGCCTACAATTAGGCGTGTGTAAATATGTAAATATGTAAAAATGTATATCTATTATATATGTATTATATCTTATACCCTTGTGTGTTTATGTGTGTAGTTTAATAGTGTCGCAAGTGCGTTTCGCTGACGTTTTCAGTAAATTTATGCCAACGCTTTACTGCACGCCGCTAACGGCAACTTGCGTTTGACATACTTTTAGGCGTTGGTTGGTGAGCTGCGCATGCGTTTATGATTTTATATTTACGTGCTGAAATTGCTTCATAAATTGGTAGAACGCCGTGAGGGAAGAGTAAGTGCACATTTTGCTATTAGTGTTGTGGAAGGTAAGCGATGAGGCATGTGGTTGTAGATTTGCCAAGTGGGTGTATGAGACGTTTTGTATTTATCACACTCCAGTTGGAAAAATTTAAATTAAAATTTTTAAGAAAGAAAAAAATTAAAATTTTTAAGAAAGAAAAAAAAATTAAAGTTTTTAAAAAAGAAAAAAAATTAAAGTTTTTAAAAAAGAAATTAAAAAGTACATTTTTTATAATTAACAAATATAATTTATCTTTATTTATATCTTGAATGCATTTGTCATTATTTTATTTATTCTATTGGTTTTTAGTATTCACACATTGTCGTATATTATTTGTATTTTGAATTTAGTTAAGATCTGAAGATATTAAAAAAAAAAACTTAAATCCGAAAAAAAACAAATTATTAAAAAAAATTCCTTAAAATAAAGAAATTTTGAAATCCAAAAATAAATATCAATAAACTGAAAAAATAACAAATAAAAAAATAAAAAAAGTAATCAAAAAAATTCTAAAAAAATATATAAAAATTTGAAAAAACAATAACAAAATTACAAAAAAAATATCTTAAAAAAATTAAAAAAAAATATGGAGCAGAAATTATAAATGAAAATTTAAAAGAAAAGTCTAAAGAAAATTATTCTAGACTCGAAAAAGTAAAATAAAAATTTAATTTTCATAAAATTTTTATACTTTGGTTTAATGTACATATTTTCCTAACCCACTTAAGCTACAATAACCAAATTCGCTTACGAGAGATCCTTTTAGCACCCCTATCGATACTGTAAAAATAAATGAAATCGAAAGATAAACTCCTCCACTCTTCATGAGAGCCGGTGTGAAAAGGGGATAATGAACGTGGCACCGCCGGTTTTAAGTAAGAACACATATTTTTGAACTCGTCCTACAAATGTCGACTAAATTTAGTCGTGGCATTCTTCTCACATTCTTATGTAACAGCGCAAAATGGGCGAAATCGAACTACAAGCCGCTTCTTTCACTTTCCAGTGTACAAATTAAGAAGCAATTAATATAATGGTATAAAACTTAGCACGAATAATGCCTTCGAAGTATGCCGCCTTATGACCAAAAATTGTCTAAATCCAACCGAAACTGTTCAAGCCCTTAGGTACCTAATATGTGGGCCAAGTATCTATTAGTTGATTTTCGACCGAAAATATAATTTAGTCAATGTGACACAATAAAAATTCAGATATAATACTTTAATGGCAATGTTAATTCTGTGTATAAAAAATGGGTTGAATCGGGTCAATACTTCCTTACGCACATATACCTAATATAAAGATGTTCGAACTTTTGGGTAACTTTGTACCGCATATATCGGCCAATATGTGAGTTAGCTCAACAAAAATGAGAGAGCGTGTTTTACCAATAAAAGCGTATCTTTGTGCTTAAAATAGATAAATTTGAGCAAAAACTTGGACTAGCCTCTATATAACTAATATCAGCCTTTTCGAGCATCCAACTGACTTTAATCCTTATGATTAATATAAAGTTTTGCCAGCAGCTGAACCAATTATTATTAAGGAAATAACGTAATTGCCGAATTATTTTTTGTATAGTTGCATTTTTCAAGAAAGTTTTCCTAAAACAAATTTATAGAAAAAGAGTAGAAAAGGAAAACAAGTTTGGGTTTTATGTTTTATGAAAAAGGAAATTTTTATTTTAAATATTTTAAAAAGTGTTTTATGTTTTATTAAAAAGAAAATTTTTTTTTTAAATATTTTAAAAAGTGTTTCTTAAGATTGCTTTCTAAATTTTTTTGAATATTTTTTCTTTTATTTTTTTTTTGTCTTTTTTTAATTTTTAATTCTTTTTTCTTTAATTTTTTGTTCTCTTTTTTATATTTATATTTTTATATTTTAAGAAAAACAAACTTTTTATTTTATAACTGAAAAATAATATGTAGGACATACCCATATACTTCTGTTATTATATCAATTGTTTTCTCCACACAATTGAATTTTTTTGTTTAATGATTAAAAAACAGAAATATACAGTTGTGTTCAAAAGTTATATTTTAACAATTTTTAATATCAATAATATTTTTATAATTCTATTTTTAAATATTTTAAAAAGCGAGTTTTCATATTTTAATAAAATAAATAATTTTTTAAATAATTTTTTTAAATATTTTTTTTTATTCTATTTATAAATATTTTTAAAAGCAAGTGTTCATATTTCTTCAAACTTTTTTTAATATTTTTTTTATTACGGTATTTTTTTTAATTTTTATAAATTTTTTTAATAATTTTTTTTAATAATATTTTTAAATAATTTTTTAAATAATTTTTTTAAATATTTTTTTTTTATTCTATTTATAAATATTTTTAAAAGCAAGTTTTCATATTTCTTCAAACTTTTTTTTAAATTTTTTTTATTTCGGTATTTTTTTTAATTTTTATAAATTTTTTTAATAATTTTTTTTTTTATTTTTTTTAAATAATTTTTTAAATATTTTTTTTTTAAGTTTTTTTAAATTAATTTTTTTTTAAGTTTTTTTTTTTATTTTTTTTTAATTTTTTTTATTTTTTTTTTTTTTTTTTTTTTTTTTAAATTTTTTTTAATTTTTTTTAAAATTTTTTTTAAATTTTTTTTTTAATTTTTTTTTTTTTATAAAATTGTTTTTAAAGTTTTTTTTAATTTGTTTTAAATTTTTTTTAATTTATTTTTTTTTAAGTTTTTTTTTAATTTTTTTAAATTTTTTTTTTTACATTTGTTTTTTAAATTTTTTTTAAATATTTCTTTTTTATTTTGTTTTTTTTGTTAATATATTTTGTTTTATTCCATTTTTTTTTATATTTTTACCATTTCCTACACATTTAAATAATATATAAATAGCCACACACACATTAATCTATCATCTATAAGTACCAACTCAGCACATTTTCAGAGCACACAAATTGCTAGCGCGTGCCATTTATTACTACTACGCCTGCCACCACCACACACTGTTTCTCATCATATTTCATGATTGAAATACTAATATTTGTTTAGATTGCCATTTTGGTCGTCCGACGGCCTGGCAACCGGCTTTTGTATGGGGCCTACTCAGTTTATGCTAGCAGGCAGCGCCAATGTGGGTCTCAAGAGCAAAGAAATTATGTTGCTGCGTCATTTATTTGTGATTTGCTTTTGTTGTTGCTTATGCGCAGTAAAAAAATTAAAAAAAAACTAGAACAAAGAAAGATTAAAAATTAAAACGAAAAATGTTGTGAAATTTATTATTTTGTTAATATTTAAATTTTATATATTTTTTAAGTTTTAAACATAGTTTTTTTTTTTGTTAATTTTAAAATTTTTTATAATTTTTGTTAATTGTAAAAATTTTTTTTATTTTTAGATTTTTTTTTTTAATTTTTAGGTTTCTTAGTTTTATTTTTTTTATATCTTTTCATTGTTTTAAAAATTTTTTTGTTTTTAATTAAATAAATTAACATTTTTTTATATTTTAAATATTTTTAGGGGTTTTTGTTGTATAAATTTTGAGAATACTGATTTTTCTATTTAATAATAATTACTTTTCTCATAATTTTTGTTTCCTCAAATATGTATATTTAGTACCTACTATTTTATAAATATTTTTTATTTTAATTCTTTCTAATATACTTTCTTTATTAAAATTTTATACTCCTTTTTTCATTTTATGTTTTTGACATTTTTTAAATTATTTTTTACTTTGCAATTTTGTTGCGCTTAGTCTGTGTATTCTTCCCTTTAAATTTTCTCTGGCTTAATTTTTTTCGAAATTTCCATCATCTTCTGCTGCTCCCATTTACGCCGCTATCTTTTCTGATTAATTTCATGTAATATCAAGCAACATTTGCTGCGTGCATGTGCACTCATTCCATTTTTGTTCTCTTCGTATTCGCATTACGCGAACGACAGTCGGTTGCGGCGCATTCAATTTCCATTTATGCCACACGTCAGTGGTTGGCGCAAGAGGCTTGTGCTTAGTATGTATCAGCTGACCTTTTTCCGCTTTTGTTTGCACTTATGTATATACGTTTTTAAGCCGTTTTCTCTTGGTTTTCAACCATTCAACGGCTTCAATTCCCATTCGAAGTCCACAGTCTTATTTGCCTTGCTTTCATCAATAGCTTTCTTGAAGCCTTTTTATCTTCATAGCAAACGCCTTAGCATTTACGAAATACTTTTGCAACTGGCTGTCAGCAATTCCCAATCCCAGCTATTTGCATTGTTTCAGGCGCATTCATACATGACTGCATGCCATTGACTTTCATGCGCCATCAAATCGCAAAAAGAAAGTGTGCAGCGTAATTTTTGTAGAAAACTTATATGGGTTTTTGTGTCAACCGAAAAGTGTTGAAAGCTGCTGCTGGTAGTTTACTTTCAATAGCATACTTTTTGGGTGTTTGCACTGTATTTGACCGGTTTTCGGCAGCTGCGTCGCAAGTGTGCGCCTGAAATGTCATACACTGTGTTCGAGCCTTTCTATATATAAGATTTGTATATGCGTATGCTTGAATGTGGTTTATTTGATATTCATGATATCATCGTAGCATACATTTAGGCGTACTGCATTTCGTTTGAACATATCTGATTTGTGTTAACATTGAATTCATGTATATTTCGCTCGAAACGTGGGCGTAAGCGTTTTGTAAATTTTATTTGTCATTCACAGAAATTTTCATTTAAAATAGATTTCCTTGCATACATATAGGTGTTTATTGTTTGACAATGGAAATGGTGACACTTTCCGACACTTTGGGTTGAATTTGTTTGTTTTTCGGTATTTCAAGGGCAATCTTTTAGTTTAATATATTGCGGTAAAATGATATCTTGAAGATGAGAGTGATAAATGGGGAGAAATTTGTGTTGTTTCCACAGTATAGTTGTAGCCGTTGAATTATATACATATGTAAATATGTAAAATTGTTTGTTAACATAAGAAATAAGTTAAAAAAATTAAGAGCCTAAACTAAAATAATTAAAGATTTAAAAAAATCAAAAAAAAAAGAAAAATTATAAAAAATTAACAATGATATAAATTAAATTAAATAAGATAAAATAAAGTAAAATAAAATAAAATAAAATAAATAGTTAAGTTAAGTTGAGTTGAGTTAAGTTAAGTTAAGCTTAGTTCAGATAAGTTAAGTTAAGTTAATTTAAGTTAGGTTAGGTTAGGTTAAGTTAGTTAAGTTAAGTTAAGTTAAGTTAAGTTAAGTTAAGTTAAGTTAAGTTAAGTTAAGTTAAGTTAAGTTAAGTTAAGTTAAGTTAAGTTAAGTTAAGTTAAGTTAAGTTAAGTTAAGTTAAGTTAAGTTAAGTTAAGTTAAGTTAAGTTAAGTTAAGTTAAGTTAAGTTAAGTTAAGCTAAGTTAAGTTAAGTAAAGTTGAGTTAAATTAAAAGAAATTAATATAAATGAAGTTATATTAAATTAATTAAAATGCAAAATAGCGATCAAAATTCAAATTGTGCCAAGAAATTGTAGAGAAAAATTTAAAGTAAAATAAAAAAAAATTGATATTAAAAAGGAAAAAATAAAAAAAAATCAAAAAGTAAATAAAAATGAAACAGTAAATTTTATAAAATTAATTAAATAAAATCCTAAAAGTTGCACAATAAAAAAATGAAATTAATTAATGAATTAAATTAATTTAATTAATTAAGTAAAATTAAAAAAAATATATATACATATATGTACATATGTATGTATATTATTATATGAACAAGTTAAATTAAATAAATAAATAATTTCATCTGAAGAGACTTCCAAAAATCGTAAATATTATGAGAGCGCAGTTTACATACAAACTTTTAAGGGACACGCAATATATTTCTCACATCCCCATTTGCAATTTCGTTATATCCTACGCAAACGCTCACCACTGTTCTCGTTTCCATTGTTCTTAAAATGAGATCAAGTTGCAATGTCGATACTTGTACCGCAACTTAGTCTTATTTGATAGTCTGAGAGGCAAAGCAGATTTTTTTATCAAGAAAGCTTTATGCATATAAATATGTACTTTGTATGTAACTACCTTAACCCATAACAAAAATAAAATATAATAAAAAAATGTTTTATTCTATTATCCACATTTATGCATTATGCCGGCCTTCGCTTTGCTGTCCCTCTAAAATTAATAATTGTTCGCTTGCGAAGCAAAAGAAATGTTATTATAGCAGCGCTCTCATGCGAAGAAAAAAGGCCTATGGGTTCAATACCACAAAGGAAGGAGGCGGCATACTATGTGCAGTAGTGTTGTAGGTTATTGCGAGTATACTACAACGCTAAGCCTACAATAAGGCGCTCTCGAGTTCATGGCATTATGGGTTAAGCCTTTTCGGTACATACACACACGTAGCAGATGGGGGAGCGCATAGGCCTAGCAAATAAATATCATTACAATATGAGATGCAAGATAAATGTGAACTTCCCTAGTGCCATGCCCTCTCTAAGCAGCTTAGTGTTTGGTTTACGGGGTACATGAGAGATGTTTAGTGCTTGGGCGCTGAAAAGTATGCAATACAAATATTTTGTGTATATCAATCAGTATCTTTGCGATTATAAATAGATAAATTATAATAGTTTTTAATAAATAAAAAAAAACATTAAAAAAAAAATAAAAATAAAAATAAAAAAATAAAAAAAATAAAAAAAATAAAAAAAATAAAAAAAAAAAAAAAAAAAAAAAAAAAAAAAATTTAAAAAATATTAAAAAAAAAAAAAAAAAAAAAAAAATAAAAAAAATAAAAAAAAAAAAAAAAAAATAATTTTACTTTTATAATATTTTGAGAATTTTTTGATACAAATTGAATTTGATTTTAGCATACATAATTTGCCGTATATACATATATGCAATGGCGACATAAAAAAATCACAATCTTTCTTTTATTCATTTTTTAAATTTCCATCAATCTCTCATGCTACCCTCTTTGGTTTCCAAAGCCATTACCTAGTCCCCACCAACATTACCATTAATACAATGAATCATATCAACGTTTATGACAATGCCACTCAAACATGCGGCTCCCTCTTACGCTATCATTTTACCGAGCATGTTGCAATTTCACAAACCTCACCCCGCCACCAGCTGCCGCCACACAACACAATATGCCTGCATGCGAACGCCGACTACACATTGCCAGCTAATCGCGTTTATAGCATTGAACCGCCATCGCTGTGTGCTTTTGTGAGCATTTCACTTTGATAATCAAGTGGCTGCCTAACGGTCGAGTGGCGAAGCGGGTGCGGTAGGATTCTTGCTGTGTGGCATAAGAGTCTTCGCTTGACTAGCTACTGTAGACTTTTACTTTACTTCGCCTCTTCTTCGTCTATTTCCTGCTCGTGAGTATGAAAGTGAAATTTCCGTATGCCTTCTTCGATTCGATATCTACACGTTTCTTCACTTTTCCGTCCACTTAAACATGCGTTCTTTCTTGCTTTTGGTATGTAGTCGACTTTGCTTGGTGCACTTGCACTTCGCTTGCGTTGGCACCCTGTTGGTCTCGGCCATTACAGCGCAGTTGTATAGTAGCTGGTGTGGTGCTTAGTTTCTTTACTTTTATTTTTGTTCGAAAGTTTTTCAATTTTTCAAATTGCGCACACTCCACCCCGTTGCCATCGAGCTCAATTGCAGGCTCTGATTTCTTGTCACTGAAATCCGGCATATCTATTGTTCTCGATTTCGGTTTCGAGTGATTTCACCCACCACTTAGTAATTGATTTTCCTGCTTTTGCTATTAAAAAGCATTCTATATTATGTATGTTTCTAGCTGTGTGGGCGTTTGTTGTTTGCTTTCTGCTGGCGCTCATTCTTCAATGTGGCGACGCTTAAGGGGTAAATCGCTTTCAGTAGACAGCACTCGTATTATGTTTCAATATCTTTATTGCTCTTCCTATTTTGAATGTATTCTTTTGCGCGATTTTCTGTGTAAGTAATAAATGTTTGAGTTGTGTCTGGCATTTTATTGTACAGGAGTTCATTGATAAGCATCGTGTGACATAATACTTTGTTAAACCTTTCCGAAGCATGGTTTCTTCGGAGATATTGCTTTTAAATCTTTTAATCTTTATTGAAGAGCTGGTTCAATATGGTACTATATTTATGGCAATATATTTATGCTTTAGACCAAGCGAATTTAACGAAGTTTTTGAGCATGGTTTGTGTATTGGCGGTTCGTTAGCGATAACTTTATTGTAAGCCATAAAATTGCTATATATTTTGAGACTAAAATTTCCTCCGTAACTATTTTATTATAAGATTTTCTACTTTTTGAATTGGGTTTGAAAGTTTCATTGAGCTTCTTTTGAATTTTGTGTGCAAATGCTCTTTCTGGGTTATAGCGGAAAATATGTTAACTGCAATTGGTATGAGGTTCTTTTCTTTTAAATTATTTAGACTGCTACCGAATTCTACCGAAGAGTATGTGATTATAAAAATTATATAATGAATCCTCAGAAAATAACGGTTCCTTGGGAGGATCAAATATAAGAGTTTTTTTCTTTTAAGTTCTTTAGATTTCTACCGAATTTTACCGAAGAGTATGAGATTAGAAAAATTATATAATGAATCCTCAGAAAATAACGGTTCCTTGGGAGGATCAAATATAAGAGTTTTTTTCTTTTAAGTTCTGTAGATTTCTATCGAATTTTACCGAATAGTATGAGATTAGAAAAATTATATAATGAATCCTCAGAAAATAACGGTTCCTTGGGAGGATCAAATATCGGAATATTAAAAATAACCGGACTTATAAGCAATCTCATTAGACAATCTTACCTATAATCTTTAGTAAAGGTAAATTTAAGCTCAAATTGAAGGGAAAAATGTTTTTGTAATGAAAAACAGTGTTTTAATAATTTAGAAAAAGTACGGTTATGTTGCATTATTTTGAGTACGGAAACACTATATATATCTTTGTGATATCAGTATGCAATCAACTAAACACTCTCCGCCATAAAAGGCGTCTCGTGTCCTCTTTTAGCTGCCAATTAATTAAAGCTTCGCTCCCTTTTTATCACAAAATCTTTCCCTGCAGCACTTTAGTTTTCTTTCAGCACTTCTTAACTGCAACTTTCGCAGCTCATTACACACTTAAAAGCTTTAGAAATCATTAGCTTTTATATGCCAACACTACACAAACACACACTTCATATTAACACTCATTACTTTGCAAGCCTTTACTTACCACTTCATTCAACATTTGCATAAATAAAGCAGAAGCAACATGTGTGAGTGTGTTTGTGTGTGTATATATATTAGCCTGCGCTGCCACAGCACATTACTTCGGCGCAACGACAGTTGAAGCTTTGTCTGCCGAGTGTCATTACTTCCCTTACTCCCTACTTACTTTCGCCATCTTCAAACATTTTTCTTCAACAAACCACTCCTTCCCCCTGTTGAGCCCGCAGCTGGTGCTATTTTCATCATTTAAGCCTCATTTGCGCATCATTTAAACCACATATGCTTGAGTTCATCAACAGTTTTTCATTTGCCGTTATTTAGTTCACATGTAAGCGTACTCAGAATTGGGTCATAAACCGTTATTTCCATTAAGTTTTATCTTAACTTTATTTTTTTGCTCGTTACAAAACTCATTGCTGCGTCTACTCTGCTTGGTTGCTTTGTTGCCTGCATGAGCTTTAAGTAGCGTAGTTAAATATTTAAATGAAGATCTGGGGGGAGAGAGTGAAAGTTTCACTGATTTGATTTTTTCACCTACATTTCTTTTTATTTCCCTCGTACACCCTGTAGCTGTGTGGGGCAAAGTAGAAAAATCGGAGTTGCGGAAAAATTTGTGAAATAGGGGAATGCAAAGAGACAAATGAAGTTAATAAAATCACAATAAAAAAAAATTATAATTGTAATTAAAAATAATTTATTAAAAAACATTTATAAAATTAAAATATTAATTATTATAAAAAAATTAAATAATAAATAAAAATAATTAAATATAAAAAACAAGCATAAATGTTCAAAAAAAATTATTTTTTTTTTAAATAAATAAGCTAATAAAATAAAAAAAAATTAAAAGCCATTAAAAACTTAATGAAAATTAAATAAAATTAAAAAAAAATGAAAAAAATTATGAAAATTTAAAAAAGAACTCGTCAAAAATAAAATGAAAAATTAAAAAAATAATTTTTTGAAAAAAATTATGATTAAAAATTGGTATACGTACATACATACATATGTATGTACGTATATTACAATTAAAAAAATAGATATACTTAATAAACATAACACTATAAATTAAAACCATTAAAAATTATATTAAAATATTATTACTAAATAAAATAATGTAAATGTAAAACAATTAAAAAATTAATGAAAATTAAAAAATAATTAATTAAATTAAAAAAATAATTAAAAAAATTAAGAAAATTTAAAATAAGAACCAATCAGAAAATGAAATATAAAATTAAAATTAAAGTGATTTAAAGCTAAACTTTAACTCTTTGTTTGGAAAAAAATTAAGATAAAAAATAGATATGTACAATGTATTACCAATTAAAATTATTAATTAATTAATTAGGTATTACAATTTAAATTAAAACCAATCAAGAATTAAACAAAATTTAACATAAAAATGTAGATAAAATGAAAAAAAAATAATAAAAATTAAAAAAATATTTAAAAAATTAGGAAAATTTAAAAAAATAATTAAAATTAAAGCAATTTGTTGAAACAAATAAGATTAAAAATAGATACAAATTAACAAAAAAATATTTAATTAAATTTAACCAATCAAAAATTAAAAAAAGAAAATATATATTAAATTAAAATAAAATAAATAAAACTAATTGTTTTAATTAGTTGAGAAAAATATTTTTTTAAGCAATTCAAATTTTAATATTTCGGCGCAGCTACTCTTCGTGTTATAAAAAGTTAAACAAAAAAAAAATTAATTAAAAAAAAATTAATAAAAAAAATTAATTAAAAAAAATAATTAAAAAAATTAATTAAAAAAAAAATAATTAAAAAAAAAAATAATTAAAAAAAGAATTCAACAATAAGTTTGAAAAAGTATAAAAAATAATGTTAAAAAAAAATAAAAAAAAATTGAAAAAATAAATTAAATTAAAAAAAATTAAATTAAAAAAATAACTGAATTAAAAAATTCAGCAATTTAATAAAAAAACATATTAAAAAAATAAAACTTAAAATTAAAAAAAAGTACAACAAAATTAAAAAAAAAAAATTAAATAATAATTTAAGGAAAAATTTAAAAAAATAAGAAAAAGTTAAAAAAAAATTACGAAAAAAGGAATAAAATTAGAAAAAATAAAAAATATTTAAAAAAAATTAATTTAATTAAACATGAATAATTATAAAATAAAAAAGAAATTAACAGCAATTAGCTTAGTACGCAAAAGGGTATCTTGAGCAATTAAAATTCGAATATTTCGACACAGGTACCATTTTTCGTGTTTCTTTCTTACTAAAACTACATTGTCCTCTAAATTTTTTACACAAAATAAAAAACTTAACATTCTAGAAAAGCAGTTAAGCTATGAAAAAACTGTCTATTTTTTCTTAAATTCAGTTTATAAAAACCGAGTATTTTTTTCTTTGAATTAGTATCTACTTTTACTTCTAATTAATGTATTTCTACAACTTCCCAACTCCAGCCAGCTGCGTTGAGACCACTACAAAGTTCAACAGCAAGTGTCATAAGTTGCATGAAATTCAACTACGCAAAAACTTTGCTGTTGCCCGCCTAACAGTAAATGTATTCCCCTCAGACAACATAAACGCCTGTCTCGCTGCCTGTTTGCTTAACCCAGTTATGAATAATGCAAAATGCTACACAAAACCCTTTTATGTTTGTTTTATTATTGTACAACAGTCGCTACAGCGCCGAGCCTGCTGCTTCAATTTATACAACAAAATACAATGCTGAAATTAGAAAGGTAGAGAGAAACCGTCTCATTTCAACTTTATTTTACATAATAGCGCCACTGTCTCAAGTCCGCTTGAATGAACTCTATTCCGCTTGCAGCTTCAATGCGTTTAATGCTGATTTGACGCAGTTTTTTCAGCATTTTATTGTAATGTGTTGCCTACTTTCCGGCGCTGTAGCATGCTGCCGTCGACAATGCTGGCTTGCTGCTGCTGTGCGTCTCTGCTTGCTGCCCAAATTATATGCAGCGAAGACAATGATTGAGTCACATAAACAAAAGCGACTATGCTCTCCCGCGCTCGCTCGCTCTTTCTAACTTTTTTTCGCATTTTGCGCACTCACTCTCGCTTTAGCCTACTTGCTATTAATTTGCTTGCGTCTGTGCTATTGTGGAAATTTCAATTGTTGTTGTTGCAAATGCAGCTGGCGGAAAGTAATTTACAGTTACAAATGCATGTTTATATATGCGGATGTATATATGTAATTCTATCTATATACTATACATGTATATGCATAAATAAATTATAGTTATATGTATGTGTGTTGGTGCCCGGAAGTATGGGTGACAGAGAACTTTTTTGCATAAAAATGCGAAATTCACGCACACGCACATACACACATGTGTAGCTTCACATATACATATATACAATTATATATATAGAATTCTCATATATATATATGTAAAAGTACATATAGTATATAGTCCATCACGTATGCACATTCTCTCCACTTGTTTGGCTCAGATTTACATGTGACAATGACGCTGACAGGCAGCCAAGGGACTGCATGCACTCGCACATACACCCACTCGTACACACTGCCTTATGCACATGACATATCCTCAACAAGCCTGCTCTTGTAACTATGCAACTATACACATACATGCATACTTATGCATATTTATAATAAATTACAAGCCCACTCTCAAGTATATCCTCGTATATGTGTATGTATTATTGTATTGGTGTGTTTGTGTTTAAAATGCATGCTTGTCAAAGTTGCTGATTTGTTTGCAACGAGCAAAAAAAACTTTGTTCTGCTGCCGGCAGGGGAAAGTGTGGATTGACTTGACGGCAGTAATCATTTTGCCAAGCAATGACAAAACATGCCACATATCTCCCACTGCGAGGCAAATGCGTATGCTTGACGTGATGTACGCATATACATACATATGTAAAAAAAAAAAAAATGTATGGATACGTGTTGATGTGTGTGCTTGAGCCTTATGTGTTTGTATGTGCTTGGCTAGTTGTATGAATGCTGGTTCATGGTATTTTATTTTACGGATTGTGAAATTATAAAAATATTGGATTGAGATTTCTTTCTTAATTGTAAAAAATTCCGAAATTTCGAAACTGAATTGATGTACGGCATTTTGATTGGAATTACAAATTCTTACAAGTTTTCGAAAACAACAAAATTGTAGACATGATGAAAATCTTATTAAATATGAAATACACACATAAGTATCAAAATAAAAATAAGTATAAAAATAGGCCTAAAAAAATTTAAAAACTCTTAAAATAATCTGTGTATAATTAGAAGAAAATTATTACTTTTAAAATAAATAAATAAACACATAAATTTGAAAAAGTAAAAATTTAAATAAAAAAATATAATAATAACACATAAAAAATCATTAATAAATAAAGGGTAAAGATCCACCAGAATCGAGGCCAGTAAGATTCTGATTATGGTGTATTGGAAACCCGGAATGGATCAGTTATAACAAAGGGCTGGTGAAAGCAGCATTCTGTCACCTCAGTAGGTAAGATTGGCAGCTCCTGAATTGACTGGCAGGCTACTAATGCTCTCATCACCGTCTCGTTAAAACGCACGCATGTCATCCAGTACGTTCAATGCACCTCGTAATAATTGTTTGGCTGTACAGGTTCAGTTGAGACTATAACACTGCATAAGCTCGCATAAGACTTTCGTCAACCCTCGCGGCCTTCATGTTTGCAAGATAACCACGGAGAACTGCTACAATGTGCGGAGATAGAAGAGAAGACCCGATAAAATGAACATGAACCACAATAACAGGAAGAACAACAAGAGAAACACAAAAAACAAAGATGGTCAAAATGAGGAATAAGGACCGTCACCGAAAAAAGAATGCATTACCCAAATGAGACAGGCAGAAGAGAAATCTGTAGAAAAGTGCAACGGTATCCTGCAAATAACGAAGATGGTGAAGGCAAAACAAAAGGACGTCAGTATGGATGCTAAGAATGAACCGGCCAACTTTTTGACGTAATCAAGAGTTACCGTAGAAACTGACTTAGAGCAGAAAACGAGAAAAGGCGGGGACAATAAAGCAGGCGTGCCTCTCCCCCGAGTCAATAAACTCTAAGCATGTCAAGCGCTGTCGAACCTCGAGAAATAGTGCGACCACGTATCGAAAAAGACGGTCAGTGGCAAAAAGTTTTGCCTAAGTTTATGCAATAATTTATAACATACAATTGTAATTTGGTAATTAATAATAATTAAAAAACTATTCACAATCAAAATTATATAATATGATAATTAATAATATTAAAAACTTTCTTGCGAATAAAAAAGTAATAGAAAATATACAAGAATACAAAAATTTTTAGAAAATAAATTTAGAAAAATTTGTAATACATAATACATAGTACATCAAAGTTCATTAAAAAATATTTATTAAAAGTTAGAGTGTTGAATACACATCGAAAAAAGAAAAAAAAATATATAAAAAATTTGGGCATAATTGTTATACAAATTAAATAGAAAATTAGAATCACGAAAATTAAAAATCACTAAGTTATTTATATAATTATAATATAATATTTAAATAAAAATATTAAAATTAATTAAAAAATTACTAAATTACTTAATTAATTTAAATAAATATGAAAATTAGTTGTTGAGAAAAGTTTAGAGAACTAAAATTAATTTGAAAAATACAAAATTAAATTTTTTATGAAAAAATAATAATAAATAAATTACTAAAAAATCTTACATTATAAAATAAAGAAAAACTGTAAAATTGAAAACTTTACTGAAAATCGGAAATTCTTTTTGATAAACAATAAATATCTTATTAAAATTAAGTAATAAATAAGGATATCAAATGAAAAAAAAAAAATATTAACATAATAATAAAAATACTATACATAAATTTTGAAAATAATTAAAAAAAAATTATAAAAATTTTAAACATTCTATTAAAAAATATATGTGTGTACATCAAACATTAAAAACAAAAATAAATAAATAAATAATTAAGAAGAAATAAGAAATGATAGGAAGTAATAAAACATTAATAATTAAAAAAAATAATAATTAAAGAAAATTAATAAATAAAAAAAAGTATAATAAAATAAATTAAAATGAAAAAAAAAATTAAAAAAAAAAAAAAAAAAAAATAAAAAAAAAAAATTAAAAAAAAAAAAAAAAAAAAAAAAAAAAAAAAAAAATTAAAAAAAAAAAAAAAAAAAAAAAAAAAAAAAAAAAAAAAAAAAAAAAAAATTTAAAAAAAAAATTAAAAAAATTAAAAAAAAAATTTAAAAAAATTAAAAAAAAATTAAAAAAAAATATAAAAATTAATATTAAAAAAATTAAAATTGAAGAAAAAATAAAAAAATAAAAATTAAAAAAAAAATAAATAACAAAAATTTAAATTGAGGAAAAAAATTAAAATAAAAAAAATTTAATTAAAAAAATTATGAAATATTATAAAATAAAAGAAAATTAAAATAAATTTTTTTGAAACCAAAATTAAATAAATAATAATAAAATAAAAGAAATTATAAAAATTTAATATTAAAAAAAAATTAAGCTCATACATACGATTCTTTAAAAATAATAAGCAAATGTGAAAACTAATGATTACAAAAAATATGAAAAAAAGTGAAATTAAATTTAGATATGTGAAAGTATCTTATAACAAATTAATAGAATTAAAAAAAAATATAATCATACATAATAAAATATATCACAAGCAAGAAATAATCATGAAAAATATATTTTAATGTATCGTTAATTTTCAGAGTTAAATTAATTACAAAAGAAAAAAACGAATATAAAATTTTTTCGCCTAAAATTTTAATTACTTCAACGTATAAATTCCATATCGAGATGAATTGAGAGAAACCAAACACTTTACATACGATATTGGGCACCATTTCTACTACACATCGCGAATATAATTGATGCAATACCGAAGAAAACAAGAAAGATGATAAAAAGTATATTGAAAATGTGCAGAAATAACTATAAATAAATAAATAAATAATAAAAAATGAGTTTCAGTCAAAAGCGCAGCAATGTTAATTGAAGAATCGCAACTCTTAATGACGTCAAAGCAAAGGAAATGTGTAGAATGTAACACAGCGCTAGTTGTAGCATAGTTTCTGGAAAATGCAATGGCATTTTACAGTTAAAAAGAATTTATGCATTTGAGAAGTGAAATAATTGTTTGTTTGGCTGCCTCACTCAACACGTGCGCCAACAATACAGCAAAACTGTGTGAAATTCAACATTAAGTGTGCTCTTTACGTGATATCCAGAGTCTTTCCTCACACGCTTATTTATTATTTGCATGATTTTAGCAGCATTTAAATATTTTTGCTGTCATGCAGGCAGCAGCTGAAACGTGTCTGCGCACATTGTACGAAAGCCATAACTCAGTTGAGAATTATTATCGCAAATTCGCTGGTATAATTTCAGTGCAATCAAAGTGTCCATTTCCCTCCTTTCAACCGACATAAATTTGCATTTACATATTCCCTGACGTGCACGCAAATATGCCACAATTTAAATATTAATTTATGCGCATTTTCATTTTCGCACTTAACCAATAATTATTGCATACACATTGGCGCGGTGGCTTTAGCGTATGTTGTATGTTATAGTGGCGTTCTATATTATAAGCATTTAAGTGGCATAGCGTGCTGCAAGCCAGCTGGGTTTGTGTAAAAATTATTAATAAATGCATATTTTTAGTTGTTGCATACTGACAGGCGTTCAGTGTATGCACTTCAAGTAATGAAATTTTTACATAATGCAAAATATTTAAATACTTTTCACTTAATTTTAAATACTTTTCGCATAGTTTTAAACAGTTTACCAACAGGGTTTGCGTTTGGTATGCTAATATTAGTAAATACCACAAATACTGGTCAACTTTTAAGCGTGCATGACACACTAAGTTAATGAAACCTAATGCGGTAGTTACGCGTGTTTGGTAATTATGCGATTATGTGGCGCTTAAAATGATTTTGCTGCGGTCATTGGCAAATCGGTTGCGATTGCTGTTAAAATAATTAGCATAATTTAGGGCGCAGCTATTAAAAATGCATTAAATATATTAATTTGTATAAATAGTATATCAAAAACGTTGACTAAACTTTCGCTTGTTACATAAGAGTTCAGCTATAGTGAGTAAAATTAAGGCATACTTTTTGGAGCACTGCAATTTATGACAGGCTGTAAGATTTCATTACAAGACTAATGCTTTAGGTTTCAGGTATTTAAAAAATATATAATGGTTGATTTTGTGGCCTTTTGTAGCAGTCTACAGTTCTAGACCATTGCAAAATCATTTGTAAAATCATTTAGAAATACTTAGCATATCTTTACGCGTCGAGCCAAAATTTGTAATTAATTTCAAATTATTACAAAAATTTGTTTAGAAGCCTATAAACATATTATGTGACTAAAATTTTGTTTTGCTGAAAATGCATTGCATACATTTAGGCTGTTTATGTTTCCGTTAAATTTTTTTTAAACATTTATTCATATATACAAAATTTAATTAGAAACCGATATAAACTTATAGTTGAAAATTAGGTATTATTGAAAATCCATTGCATAGTTTTAGGCTTTTATATTTCTTTTACATTTTTTACCAAAATTTTTGACTTGATTTTTTTGCAATTAATTTAGTTAAAATTTTACATCAGAGAAATATTTATATAACATTTTTGGATTGACTATTATTATGGTTGAAAATTGTGTAACTTTGAATATATGTACATTGCATACTTTTAGGCTTTTTATGTTTCTTTTATTTTTTTTAAATAAAAAATATTTATAATTAGATGGAATTTTTATATGCTTTAAAATTTTGTAATATTGAAAATACATACTTTTAGGCTGCTTAGATTTCTTGATTTTTTCCCAACCAATTCAAATAAAATTTTATTTAATAGAAATATTTACATATCTAAAATTTTCGGACTTTCTATTTTTATTATTAATTATAATTCGAGTTTTTTTTTGTATTTTATCAAGAGTTCTGTCCTTTTTTCTCGATTTTTTATTTTATTTTTTTAATATTTATTAGTATTGTCACATTCTCATCAATGTTCTTATTGTAGTTTATGGACCTTCCAAAATTTATTACAAATTACTGCAAAATACCGGCAAGAAGAAAGCATACCTTTAGGCGCCTTAAATTTAATAAACAGCTAAGCATGCATTTTTGTTGCATTCTTGTTCATTTGGCTTATACAAGTGCTTATATAATATGACAATTGATTTATAGACATTTGTAAAGCAATTTATTTGCGCAGTATAAAATTAATTGCATATCTTTAGGCGTCAAGTGTACTCAAATTATTGATAACAGGCTATGAATCAATATAATTTCATTATCGCAGCTGCGTTGGAGTGTTTTGTAGCTTCCAGCAAATAATTATAGCATACATTCAGGAGAAAATAGTAATTTATATGTAGATTTGTTGTTCACACAATGTAGCGTTTTTGCACACATGACTTAAAAGCACCTCCTAGTTTCAACAACAAATTATTTCTATTACATAATCTACCGAAAAGAGCTTGATAGTTTCACCTGGCAAGCTTACTTGCCGTAAAGTATGCTTTATACAACTAACTTGTTCATTGAAATTGTCACTCATGCAAAATAATTAATAATTATCCAACTACTCGTTTACTAATTAATTAATATTTGATCAAAAGTTTCAACTCTCTGCGCACGCTGCCAACTTTTAGGCGCTCAATCATGCCAAACATCGAGCACTTTCCTTCTCGCAATTCCTTATTTGTTTCCGTTCTCATGAACAAGCGCGGACCTCACTTGACTTTCATAATTTAATGAATGACACTAAAGTAGCTCTGGAGTACGCTTATGCTGCTTTGGCCTTTATTCCCCCCCTTTTGCTGCTTCCGCCATATAGTTTTGAGTTTTGTTGTGCTTCCTGTGCAAGGGGACACTCAGTTTCTATACAATTTGAGGACGCTTTGTCATATTATTTGTGCCTCATTCCATTGTTTTGGTGTCCGCTGTTGAATTTGTTGTTGCGGAAGACACGAGTAAACTTCACTGTTGCTTGGGAAATAACTGTAATGTTTAAAAGAAACCAAATACAATAAAAAAATGTTTGCAGAGAGAAACGGTAAATGACGTTAATTTCATTCGCTTTAATTTTTTGGTTTGAAAATGAAGTTTCATTTAAAGAAACTGAAGAAAATTATATATTTCATTTACTCAAAGGTTTCTTATTTTCTTATTTTTTTATTTTAATTTAATTAAATTTTTGAATTTCAATTTTTTAATTAAACATTTTCCTATTGTAGTTCAGTTTAATCAACATTACTGCAATATTTTTTTTGCGGGCGAGAGGTGGGAAATGCCTTCCGCAGCACCAGTGCTGCCGTCACAGCAACGGTATATGCCACTTGCAGGTCACTAAAACTCTCCTGGGACCACGTTTGCAATACTTCAGCTTGGCGACTTGTCCATAAGTTTAAATCTCTTATAAGTCTAGTACCATCTTCGTTGTTATTGCGTCTTTCTTTATTCGGTCAATTGCGATCTTGTTATTTTCATCTGCTCTCATTCGCTCCCACAGCTCCTGACGTGACTCTGGTTTGGTACAACATAGTATGGTAGCTCCGCACCATAGCTCTGAGGTAGTCGGGTATTTTAAATCTTTTTTCGACAGTGTCGATCATATCCACTTATCTGGCGCTGTTGAAGGCGTTTCGATCATGTAAAGTCGTCAACAACATTAGTATTTTGTATTTATGCCATCTACGCTCTGCGGCTTCTACACTTTCATTGACGCATTTTGTAGCTCCTAGAGTTGATCTGCCAAAAAAAATTGATTTTCGAATTTTTTCGAAATTGTTTATTAATGTTTTTAATACATTTGAAGCTAAAACTGCTAATCAAAACTTAACTCAATTTCGCTACTTTTAATTTAATTTTTTTATTTCGAAAATTTCAAAATTTTATTTCCGACATTAGTTATTTACTTTTTTAATCAACTTTTAAACACAAACCATCCATCAGAAACTTTTTTTTTAACAGAATCCCTTAATTTTAAGAAATTTTAAATTTCGAAAAAAAAAATTATTTTCGAAAATTTTCGAAATTGATTATTTATGTTTTTAATGCATTTTGAAGCGAAACTGCAAATCAATTATTTAATTTAATTAATTAATTAATTTTATTTTTTTGATTTCGAAAATATCAAAATTTTATTTTCGACATTAGTTACTTAATTTTTCAATCAACTTTTAAACACAAACCATCCATCGGAAACTTTTTTAAACAGGACCACTCAATTTTGAAAAATTTAAAATTTCGAAAAAAATTATTTTCGAATATTTTCGAAATTGATTATTTATGTTTTTAATGCATTTTGAAGCGAAAGCTGCTTCTTAATTTAATTAATTAATTAATTTTATTTTTTTATTTCGAAAATTTCAAAATTTTATTTTCGACATTAGTTAATAATTTTTTAATCAACTTTTAAACACAAACCTTTCATTGGAAACTTTTTTAAACAGAGCCACTTAATTTTGAGAAATTTAAAATTTCGAAAAAAATTTTTTTCGATTATTTTCGAAATTGATTATTTATGTTTTATTTTATTTATACTTGTCTTTTTATTTATATTTTTTTATAAATATTTTTTTTCACTTTTTTTTGTTTCACTTTAATTTTGTTTCTAATATTATATGAGTTTAACATCATCTTTGAGTTTTGTTTATTGAATTAAATTTTGTTTATTTTTTTCTATCCCATATTCTTATCTTAATCATTTATTTTATTTAAGTTTAGTCGCATTATTTATTTAAATTTTATTTTAATTTATAAAGTAATTTATAAAATACCGTCAAAAACCTGTTAACACCTGCGCATTTGTAATACCTTAGTATGAAAATTGTTGCTGTTGTTTGTGTTAATTGTTTAGATACACGCTATTCCGAATATGAACAGTTAGACATACATATGTATGTGTGCATGTATATTTGTACGCGTTTCATTTCACTGCAGGCGGTCGGTACCAATGCGGATATTGCAACAGAGGCACGCGTATTTCGAAAAGCAAAAATAAAATTTAAAAATAATGAAAAAAATCTGAAAATAAAATTTGAAAAGAAAGCATAAACAAACCGATAAAAAATACTGAAAATGAAATTTGAAATTGTGTTTTATCGACTAAATATTCTGCTGAATTTTAATGCATTGTTTATATACCTCAACAGCGTATAACCTCACTTTATTTATACAAAAGCAATGCATGCCAAAAGCAGGCTGAAAATTCCCGCTGTGAGTTTGCTCTTTTCACGTTATTTTATGAGTTCGCTTGCATAAGTTGCAATGGAATTAAGTTTTTATTTCTGTTTTAACTATGCAGACACATGTTTACACAACGTAAACTGAAATGTTTCGAAAAACCGAATACAAAAGTTTGCTTGAAGTTTTTTAATTGCTAAAAATGCTAAACAGCCTCTGCTGCTGTCTAAATATTTTTTATGTGTAAACAATGACTTCGCTTGAATTCTAAGAACTATTTTATTGCCAAGACGTGTTATGTTGTTGTATGCGCTTCTATGTCTGCTCACAGTTGTGAAGTTCCCGGAATTCTGGCGAAGTTATTAAATTGACTGCAAAGAATATTTTCTATTATATTTCTCGGTAGAGTTTTACGAATTTTTTTGCAATTTTGCTGGGAATATGAAAATATGAAATTTTACACTTAAAACCCGAGATGCTGCAGGCAGTTGGCGCTAGAAAACTATACTATAATTCTGTATTTAATTATAGGTGTGCTAAAAGGTGCTTTCTTACTATTATTATTATAATTTCATAAGACTCGAAAATATTTCAATTGCTAAAAAACATAAAACTTTTGAAGAATTTCGGCATTAATAAATTACTTTTTTAATCAACTTTTAAACAC
Organism: Bactrocera neohumeralis; assembly: GCF_024586455.1. NCBI lineage: Eukaryota > Metazoa > Arthropoda > Insecta > Diptera > Tephritidae > Bactrocera > Bactrocera neohumeralis. The sequence continues at coordinate 68,277,342 of NC_065922.1, forward strand.
AAAACTTCCATGGAAAACTTTTTTTAAAACAGAAGCACTTAATTTTGAGACATTTTCGAAAAAAACTTAATTTTTGAAAATTTTTGAAGTTAATAATTTATGTTTTTCAAACACAAACCTTCCATCGAAAACTTTTGCTTTCAATAGAAACACTTAATTTTGAGAAATTTTTAATTTCGAAAAAATGTTGATTCTCGAATGTTTTCGAAGTTAATAATTTATGTTTTTAATATATTTTGATACGAGAGTTTCTCATCAAAACGTAAAATTTCGCTACTTTTAATACATTTTTTTAGTTCGAAAATTTCAAAATTTTATTTTCGATATTAGTTATTTACCTTTTTTAAGCAACTTTTAAACACAAACCTTCAATCCAAAACTTTTTTTTTACAGAAATACTTAATTTTGTGAAGATTTTAATTTCGAAAAAAATTGATTTTTGGAATACATTTTGAAGCGAAAACTTCTAATTAAAAAGTAAAATTTTGCTGCTTTTTTGTTTTTAACAGAAACACGAAGTTTTGAGAAATGTTTAATTTCGAAAAAAATCGATTATAAAACAATTTCAAGGAGACAAGTATCGAGTTTTTTAATAGACTTTGTAGCGCAAATTTCCATACAAAAACTAACCTTTCAATTTCATTGCTTTTGCTTCCGATTTTCGATTAATTTCGTGATTAGTTATTTATGGTCAGTTTTTTTATTAGTTTCTTAAGCGCAGACTTCCAATCAAAAACTAAAATTCGCCTTTAATGCATATTTCTTGTTTTCGATTTAGGAATTTTCAAAATTTTATTTTCGAAAAGTTCGATATTTAGTTATTATTTAAACAAAAACTTTAATTTTTATTTGAAAATTTTCAATTAGAATACAAATTTTAATTTCGAAAATGTTTCGAAGTTCGTTATTTAGTTATTAAATTAAATATTATAATTTTTATTTGAAAAATTTCAATCGGAAAAAAATTTTAATTTCGAAAATTTTCGAAGTTTGTTATTTCGAAAACTTACATTTTTGGTTATGTTTAGCTTCTACGTCTGTACAAAGCTCATAAACCACCCACGACAATTTTCTACTCCATGTATCGCTAAGAACTAAATATACTATATGTAAGTCTGTCTCTACCTCAGTGTACTCGCTCCCTCCTTTCTTATCGCTTCTTAAAATGCCCATGTATTCGTATTATGTATGTATGTGCTTTTAAAAATATGCTGTATTTAAAATTTTAAATAAATAATAAAAATTCGAATTCTTTTTACAAATTCCAGTGCGCAGTTGCCGTGCCGGCAAATCCGTACAGATGTCCGAAGCCGAAGTACGCGGCCTTTGCTTGAAGTCACGTGAAATTTTTCTACAACAACCCATACTGCTGGAACTCGAAGCACCGCTGATCATATGCGGCGACATACACGGTCAATATACAGATTTATTGCGTCTCTTCGAATATGGTGGCTTTCCGCCAGCCGCCAACTATCTATTCCTTGGCGATTATGTGGATCGGGGTAAACAATCGTTGGAGACCATCTGCCTGCTTTTGGCGTATAAAATCAAATATCCCGAGAATTTCTTCTTGCTGCGCGGCAATCACGAGTGCGCCAGTATTAATAGAATCTATGGTGAGTGCAATAAAATAAAGTATGAGTATAAGTTTCAAATTTTGACTTCAAACATTTTAATTCCTCCTAGGCTTTTACGACGAGTGCAAACGCCGCTACAATGTGAAATTGTGGAAAACCTTCACAGACTGCTTCAATTGCCTACCTGTTGCCGCTATTATTGATGAGAAGATCTTCTGTTGTCATGGTGGTCTGAGTCCCGATTTGCAGGGCATGGAACAGATACGTCGCCTTATGCGTCCAACTGATGTACCCGATACCGGCCTTTTGTGCGATTTGCTGTGGAGTGATCCGGACAAGGATGTACAGGGTTGGGGCGAGAATGATCGTGGTGTGAGCTTCACATTCGGTGTGGATGTGGTGTCGAAGTTCTTGCATCGGCACGAGCTGGATCTCATTTGTCGAGCGCATCAAGTAAGTGGTTTTAGAATTTCGAATTTTTCGAATATAGATTTATACAATAATCGAAGTTTTTCTTTGGAAAATTTCACTTTTGCTTTTTCTTGTTTTTTATCTCTCGGAATATTCGTATTAAATTTTTTTAGAATTTAAGATTTGGAAAATTTTTCGAAATACAATTTTATATGTCAGAACAGAATTATGAGCTCATATTTTATTTGTATAAGAGTTTCTACCTCATTTTTATTGTTTTTGGCATAAGTAAATATGTAGTATCGAATTTTCATCTTAAAAATAATATTTTCGAATTTCAACTTTTAAAATTTAAACAAAGAAATAGCAATGATTATAAATGAATCGGTAAACATTCGTGTATAAGTCTCATAACTTAACTAATCAACGTTTACTTAAAAATATTATTTCGAAAATATTTTGTACGAAAATGTAAACACAATTATTTTTACTTAAAACGTGCTTATATTTATGTAATCTCAAGATTTTATACTGTTATCTCTTATTTGTTTAGTTTTTCGTAATTTCGAAAGATTTAAAAATTTTCAATTTATAAAGTTAGATATTTATTTTTAAATAAACTTAACAATGCACGGCCAATCATACATGTGTCTGTAATAAAAAAATAAATCATATTAAGTATTTTCGAAAATGGACTTCGAAAATTGTAAACATTTGAATTTGGAGTGAATGTTCGAAAAATTAAGAACTTTATTTTTTGTTCAATATTTGCAAATATTGCATGAAATTTTGTATAAAGCAGGAATTCTAATAATTAAAAAATTTTCGAAAATGGAATTAAAAAAAAATCGTATTTAGAGTTCATTAAGTTATTGAGATCTGCTATTGCTATATAATTAGAATTATGTGAGACTTTAGTACATCTACTTTCGAAGAAGTTTTTAATTTCGAAATTTAATTTTTTTTTTGCTAAAAATTTTCTAATGTTGTATTCATTGCATTTTTGAATATATACTTGAAAATACATATTTTCGAAAAAAATTATATTTCAAATATTTTCGAATTCGAAAATTTTGGAAATTGGTTTGCTGTTAAATTTTCTCAAAAATTGTTTACTTATATCATTATCGAAAAAAGTTATATTTCGAACTTAGTTTTCTGTACAAATTTTTCAAAAATCGTTTACTTTCAGGTCGTTGAAGACGGCTATGAATTCTTTGCGCGCCGCCAACTGGTTACGCTCTTCTCAGCGCCAAATTACTGTGGCGAATTCGACAATGCAGGCGGCATGATGACTGTGGATGATACGTTAATGTGCTCGTTCCAGGTACACACATGCACATAAACATAGAAATTATGTTCAGTTATTAAATAAAATTTATATGCTTTTCGCAGATTCTCAAACCGTCGGAGAAGAAGGCGAAATACTTGTACAGCGGCATGAATTCGTCGCGACCCAATACACCACAACGCAATGCACCGCTAATAGCATCGAATAAAAAGGGCAAATAATATATCCATCCACTTCCATTTCCTTAAAAATTAATTAATTACTATATTAAATTAAAATTCGAGAATATTAATGAGAATGCAAATAAACAACAACAACAACAAAATAAACAAAACTATAAAAAGAAAAAGCAAACGAAGCGCGCTAGCAGCAAGTAAGGGCGATAAAATTTAAAATGAAAATTAAAAAAAAAATCCAAAAAAAACAACAAAAAATATACAAAAAATACAAAAAAAATATAAAAAATGAAGGAGTTAAACCATGAGATATCAGCAATTACAGCAACAATAATGCAAAAACAATACACAGGTTACAAAGAAAATGTGCAACATAATCTAGAAGAAACAACAAAACAAAAAAAAAAAAAACAAACGAAAACAAATATAAAGCAACAACATGCAAATATTTATTCAATAAATTTTATTTAAAAGTGTATTAATAATGCTTGTAAAATGGCTATACACTGTAAAGGTCAACAAACGAAAAATAACTATATATATGTATGTACGACCCTGTATTTTTATTAATTTTATTTTTAACATTTTAGTAAAGTCTAAGTAGTTTAAACGATTCGAAAATCTAACTAGTTTATTTAAAAAAAGATTTATGATAAATTGTTGTTGTGTAAGAACGTAAAATAATGAAGCAAGCGAATGTTAGAAAACTGCATTCAAAATGCACGCAAACATACATACAAATTTGTTATATAAAAAGTGTATAGCCGAAGACCGAAAACTGCGGACTTGAACGCAAGAAGCGCCAAGCACGCTAAATATATGCTCGCATAGTGCGCTGCTCTAAACTCTGTTAAATTCTGCGAAATATTGTATGTAAAGTAGAAAGTGAAATTAATTTGAGCGAAATGTCAAATCGATAAAATTTCGAAATAACTGTGGAAAATGCATTTGAAAAATAAAGATTGTTGGTACAAAATGTTATTTGCATTTAATTTCTCTTGATTTCTTGTACTGTCACATGTTTTTAATAATTTCGAAAATTTTTATTTCTTTCGAAAATAATTTTCGCAAACATTTTGACGCATTAAATAAAAATTTTTGGGATAAAAAGATATTTGCATTTAATTTTTTGTACAGTTATATTTTTTTACGAATTTCGATTTTTTTTTTTATTTTTTTCGAAAATAATTTTCGCAAGCTTTTTCGCTCATTCTGAAAAGTACAAAATGTTATTTGCATTTAATTTCTTTGAATTGTTGTGCTGTCACATTTATCTAAGAATTTCGAAAATTTTTTTTTTTTTCGAAATTAAATTTCGCAAGCGTTTTGGAGCATTTAAGCGACGGTTCTTTTGTAGAATGCAAAAATAATACAAACATTTCAGATGAATTGGTGCAAGTCTCGTTAAAAGTATTTTGAAAAATTCAAAAAATGTACCGTAATCATTCAATAAAACCTAATGCTTCGAAAAGTGTATATTTTATATATTGCAGTTATGAGTCCAAAAACTGTAAGGAAAATAATATTTTAGGGACATAGATGGAATTAAAACACTCGATTTTGAAAATCTGCTTTAACGTAACACTCGTTTTTTTAAAATCTGATTTAACGTAAGTTCTTCATCTGTTAAAAAAATTAATAATTTTTTCTCGCACCTGCTGTTAGTGTCCATTAAATCAGTTTAACTCGTATATTTAAACTTATATGTACATACATATGTATGTATGTCATAGATATTCGAAAATAAACTTTTATTTGTTTTTGAATGCGTTTTTAATTAAAAAAAAAATTTTAAATATGAACTTTCGAAAATTATACTTCAAATAAAAAATGTGCATGTGTATGAAAAGAAGTTTTCGAAATTCGAAAATATTTTACACAATTTCAATTTTGAAAAAATGTGTATTTCGAAATTTGAAATTAGTACAAAGCACAATGAAACATTTATATCGAATATTTAAAAAGTATTGAAATGAGTTTTTAAGTAAAAAATGTGCATGGCAGGCCCAATGAATAGTATAAAGTAACGAATATTCAAACAATTTTTAAAAATGATGTCTAAGACATGGTAAAGATGTAGCTAAACAGTTTTTTATTAACTAATTTAAATTTTTTTCATATATTTTTAATTATTTTTTTTTTGTAATTATTATTATTTTTTAATTTTTTAATAATTTATTTATTGAGGATTTCTAATTAATTTTTTTCAAATAGTAATTTTTCTTTTAATTTTTAAATTTTGTATTTCTAATAATTATCGTTTTTTAATTTTCAAATTTTTTATTGAATTAATTTTGGTTTTTCCATAAATTTTTGATCTTTTAACTTACCAGCTAATTAGTTATATTTCTAATATTATAGGTTCAGCTAAACAGTTTTTGTGAAGTATGGTGTTTCATTATCTAATTTTTATTTAATAAAATTTTTAAATTAAATTTTCAATAACTTGGTTTTGAACAAAATTTTTTTACTAATTATTTTTTAAGTTTTGGCATTATTTCATTTAAAATTTTGGTTTTTCATAGATTTTCGAAAAAAAGTTTAATTTCTAAAATTTTCAAAGGTTATTTCTTCTTAAAAAAAGGATTTTCGAAAAAGGTTTAATTGCGAAAAAATTGGCAGTTGGGTTCTTCTTAATTTTTTTAAAAACAGATTTTTATGTTAATTTTCAGATTCAGGTCTTCAATAAAAAAAAACGATTTTCGAAAAATGTTTAAGTCCGAAAAATTTCGAAGTTGGTTTCTTGTTAAATTTTTTAAAAACTCATTTGTATGTTCGTTTTCAGGTTCAGGTCTTAAATAAAAAAAGGATTTTCGAAAAAGTTTAATTTCGAAAATTTTCGAAGTTTGTTTCTTTTTACATTTTTTTAAATTGATTTTTATGGTTTTCAGGTTTAGGCTTAAAAAAAAAGGATTTTCTAAAAGGTTTTAATTGCGAAAATTTTCGAAGTTCGTTTCTTCTTAAAATTTTTAAAAATTGATTTTTTTTTGTTCATGTTCAGTTTCAGGTTTTAAATTTTCATATTCTTTGTTGAAGTAGTTTTGGTTTCTTGTAAATTTTCGAACTTTAAACTTATCTCCGCTTAGTGACTTTGAATGCATTATATTCAAAAATTAATAGCATATATTTTAAATCAATGCAATTATTTGCCGTTTGAAAATGAAATTTTTCCAAAGTGCGTAAAACTAACCTTAAAATATTGAAATCGGATATACCTACAAACATACACTAAGTGTTGATTAAGAGGACGAGGTCGACGTGCGCATGGTATGTCTACATACATACACAATAGTTGTACTTTTTAATTGCTGAGCATAAGCTAAAAACGAGATAATAGTAACTATGTATATATAGAAATACATATGGCTAAACGATGCATACTATAAATACATACATATGTATATGTAAAGTATCATATATATTATATAACGATTTCATGCATATAAGTTACTAATACCCACTACATACATACATACAAACATGTATAGAAGAAAAGCAGTTGTAGAAACTAAATATTGAAATAAAAGTAATGAATAAATAAAATGGCAAGTGAAAATAAATTTGTTACAAGCGCTGAGTCTGTTGTCGTTTGTTAAACCTTGAATACACAAATAAGAACAAAAATAATAAATAATAAAAGGCTAATTATTTATTTATATTTTATTATTATAAACAAATATATGTGTACTGTGTGTGTGTTTATTCAAAGTAAATAAGAAAAATATATATTTTTTTTTTACTTTGAATAAATAAACAGTTTTCGAAATAAAAAATTGAAATAAAAATATAAACAATAAATAAATAAGCGAATTCATAGTTCTTTCACAAATACAACTACAAACAATTAATGTACGCATGTCCAGCAGTGTAAAGGCAAAAAATCGAAATAAGTAAGTTTCAATTACAAAAATATAAAGTATGTAAAGCAATAATTTAAACTTACAACAACTACTGCAGTGTAGTAAATATACATGTTGAATACAAATGTTAAACAAAATTATTAAATAAACTCTGCAACATTACACACAATCTGTTCATTTTGTATTTTTTTCTGTTTTTCAGTATTTTCGCTCTTTATATTTTCAAAAATCGAAAACTCGTTTTTCCAAGCGCTTTCTCTGATTTCTTCACTACCCAACTGCATGTCTGACATTTTATTTAATTATGCCTTACAAATTGTAAAAAAAAAAAAAAAATTATTGCAATTTTTATATATTATTTACGAATTTTATTATAATTTTGTCCAAAATTTTTTCATTTTATAATTTATATTAAATATAAATCAACACCGTTTTGGAGACACTGACCTATAGGCTTGTTTAGCTGCTAATTTTTTTTTAATATTTTCGACAAATCGACTAAATTAGCAATAAATTTGTAATAATTTACAACTTCAACTTTGAAAGTTTTTAATAAATTTTTTCTTAAGTTCAAGAATTTAGTTAAAGTTTAAAAAAATCTATGTAACTAAATTAATTAATATAATTAATTATTATTAATGAATTATTATTATTAATTATTATTATTAATTAAGTAATTAACATAATTAATTTATTTACATAGATTTATTATTATAATAAAATTCGAGTTTAAGAAAAAATGTAAATTAATTATGTTAATTACTTAATTAATTATATTCATTACTTAATTAAATACTTAATTTAATTACATAGATTTTTTCAATCTAAATTTTCCTAAAAAGTTAAATTAGAACAGTAAAACTTAAGAAAAGTTAAGTAATCAATTATATTAATTACTTAGTTAAATACTTAATTTAATTAATTTAGCTGATCACTTAATTTTATTTCAAATTTTTTCTGTACTATTCCAACTAGATTTTATCTATTAAATTATTTAATTACATTTTGTTTTTAAATCTTAACTTAACTATTTATTTAATTAATTTAAATTAAAAATGTAATTTAAAGCTTTACTTTTAATTTAATTTTTTAATTTAAAAGTACAATTTTTATTTATTTAAAAATTTATTGCAATTTAATTATTTCATTTTAATTTTTAAATTTAAAAATTGTAATAAAAGTTTTTTTAATTTTTTTTTGCGCCATAAAGATCGTCATACTCACTAAAACACACCTAAAATATACCTCTATGTTTAGTTTTACGTAAAAATTTACACTTTAATTACTTAATTAATTTAAGTACTTAACTCAAATTATTTAATTGCAGTTTTTTTGTTTTTAAAGTTTTATTTAATTAATTTAATTTAATTAATTAAGTAAACAAATTATATTTTTAAACTAATTTCATTTTCATATTTTTAAATAACATTAAATATTGATAAATAAAAAATATATGCTAAAAGTTTAAGACATAATTACTTAATTAATTTAATTACTTAATTTAATTTAAACTTTTATATATATAATTTAATTTTTGTGAGCATATAACTTTTATTCCTCAAGATTTAATCTTTTAATTTTCACATTTTTTAGTTTATCAATTAAAATCCTTAATTATATCGTTCTTAACTTTTAATTTAATTATATGCTAGCTTTCGTTTTTAATGTTCTTAATTTTTTTTAAATTTAATTGTTTAATTCGAGTTATTTTTGTTAATTTTTACTTATATTTAATTAGTTTTTAAGTTTTTATCTTAGAAAACTTAGAATTTTTTAAATTAATATTTCCTATATTTTGTATACAAATATTTATTTATTTTTTAATTTTTTATTTATATTTATATTTTTCTTATATTAAATAAATATTAAATTTAATAAAAAAAATAAATATTTCAATACTTTATTTAATCAACTTTAATTTCTATTGATTATTGCAAATAATATTATTATTTTTTAAAAAATTTGAATATGTTTAAGTCTTATTTCATGTTTGCTTTTTTATATTTAATTAATTTTATTTGTTTGTTAAACATAATTAATTATGCGTAATTTTTTTTATTTGTCATTTATTGTAACTATTTTTTTGCATTTTCTGAATTTTTTTGAATATTTCGATTTTTATTTAATAAATAATTTATATATTGTTTGTATATTATTTGAATTTATTAATATTTTAATTAATTATTGAATTAATTAATTATTTTAATTAAATTTAATTAACCATTTATTATTAAGTAATTTTAATTCTATTTTATTTATTTATTTATACTGAAACAAAAAAATTCAGAATTTAAAAAAAATAATAATTAATTAATGAATTAATTATTTTAATTAAATTTAATTAACCATTTATTATTAAATATTTTTAATTCTATTTTATTTATTTATTTATACTGAAACAAAAAAATTCAGAATTTAAAAATAATAATAATTAATTAATGAATTAATTATTTTAATTAAATTTAATTAATCATTCATTATTAAGTAATTTTAATTCTATTTTATTTAATTATTTATACTGAAAGAAAAAAAATCCGAATTTAGAAAAAATATGTATTATCGAATTTCGCTTGTTTGTAATTAAATCTCGAAATCTTCTCTTAATTTTTAAATACTTATGACATAAGAAACGTTTCTTTTCTTCGCTCAACCGCGGGAAAAAGCAGCTGTAACAGCAAAATCATCTCTACAACAACAAAAGCAGCAACATGCTATACTAAATAATATAATATAAGAACGAGTCTCGATTTCTTATCTTAAGTGAATTAGTATACACTTTACTTCAGCCGTCAGCTGAGTATTTTAAATATAACTTATTAATCAAATTTTTGGTTTGCATTTTTATTTTTAATGGATTATTTTTGTTTACATATCTTTTTAGTTGGAAAGGAGGTGCAATTCTATATTCGAATAGAGATTGAAATAATAACGTGAGAGAAAGCTCCGCAGTAAGAAGTAGTATTTAGCGAGTTCCAATTGTGGCACATATTATGTGGAAGCCTATGATAATTTTTTCAACTACTCCGTGTAATTTATTATAAGAAGAAGAGAAAGAGAGAGAGAGAGAGAGAAAAATATATGTGCAGAAAGAGAAAGTTAGTTAGTGAGAGAAAGATAGCGAGAGAGATAATCATATTTTTACAAGAGCGCTTTAGCAATATTTTAGTCAGACTTAGCGGGAAATTAAGTTATTCGAAGGCGACACGTAATTTCAAATCAACAAATTTTAAGCTTTTTTCAATTTGTTTTATTTAATTTACACTTATTTCTGTACTTCTGTAATAGCCATTACAAAACTGCAACGAAGCTGAAAAATGTTTATCCTTTGCTTAATTATTTTTGAAAAAAAAGTCGCTAACCCTCAATACCTTCAAATCATTAATTTCCGCCAGAAGACTATCAAGTCATAACCTTCGATGTAAATTAAAATATATTACAAATGATTACTTAAAACACCAATTTTGCATGAATTAATTGTAAATTAAAGAATAAAATATTATAAAATTAGTATTTTTTCGTAAAATATTAATATATTGAAAAAAAAATCATTAAAATCCAGTGCGTGTGAACTCAGTGTAATGAAATAATATGTACATGTAGCTTAATTTAAACCTAAAAATATATTACAAAATATAAATTACGCACTTGAAAAGATTAAGTAGTTAAAAAAAAAACTAAAATAAATATAATAAATTAACACTGAAATTATTCCAAAGAATTTCTTTTCGATTGTAGTGCCTTTTTTGTCCACTTAACTAACCTTAAAGATTAAATCACTTGTTATGCATACCTGTTTAGTATATTATAAGCAAATAACTATAACTAGTTTTACTTTTAGTTGAAAACTAAAAAAAAACCACAAACTTTTATGAAGATCTCTGGAAATTGGGTTTAAGTTGCGTTAAACTTAAAAATAACTTTATAACGATATAAAGATATATATATCTATATAATAGTAACATAATAATACTAGTAAAGTCACAAAATCATAATAATATTATTGAATTGTAATAAAATAATTTAAAAAATTAAGATATTTAAATATTTGTATAATAAAACTGAAAATGTTTGTATTTTTAATTAAAAAAAATTTATATAAATGTAATAATAAAATAAAAATAAAAAACATAAATTAAAATTTATAAATTATGTGAAAAAATATGTATAATAAATAATATGCAATAAGTGAAAAATGGAAAGAAATTTAATAATTATGATTTTTAATAATAATTATAATTATAATTAATAATTATTAAATTAATTTTTTAATAATAATTATAATTTAATAATATCCATAATATATTTTCATAATATCGAACAATTATATTATTATTTTTATTTCATTTCATTTGCATTTTTTTAAGGTTCCAAGCGCTAGGATAAGTCAAAAAATACTAAAAACTAAAAAAAATTTATTTTTATTTTTGTTGTTTAAGATTTTAATTTTAATTTGAACTTATAATATTTTTTTTATTTATTTGATTTTCATGTTCATTATGAAAGAACCACTCTGTCCTTTTTGTATTTTTTATTTCGTATCCATGCTTTAATTTTTTTAATTTTAAGGGGGTATTCTGGTCTGGACGCATGAATTTTAGGCATTTTTTAAACTAAGGTAAAAAAAAATTTTTACTATCCATTTTTTTATATGTTTTTTATTGACATTTTAATAATATAAAAAAAAAATTGCAAGAAAAAAAAACAAAATTCGTCGAGATACGGGCCGGTGGAGTGGGAGCTTCAAAAAAAACAGTGCGTCCTGGTTGACGTGATTTCAACCCTTGTAGAGATCTAAAACACAAAAAACAAGAAGATTCTTCATTAGTAAGGATGTCGTTATCGGGTTGACCATTCAAAAAAAAAAAAAAAAATAATAACAAAATGGCGTCGACTTGAAACAATTTTTTTTTACCCGATTTTTTCGACTTTTCGAAATTTTTAAAAATACTTCAAAGCAACATTTTTGGAAATCCAAGACAGACACGATAGAGCATTGTATAAAGAAGATATATACCAAATTTCAAAGGAATCGGTTCAGTAGAACTTGAGATATCATGTCAACCACCTCAAAAAAGTAGTTTCGAGAAAAACGCATTTAAAGTTTAGTAGACAATTCTATTGAACACGGACGCCACGTCACAAAATCGGCTGTATCTCCTTTCAAAATACGCATAAAAAAATCGATTTTTTCAAAATCCTAGACCAGAATATCCCCTTACATAAAAATTGTAGATTCCTTTTTAATATAATTTTTCCTTTAAAGGTAGGTAGGAGTGCAGCCCTGTTATCTTTTGGGCTCAATTAGCACTAGCTGTGCCATTTTGATGCACTACTCGTAGACCTTTTCATTATTGCTACCACGTTTCACCTTCTCTTTCAAACCGTTTTGTGGTTGTGTTAAAGCTGTTAATGTCCGATATGCTCTTTGTTGACATCCATTCAAGGTTTGCTGCTTGATGGATCGCAAGTGTCGGATCTGCGATAGGACTGGGCATTCACAGAGAAAGTAGAAAATTGTTTCCTTATTCCCTAATATTTCGCAGCCTCGGCAGATGTGGCCTACACCCATTTTGAACGCATGTTCTCCAAATTTCCAATGCCTTTTATGGTAGCGGTACATACTTTTCCTGGACCTATTTAATAAGTCATTAGTTCTTTTCTTGTCATATATTGGCCATAACTGTTTAGTTATATTGCATTTTGTTATATTTTTCCATCTGTTATGTGCAACTTGTTGAGTCCATTCGTATGATTTTGGTGGATATTTTGGGTATGAAACACGTTCTTGCTCGACTTGTCCCTGTTGAGCTGAATTTTCATCATAAAGAGCACCGTAAATAGGTCTTTTTGGACATGCTTGAGCGTGCTTATTCCGATCCCACATTCATGGAGTGCATTATAACTGCCGATGAGACATGAGTTTGAAATGCAAGTGTTGAGAGGACTGGAAAAATCATTGGCACATTGGCACAATGTATTACAACTGGTGGGGATTACCATGAAGGCGACAAAATAAACATTGATGAATAATTAAATAGCTTCGGTTTTATTTAAAATTACTTTTTTGTCAAAATGTATTACTCTTTTTTTGTTGTAAACTTCATTTAATTTTAACTCATTATAAAAATATGTTTTTATTATTTTTCATTCTATTTAAGACGTTACATTTTCTTTATTTCTCTTTAAAATTTTACTTTTATAAAAATCAAAGTATCTTTCCAAAATATTGTTTTATGCAAAGCAGCTTTTTTAATAATAATTAATATATTCTTTTAAAACTAAAAATAAATTTTTTTAAATACAATTTTATTTGATATATTACAGTCAATTAATTTTGAATTTTGGGCTTCTAATTAATTTTTCGAAAAATTTTATTAACTTTAATTTTTAACGTTCTTTTTTCTATATTTAAAAATTTCTATTTAAGTTTTTTTTATTTTACTTTTTAAATTTTTTGTTAATAAACACAAATTAAAAAAAGTCAATTATTTTATAAAAAAAATTAAATAATACATTTCCCTTTTTCTTTCTTAAAATTTCGATATTTTCCCAAAAACCGAAAAAAATATTTTTTTTCTAATTTTACTCACATTATAATCATAATATATTTAAACCGATTATATTAAATTAAAACTAAAATTAAAATATATAAAAAATATTTTTTCTGTTTTTGAGCAAAAATTTAAATTTTGAAAAAAAATGGAAATATAATAATTTAGATATTTTCCCAAAAACCGAAAAAAAATATTTTTTTTTTCTAATTTTACTCACTTTATAATGATAATATCTTTAAACTGTTAAAATAATAAATTAAAATTAAAATTAAAATATATAAAAAATATTTTTTCTGTTTTTGAGCAAAAATCTAAATTTTGAAAAAAATGAAAATTTAATAATTACTTTACCTTTTAACTAATTAAGGACATATGTATGTACACTCGTGGCCACGCAAAACTTACCACTATACTTTCTTAAATTTTTTTTCGGACTTTATCGTGCGTTCGGGATTTTCTTCAATTTTATTCTTTTTTATGTTTTTAGTAAGCTTAAATTATAAAAAAATTATCTATTTATAATTATAATTTTTAATTTATTACGTTTAATGTGTAAAACACAAAATAGCTTTTCTGTGCTTATACAAAAGCGGCCGATTTTATTGTTTTTAAAGTGATACATCTACTAAACTTCGTGTTTCAATTAAAAAAAAAAATAAAATAAAATATTAAATACATTATAGTGTATATGAAATTAAATAAAAAAAATAAAAAAATCATGTTTTCATGTTGTTATGTTGCATGTCAGTCTCTTACATTTCAAGCTCATTTTGTAAAGCTCACTATCTTTCAATTGATTTATCTATAGCTGAATGTGTTTTGTTTTTAATTTTTAATATTTTTGATTAATAACATGTCATTAACTTATTTCTAAATAAAAATTTCTATACCGCAAAAAGTACCGCTATAAAATGTAGTCAAATATGCACTTGAAAATTTTGAGTGGTAAGGTTTGCGTGGCCACCAGTGTATGCGAATTATCATTTAAAGTTTATTTATAAATATAATAATAAAGGGAAATAAAGTTAAAAATAACGGTAATAATTATAATATAATCAGTAATAACAATAACATTAATAATAACAATGTAGAAATCAACAAAAATAATGCATGAACACTTTTTTTGAGAACCATTTGTTGGTGACATAAAATACACGAGTTTTAATAAACATTAAAAAAATATTTTGTAATAAAAAATATGATTTAAAGCTTTGAGCAATAAAAAAATAAGCCCAATATAAACCGGTTATTTTGTAAAAAAATATAAACATGTTGGCAACCCTGCAACACACGTAAATGTCTTTGAAAATTGAAAATATTTCGAAAGTTCTTTATTGTATTGTTTAAATATTTAAAAAAAATTTTTTACGAAATAAAAATGCAAAGAAGTAGTTTAAAGCTCAGACGAAACCAACTCTCATTCAATAATACAAATTAATACAAAACACAACAACAAATTGTTAATACATACATAATAGCAGAGGGTATACATTAAAATACAAAATTTTAAATTTAAGCAAGAAATGTTAAACAACAACAAAAATACTACAATAAAGAAAAAAAAATATTATAAAATGCGATAAAATCATGTAAAAGTCGAAAACAATATTTACGAAAGAAAACAGTACATATTTACAAATAGTGATTATAAATTACCTATGAATGAATAATAAAAAATTATAACATTAAATTTCAATCAAAATACTACACTAACGGCGGCTGACTTTTGATTTGGTAATTGTGTGGTAACTCTGTTAGTGATTTTTCGGCATGTTTTGATGGTTTTCAAACCAAAATTCAAACGCTAAAATAATTTTTTATTAAAAATAAACTCAGAATTGCTGATAAAATAAAGTTTCTGGGTGTCTCTCGAGAGATTTTGCTTAAAGAAAAAAGATTTTTTAGGTTGTTCGTCTGGTAATGATGTTATTCTGCCTACCCTGAATGTTCTTTTAGCGTCTTTGGGAGCATTTTATGTTATTATAATAGCAACAACTGTTTCTTCTTTATTGGCGTAGATCCCGCTTACGCGGTTATAGCCGTTTACAACAGCGCTCCAGTCGTTCTTCCTTTTCACTGTTTGGCGCCAATTGGAGATTCCATGTGTAGTCAGGTCCTGCTGTACTTAGTCTTTCCAACGGAGTGGATATCTTCCCCTTCCTTGGCTAGCCATGGGCATCCCACGCTTTGCTGTCCTTCAGACGGGTAATTGCTAATCGAACTTCTTTATGGTCGGGCAATGGGACGTCCGCTCCATCGTCATCGATTGGGGAATCGGGTTTAACAACTCTACATCTCCTGGTGTTATACTTTCACTGACATTCAGCAGGCCGACGAGGCTGAATTTAGGACCGTTGTGCCAAAGTTACCTGCACCACCCTGTCGTTAAAGTTACCAAGCACGATTTCGACATCGTGTTAGGGGCAGCTCTCAAAGTTGCACTCCAATCGCTCTTTGGTTCTGTCGGGGCGTGGTTGAAAATCAACGATACGAGTATGTTAAACAATTTCATTTTGATGCGGATTGTGACTAAACGTTCCTCCTCGGGGTTAATGCAAGGGATCAGAGACGGAGTTTCTCTCCTACTATTTGCGCTCCTTTATATGACCACTGTAATAAATGTTACACAGACCTACTCGTCTGTGTTTGTTAGGTTCATCGAACTTCTTGGACGGCGGTGATTTCAGCCTTTACTCTTATGAGGACATCAACCAGCTGGGCAGAAACACCTTCACACCTTAAGGGCCCGAATATTCCAGGTGCATGCCCTTGAAACGTAATCCTTAACACTTTTCCAGTGGTCAAAAGGGGGTACTCTCATTCGGTGCTGTTTTCTTTCTTTGGTTGGCGGTGTTTTTTACGTGGCGGGTTCCAAACCCAGTGCAAAATCCTGGGAGGAATGTTTCGCTTCTCACTTTAGCTCGCCTTCAAGAGGGATGTTCATTGGCTACCAGAGGATATCTGGTCTAAGACCGGAAGTCGTGAGCTGCTCGATGGAAAGGAATCGTTTCTGACCACTCCCAAGTAAATGGCGCTCAGAGAACTTTCCTCACTTGATTGAATTTCTACACATGGCTCCATCCTCCATTGCTCCTCTGGTCTAGGTATACTTAAAAATGTGGGCGTACTACCAAAATTAAGAATCCACCTTGATAGGATATACACAAGAAGCTGTGGGTCAAGCCGTCAAGATGTCGCAATTTATGACATAGCCTCAAAAAAAGATAATGCCACGTGATGAAACTTTTACCACTCGTAAAGTACTTAACTTGGAAATTTTTAGAGAAGCGAACTCTACAAAGCTTTGTCTTCATAATTCTAAATTTAAATATATTCCATGAAAGAAGTATTAAACGAGGCAGAATATGCATAATTTAACCGTTTGTGGAGTTGTATTCTATAATAATCCTAAAGCTTTATAGCAGAGGTGCTACACAACCATAAGTGAAATCTTTAACGACGAAAATTTACATAAAATCCTTAACAATTTTACTAAGTGAAAATTGAAAATTGGTGTAAGTACAGTCTTTGCTTTCGTAATGAGCTTTCTGCAGCTTTATAAACACATACATGCAAATTTAGTTTGAGGTCGTTTTCTAACAATTTCCGTTGAACATCGTTGAAAGCTCTAAGGGCTATGCTTTAAGCTCTGTCGCTTATTGTACACTGTATACACTGTATATTGCACTGCGCGCTTAAGCCTATATGTGCTTTTGTTACAGTACCTTTAAAGCTATTATGCGCGCTTTCTATCGTCTAATTCAAAGTCTTTAATATAAAAAGCTTTCTGCGCTCTGACTTAATTATATGCACGTACCGTTGCAGCTTAACAGCACTATTCTCACAGTTGAGCTCTCACGTTCTCTTTATGTAAAGTAAACCTTGAAAGCTTTTCATCAAAGTAAACTTTTCGCGTCAGTTAAGTAAAAAGCTTTTAAATTCATTACCATGCTATTTTTAGCACCACTGACTGCCTGAAGCGCAGAAATTAGTTGTCTTTGTCCTTTGTTTTGATGGTTCAAGCAATTTTACTTACAGAATGAAACAATTTTACTGCGTTTATTGTATTATTATTATTTTATTTCATACATTTTTGTTGCAGTTGCATTTAATAGTTACTTTCTGTCACTTACAGCAATTTTGCTTACAGTTAACAAATATTTCTTTTATCAGTGTACAACTAATCAGTTTTAAAACTATAAAATAATTAACTCTGCGTAAATTCTAAGACATTTCCAAACATTAATTAATATTTGCTCCAAGCTTTTCATCTTTTCATTTTTTTTTAATTTATATTTTCTACAGCAAGTGCATAAGTACCGTTTGTAGCAGCGTATTACTGCTAAATTACGCGCCGCCCAAAGGTATGCTACATACTTCTTTTATATTTCATTGTAGCATGCCTTTTGGCGCGCAAATTTTTTTATAATTTCTATTTAAATTTCTTAGTTTCCATTGTTTGTGCCACACAGTTAGTTATATATTGTTTTGTTTTACACAATATTACCTTTATATTATAAATTCTTTTATAGCTTTCGAGCACTTTTTAATTATATTTATTTTAAAATTTTTACTCAGTACATATTAACTAACTTTACAATATGTCAGCAGAAGTCCAGCTTCCTGTGGTCAACAGTTAATAACTTTTATATATTTCATATATTTATTTTCTTAGTCTTGTTTCAACTAGTAGGAGTTGTGGTATACATTTAGGCGCACATGCAATTCAACACACATATACTTATCCTCTAATTAATGTGAATTTTTCATCATTACTTTATTTATTGTGAATTTGTTTACATATTTTTTGCTTTTTTATTTATATTTACCAAATTTTTTTTTTTTATGTATAATAAATTCAGAAATTTCCACCACAAAGTATCTGTTATCAATACTTTTGCGGCAAGTTTTTTGTTTTTTTCATGCAGAATGTTATGAATTTGCTTCTAAAATAATAATAATAAAAAACAATTCCTTTACTTTAAAAACATCGCTATTCTACGGGTGATCCAAGTAGAGGTACTTTTTTCAATAATCTCTTTTTGACAGATCACGCGTGAATCGTGAAGCGGTCCTCTTATTTTTGTTCAGTATCGTTTGGCATTTTATCATGGAAAGACTTATGTCTGAACAACGTTTACAAATCGTTCAACGTTATTACGGAAATTCACGTTCTTTAAAGAATGTGTTTCGCAAC
Organism: Bactrocera neohumeralis; assembly: GCF_024586455.1. Classification (NCBI taxonomy): domain Eukaryota; kingdom Metazoa; phylum Arthropoda; class Insecta; order Diptera; family Tephritidae; genus Bactrocera; species Bactrocera neohumeralis. Next base: position 68,296,408 of record NC_065922.1, read on the forward strand.
TTTGCTCAACTTATGGTCAACATAGTCGGCCTACTGAGCGTACTATTTGTAACACCATCAACCATCTTGAGACCCAGCATTCAATATTGGATAATATTCAACCGAATAGACCAGGTCCAGCACGTTGTAAAGAAAATAGCAGTATCATATAGCGGTCATAGCTGAGAGTGTACACGTAGACAGAGAAAAGTCGATTCGGCGCCGTTCGCAGCAAAACTGATTGACGTATGTAAAGAGTTGACGCATTTTACGTCGAGATTTTAAATTGAAAGCGTACAACAGCTTGTGCAAGAACTGAAGCCGCTCGACCTTCCCAAGCGACATCGCTTCGTTACATGCGCTCTTGAGTAGTTCCAAGAAGATCCGACGCTTTTTGAGCCAAATTTTGTTCAGTGAAGAGGCCCATTCCTGGCTCAATGGGTATGTAAACAAGCAAAATTGTCGCATTTGAGACGAAGAGCAACCTGAAGAGATTCAAAAGCTGCCATTTCATACAGAAAAAACAACGGTTTGTATGGTTTGTGTGCCGGTAGAATCATCCATTAATATTTCTTCAAAAATGATGCCGGTGAGAACGCAACGCAAAGCATCAAAAATGGCGTATCATCAAAAAAAAAAAAAAAAATGAAATTGAGGTTTTTATTGCTTACGATTCACTATTACAAATATGTAGGAAAAAATCTTTAGCTTCCGCTCTCAGATATAACCAATATATAACCAATTTATAACCAAAACTCAAAATTTGTTTCAATATTGGTGGCTTCTATTATATGGTTTTTTCTTCGGCTGTAAATATATGAAAAGTGATGTTACGTTATTTTTCATTTTAGATGACGATAGATTTGATAACAAAATTTCTATTTTATAATATTTAACTAATAGGCACCATATTTTGAAGACATATGGTAAACTATTTTGTGTTGTAATTTTCATGCTATATTTTCGCTTTCAGCATATTTTCTGTTATTAGTCATCATGCGTATATGTAAATTTATTTCCTGTAGGATTTGCTGTAAAATATACATATAAACCGATATGTACGTAAGTTTTCTAGTCCTTGTAACACCGAAACCGTACTTTATAACAATATTTATATATAGGTATATGTTTCCATAGTGTCTAGTTGGTACATACTATGGCCTCATAAACCGTATTTAACACTATTTATTTATTTTTTTTTACAAATATTATTCTATGTGTAACTTTACTGGTTACTCATATACGTACATAAAGTTTGGGAACCACTATTTACACAAAGCGTTTTTCTTAATAATCTAATTGTAGTTTTTAGCAAAAATAACTTATCCAATTTGGTGCCACACATTTATTTTCTGCTCCTAAGTCTTACACTAGTTTAACTGTATAGTTGTCATGTTTTCAGTATGATCATAATTTAGTTTTCAAGTTGCTTCAATGAAAATTGCAAAGCTGTCAGTTCTCCAAATTTGTTTTAATACATTTTCTTTTATTCTATATGCTTCAAACTATTCAAAATTCATTTTAGCTTTACATTTAGAAACCTCTTCTTTGTTTTTAGGCTCATTAACTTAGCTCTAGTCTTATAAAAATGGTGCTGCTTACAATTTTGTATGTCACATTTTATTGAACTATCGATAATGTTTGCATTTTTAGCTAAATATTTCCTATTTATGAAGGTCAAACGGGTGCCTACTCTTGTTGAGACCACTTTGGAACTTTTAGGAGTTTGTGTATTTTGTTTTCACTTGCTTAAAACCGGCTTTTGCATTCAGTATCCGCGGTTTTTGATAATCAATAAAATCTATATTGATATAAATATATCATAGGTTATTTGATATTCGGTCAATATTGTTTCATGCAAATTTATCAACTGTTTGGGGTTAGAGTAGGTTGGAAGCTAGATCATCTGCTTGCTTAGAGGTCAAACAATCTCTTGTTGTATCTTTTTCTATCGTTAATATGGATAGCGTTACAACATTTCCATATTTTTTATCCTTTCATTTTATCATAGTTTATCATAATCTTTTAAGTTACTTAAGATTATTTTAAGGCTATGTCTATTTACAATCGACTTCTTTTAAGATTAGAACTCTCAAAACAAGTCTAATTCCAACTCTACCAAAAAATTCAAAACGGTGAAATATTCCTTGCTGAATCCTTCCTTAATTTCTGAATGAATCTTTCCTTAATTCTTGTTCAATTTCGTTTTACCATCTTTTTACCTTGAAAGGTCGACCTTGAAACCATGTCTGCTCTGTTGAAATCAGTTTGCGTTTTGAAACGAATTCATTTTTTTTGGTTCACATTTAAAAATTGTTTTTAAAATATTTTTATTGCATCGAGAAATCATTCAATGTAAGAACTGCAAATATTTCGAAAAAATTTGAAAGATCCATAATCTTTACAAAATAGGTTTTGTCTCAAACAGCGCAAAACTTTTTTAGTTTGGTTTGAAAAGTCTTAAGTTCATTTAGTAGGGAGGCAATATCCTAACTAACGTTCAGTATGAATCCGTAATTTGTGGTTAGTTTTACGTTGATTTCTAGGAGTTGTTGTTGTAGCGGATAAAAAAATCCAGGTCCGTTCCGGTTACGTAGACCCGACTGTCTGGGCATATGCACTACTTCTTCTTCTTAATTGGCGTATCTAAAACTAAAACTATTATCATACTTCGAAGGAATATTTACTTTTAACGTAGAGTGCGAGTAACATAATTCTAGATCTACTATATAATCGTTTTCAGTTTCGTGAGAGATCTCTGAAATCCATGTTCTTGTTTGTGGTTTTATAGTTTTGAATTGTAGTTGCGAGATCGTGTTTTCCATTATGTTTCAGGAACTTCAAGTTTAAGTCTTTTTGGATTTTCATTCCCGAAATAATAATTAAGGGTTCTGCCGCGAAAATTTTCCTCTCTTGCCCTTATTAGATGTTTTTCCATGCGTTTGGACTCAATAAATTGCATGTTCTCCAGTGATTTTTTTACTCTATACTTAATATTGTATAATCGGTTTCATATGGAATACTTAAACAGATAATTTGTTTTCAAAGTTCCTTATTTTACTTTACTTGTAGCTTAAGGTTATATTTATAAGTATTTTCTCTTGGAGATCATTCCTGATGATCCAAAAAATTCAACGCACCTCCAGTTGTCATTTCTTATGCTTCTTTCATTCTCAAAGCATTTTCTTTTTTTACATTCCTTCTTATTCAACTACACACTATTCTTCTCTTTCGCTTTATATCCAAAAAGAGATTTCTTTTTTATAAGCACAGACACCGCTGACGCGGTTATAGCCGAAAAAAGCGCCTATACCTCTGCTAAGTACCTCACTTTGTTTGCCGTTTCTTGTGAAACATGCCGCGCAGAAATGAGAATCACACATGTGAGGAATGAGGGTGATGCTCATGGACGTTAGGCGTCTCTTCCAACGCGCTCGCATCTGACTCCACTTTTTCTTCTTCTTCTGCTTCATCATTTGCTGATTCATCTTGTGGCTGCTTTATATCTTCCTCTGGTTCCATAGACTCTACAATTTCCTGCTCTTTTTTGTCTGACTCCTCTTGAGGGTCCTCGACCGTTTCTTTTTCAATGCTCTCCGCTACATGTGAGTGTATTTGCACTATGTGCACTTGCTCCAGCTCTTCACCGTCATGCGGCAAACTCTCTTCGGTGCTAAGCGTTGCTTTTGCCGCTTCCGCCTCTGTTTGCTCTTCGATTTCCTCGTCCAAATCTTTAGCCAATGTTTCGCTGCGAACAAGCTTGCGCTTGCTGCTGGTAGCTGGCGCAGTACTTGGCACAGCTGTATCTGGTATTGGCAAACGTATCTCATCGTCCACCGATTCGATGCGATCAAGTTGCTTTGGTTGCGCGCTGAGACGTCCATTGCCATCTTTGCGTGGCGTAGTTCCCGTTATGCCGGACGTCGACGTGGCAGCGCCGCTTTTTGTTTTGTTGCCGTTCCGTTTGCCAGCCGGCACATCGTCTAGCGCAAGTCGTTCCACTCTGTGCTCCACTCTTGGCTCTTCGACATGCACTAGCACGAAGGGCAGCTTTAGTGACAGTTCGCCACCCATGCCGCTCAACGTCAATTTGACCTTCACATAGTAGGATACATAAATGGCGAAGACATTGCGGTCGTCGCCCACAACGCCGGACACACCGTGTCCATGATAGCCGCTGGGTTGCGGTATGCCTACAGCCGGACTGGGGCATGGGTTAATGGCCTGCCCGGGCGCAAGTATAAGATTTGGAGAGCGTATCGCTGAGGCAGCAATGACGCCGGTGATTTCTTCGGGCTCTGTGCTGCGCTGCAGTGTGTCTTCGAGCGCGATCCAGTTTTTCGTTTGACCACGTTGTGGCTTTAGTATGATTGTGGTGTTCATCGTGCTGCCAGGCGCTACTGTGCGGTCCACGGGCGAGCTGTCCGAGTCAGCGACAATATTTTTGAATTTCCCATTGTTGAACATGCAGACGTCGACGTGTTGAATGGCGCACACCTTCAAAGAGAAGAGGACAAACGTTCGTGTTTGATTAAAATGTTTGGAACTCTTAAAGATATGTTTAAGGATGTATATCAAAATAGAGGGTCCAAATTAAAAAAAAAAAAATTCTTGTACTTATTCGTAAGTTCCTAAAGAAGCGATTTTGTATGAACTATTGACCTTGCGTTTAAGCGTGACCAAGCCACGTTTGGGAAGTTAGCTCGAAGTCTGTGAAACCAAAAACTTCAAAACAGTTTCTAAAGATTGATTAAAGTCTATCCTAGACATTAGTTAATCACTACAGAATGAGATTTTTCTGAACATGAATATTTGAAAGTATGCACCTAATTCTCACCCTAAATGATTGATGGATCCTACCTTTGGACCATCCACTCAGGTAGCAGGGTGGCGATACTAGCCTTGAACTCATTAACAGCGCGTTCAGGGTTGATCGAGAACGCCTAACCCCGCTAACAATAGTATCGGATGCCTTTGTGATAAGAATGGTATGGGTGCCAGGCAATGGCGGAGTCGCAGGAAATTGTAAAGCTAATGAACACTAAAGGAAAAACACCCAAGAACAGCTATCAGTAGAATGGGAGCAAGTAGGTGATTGCGTATTCTTTTGTGTTCTACAATAGATAGCTCGGCTCGCGGGAGCTTGGCCAGTGCTGGCCTAACACCGGTACATCTTATTTTGGCATAAGATCGATCGCAAGAGATCTGGGATCTCTTTGCCTTTAGTAAGGCTATCCTTTCCCTAGTTGTGGGACTTTTAACAGGTCATTGCACTATTGCTGTAAGGTTGGGAATATTTGCAGACGCCATCTGCGGAAGCTGTATCGCAGAAGATGAGGTGGTAACAACACAACACTTCCTTCTTCACAGTCCCGCGTTTGGGAGGTCAAAACTTAAACACTTGGGAGCGCATACCTTCAGACGTCTCACCGAACTGGCGGCTGCTAAGCGTTTTGCTAATCTATAAGTTCGAACACAGCAGTTCTTCTTTTCTACGGCTTCACAAAATACTGCTTATAGCAGTCCACGTGCGGTATCTCTAGATCAGCCATCTAACTTAACCTATGAGAACCTTTTTCATAACTGAAATGGGCACAGAAATTTATTTGGTTCAGTTCGGTAAGTTCTGGTACAGTTTCGAGTTCGGCTCCATAGCTTGATTTTTTTTTATTTATAGGGTTTCGAGGGCGGAAGACAGAAAGCAAGTTTTCTTTGAGCTTCTGGGCTCCCAGATCACAACAGGTCCACAACTAACACAGTTTACTTTAGTTTTCTCTGAAAATCTGCAGTCTTAAGAAAATATGCTCTCCTAAAGATGCAAAGTGAGATTTCATCTCAATGAAAGGTAAATTGGGCAGAGTAGGCAATGGAGAAGTTAGTAATAAATGTTAAAGAATATGAGATCTTGGATTCCTAGAGTACTTGGTAGAGAAAATTTATAGTTTGTTAAGTCTTAGGTACGTCATGAGATTTGTATGACCTTTAAGAATACCTCATCACAGAAAAAAATCGGTTCTATTCACGTTATCGTTGTTGTTTTAAAACAAAAAAAACGTATAAATGTTTGGCGTTATCGACTGGTTAAATGAGTTAAGCTTCCCGCTCTGATGCACCCTACTACACCGCATAACACATCACTCACAAGGCAACACTTGCACACACAACCCACATGGAAACAGCAGTAGCCCCACACACCACAAATCAATGTACCATAATACTACTGGAAGCAGCAGCATCCACTCACACACACCAATACACGCAGCATACCAACCCACCATAACTTTTCATAACTCAGCCCAACGAGCAAGAACCTCTCTCCTTGAAAGGTGCAGGTCCTTTTTACTACGACTTGCGATCATCCTACATCGGCTGACGTTTTCTTCGGCGCGCAACTCATCTCGTCGAAATTGCCATGTCTTCACTGGCATCCGACCGGGAAGTTATTTCCTTTTTACATAAAATAACTCAATAACGCACGTAAGTGGATGAATTAACATCGGCATTAATCGAAAATAAATTCGTATTCCCCACTTTTGAACGAATATAGTGACGACATAGTAACAGTCGTGCCATGTCGTTGTAATAATTGAGCACGATATAGGAACGAGAGCGATTATTTGATGAAAATATAATAATTTCAAAGTTTGTTGTCAGAAACAGAAAAAATTTTAGGTTTTATTTCTTAAATAAGCAACGTTTATACAAGGTCTGTCGCAAAAGAAACAGAACTTTTTAAATATAACTGTTTCTGGTGGCGCCACCTATTGGTGGGTATATGAAATAAAAAGTTTGATCTCTTGTTGACATTTCGTAAAAATTTTAAGACAATTGGATAACTACAATCGATGTTATCGATCAAAAAGTGACATCAGCTTTTGGTCATCGGTCGTAAAATGCATTTTGAACAAAGAGCAAATATTAAATTTTGTTTTAAACTTGGGAAAACGTTTACTGAAACATTTCAAATGATGAAAAAAGTTTATGGTGATCAGTGCCTACCCCGTAGTAATGTGCGTGAGTGGTTTAAGCGATTCCAAGAAGGTCGTGAGGACCTCTGTGACGATCAGAAGTCGGTCGTCTTCAGAAGTCAAAAATAAAGACAATGCTGATTTGTTTTTACGATTCCGAGGGTATTGTACACCGAGAGTTCGTCCCACCTGGTCAAGCGATTAATGCTGTGTTTTACCTTGGTGTTATGAAGCGTCTTTTGTCACGCATTCGTCGTGCTCGACCACAATACCGTGAGGCAGGGTCCTGGCGCCTGTTGCACGATAATGCGCCGTGTCATCGGTCGACGCTTGTCACTGATTTTTTGACAAAAAACTCCATATTAACCATTAATCACTCACCCTACTCACCTGATCTGGCACCCTGTGATTTTTACCTTTTTGGAAAACTTCATTTGCCCATGAAAAGACACTGGTTTCAGGACATTTCAGCTATCCAAAAGGCGACGACCGATATTCTCAAGAGCATTCCGAAAAATGACCTTAAACACTCATTTGAAATGTTAATTGACCGGGCTAAACGTTGTATCGAAGCACAAGGAAACTACTTTGAATAAAAAATATAACTTTTGAAAAATATAAATTTTTTGTTGTTTTTTTTTTTAACAGTCTTGTTTCTTTTGCGATAGATCTTGTAAATAAAGTAAAGTGGTAAAACCACAACATTCTCTTAACCAAATTGATGCAAGTGTTTTCACAACAGACATAACCTCAAAATGCGTACTTAACCTCAATGTCATCAGTCGATGTCACAACTATATTTAAACCACGGAGATGAGGCAATAATATGCTAACTACAAACATAACATCAAAGTTGGTCAACAGCAATACGAACAAAGCCGCAAAGGCTTTATTGCTTAGATATGCTTCACTTGTGAATGAAATTTTTAATTTTTTTTAAGCGTAAAATACAATCATGTGATCAAATATCGTTTCCTAACACTAACAACACATATAACCTCAAATTTGGTCAACAACAATAATAGAAAAGCCGCAAATGCTCGCTTGAGTCAGATAATAAATATAAAGGATCTAAAAGAAATACTTAACAGAAAGTACAAGTAAAACGAAACAAAAAAAATTATATCGGGTGATTTTTTAAGAGCTTGATAACTTTTTTAAAAAAAAAAACGCATAAAATTTGCAAAATCTCATCGGTTCTTTATTTGACACGTTAGATTGGTTCATAATAATTTATAATTTCATTTAAATGTTGACCGCGGCTGCGTCTTAAAATTCGGAAAGTCCAAACTTTTTCGAGCATTTCGGCCGGAATAGCCCGAATTTCTTCGGAAATGTTGTCTTCCAAAGCAAAATGAATAAATCGCATGATCTTGGTGGCCAACTTACGGGTCCATTTCTTGAGATGAATTGTTCTCCGAAGTTTTCCCTCAAAATGGCCATAAAGCGCCATCTTGTTGAAACCACATGAGTCAACATTCAAATGAAATGGCAAGAACAAATCAAATGTTTCAAATAAAGAACCGATGAGATTTTGCAAATTTTATGCGTTTTTTTTTAAAAAAAGTTATCAAGCTCTTAAAAAATCACCCGATATTAAAATTATATTAAAAATTATTATAAAAAAAAACCAAGCTCAAAATGAATACCGCCAAAGAAATGTTAGCTAAAATAAAAAAAATTCAATCAAATAATGAAGTAACATGCCGTTATGTACAGCAGCCACATAAAAGTCGTGGTCACAAAAATGACAGCTCAATGCATATGCTCAAATCCATACTGCAGAGCAATCTCTCCACATACGCCAATGTGGCAACTTCACTGTGCTTTAGACGTAGATACTACATACATACATATATCCACAACACACATGTTGGCGACGTAAAAGAGAAAAGTATTTGCAAATCAACAAATATCAACGACAAACTCAATTTCGGTCTGCCCGCTTGGTTTTGCGGAATTCCGAATGATTCAATAAATATTCGATTAGACAAATACTCGCGCGGTAAGGCAAAAGACCCAGTAAGAAATTTTTGGACGCGGAAATTTATGCGACCGTTGAGTGCGTTATGTAGGGTCTAGGGAACACGTACGGTGCTATGGATTCAAAATCGTGTTGAAGTCTAAAATCATGGCAACAATTTGCTTTCAGTACCATTCCGACCACACTTTAAAAGATTTACTCCAATTGGTCTCTAGAGCTTAAGCATGCTTAAAAAAGCTTTCTTCAAGTTTGTGCCGTCTTGAATGTGAGGATATATACTATAAATAAATACGAAGTAGAGTACATACCGAATGCTGAAAGGTATGAAAAGTCCAAGAAATTTCGCAGTTGAAAAGTGAACTTCACAACTTTTCTGGTAAGATATTAGTCTGTAATTAAATTCAAAATTTCAGCAAAGAGGCTTGTAAGAGCGAGACAATCTGGACTGAAGCATGGTGAAGAAAATCAAAGCCCGATGGATTGAGCTAACTGAGCAAGACTGCAAAAGTCACGTGCAAAACGGTAGATCGGAAGGGGCACAAAATTCTCCAATATAAGAGACTTTAGGAACATGATAGGTATACTAATTGGTGCCTGTGCCCCGGTAGATCGGAAGGGCACAAAATTCTCCAATATAAGAGAGTTTAGAAACATGATCGGTATACTAATTGGTGCCTGGTGGCGGCACACGTCCGCAGACTGGGGTTGACAGATCGTGAAGACTGCAGGAAATATCTACAGCAAGACACCAGGGAAACAATGGAGCATGTCTTGTGCACTTATGCCGCATTTGCAATACTACGCTGTAAGCATCTGGCCTCCTTACGGCATGATATGAGGTATCGATAGTGAGGCCGCAAAGTCTGTTAAAATTCGCGTCAAGCGCAGGAATCCTAATGAAGCTAGCAACTGAACTCCATCTAGTATCGCAAAGGCCCAAAACTGGTCTATGCGTGGCATATTGGTCTACCCGATTAAGCTAACGTAAACTAACCTATACTACTTTAAGCATTATGTTCATATGTATAAGTTCTATTGTACCATGTGCTTAGACGGAAGGGTTGAGAATGTTGCTTTCAAGCAACTTCGGTAAGTTTTTCAACATAACTTGAACCTGTATTAGTATAAGGTTTGCTTAGAAAAAGCTTTACGCATAGCAACAAACTGAAGATTCCTTCTATATTGTTAGTGAAATCTTTAGGGCGAGCACAAAGTGAGTGAGAGATTATAATCTATAATAATTAGTGTATAATTTTCCATGTTTCTTTGCGAAGTGTTAAAACTATCGTTAACCATCAATTGTAATGATTATTGTTTGACGCTCCACTATGTACTCAGCCTTAGCTTCTAAGAGTTTTGAACTGAAATAACCTGTTGTCAGTTTATGGAGCTGCTGTGCTGCTTGTGACATTTGCTTTGTCGGTTAAATATGCTCCACAGGGAATAGACGAAAGGCCATACATATCGATATATCGCGCTATATCAATATTACACATATGTATATTCATATACACAAAAATATGTAGTCATACATACACGTGTGTTTATTTATTGCTTTCACCGTGTTGCTACATTTATTACAAACACGATTTGGCTTCCTAAATTGCTTTCTCGCCCTTGCCGTCCTATGCATAGCTTATGAGCGAAAATATGAAAAAAAATGAAAAAAATATGTATGAAAATAGGAAAATAATAGTAAAATATGGCAACAACATTGATTTGATTTGTGTTTTGACTTGAGTGCCACTTTTGTTGTGTTATATTCGTTGTTCATAGCAAAAATACATGGAAATTTACTCAGGCGCTTTCTCCCATCCAAAAATTATAGTGCCGCTGGCTTATATATAAATCTCTTGTATTAACGAATGAATTCGTAGGAACGTAAGCACTTCTGGAAAAATGATCGATAACAATGCCAGTGATTTGAAATTTGATGTTCTAAGAAATTTTACAAGCTTTAAAGGTTGCTTAGAGTTCAGGAGCTTTCAGCGTGAAGGCAGCGTGTAACTGGTTCCTTATAGTTTTCCGGCCTCGAAAAGCTATAATTAGAGTATCCAGGCTTTGGAAAGCTATAGTTTTGGTATCCAAGAGTCGTAATGTTAAAAAGGCTCCAAGCTTTCTTGACTAAAAAGTTGTTGCTTTATAATAGCTAAGACTATATCTTTCTTTTTTTGGGCAGCATTAATATGAAAGCAAGCTATCCCTTTTAGAGTATCTACATATATAACTGCGTACCTATAAAAATCCAAGAAAACTTAAAGCTTAATGTAAATACTTTAACAAGGGAAAGTAATTCTTTAAAAAAAGCTTAGCAAACTCTAGCTATCTATAAAATATGTGAATAGTAATTGATCCACAATGAGTTTGAAATAGCCAGCGAACTCAAGCGACTCAGAGAGTAAAGAAACAAAAGATTACCTGTTTGAAATCAATGCGAAATTTAGAGCTTAAAAGCACAGCTAAGCAAATTTAAGCTATCCATAGAAAAACGAAAAAAATATGTGAACATAAGTGGTCTGAAACGAGCTTAAAAAACACAGCGAACTAAAGCAAAGCTCAAGCGATCAAAGGAAACCAAAACGTCAAGTAGTGAGCTTTAAAGCTCGGTAAGTGGTATAAAGTCTATAATTAAGTAAGGCAATTCGATGTTAATGAGTATTTTTAGATATATACTTAATGAATATATCAACTTGTTCTAGAAAGTCACCGCCTATTAGCTTAACTGACTGAATTTGACTTTAACTGATATTTTTTGGGCTCCAACACACTTTCAAATAATATAATCGTCTACACAAACAAGAATACGAAATGCCAAAGAAGCGCCTACGATGAGCTGTGTTGCTGAAACATCTTTTAATATTATTTTTTGTGTCAAAAATATTTATTTATTTATTTTATATTTGTTATAAAGGCAACCAATAGCGATGAAACCCTTAAGTCATTTAAGTTCACAAAATTTCTTTTTCGAAAAGTGTGAAGGCCGGCAGTGCTTCATTTGTTACTTTGCCAAGTGAAATGTATCAAATAACTGCCAAGCTGCCTGAGTAAGTAAGTAATTCATCTCATCTGAAGCACGACGTGATTCAGAGAGAAGAAGGAATACTAATGTCAGTGGTATCACAATGGGCGTCCTAAAGGGTTAGCTGCGTCGTCAGGCAGCCACTCTACCTCCCTACCTACCTAAGTATGTATGAATAAAGGTTTTCTGTTTGAAATGTGATAGGAGGTGATTTTAGCTTACCGGAAAGGCTAAGGCCATAATTAAGAACAAAAAAGCGTACTTTCATACTTGAGAGAATTCGATTGGCTCTTCTATTTTCGAATTCCACAACATTTGGTACCATTTAACTCAAATATAACCGGTTTTATAACCAAAGTCCTCAAAAGTTATGAAATATTTTAGTTCGACACAACAACAACAAAAAAAAAGTTTAATTTCGCCTACTTTCATCATAATTTGAATCTTTCATATTTATTTTATAAACACCAATACACATTACACACTCACACTCACACTCACACTCTTGCATTCACCTACCGGCGTGTATTTTATTGCGATTATTCTTTGCTGTTTTTGATTGGCGTCAATCAATGAATTGGAAATCATTGTTTTGTTATATCCTTGTTTTGCTATGCGCTTTCGGCGAAAATAAAAATATAAACAAGAAATGCAGACAAGCAGCAATAATAAAAATGTCTGTTTCGCCTGAAGGTATGCTACACACGATTCCTTTTTACATACGTATGGGTTTAATCAAATTATGGAGAATGTATATATGTATGTATATACATATATGTATCAAAGTGGTATCAATCAAGCTGAAAATGGCAAACAATATTTTAGTGGATAAATTATGCTCAAGTAAGCAAAATTAGTTTTATGGCAAGCCGATAAAAAACAGGTTTAATAAATATTGTGACTTAGCAGTCAAATAGTTACCCCCGCATATTGAAGTCCTTGAGGAGAGTTTTCTAAGGGAATATACGATATTTTTGCATTTGGCATAAGTTCAGTTCTTCCAAAGCATAGGGACAGAGTTGCCACCTGTAAAAATTGTGCAGGTAATAAAAGTTATATATTTTACATTATTATATGCAGTTATTTTGTTTGTGTAAGATATAAAAAAAAATATTTAAGCACAATTTTAATTTGCAGAGTTGCCATTATGCTTAAAAAAATTCAATATATTTTTATGTACGCAGATTACGCAGGGAAAATTTCGTTTAATATATGGAAGTTAAAAAAAAAAACGAATTATAAGTTAATTTTTTGTGTATAAGGTTGCCACCTTACAAAAATTAGTACAATAAGTAAATTTTATATTTTCAAACAGCAATTTAAACATTTATTTTATATACACTAGGTATATTATTTGAAAATTGTTTCAAAAAGGTTGCCACTTATTTAAAAAAAGAAATATTAAAATTTGCGAAAAAAACAAATAAAAAAAGTAAAAAGAGTGCTTTCTATATTATTAATAAATTAAAGTGAGCATATTTAATATATTTATGATACTTTCTTTAACGCGAGTTGCCACATATTTTATTGGACAAAATTTTACGTTATACAATTTTGAATTTCAAGATTAAAATGTTGCGAAATGTTAAATATTCTTATATAAAAGAGGTTTATAGGTGAAGGTTACCACCTGAAACAGAGAAAGGTAACTAATAACGACTTTTTGTAATTAATGAGTATTTGTATTTGGCAAATTTAAAAGACTGTGAGCAGAATACATGCTCAATCAATAAATATATGCAGAAGAGATGCCATTTTTTTCTAATAATTTTAACGTTTGTTTGCTTATATAAATATTTAAGGAGGAAAATTGTAATAAGTAATATTTAGAAGTTTAAAAAGAAAAGTGACCACATAGTTGGTTAATGAGGTTGCCATCTAACTAAAATTAATAAAGCAAGTAAATATTAAATAATTACCATGGAAGCTAAGCTATTATTTTATATGATTAGCGTATATTATTAGAAAACTTTTGTTAAAAGGTTGCCACTTATTTCAAAAAAATACAATTAAAAAATTGGTGAAAATCTAAAAAAAAAGTATAAAATGTTGCTTTCTATATTATTAATAAATCAAATTATAATTTATAAATTAATAATTTTGACTGGAGTTGCCATATATTTTTCTTGCATAAAAATTTACCACGTACAATTTTTAAATTCGATTTAAAAGTGTTGTAAAATGTTAAATATTCTTATATAAAATATGTTTTTAGGTCAAGGTTGCCACTTTAAGCGGAAAAACGAAAATAAATAATGAGTACTTGTAAAAAAAGATAAAAAAATTGAAAGAAAGCTTAAAAAATTCCCATTATAAATTTATTATAATCTATAAATCTTAATTTTTTATTCACTTCACTGAATTTACAATGTTCTGCCTTAGTCAAGCATCACATTGCTCGAAAAAAAACAAAAAGTTTAGAAAACTTCAAACTTAACAAGGTAGCCGGTAACAATAGAAGCACTTGCCCTCACCAAATTTTCGCATACTTTGGGCATACACAAACTACTTTCAAGTACTTGCAAGTGGCGAAAAGAGTGTAACAAGCATGCCAACAATGTTTACAAAGTGCAACTAGTTTGGTAGGTAGAAAAAATTTCGCTTTTTGTTAGGAAACGAAGGACGAAGTGAAGAAAATTATAGAGAAGTTGAGAAATTATATTAAAAAAACTGTTGGATGTAAAATTTTTATAATTTATGTTGGCGTGTTTATTGAAAAAAAAATATTTTGTAACAAAAACTTTAATTTTAACATAAGAACCTAGATAGCAAAAATGTATTAATTTTGTAAAGTAAAGTTTGAGGTAGCTTTGTAAGCGTTTTATTTATGGCAAAGTAATATTTTTACTTTTTAAAGAGGTTCACAAAAAAAACATATTAAAAATATTGAGTTAAAGATATTAAAGCTCGATTTTGTGAAATTGCGCTTTGTAAGTACTCTTTCTTAGAACCATAACTTGCTTTAGAACTAACTGGAAATGAAACTTTAATGAGGCAGAATACACACAAAGGTATGATACTGTAGTAAAAGTACGTGTGCATTTTTACAACGACCAAATTTAAAGTTAAAAACGTGAAACGAGACTTATAAAGATTGTTTGAAAGTAATATAAAATATTCATCATACGCCATGGCGCCATAGTGAAACCAAATCTAATTGCTATAAGAAAGCAAATTTATTAAGTTTTACAACTACATTCTAAATATACTTGTTAATTTAAAATAAATATTTTTTACAATATTACTTCATTTAATGGATACTTTTAAAATTAATTATTATTTTATATACATATGTACTTAAGGGCTTTAATCGCTGCAGAAAGCAGGTTACTCAGCAGGATTGCTACTTAATATTTTTAGAAGTATTATCAAGCTTAAAAGCAATAAGTTTCACCAAGGGTAAACTAAATTTTTAATCCCGAAACTTTTCTTCACAATCCCGAAATTTCGGGATTTTGAAAAAACAATTTAATATTAATAGCATTTCTCATAAGCACATTTTTTCAATTAATTATATTTATTGTAATATTCTTTCATTTTTGGTATACCGAAAGCTCAAAACAGATCCATAAAGCTTTTTAAAAGAAGATATTTGATATTTTCCATATGTGTACCAGTGTTTTATCAGCATGGTTTTTACAAGTATTTTCAAGTTTAAAAGTAATAATTTTTACTAAGGGTAAACTAAATTTTTAATCCCGAGACTTTTCTTTATAATCCCGAAATTCCGGGATTTTGAAAAATACAATTTAATATTAGTTTAGCACTTCGCACAAACACATTTTTTTCAATAAAACCTTTTTAAAGGTTTTTTGTAATATTCTTATATTTTTTAAGTATGACCGAGTAATTTTTATTTAGCTCAAAACATTTATTAATCCATTAAGTTTGTTAAAAAAAGTATAATGGAGATATACTCGTATGGAGCGAAATGGAAATTCTTAAAAATTTCGGTGTATTTAAAATATATTTAGGTTTACAATCCAAGAACGTAAAAGGAATTTTAATTTCAGTGAAGGCAAAATATAGCCTGCCGCGAACTGCAACTTAAGTCCAAAAATCTCCTGAATATAAACATGCAGTGTTTATATAAAACGTCCAGTGGCGTTTTACCATTTAATTTACTCGCTGCCTGCCGACTTTGCAATGTCACACAGCCGGTTTTCAAGTAAATGAGATTTTCCAGCGGCACCCAGTGCGTTTAATGCGTGTCCAAAGGGCGTGTGACCCGGCTTGATGTTTCAGCAAATTTTCTGCTGACACGCATTTTCTAACTAATACGACGTGCGCCGTAGAGTTGAATGAAACGAGTCCATTTAAAGTTTTTGCAAGCTTTGTAAAAGTGTTTGAAAATAGCATTGCGTGAAATTCACCAAACGTGCATGCAATTTGTAGCGTAACTTTAGGCGCCACAACTTGGGCGTTGCGTTAAAGTAATAGATAGACGCTCCCAGCAGGAAGTGCGTGTTTTTAATTGAAACTTCAAAGCAAAAAATTAGTTTAGCATACGTTCAGGCGCTTAAATGGTGCACCCGTTTTCTTCGTACCCATCATGATTGAGTGATTTGTGATTTTTTGGTGTTAGTTTGCGTGACGCTGATTATGTGGTGTTAGCTGGGCTAATAAGGAAACACTTGTGAAAATGTGCATACTTTTAGGCGTAACTACTTTAATATAATAGTGGCAGCATAATATTTTTATGCTCACTGATTTTTTATACTCTTATGAATGCAACGGAAAGTTAAGAGTTGAGTACTCTTAGACCAGTTAAGAATCGCTTGGGTTAAGTGGTTATCTATAATTATTTTTCACAAAAGCAGGCAATGGCAAGTTTTAAGAATTACTGTATATAAATAAAGTGTTTCTCTGGAATATGTTATTTATTATTTGTAATTTATCAAATTTCAAAACCCCTTAGCTGAATAAAATATTGCATACTTTTCGGCTTCGAATAAAAACTTTTTTTTCAGATCTGTTTATCTCAACTTTATAAACTATTATTTGTTAGTAGAAATCTTGACAATTTTGTACACTCAAAACAATATTTGCTCATTGCGCCAAATATTATGCAAGCAAAAAACTAAGAGCTTGAACAAATCTGCGTAAGAGAGCTACTAATTTTACTAGTCGCCATGCATTTGCAGTTACCATTTCAAACACTTCTGTGTCTGATTTCAATGTAGTGCTAGAATAAATATTTAAGTACTATTAGTGTTCAATGTTGCATACTTACGAGCGCAAGTTTTTTTTTAATTTTTTTAACTTCAACTATTTTAGCACTGAAATTTGCATGCTTAATTGTACTGAACATAATAATAGCTGTTTGCGCTGCCAAAAGTATGCAAAACTAATTATAATATTGCTGATTCGGCAACAATAGCGGAAATGGCGGGAATTTCCCAATGGCAAATAACGTAGTTGCCTAAAGTATTAATTTGTGTTTGCTGGCAGCACCATTTCAAACTTCTCTAATGCTATTATTTGGCTATTAAAATATTTCGCAAGAGCGCTGCAAAGTATGCTATGAAATGCGGGAGTGCGGTGTGCGTATGAATTTGGTCATAATGTACATTATTTAACTTGACTTATGGTTTATTGCTTTGGAAATGTTTGTTACAAAATTAAAAAGTACACAGTTAAGAGCAAAACAGCTGATTTTAAAAATGTAATATTTAAATGGATCTGCTACCTCGTAAAATATTGCCTACATTTGGGTGCTTTTCGTAAGTAAAATTTAGTTCGATGTAAGTCTCGCAATAGGAGAGTTCATCAACTGTAT
Organism: Bactrocera neohumeralis; assembly: GCF_024586455.1. Taxonomy (NCBI): domain Eukaryota; kingdom Metazoa; phylum Arthropoda; class Insecta; order Diptera; family Tephritidae; genus Bactrocera; species Bactrocera neohumeralis. The sequence continues at coordinate 68,314,137 of NC_065922.1, forward strand.
GAAATCTACTCAGTATGTTCTATTTTATGTAATTTGTACTCGTAGAAGAGTCGAAATTTTTAACTAAAATGTGAAATTTTTAAGGACCTTTCTTCGCACTATACCATATAAATTTATATGTATACATTAGATAACAGGAAATATGCGGGAATCGCAATGCAATCACTTTAAATTTAGACATAAGCTGTTTTCAAATCATTTTCATCAATTATTATATTCAGCCTAATAGTATGCTTTAAAATATTTTTAATGTTTGAAATAACACGTAACTAAATCGATAACCTTCAATTGCAACAAATTTAGTTTAGAAAGTTAAATTTTAATAGAATAGCAACTCATATATCCTCTATTATTAAAATAATAACTGTCTTAAAAGCAAATATTCACATTTGCTTAGCAGCAGCAATGTAAACTAAGCTTTAAAAGAGATTTTGTAACATATGAAAGCATAGTTTTAGGTTTCAAGACAATAAAATATGCACATCACTGAGATTTTGTTATTAAAATTTTAAATTTCGTCGATTGTTCAAACAAGTGAGCTAAGCTGCTGACAGCTGCTGGTGTAAAACCAATGTTTATTTATTTTTGAGTTATACATTTCGGCTGATTTGCATTTATTTTTATGATTTGACATGCAAATCAGTAAATATCTATTAAAGAAGAAGAAAAAGTGTGATACATAAAGCATATGCAGCATTGTAACTGGTTTAAAAATATTAAAATTAATTTGAAACCAAAAAGTACGATTTTTGATGTATACATTTAGGCTGATTTGGATGTATTTTTAAGATTCGACTTGCAAATCAGTAAACACCAATTTTCAGTAATAGAAAACAAGCAGAAAAAGTGTGATGCATAAAATATATGTTTTGAAAACATTAAATATCATTTGAAGCCAAAAAGTAGGCTAGAGTATTGTAAAAAGTTATAAGACTTGTTGTACAGACCGAATAAGCTTGAAAACTTTGCTACGTACAAACAAAACTAATTAAAACTATTTTTTTCAGCAGCAACAGTTATGCTATTTTAAAACATTAATATTCATTTGAAGCTTTTATATTATTATTTTGTAAAAAGTTTAAGGCTTGTTGTACTTAACAATAAAATTTGTAGAAAAACTAAACTGATTAACTTATTTATGTGTAAATGAGCATATTGCGTTCAAAAAGTATGTAAGACATATGCACCCAATAAATTGTGCCTGAAAAACTATGCAACACTTTATGAGCTACAAGCTTGAAATGTGTATAAAATGTTTGATTAACAAGTTGCTGCTGAAATATTCACTATAAATTATATCTAACCATCTTTTTTCCCCTATAATAAATGTAGAAGCATACTTCGAGGCTAAACTTTCAAATATCACAACGTGCATTGAAACATTTCAACACTGTAAATACTTTGTATAAGCATATCTAACGGAAAAACAGCTGAAGTATTGCAGCGGCTGCTAAAGCGAGAAAATGTGTGAAATTCAGCCAAAATTGTGGTATAAGAGGGTGTGTGAGAGCGCTAATGTGGGTGCGGCATCAACGTTAAATAAACAACTTTCGCTTTTTATTGCTAAACCAAATGCGAAAATAATTTTTTTTTTTATTTTAGGAGCGGAAATTTTTTTGCGTAGCACTAAAGCATTATTTTTTAGTGCAGGTGGAAGTTTTAATAAATTTCTGAAATTTTGGTGGCAACGCTAGTTTGATAGTTGGCGGTTACGATCTCATGACTATAAAACGATATTGGTATTTAACATCGCTTAAGGAATAGTAAAAAGTACAAAACTGATTCGAACGTGCTTAAATGAAAGCGCGCTTTTAGGGGTTATACATAAAATATAAAAACTTGACACGCACACTTGTGCAAAAAGGCGTAAAACTAGTTATATGACCGCAACGTTGAGGGTAAATAGTGGATGTATCGTAAAAGATACGGGGCGAACGTGAGATGAGCTTTAATTTTTGTTACGATTTTCGGGTACTTTTATGCAGTTATTGGTTAAAAGTTAAAAATATTAAAAAAAAATTAATTTGATTTAATTAATTTAAATTTAATTTTTTTAATTTATTAATTTTAAATTAAAATTATGTATTAATTTAAATTTTTAAATTAATTAATTAATTTAATTATTTAATTTTTTTTTTAAATTAATTAATTAAATTAATTTTGAATTAAAGTTAATTACGAAAGAGAAATAATTTAAAATTAAATTTAAGAAAACAAAAAAATTTAATTAATTTTCAACAAACGCAAATTTTATTTTTAAGTAATTAAATTTTTTTAAATTAATTTAAATATTTTAATTTTATTAAACTTAATTTTAAATCAATTAATTTCTCACGCATTTAAAAAAATTAAATTAGCTTTAAATTAAAAATTAATTAATTAAAAAAATAAATAATTTTATAACAAATTTGTGTACTTTAATTAAAAATGAATTTAATTGAAAAATAAATAATTTTAAATTAAGCGTTAACAATTAAAAAATTAAATTAATTTTTAATTAAAGTCAACAAATTTAATTAAAAATTATTTAAATTTTTTCAATTAATTTAATTTTTGTTTCTTTAAACTTAATTTAAATTAGTTCATTTCTTTCTCTCTTAAAATAAATAATTTAAAATTAGTTTTAAGCTACTACAAATCCTTCTTTTTCAAATTTGTGTTCTTTAAGTCAAGCGTTGGGCAATAACGCATTTTAAGTACCCACCGACGCGTTGCCCTTTCAAAAAGGATCATAACTTTTTAGGACATTTTAAAGACAAGAGAAAGCACGAAGAATTCATGTTCTTTCAGCATAAATTTTTATTTTAACTTTTATACTTTATGTATTTTTAAATTTTTTCTACTTTTCTTCATATATGGTGTAATAACTACAACAACCATAGTAACCAACAACAACAAAAGTTGATTGTCACAAACGCAGAACATCTCAAGGTTTACGCACCATTACATTTTACTGAAGTCACACTGATACAACGTGTACTGTGCTACCAATGTGTCATGGCAGCTGTGGCGTATACGTAACATTTGTTCCATGCAAGCAAGTCGTTGCGGTGTGGTGGCGGCGACTTGGCAAGGCGGGTGACAACTTCAAGTGAGCGTGTGAGTGCGGTTGTAACGGTATGCGTGTATGTGCATTGTAAGTATATATATATATATGTTGTAAGTATATACACACACACAAATTGAAATTAAAGTCATATAAGTTAAATGTAGCCAAGTAACAATAAAATGTAGCAGCACAGTCTATTTGGTAAGACCTATCGGTTGTTATTGTGTTTCGCACGGAAATTGTTGTAGCTTTTAATCAAGAGAAGTGGAAATCGTGGAAGCAGATAAATCAAATGAAATTGATAGGTGAGGTTAAATTAAAGGATTTCACTCTTTTCTGCCTCGTTTTACTTCCTAAAGGAACAGTGTCCTTTAGCGAAAGTGCGTGTGATAAAATTAACTTTATTCTTGTGGATGTTCAGTAATGAAGCAAATTATAGTGTATATACTGGGGGGAAAGAAAAGTATTTTCGACAATACATAAGTAATATGCTATACATTTGCGCTCAGCCCCTTTCGTCGGGAAAGAAGAGTTACTGGTCATAGCAAAGAAAATCAAAGACATTAAAGCGTCAGGAAAGAATATTCAACAGAGCCCTGAAGGAAGCTATAAGTTCAAAATCTCAACTGTTCGCTAAAGTGTACAACGCTTGTATTGTTCTCCGATTCGTGGAAAGTACCGTGTTTGGGTCTCCTTCCAAAACCAAAGAAACATAACAATGATTTTTGGTACGGACGAAGTCGCCAAGAGCTTATCTATCTCGAGTGGCGTACGCCAAGGCTCACTATTAGGCCAATTATTGTGGAGTCTCACATATGACGGGGTGCTAAGAAGACAGACTATTTCTTTATGATTCAGCATGTCAATTTGAAAAAAAAGATAAAGCTCAATTAATAGATGGGATAAAGTTGCCACAAAAGTCTAAAGAAACTCAAAATTCAATACCAGTGTACTATAAAATAATTTTCTGATAATATTTGCAATGTTTTTATACAATTAAATTTTAATCAATATTCATTCCAGTTCAAAATCGTTCCGTTCCATTTTAACTCGTTTCTTTGATATTCTTCATTCTTTAATTTTTTTTCACATACGCATTTCTTATATATATTTTTGTTTCTGTCGTCTATATACTTTTGCTTGTTTAATTAAAAGTAGGAAAAGGGTTGCCAAAAAAGAATAAATTCATATGAAATAATCTGAAATAGAAGCTCAAAACTGATCATTTTATTATGTATAATGTATTAAGCTATATACAATTAATTTTTTATACATTTCATTCCAAATCGTTCCGTTCCATTTTAATATATTCTGTTTCATTCTATATCATTTCAATACTTTTAATTTTTTAAACGTTTCATTCCAAATCGTTCCGTTACATTTTATCAAATTCTGTTTCACTCCATTTCGTTTCATTTCAATACTTTTAATTTTTTAACGTTTCATTCCAAATCGTTCCGTTACATTTTATCAAATTCCGTTTCATTCCATTTCGTTTCATTTCAATACTTTTAATTTTTTATACCATTCATTCCAAACCGTTCCGTTCCATTTTAATATATTCCGTTTCATTCCATATCGTTTCATTTCATTACTTTGCATTCCACTTTTTTACATTTCAATTTAATTTTTTTTTGCTTTTTTTGTTGCTTACAAACTTTTATGAGTAGCATTCACAAGTAAATAAATAAACATTAAGAATGTTACTCATACGCCGTGTGATACCTTAATGTGGAAGCAGTCTTAAAAGACAAGAAAATTTAGCAAATTATATAAAAATCTGAAAACCTCATAGGGGATACGGAAATAAAGTTAAAAGCTTACAAAAGTAATGAATCTTTCCATTTCAATCAAGAAAAATCTAAGAATTTGCAGTTACTCATACGCCATGACGCACCTTATTCACGCCTTTCGCGCCATGACCTGTCGAAGCAAACTATTTCTAAGCAAATTTTCCACACAAAACTTGTTACGGCAGCCAACAAATAGTACATACAAGTATATGTGAAAACTTATAAGGCCGGCTTGTGGTGGCGCAAGTTTATTTAAAAGAAATAAGAAAGTCAATACCGCAGTATATAACAGCTATGCGGCAATATACTTGTAGCTAAGTGAAGAAAGATATACCAAACTTTGCTACGCAGCAAAACTTCTTGAAACTTAACTAAACTATGCTAAGGTTAGCACAACTTAGCGCTAAGCTGCTACAAAAGTGGCCAGTTACAATGCAAAATTTATGTAGTTGTGATGCTTTCAATGCTAGACTGCAAGCACTTAACTATACATACGTGCTTGTATGTGTAAATGCAGGTAAGTAAGAATAACTGTATTGATTTTCAATTTTCCTTAATGCTCTTATGTGAAAACGCACACAAGATAGCCAATAAGGTGCTTTTGCTTGCCAGGTAAACTTATACTTGCATGTGTGTGTGCTGAGAGAATATGTAAATATGTGTAAAATATATACATGTTTGTGTCAGTGTGCGGGAAATTATATGTAAATATGTGTAAAATATATGCATGTGTGTGTCAAGTAGCTATATGGCGCTTTGGCAAACAAATCAACTTGTCACTCGCTCGCTTATGTGCTCGTAATGCAATTTTACGACTATATATTGGTTATTCTTGTAGTCATTATCCTTTAATATAACACACACACACATATATGCATGTCAATAAAATTTTATTTCCTTCTATACAAATATATAGAATATACTGCTAATGCGTGTTGTTGGCAAGCAAACACGCACAAAAGCGGCGTGTGTGGGGGGTTGCTTTTGTAAATGGGGAGACTAAGGTTTGTTAGCATGCTGTTGTGCATGTATTGGTTTTTTACTTAATTGACTTGTATGTATGTATGTTTGCATGACGTCTAACAGTACTTTTGTGGCTGATGACAAATGTAAATTACTGTAGTGGTTAAAGCGTAATCGATAAGTGGGTAACAAAGTGGGCGAACATGAATGAACACAAAAGTTTGCTGCCGAGAAGTAAAAAAAGTTTCGATATGTGGGTGTGTGGGTGTGTGTGAGAGTATGAGTAGTTCTTGATAAACTACATATCGTCACCTAAAATGCAAAATAACGTAACATCACTTTTAGTAACTTTACACACGAAGGAAAAACGCTATAATAGAAACTACTCATATTGAAAAAAATATTGAGTTTTGGCTATAAAATGGTTATATGTAGGTTATATGTTGGTTATATTTGACAGTGGCAGCTGAAGATTTTATGCTTCATATATGAAATATGATGTAAGAAATCGTAAGCAATAAAAAAACTCTATTTCGATTTTTTTGATGTTACGTTGTTTTGTATTTTAGGTCATAATATGTATTTCATTAAAAAAAAAAATCAAAAAAATATGTATAAAACTCTATATTACTCGCCTAGCGAGGTAGTGCGCTGGGTTTGGGACCCGCCACTTAGAAACCACTTCCAATGAAAAAGAAACAACAGTCTATTCATCCGAGACCCCACTTTACTATGATTTACGGACGAACACCTGGAATGTTCGGTCTCAGTCGATGGAACGAGGAAGTGTACGAGATATTCAACGACATCGAAATAGTTCTACGAATTAAGAGACAGCGGCTACGCTGGCTAGGTCATGTTGTCGGGATGGAAGAGAACACTTGAGCTTTGAGAGTATTCGACGCAGTACCCGCCGGGAGAAGCAGAGGAAGATGCACAATAAAGAAGAATACTTTATACTTCACGAAATTATTACGTTAAGAAAAAACGTGTTTTCTTTCTAATGTTTCCCATACTATTTTTCATTTATTATAATATATAACATAATATTCAGTTAAAAAACTTTCTGCATAAAAGTTTGTTTGCTACATACTTGTATTAGTCATTATTCGCCAGATTAACGGCTTATAGTTGATAAAGTGCCCAAGGAGGAACATTTCAATTATCGAATTTATTATACTTTGCACAAACTTTATGTTTATTCATAACCAGCAACAATGAAGATGAATTGCCGAAAGAAGTTATTAAGCCAAACAGCTATATAGATTTAGAAATTGAATATGAAGATATGCGCATACTAGCGTATAAGGAGTTGGTAATACTGGTATATACTATAACACATATATGTATATGTATATGTATATGTTAAAAGCGTCATTTGGGTATGATTTAGTTATTGAAAGACAGATTATCGAAGTTATTGGCGGCCAGCTCGATAAGTTGCTTTCAGGTGTGAGATAAAAAGCTTAGCAGCTCATGCAAGTCATTGGCAGTCCTGTAAGAGTGTTCACATTATGAAATATTTATGTTGAGAAATGCATACAGGTGAGTTCTTTCTTATGTATGCTGGCCCTTACTAGGCAGTAACTCACACCTAAACTATCAAAGTTGTTTGCTGAATCATATGCGTAGTTATAATTACTTTTAAGGCATGCCTAGTGTGAAATTTTTAATCGATATCTGAACGATTTTATTTTTTCAATATTTTTAATTTTTTTTTTTTTTGATAAATAACATACTAAAATTTCAAATTGATGTTTCAAATAGTTTTTGAATTAAAGTCTTCTAAATTAAAAAGTCTTCTCAATTAAAAAAAAAATTTTTTAAATAGATTTTCGACAGACCAAAAATTTAGATTGAAACTGAACTTAAAAAAATAAAACGCCACTATTTTGCCCGTTTTTGATTTTTTCTACCATATATTCATTTTATGAACAATATCTGCTAGTAAAGAACTGTGTTATTAGGTTTCGTTCTCGCAGAAGGCCGGAAGCAGTGGACAAGCGAGTTTTTAGCGTCGTCGGAGATCGTGCTCAAAAAAAAAAAGTTTTTTTTTTTAAACTTGCTAAGTATTCTTAAAATATGTATAAATAGATCTTTTGGCCCTTAAAAGTTTGAGGCAGCTATTATACGTATAGCAGTTTAGTTCTTTTAGTTCCCAGAAATCGACTTTTCTGGGCTGCCTAATTGGGTGTTGCTTTTAGTGCGGACAAGTTATATAACGCTATTATAAAACGTATAGTAAAATGCGTTTAGTATCTGTTTTTGGAATCTAGTGAAGTTGCTAAGTTGGGTATAACAGAAAATATCTACATTTCGGGTGCACGCAGTAACAACGCTTAATTGTTCGAAGATCACAAAGGTGGAAAAAGATATGTACGAAAATAAAGAAGAGAGAGGACTTTCTTTTAAAGCAATTTAGCTTAGGGTAGGGAGTAGAAAACAAAAAGACAATTTGGTTAGTAAAATATTTGAGTTCATTTCAAATTTTGAAAAAAGGATAAGGTTTGAGGGCATTCAACTGGATATTAAGTACATTACAAATACTTCATTTATGACCCCGTATTCATATAGAAAGCAGCAAACCACTATAATATGGGTCGAAGCTCCCAATAAAATTGACAACTTCCTTAGCAGAAGTGAGTCTTGGTAAAAATCCAGATCTTTCACTCTTTATAGAAGCTCAATAGAGCTTTAAGGCTGTTGGTTAGAGCTTTAAAAGCTATTTTTCTTAATATTTTTAGTGGCCTGGTATGCAATATAAGTTAATATATTTCTTTTTATAAGTCATTCATGTCGCTGTAAACAAAAATAACACGTATTTTCAAGTTCTAAATATAGTTTACTATGCTCAAAAAATAAATTTAAGGCGGTTCAGTGGCGCTTCTTTGGATAAAAGTCTTAAATATCTGTGCTTTGATATAGACTGATTTTACTTGACGAAATCATGAATGGAGTACAATCAAAGAAAAAACAAGAAAAAATGTTAACTTCGGTTGCACCGAAGCTAAATACCCTTCACGGGTGCATTTCTGTTAGTAACTATGTGTTCAGTTTGTATGGCAGCTATATGCTATAGTTAAACGATCTGAACAATTTCTTCGGAGATTACATTGTTGCCTTAGGAAATAATCTATACCAAATTTCGTGAATATATCTTGTCAAATGTGAAAATTTTCCATACAAGAACTTGATTCCAATCATTCAGTTTGTATGGCAGCTATATACTATAGTGAGCCAATCTAAACAATTTCTTCTGATATTATATTATTTCTATAAACAATAACTCATACCAAATTTCGTTAAGATATATCGTCAAATGAGGAAGTTTCCCATGCAAGCATTTGATTCCGATCATTCAGTTTGTATGGCAGCTATATGCTATAGTAATCCGATCTAAACAATTTCTTCGGAGATTACATTGTTGCCTTAGAAAATAATCTATGCCAAATTTCGTGAATATATCTTGTCAAATGTGAAAGTTTTCCATACAAAACTTGATTCCAATCATTCAGTTTGTATGGCAGCTACAAGCTATAGTTAACCGATCTGAACAATTTCTTCGGAGATTACATTGTTGTCTTAGAAAATAACGTGTGCCAACTTTTGTGAAGATACATTGTGAAATGTGAAAGTTTTCCATACAAGAACTTGATTCTGATCGTTCAGTTTGTATGGCAGCTATATGTTATAGTGGTTCGATATCGGCAGTTCCGACAAATGAGCAGCTTCTTGAAGAGGAAATGACGTTTGCAAAATTTCAAAACTATATCATAAAAACTGAGGGACTAGTTCGTATATATACAGATGGACGGACGGACAGACGGATAGACAGACAAACGGACCAGGCTAAATCGACTCAGTTCAATATACTGATCATTTATATATATGATTTATAGGGTCTCCGACGCTTCTTTCTGGGTGTTACAAACTTCGTGACAAACTTAATATACCCTGTTCAGGGTATAAAAATATGCTAAATCACCCTCGAACGATTTTATCTATTTTATATCTAATTAAATGTTTTCTGGGCTTGACTATGGTACCGAAAATGCTTATATGTATTACGAGTATGGGGTCTAAGGGAAGTGTTGAAAGTGTAACTGTTTTTTTGGAAAGTCGACAATTTGTAAACATTAATTTAAGTGTACACAACACCTTGAATAACGCTTAATCAGCGCAAAAATTGCATAATAGCTGTGAAATCACTTAATGGCCGCTTCACAACTGACAACTGATTTGCTGACAGCAGTTAACTGCCGCAATTTTTCTGCTTGTCAGCATAAAGAGATCACTAGAAGGTGGCTTTGTGCAAATATATGCTCCTAGCAGGCTTTGTAAACGATTTAGACATCAACTGTTGCATATGCATGAGCGCTTAAACCCATCTAACCGACGGTGACATATGAAAATGATACAAAGAAGACACACTTACACTGAGACTCACAAACTCAATGGCATATTATTCTTTGTGACACAAGCAAGCACGAGCATTCACGCACGCAACTAAACATATACATATGTAAGCATTTGAGTGCAAATTTTTTAATGTACGCAATCATTCCGCATCGCTGCACGTCGTTTGACATTCCACAGAATTGCACTAATGTTGCCATTTAATGTTACAGATGGGAAAAGAGTAAAGAAAATAAGCATAACTAGAAAGAAATGCAAAATGCGCACAAGCATTTGTGCTGATAAAGCGCTCACACGTAGCGAAGAAGCACTTGAGCAGCTGTTGTACGTGGCGTATGAGTGACATTGATTCGCATAAGTGATAACTACGCTTTATGTTTTTATATATGTATGTGTGTGCATGTGGCTGCAGCTGTGGGAACTCTATATTGATTGCTACAAATGCAGCAATCATGTAAAGTGTTGTGGTAGGCTTCGTAGTTGTAGGTATTGATTTCATATGTCAGCAGTAGTTGCATATTAAATGTTGCGTATACGCACCAGTGGTATGAAAAGCGAAGTTAAAGGTTTTTTGTGTAAATAATTTGTTGCAGCGCGTAAATTTAGATGTTTTTGTTAGTTTAGTAACTTTGACTTTAACTTTATTTGTAAACTTAACTTAAACTAAAATTTAAACTTAACTTATACTTAACTTAAACTTAAACTTATAATAAAACTTCAACTTAAATTTAAACTCAACCCTTTACTTAACTTCAACTTTACCTTGAACTTAACTTCAACTTAACCTTAAACTTAACTTCAACTCAACCTTAAACTTAACTATAACCGTAACTTTTAGCTTAAACTTTTATCTTCATTGTAAAACACCTTACTTCTTATGGTAGTTAATTCCAGTTTACACTTTAACTTTTAGCCGTAACCTAAACTCAGCCTTAACTTAAATTGTAAGCGTAACTTATGAGTTACTAGCCATCTTGATTACATATTGTCATTTCTTTGTTACTACTTTAACTGTAAACTTAGTCGTAAACATAACTTTAAACTTAAGCATAACTTAATGTGACCTTTATTGTAAAAGTAATAGTTGAATTTTATCTTAACTATTATCCAGCTTGATTATTAGTACTAGTATATCCTATATAAATGTAACAGTAACATAACTAAAAAGTAAGGTTTAATTTGAATTTAATATTTATTTTAACTTCATTGTTTACTTACTATCTTTATGCTCAGCTTAAACTTAACCTCTACTTTAAAGTTTATTACTACTACTTACTTTATACCAAAGCGTAAACTTAACTTTTAACTTAGCCTTAACCATGACCATAAGCGGAAATGTAAATTTCGTCATTATTACGCCAATTTCAATGATAAATGAAATTTTAAGCGCAACCTTAAACTTAACTTTGTTACTTAACTTAGACTTAACGTTAACTTTAACCGTAATTGTATCAGTTTCCATAAGTTTTCACTTTGATAACGTAAATTTTAAGTTAAGTAGCAACTTAAACTTAACTTAAACCTTAAATTGGAAATTAACATAAACTTAACGTTAACCTTAGCCGTAATTGTAACAATTTTCATAAGCTTTCATTTCGATAACATAAATTTTAATAATTAGTAGCAACTTAAACTTAACTTAAACCTTAAATTGGAAATTAACATAAACTTAACGTTAACCTTAGCCGTAATTGTAATAGTCTTCATAAACCTTCATTTCGATAACATAAATATAAATAATTAGTAGCAACTTAAACTTAACTTAAACCTTAAATTGGAAATTTACGTAAACTTAACCTTAACCTTAGCCGTAATGGTAACAATTTTTATAAGCTTTCATTTCGATAACATAAATTTCAATAATTAGTAGCAACTTAAACTTAACCTTAAAATAGCAAATTTACGTAAACTTAACGTAAACCTTTACCGCAAATTTACGAGTTTCCATAAGCTTTCATTTCGATAACATAAATATAAATAATTAGTAGCAACTTAAACTGAACTTAAACCTTAAAACTGACCTTAACTTAACTTAAACTTTAATTGTGAAATTAAGATTTTTGAACATTTTGAGCATTTTTCTTTATTTTAAGCACTGTTGTAGTACAAAGATAGAGAATCATGGTGTCCATGTTGGAAATATTCCAAATGAGTGTTTTGTCAATGTAACTCTTTGTTGACTAAAATGCAGTTTGAAAAATCCAGAGAAGAATGACAGAGTCTAGCCTTCGCGTTTACAATTTCCTCATTGATTATTTGAAGTGTTTGACATATTGAATAAAAATTTAACGAAACAACGAAGAGGAAGAACGATTGGCGCGCTGTTGTAAACTCGGATATATCCGCGTAAGCAGTGTATCCCCAATAAAGAAGAAGAAGATAGAGGATAATGGAGGCAAGTTTGTGATTACGGAAGATCAGAGTATGGATCTATAATCAGCCTGCTCATAAGTTGATGAATATCGTTCGCACCTCACACAAAATGGTTCAGGAATGGAGGCTTAAGCAGAATTGAGTTAGAAGTATAACAAGAGAGAAGTGAACTCAGTTAAATAGCGGAAAGTCGGAGATATTATTGGTAAAAGATATGTCTTTTGTAACCTTCCTTAGGAACTTTTTGGCTTATGTGGCTGTCAGCTGGATAAAAAATTTTTGAAACAGAATTATCGTTAGTAGGATTCAAATGTCCTATTATCGACATGAAAGACTGCTTAAAAAGCTTAAGTGTAGCCGTAGTGTACTTTTGTGTAGGAAGCGGCTAGCTTGTAGAGAGTAAAGACGATTGAAAATCTACAAGTAAGCCCTACTTTAGAAAAGAAGCAAAATAAGAATCACTTTCTTTGCATCTATCTCTATTTTGCTTTAGTTAGTAACCACTGAATTCAAATATTGATGAAAAACTCAAAACATACAACAAACCAATGCGACAAATGAAGACAACACTTTGTTTTGTGTTGTTGTATTTCAATCTACTAAACATAATTAAAAACTTCTGTGTCACTGAAAATGAAAAAATGTCACAAAATAGCGAAAGAACGAAATTTTTCACAGAGATAAGAGCAAGCAATATTAAAACTTAGCGTAGGGAAAAACATTAGCGTGCAAGTAAAACTACTTGTGCACCAATAATAAAACAAACAATGTAGAACGAAATAAAGTTCGCAACTAGCTGGCAACAACGAATGGCAAGGAGAAAACATTGAAAACAACAAGAGCCACGAAAGCAAACAAGCCGCAATCGACAGGTAACAGACACGTCACTGCCGACCTTCGCCGCCAGCTGTTCACAGCTGTTTAAAATGCAAGAAAGAGTTTGGTGGAAAGAGTGCGTGAGCGTGGAGCGCTTCAAGCGCACAGGTTATATGGCAGCAATGCAATTACCCATACGCTGTATATATTTAAAACACTACCAACAGGCGAGCGTCACAATGTCATGCAGACAGCCAGCTAATGATGAGTTCGGTGATGAGGAAGGCACGGCTTTAAGGCTGCAGTAACTAACATGCAAGCGTGCAGGCGGGTTTATATGCAAGAAAGCATTGTGCATGCCACACATTTGCGATTGCTGATTGTTGCATTTTCTCATTTCTCCAGTTTGGCGTAAGAACTTCGTGAGTTTAATTGTGACTCGCACGTCTGGCACAGCGCAGCGCTTCTACACGTCACGCTGCACAATCTCGTATGCAGTTGGAATGCAGGAATTTGTGTAATGGAATGCCAAGCGGTGTAGAAAAACTTAGAATGTATACAATGTAAAATTGAGTGGGTTACAGGTGGATATTGCAAGTGTGAGATATTTTTAATAATAACTAGAGGACCCGTCCACGCTTCACTGTGGCTGATACATAGATAATACTACTACTACTATCTATATGATTTCTATAAGTTGGATTATAATTATTAGTTCATGAAATATAGCATTTTTGTGAAGCAACTTGTGTTAGTTTACAAAAAAATGGATCATAAATCATCGTGTGTTAACAAAGCATTGCCTTTTGGGGGAAACTACTGTTGAATTTGGGCTCAGGGACATCCACCGTTGAAATATATTTACTAAGCTGGAAACAGGCGATTCGAGCACCGAGGATAATGATGCTCTAAAGATTCGAAAACTATGTGCAGAGTGGGTGCCTCGCAAGTTCATAGTCCCAAAAAAAGAAAAACAATGAATAACTGATTCTGAGAAGTGTTTGAGCGCTCTTTAATCGTAATAAAACAGAATTTTTGCGTCGGTGTGTGACAGTAGAAACATCATATCCCACTGGAGTCCAATCGACTGACATTCTAGTGGACTGCACATGATGAACCGGTTCTCAAGGTAATGACATCAGTCTTTTGGGATGCACGTGGTATAATACATACTCAACGACTGATTACTGAGCCAGTTATAATCTATTTCACTGCCTATTTGGTTGCAGTTCTTTTCTACTATTCCAAATACTTAGCAATTGTATTATTTTTGAGGAAGAATCTGTTTAAAATTGTACGCATATATTCAAATGATTCCTACAAACATGAATTTTCAACAAATGCTTATTATTTGAAATAAAATTTTGTATTTATGAGTTGTATTAAATTTTGACATAAAAAGATAAAAGGTATCCTATGTCCTTACCTGGTTCTAAGCTACCTCTCCACCAATTTTCAGCCAAATCGGTTCAGCCGTTCTTGAGTTATAAATGGTGTAACTAACACAACTTTCTTTTATATATATAGATTTTACTAATTACTAAATTAAGACTCTGTCTGAAAATATAGTCTATTAGAAAATATAAGAGATCAGGCATCGAATGAAGGCCTCGAATAACAGTAGTGAACAATTCTAACCATGCCGACGGCGACATTGGGTTTTAACTTGTATATATTTGTGACTTTGATTAGGAAGCTCATATCGATGACCAAGATTTAGTGCCAGTTTTTATTTTATAATAACTCAAAGCACAGTAGATTATTCTAAAAAAGTATAGTACTTAGCTCCAATGGGTTTAAGTGAGACAATACTTCTATGTAGACTTCTAGTTCTTTCTCAGTGCGAATTATTATTTTATGGAATGAACAGGCGACGTATAGTATTTTTCTTTATGAAAAATTGCATATCTAAAACAAATTTTCAAGATGTTTATAGTGTTATAAAGTCATCATGATCTTTCAATTCGATCTCTGTAGGATCCAAGTAGGATCCTCATAGTAATAGTAGGATCTTCTTAGTAATTGTAGAATCTTCTTAGTAATACTATTATCTTCTTAGCCTTATATCATTTCGTTTATAGGAAGTCTTATCGACTTCGCTGTTTTCAATTTTAAATCGAAAACTTCATAACTGACAGTCGATATCTGCCAAGAAAGAGTATTTAGGACAAAAAATAAAAATTCTTACGAAATATTTAGTCAATTACTTTCACTTGTTTAGTTTCTAATATGAGACCAACTAAACGTTCAACTCTCGTAGCTTGACTAAAAAACTTCTTCTCTGCAGTTGCTATGCACTTCAGCAAACCGCTCACAAATCCCGCAGTTTAACTAAAAGCTACTTTATGTCATCAATTTTGTCGATATTTCCACAAAACTCAACAAGTTTTTTCCCATAAAACTGAACATGCATATAATCAAAGTTTTAGACAGCATTACTTTATGCTCGATTTTCCGCCTTCCTCCATTTTCTTATTATTTTCTTCTCTTTCCTATTTTTCCCTCCATCGCTGCTTATTTGTTCGAACTCAACAGTTGCAATTTGCTTTGTTTCAAGTGTGTGCAGTTATTTTTGTTCGATGTTATCTTCAAGTACAGACAAAATAAAAAAAGGAAAGAGGAAAAAGATAGCTAGATGAGGAAAAATCTCGAGGTAACTTCAAGTGTCTGCATTGTTCAAAGTTTTATGAATAAGTAGAAGTGCTGCCAACAATTACAAAGAAAGTGGAACCCGCAAATCAGGTGGCAGAGCGTTGGCGCTGGAAAGACAGTCGCAAGTGGTCGTCGCAGGAAATTGAAAATGAATGACAAAAGTGAGTTGTCGCTTGGCATCAGTGTCAGCGCTAAGAAATCCACATTTTATCGTTTGCGTGCATAACAGACTCTTTACCACAAACTCAGCAAATTTGCATGGCTCAGCAGCAGTTAAGATGTGACTTTGCATTTGCAACAAATTAAGTATGGAAAATAAGCGCCTTGGAGTACAGGGTGATTCTAATACAAACATATTTTTGGAAGGCTGACTGTGCTTGGTCTCAGAAAATTTTCTGCGGTAACAAAACTTGGTGAAAACATGTTATCTGCCTAGAGAACCGATTGGTCTTGAAACAAATTCGTAAATGCAGTCGAAGCTTCTTTGCTTTTTCAAAACCCTGTGAATTAAGAGTCCCAATAGTTTTTTTTTACAAAGGTGTCATTATTCAGCATTTGGAAACGATTTTAGTGAAGATCCATTCCGAGTTTGGACAATAATAAACCTAATATTAGTAATACTTTTATATGAACTATATATATATATATTTATATCATCTCTCTTTGCGTGCATTTATTCTAAGTAGGACACGTTATATAATTTTAAAAATAAATGCAGTTGACTAAGACGATTACTTGACTGCCAACAGCGACGTCTTAAAAACTTAAGCTCTAAAAGAAGGGCAATGGAGACTGATTAGAATTTGAAAACAACAACAATTGATTTTGTTGTAAATATAAAATTTCTATAAAATATAACAAATGAGGAAGTGTTGAGAAGCGTTTGCTGAAGTGGAGAAAATATGAGAAAAGCATGAAGCGAAGTGTACTAAGAAAAAAACTTATTTAAGATTATTAAATGAAGGAGTAAAAAAAAAAAATAGGATTAGATGAGAAAATATACAAGAGAGAAATCATGGTAGAAAGTGGCAAAAAAGTAGTTTTTGTTTGAAGAAGGAAAACAGAAAATAGTAACAAATTAAAAAAAAAAAATTAGCAAAAGACTGGAGAAGAAAAAAAGCAATTATTTTACAGAAGGCAAGGAAGAGTAGATAATTCCTTATTTTATTCAAAAATATAAAAAGAATGCAGTTACTAAAATGTCAATATTATGAGCAACAGAGCAAAAAAAGTAGTAGGCAAATGTGGTAAAGGTACAATTTGATTAAATTCTGGAACATATTTAGTAAAAAAAATTATTCTGAATTGAATGGAAGACAGCAGACACTTTATAAAATGTGAACATTATTAGAGACAAATTGAACATTGTGTGGAACGTAGTTTTATAAGGCAGCAGATATTGGTAAAAAGGTAGTATTATGCCGAAAAAGAGATAGCAAAATTTAGTAGTATTACGCAGGCACCATAGAAATATATATGAATAAAATTGTAAAATGGCGGTAAATTAAATGAAATAAGCGCGAAAAAATACGGCATATGAAGGAGGCAACAGAAAAGCAAGTTAAAAATGAGATATATTATAAAAATTAGTAGTTTTTGCTTTAAAAAGTATTTTATAATGTATAAAAGGCGGTAGATGCAGTTTCAGAAAGATCCAGAAGAGTAATACATTGTGATTTGGTAATAGTTTTTCAAATAAAATAGACAGAAATAGAGTTGAAAGTGGTAGAAAAGGTAATAGAAATGAGAAAATCGGCAGCAGAAACGGAAAAAATATTTAATAACAGTTTAAATGAGAAGGAAATGTGTGTGTGTGAAGGCGATAAACAGTGAAAAAATAAAATAATAGTAATAGATATTAAACATATGTGGAACGTATTTAAAAATCGTAGTAAAAAATTATAAAAAAAGGTAGTATAACGTCAAAAAAGATTATCTAGCAAAATTTTAGAAAAAGCTTAACAAACTATCGAATTGTATTTTGAACACATTTACAAAATGCTTAAAAAGTAATAAAAGTTGCAAAAAAAAAAATTGCTAGCAGAGTCTGGAGGACTTTCTGAAAAAAGTTTAAAGAATAAACTTGTGGAATGTATTTTCGAAAACAGGTAAAAATGATATACAATGTTTATAGTGTAAAAATGAATTTAGCAGAGTCTTGCAAATTAAAAATAAAGCATAACGAAGTAAACTCTTAAATAGTATATAGAATGTATTAAAAAAAATTGGAAAATTTTAGAAAAAGTAAAAAAACTATTAAACAGTATGTGGAACGTATTTAAAAAAAAAAACTAAAAATGCTATATAATATTAAAAAATAATTTTTATACATAAGCTACCTAGCAAAGGCTTTTCAATTTTCCGAATAAGTTTAACGTAATAAACCATCAATTAAAGTGTGGAATGTAGGTTCAAAAACTCTTCAGAATGTTAGAAAACTATCTAGAATAGTCTTGCAAATTTCTGAAAAAATGTTTATTGAAATAAATCATCAGATGATGTGTGGAACGTATTTAAAAATTTAAAAAAATATTACATGACATTAAAAACACTAGCAGACTTTAGCAAATATAAAAATAATAATGAAATAAATAGCATGTGGAACATAATTAAAAAAAGTAACAAATGTTCCACATTTTTGAAAGATTATTTAGCAGAGTCTTGCAAGTTTTTATAAAATATGTTTATTGAAATAAATCATCAGATGATGTGTGGAACGTATTTAAAAATTTAAAAAAATATTACATGGCATTAAAAACACTAGCAGACTTTAGCAAATATAAAAATAATAATGAAATAAATAGCATGTGGAACATAATTAAAGAAAAGTAACAAATGTTACACATTTTTTGAAAGATTATTTAGCAGAGTCTTGCAAGTTTTTATAAAATATGTTTAATGAATTATTTAGAAAAATTAAAACAAAATGTGGAATGTATTTTAAAATATATTCAATTATTACAAAATATTAAAAAAAAACTATTTAGTAGACTATCAGATAATATGTGGAACTTATAAAAAAAATTTAAAAATGTTACATGAATTAAAAAAAAAACTAGTAAGCTTTAGCAAAGTGAAAAAAAACTAATGAAATTAACAGCACGTGGAACGTATTTTCAAAAAAAGTTATAAATGTTGCATAATGTAGTATGAAAAATGTATTAGAAAGCTGTAGAAAATTGTAACCTTAGTAATAAAGGCTAAAAAAATTGTGGTTAGAACCACAGCAAGTATTATGTGGAATTTAGTTTAGAAAATACAGTGAAAAATATAAAGTAATGTGTACGTGTGACGTAGTATATCAAACTACTGAAATAATTATATAAACTATACTTAATGTTTCCATTCTGTTCTGTGGTGGCAAAGGACAAAAATTATATTGGAATCCAAACTGGAAAACATTATAAAAATAATAAATAATAATAATTAATTAATAGGAAAGCTGCTAATAAATGAAAACTTGTAAATAAAACAGAATGAAATTGGAGCTTGAACCGAAGAAGAAATGGCTGAAGAAAATTTTTGTTGTCTTAAGACTATAAAAATAATATATTTTAAGTGTATTCTAGAGTAGATTAGTATTTATAATATCTAAAAATTTATGTTGAGTAAATATTTTGGGTAAAACTCTAAGCTCATCAACAAAATTTATACAATCTAAAAAAGTGAAGTATTTCTTTCAAACTCTCACAACCTTCACTACCAAGCACTTCACTTTTCTAAAGGGATAAAGGCAATTAAATTTTAACTAAACTTCGTTGCAATAAGCGCTTTTCTGCTTAACTTGCACAAGTAAAACCTCAAACTGCTCAATTACAGCCAAAGAGCAAGAAATGCTGACGGCAAAAAGTAGCTGGAAATTTGCGCGCCAATTCATTACACATTGCAGCACACAATAACACCCACACACACTAATACATGTATATATTGCTCACAGTGCATTCTCGTACTCACCCGCACTTTCCGCACCGTCTTGCGGCTGTCATTCTTGATATTCACCGTCACGCAGACATCCTCGCCATGCGTATACCAGGCCTTATCGAGGCTTGCCCGCAAGCCGACACGTCCGTCCTGCAAGAGGAATGGCTTGTCCACGGCACCTTGTGGTCCACCACCGGCGCCGCCACTAAGCGCGCATGCTGCATTACCGCCAATCACACCACCGACCGTGCAGCCGCCACCCGGCGAGGCGGTGAGTGGTGCGCCGCTAATGCCACCAACGCCGACAGCGCCGATGCCGCCGGCAATAGCAGTGCAATCGTACTATAACGAGGTTGTTGTTGTTGCGCCGCATTGTATTGTTTTAGGGATTTGCGAATTTAATTTTTTTGTTGTTGCAGTCATGTAACGGCAGATTGAGCATGTGGGGAAGAGAAAGGCAAAACGGAAACGGAAATTCGATTAGTTGCCAAGTATTAGTATATTTCACTTGTCGTTTATTCATTTATTAGCCACCATTTTTCAACTTGGACACAATCAACAAAGTCTGCACGCCCTTCCTAGTCTCTCTACACCCCCTTCTAATACCTCTACACACCCTACAGACCTTCCACTGCCCACAGTACATACAGTCCACAGTTCTGCACCAACAACTTTTGGTATTTGCTGTTGTCTGCTAAATACATGAGAGTTCGCTTAGTCTGTCGGTTTACTTTTCACTTTTTTATTGGCCGTCATTCTTCCATCGGCAAATATTGACTCAACTCAACAGCGATTGGCTTTTTTGTTATCCTCTTACAATTACAATGTTATGCCCCAAGGCGTCCAGACTGTGACCTCTTCGTTGGCTGTTTTTGCTTCAGTCTGTGCTTTTATATTTATTGCCACTAACATGTGTACTCACTTATTCGTTTGGCATGCAACAAATTTAATACTAATATAAATTGATAGTGCCTTACCAACATTTTATAGTATAGATTTTCATATAAGCCACAGGGTGACCAAAAAGCTGAATTTAACTGGTTAATCTGGTTAAGTTGGAGGATAGAGTCATGTATCGAAGTTCACGAAAGTGAGGAAAGTTCTCTGAGCGCCATTCACTTGGGAGTGACCAGAAACGATTCTTTCACATATGGCTCAAGCAGCTCAAGACTTCCGGTCTTACACCATTCGCTTGTGGCGCACAGAGAACTTTCCTAACTTTCGTGAACTTCCACCCATCACTCTATCCTCCAACTTAACCAGATTAACCAGTTAAATTCAGTTTTTGGCCACCTGCGCTAAAGTGAGAAGGCGAACCATCCACTACAATTTCTGGATTATCTTCAGATATATTTTAAGGCATGGACAATACATTTTGCTAAACAGGTTTAATGAAAACATTAGCCCAGCTTGAATTACTTCGAAGTGTTCGGGAGTTTCATTGGTCTACCACTCATTCTGATACCTAAACCAACCTCAACAAGAGTATTCGTTGACCATTTACATAAATTCAACAAACATTTATTAATTAAAGATTCTCTTTAATCGGGTATTTACGTTTGAATTGAAGAAGTTTCAGACTTTCACAAAGCTTTGTTAGATAAAGTGGAGACCGAAGTGCGAAACACGAACATGTCACTCCCACGCGTAGAAGAAGTATTTGCTCCGTTTTGCATCGTCTCCACCAGCAAATGCAGCTTTGGTTTATTACGTAAAATTCTTCTGGAAGTATCTCCATTTTTCTCCTATTGCTGGACTAAAACTCCAATGAGTATTAAACTTTCCCGGAAATAGTTTTCATGAGTCTTAGTTTGCGATGTAAATCTGATAATAAGCTTAACTAGGCTTGGTCAAGATTTTCCAGGCGCAAGTTTGGAACTACAACTTGACAAGCTCGAGGTCTATTAGCTCTATTACAGGCTCACAAAACGAGCTCTATTAGCTGGCCCATATTTTGGTTGAAATTTTACAATGCATTAAATCCATTTTGTAGAAAACTAACCATAAAGCGATATTTTAGGGTACCATTATAGGTGGCATCCCAATTCACGTATGGTACATTATGACCTTGACTATATAAAATATGTAATCCATAGGAATCCGATAAGAGACTTTCCAAGACGGTGAGCCAGTAAACTGGTATACACATTTGGGAGACATTATGACCTTGGCTATATAATATATGTAGTCGATAGGTATGATACGAGGTTTTCCAAGACGGTAAGCCAATAATAATCGGATTGGTTTGGGTGAAATGTTGCGGCTTTCTCAATTAATCTCTGAGGAATATAGAAGCATGGCTACTAAGATATTTTTTGGAATAAAAACTTTTCGTAGATAATACTTATGGGAGTAAAGCTGGAATTTTTTCAAGAGAAAGTGAGAGTGAAGCTGGATTTCTGTCAAAAGTATAGGTGATAGATGCACTCAGAACGAAATAGGTTCCTACTGAAGCCAACCTTTCGAAATAAGCATGTACTTAAGAAAAAAATTGTATTAATTCATAGAGGTATATACATATCCCCAAATTATGTAATAAGTAATCTCCATCTTTCTAAATTGAACGCTGAAAGTTTATTTCCTTAGGAAGTTGGGGATATCTTCTTCTTTATTGGCGTAGACACCGCTTACGTGGTTATAGCTGAGTTGCGGATATCTACTAAGCCAATTTCAAGCACCCAGTTTCAGTCGTTACATTTTTTTGGCTGCCTAATTTATTGCTAGCTGTTTATGACTTAAACTCATTATAATTTTTATTGCCAATTTCAAATTTATGACCTTTGGTGTACTTAAATTTGATGAGTAAACTAACATTTAACAGATATTGTAAATTATAATCATGGCAGACTAGACATTTAAGTGGTTAAAAATATTGCTTAAATGTATATGAAGATAAATGAGCCAAATTAGTGAAGCAATAGCCTCATAAAAACATTAATGCGACAGTCAAGGACAATATGTATGTTAACTTGGAACATTTAAAACTGATACTCGAATTTTTGGCTGCGAATTACGTTCTCTGAGAAAGTCAGTCGGTTATGCTCGAAAATTCTACGAAAAGATGCGGCGACTAACAGAAGTTTTCAAGAGTGGATCACACTCTTGTAGAACCCCAAGAGGTGATCTAGTGGCTAATGCCCACAGCATACTGAAATTAAGGAGGGAACACTTCTCCAGCCTGCTGAATGGCTGTGAAAGCTTAACATCAGGAGCTCGTAAGCCCGATTCCCCAATTGATGGTGATGGAGCCTCCTCAACATCACATATAGGGTTCTATTTATCCCACTGTGTGAACAATAAAGTCCACAATCAACAAACCGATTAGACCTTATCAGTGTGGATTAAGGCCTGAACAATCAACAATTGACCAGATATTCACCATGCGAGAAATCTTGGAAAAGACCCATGAAAAGATCGACACACACCACCTCTTCGTCGATTTTAATGCTGCTTTTGTTAGCACGAAACAGAGCAGCCCTTATGCTGCTATGTCTGAATTCGGTATCTCCACAAAACTCATACGCCTGTGTAAATGGATTGAGAAGGACCACTTCGAGCCGTTTGATACCAATTGAGGTTTCAGACAAGGCTGCAGAGCTGAATAGTGGAGGTACAATATTCTACAAGAGTGTACAACGGTGAGCTGTACGAGATATACGACGAAATTGAGATAGTTCATCAAATTAAGAGACAGCGGCTACGCTGGTTAGGTCATATCGTCCGAATGGATGAAAACACTCCAGCTCTGAGAGTACTCGGCCGAAGCAGAGGATGAATAAGACCTCCACTCTCTTGGAAAGACCAGCTAGAAAAGGACTTGGCTACACTTGGAATCTCCAATTAGCGCCAAACATTGAATGGAAGAACGGCTGGCGCGCCGTTTGTAAACTCAGCTATAACCGCGTAAGCGGTGTCTACGCCAGTAAAGAAGAAGAAAAAGATAAAGTCAGTTCATAATAAATACCACTAATAAACATGTTGTTGACTGAATCATCGAAGCGAATATTTTAGTCTGCTTTTTACTCGCAAGACTTTACTTGTTAAGTACTCATAGCTGAGCTTCTTGAAGAGAAATCTTGACTTCTATTGATCTTATGAAATGACTTGGGAAAGCTCACATAACACAGTTGGCAGGTACTTATTGGACTGAATCTATACATATATAGACCAGAAAGCCGATCGAATAAATCTAAAAATTTGCATAAAATATTGTCGGTTGGAGATTATATCCACCGTGGTTGAAGAGATCTCAATTTACTGGAAGTGATTTCAAAACAGACTGAAAGTCTGAGCAAGAGCTTAACCTAAGAAAACTGTGTAACTATACGCAATATTTTAGAAATATTTTAAGACTTGAAGAAATCTCCATAACATGACCTAAGATAACTGTATAACTATACGCAATATTTTGGAGAGAGTTCTTCATTTCTAAGCAGCAGTCCAATGTGAGACCATTTTCATGCCTTTAGTTTCGATGAATTCTTTGCTTTTGCTAAGAAGAGAGTCCGAAGTTCTTTAAGCCACGCTTAGCTAATTTCAAGCAAGCCCTTTTCAAGTTGAGATCTATGGCTTTCTCAGTATTTGTTTTTTTATTGCCGGTATTGAAAGAAGAGATCTGACATTAATGGTTATCCAGGAGGTGACTGTATAAAAAAGTGTCTTCTACTAGGAGAAGTTATTTCGAGAGATCTCGGCACAACTTCCTATCGATATGAACACATTTACATCAACTACCTTAATCCCAAACAGATGAATAATAAAGTTCAATAAATTAAACCAACTCCGTTGCAATATATACAGAATCTTCTACAAGAACTGAAAAGGATCTGTCATTGGCTATTCGGCTTAAATAGTGATCCTAATATAAGCTATTTAGATTATCATCACATCAACTTTCAGTCCCAATTATAATACGACTGAATGAAAAAGTAATCCTATTCTATACATAGTAACGAAAACATCAGAGCGTCTCTACGATTTATAGCAAGTTATGAAGTTTCGAAAGACTGTTCTCCAACAACTACTTCCCTTTTTATGTTTGGAGTTAAGACATATGACAGGCCCAACCATGGATCTTGTGGGAGTCTCATTTCTAGTTTTAGTTTTCTAACATTTGAATGTTGTCTCAAATATCTTTCAACTTTCGTTTTGTAGTTTAAGTCAACATCAACGTGTTGTAGTCCACGTACCCCTTCATTATTATGCCATTTATTATTTCATTATATACTCACCTCTTGAAACGATTTACTATAATTGTAGAACGGATCGCTGGGACACTTCTCAATCTCGCTTTTACTGCGTCCAAAGCGACCGCTAAAGCGAAAAGACTTCGGTGAGAGGCGCAGCTTGGGAAACGAATCGCCACGCTCTGACTTACGCGGCTTGGCGTGACTCTGTGTGGTTGCTGCTGAACTGGCGGTGGTAGCACCCTCAAAACTCGTATTACTGTCAGCGCTGCCGCTGCCGCCCAGCATCGAAGACAAGCCGGGTGTTGTGTTGCCATTTTGGGCGTTGAGCGCGCCAGTACCACCAAGCGTTGCGGGCGGTGATGTGAGCGCCGCAGTCAATGGCGGCGAGGCGCCCTGATTGTTGATGAGCGCGGCGAAATTCTCTGGTCCATTCGACTGCTGATACACATCGGTGCGATAGATAACACGCACACCCATTTTGACTGAGGCGCGCCGGTGGAATTTCTCATCTGTTTTATCCGCTGAAAGCAACAGAAAAATAAAATAAAATAAAAATATAAAATGTGTGTGCTATAAATATATTAAGGGCGGGGTGCTGGGAGTAAGCCGAAAGTAATCGATAAGCGTAAATCAATTGCTGCGTAGCAAAACACGGTGCCGTAGGTGTTGGAGGGAGCAAGCCAGAGGGCGTTTAAAAAATTGCTTGTTGAAAAAGTACCGTTGCGTGCAGTTAACGAGCCATTCGAATGGCTTTTAGCATTTAATGGGCTTTTAAGCGGCTTACGGCTACACGCCGGCGGCAGTTCACTTTTTGTTTTTGCTTTTGGCTTATGCTTGCCATTCTATGCCAACCGTAACTGTTTGCAACCAGTTTGTAGCAGCAGCCGCTCGGAACTACCGGAACCATAGAGAGCTGTAACACAATACGTTTGCGGTCTATGGTCGCCTGAGCTCCAGCATTTGGTTATTACTGCGGACGCACATTGTATGCCAGCACATGCCGTCGCAATTTCGTATTTCTTTGCTAGCTTTGTCAATGCTCTAGCGCTAGATTGCTAGGTTGTGCTGCCAACTGACTCTCCTTGAAGCGCTGGAGCTATGTACATATGTTACAGGCAAAACAAAAACTGGTAAGCTAGGTATGCTGCCGACTGAGGTATGTAATTGTGTAGATATGTATGTTTCACGTACTGTATAATTGCCGGTAACGCGGCAACATGTGCTCACGTGTACGAAATTTGAAGTTTCCTCTCCACTGCATGCAATTTTGTTAATTATCACAACACAAGACAAGTTGCTTCGGGCTTAGCGGAGAGTTAAGGCGTGGAAGCTGACTAATCTTTTTGAAAAGTACTGCAAAGCTTTGTTGTGGATTTTATTTCTTGGCTATTGCTAGATGGACGTATTGTAGGTTAAACATATTCCCTGAGTGGTTTTCTAGTGAGGCTTCCGAAAAGTGCACATTACCACCACAACACTTAGCATCATAAACAACCTGATAGTTCATGGTCTCAATCAAAAACCAACCTGCAAGAGGACGATTCTTAACATCAAAAACTCTACGCTCCCTCAAGGACTGAAGAGGTGAACTACATATAAACTACCTGTGCGGTCGACAAGCATCCGTAGTGTTTTTAGGTGAAAACTCTAAATTGAGAAGTATTAAACAGGGTGTTCCGCAGGGTGGTGTCCTCTTGCCGTTCTTGTTCACTTCTACATCTCGAAACTCCACCGTTAAATTGAAAGCGACCATATTTACTAACTGGACGAAGGAGTACAGACTTGACATTAAAATTCCGACTGTCAATAACCCTCCACTCCGTTGGAAGGACTAAGTGGAGAAGGACCTGGCTTCGCTTGGAATATCCAATTGGCGCCACGTAGCGAAAAGAAGAAACGACTGGCGCGCTGTTGTTAACTCGGCTATAATCGCGTAAGCGGTGTCTACGCCAATTAAGAAGAAGAAGTCAATAACCCAAAGATTTTACGTATCACATTCGACAGCCTGTGCTTCTTCCCCCTTAGTACGACCGCGATTATTGCAAAAGCACATATCCGGCAAAGCCGAGGTATTCCATTATCCTATCTCATCCTATTCCAAGCAGCTTATGAAAATGGCATACTGCGAAATGTTCAATCTTATCTCAAAAATTCCGATTGAGCAATTTCCAGTCAAAACTCCAATTACTGTCGAAAGCTGGAGTTCACAGATGGCGAAGAGCTCACCAGAACTCTTATGACTTTCCCTGCGCCAGAAGAATCTAGTGGTCGTGCAGTTTCTAATTCTGACCAACGCTTGCTGTCCTCGTCAGCGCTCAACACTAGTGAGACCGAAATATCTGACTTAACGAGTTCATCAGCCTTTCAGTTTTCTGAAATTTGGCTGTGATGGCAATGATATCGAGTCGAGATATCTCTCACTAGTCTCGAGCTATGAGAGCGTACAAAAGCATCAGACTTTAATGCAAATTATATAAAGTGGACAATTTCACTTTTAACCGAAGGCCGATGAGTCTTTATATTTGTAGAGATCAATGAATTTTGGTTATCACAATTTGTATGATAAAATTATGCTATAGGAGTGGGGACAATTTCTCGACCGAACTGTACAGAGATGACTGCAAGCCTGCATAACGCTTCTATAACTCCGTCAAGCATGTAAGAGAGATGCAAAAGTCAGCCAAGTAGTATGAAATGAGCTCTATGGGCTCTTGAAAAGTTCCAAGATTTCTTGCTCAAAGGGAATTTAAACAAGCAAAATTGCCGCATATTGGACGAAGAGCGACTTGAAGAGATTCAAAGAAAAAAAAAACAGTTTTCAGTTCACGTTAGTGGTCCATATTTCTTCAAAAATGTTGCCGTTGAGAACATAATCGCCAATGGCGACCGTTATCACGCCATGATAGCCGACTACATTTATTTACATACATGTATTTGTTCTGAAATTGAAGCTCGCGATCTCGGCAACATTAGGTTTCAACAAGACGGCGTATTTCGCAAACAGCGCATCAATCAATGAATTTAGTGAGAGAACACTTTTGTGAACATATAATTTCATGTTTTGGGCATATCGATTGGCCAAAAAGATCGTGAGATATCACACCGTTAGACTTTTTCCTGTGAGGATTTGTAAAGTCTAAAGTCTATCAGACAATCCCGCTTCGTTTCGGGTTTGGAGCAAAACATCACGCTTGTCATTCGCCAGTTATCCGTAGAAATGCTCGAACGAGTCATTGAAAATTGGAACTCAACGGATGGGCCATCTGAGACATAGCCGCGGCCGACATTTGAAATATAATCTTTAAAAAATAAATGCCAAATAATTAGGGTTTTCACAAGTCTCATAAAGTTATAAATTATAACGATTCGAAAACATAGCATTGAGAATTGTAAATGTGTAAACTCATTTTTGTATGAAATCCAACAACAATTTTTTTAAAGAAGTGTAAAAATTTATAATTTTATGATTTTACGATGCTTTACGACGGGTACCCCAAATGTTCTTTCGTATAATAATAAACATTTCCCATAAAGTTAAAAGTTTCTGTGAAAAAGTAGTGAACCACGAAACGGGTCACATGTCATACAAGCAATAAAAAGTTTTGCAACTGATATAAGGTCATGTTCGAATGGGGTTCAGCTTTGTAATATCACCAGTTGCTTTATTGATTTTTGGCAGCTGAAGTTTTATACTCTAAAGTATAGATAGACGGCAGTAGAAGCCTTTGTTTAAATGCGAGGAAGTCAAAAATGATAGACAACCCGCTGTGGTGATCGTTTCTTTGCTTCGCACTATTTTCATGAAGCTTGAACAAACTGATTGTAGAAGATCAGTGACAGCTAGAATTCAAAGAGCAGAGTAACACAGATGTACGATATAAGTCTAAATCTGGAGATAAATTTAGATAGCAGCTAAATCTGGAGATAAATTTAGTTATGTCTCTGTGATAATAATAATAATTCTTTGGAATACTCTGAACAGCAACAATGCATGAATTCTCATACATATGTTAATAAAGCATAAACCACTAAACAACTCGATTTGCCTTCATACAATTAATGCGACTTAAGCTCGTCTAAATTATTGCCACGAATTCAGGCGAATATTTTCGGTTATATTTGCTTTTTACGAGTCCATTAACTGATAGAAAATAGTTAATAATTTTGCTATTTCAACAACACATACATGCCAGCAGCGCTATAAACCCAAAGGCTTTCGTTTGCACACATAATCGAAAAGTTTCGAAAATCTGTTCGACTGCATTTACATTCCCAAGTATTTAAATGGAAATTTAATAAAAAATTGAGTATTGCTTTGCATTGCGATTTGAATATTTGTGTATGCGTCAGTGGCCACAATATTTTCATCGCTTGTGTGAGGAAGCTAAAGTGCTGTGGGATTGTTGCTAAGCTTTATTTGTTGAGCAATATTTTGGTTTGGAAATTTTGTGTTTATAACTGTGTGATTTGTATATATGTACCAATGTTTGTTTGTTTATAGAATATTGATAAGTTTGATGATAGTTTGCTGTTTTTAATATTTATTTGAGACTCACTCGTATATTGTGTTTTTTGAGAAATATCTACTGACAATTTCGAAGAAATTAATTGCAACAAAAGCAATTAAATGTGAATATATTATTGCCGCAAATGTATAGCAATTCAAAAGAAATAAAACTTAAATATAGAGATTTGAGGTTACATATAAATATAGGCAAACGTAAAATATGCTTTGATTTAAACATTTTATATTTCTTCTTTTATTTAATAAATTTTTGTTAGATTAAGTTTCAAAACTGCTGTAAATATAGTTCAGCAATAGTAATTTTATTTAAAAAGATAAAGTAAGAAGCTTCTGTTGCAGTAAGTTGTCATGTGACAAGTGGCAAATGTCATATATACTATTATGTATGTACTTAACATCAGCTGTTAAATAGTTCAACAAGAGAAATGAAGTTTATTGGCCTGTCACTTGTCAGCTGTCACGTGCAGAATTCTAAATCAGCTTCAAAAAGCCCAAAAGCATGTTTAAGAGTAGTTCAGCAATGGTAATTTTATTCAAACAGACAAGTTATGTAGTTTGTGGGTTTGTCATTTGTCAGCTGTCGATTGTCAAATTTTTAATTTGGTACAAAATATCAAAAAGTAGCTCTAAAAATAATACAATAATATAAAATAATGTTGTAATTTAATTAAAAATGGTAAATTAGGATGTTTCTGGAGCTGTCAGTTGTCAGATGACACGTGACAAATGTCATATTTACTATTATTTATTTAAAACTAGCTGTGAAATAATTTAATAACAGAAATTCAAGAAATTAAAATTTTCTTTGGCTCGTCACTTGTCAGCTGTCACGTGGTAAATTTTAAATCAGCTTCGAAAAGTCAAAAAGCATGTTTAAAATTAGTTCAGCAATAGTAATTTTATTCAAAAAGATGATTTGTGAAGTTTCTGGGTTTGTCATTTGTCAGCTGTCATATAAGAAATTCGTATTTACGTGAAAAAAACATTTTAAAATGATAGCACCCGTTAAGATATAATCCGATAAGACGTATTTGCTGTCTGGTTAATTGCTTTTCGCTCACTAAACATACCCATCTGACTGCCTTTGCAACTAAAATTTACACTAATCGGTTTAGTCGTCAAATTGTTATGTTAACTAAAAGCATTTTATATGCAAATGGCAACACTAGTGCGAAAAAGCAATCAAGTGCTGCACTCAAAAGTGTTGCTCACAAGCGAGTTAACTTGCATTTGTTACTAACACATGCAACAATAAAAGCAACACACGACGTTGTGAGTAAATTCGATTATGTTGGTGACAGCGGAATGTCAGTGCTGACGCAAGTGTCACACCTCACGCATGAGCAGACTCAACGTTTTAGGTGCGAAAACGTTTGCGTATGTGTGCGTTTGTTAGCGGTGCAGTTAAACGGATTTCCGTCAAGCGCATGCATGTTGCATACATCTAGGCGCATATGTGTTTGCGGTGGCGCCAATAACTGGGCTCGCCTTGATGTACCGTGATGTGATACCGGCGCACAGGATATTCAATTTCCGGCTTAATAAAATTGCGCCAAGGAGGAACTAATATAAAAATTATGTGCAAACATGCATGTGTGTTGTATGAGTATGCATGTGTGTGTGTGTGTATAAGAAATTGAATATTGGTGGCCTTCGCGTTGTCGCAATGCTCATGTGTTTGCTTGCGGCAAAGAGCGCGATTTTTAATTTCAATTTTCTATTGCACATGCAACATGCTACATGCCACATAACGTTGCATGGCTTTGATTCACTTAGCGTTGCGCGGCTATTTAATATGATTAGCGCATTGGCAATAGGATATGTGCGACCTGGACATAAGTGATGGCACTTCCATCATTTTTACCATAATTTTCTCTTTGTTATGTGCTTTTATCGTAGCAAATGTATTACCATAATTTTCATTGTGTTGCTGACAGCCCAAGTCTTTAGTAATTATCTCAATCATTTCTGCTCGCAATTTTTATTTATCAAAGCTTTTAATGCTGCTTTTATTGCTTTTAATAACGCTTGCTCCCTATGTTTGCCACACATTTTCTCCATTTCGTTTTTAATTTACTACTTCGTTGTCTTAATTTTAATTTGTTTTTATTATCTGCACTCACCTATAAAGCAGCGCACATCATAGCTGGTGCCGATCGGTGCGCCATAGTAACGTTTTGCCGGCACTAATTGCACGCTGGGTGGCGCCTGTGGGGTTAGGGTGAGTGTGAATGGGTGTGCGCCATCGCCAAGACGCTTCACTAAGGCTTCCTGGAATGCAAAAAAGAGCGAAAAATTATAATATCTCCGTCAACATAAAATTAAAAAATAAAATATGAAATTAATAAGTAAAATTGAAGGATGGAGTCTTGTGTGCGAGTGAGGAAACGCCATTCACTTGGAAGTGGCCAGAAACGATTTGTTTACATATGGCTCAAGCAGCTCACGACTTCCGATCCTAGACCAAGTATCTTCTGCTTACCTACATCTGGAAACGAACCCATTAGTTTTCGAAAAAGACAAAAGAACAGCTGGTATGATAAGGAGTGTCGTGTTGCAGCGTGGAGAAAATAGACCACCTATCTCGCAACGTTACAATCGACCACAACACGTGCGGGATGGGATAGTTTACCGACAGGGGTAATGCTCGAAAATTCTACGAAAAGATGCGGCTACTAACAGAAGGTTTCAATACCAGAGCATACTCTTGTAGAAACTCTAGAGGTGATATAGTGACTGATGCCCAGCGTATACTGGAGGGAAAATTTCTTCAGCCTGCTGAATGGCAGTGAAGGCAAAACATCAGGAGATGGCGATCGAAATTCCCCAATCGATGACGAAAGAGCAGACGTTCCATTGCCCCACCATGAAGAAATCCGAATAGCAATTACCCGTCTAAAGAACAACAAAGCGGCAGGGAACCGATGTACTACCGGCCGAGCTATTCAAACACGGCGGCGAAGAACTGATAAGGAGCATGCATCAGCTTCTTTGTAGAATGTAGTTAGACGAAAGCATGTCCGATGATTGGAATTAAAGTGTGCTCTGCGCAATTGAACCCACAAGCTGCGCTAACTAGTGTGGCTTTAAACCTGGAAAATCTAATATCGACCAGATTTTGACCACGCGCCCACACTTGGAAAAGACTCGACACACACCACAACCGCGTTGTTAGTTCTGCTTTC
The DNA here is from genome assembly GCF_024586455.1 of Bactrocera neohumeralis. Lineage (NCBI taxonomy): Eukaryota > Metazoa > Arthropoda > Insecta > Diptera > Tephritidae > Bactrocera > Bactrocera neohumeralis. The sequence continues at coordinate 68,347,019 of NC_065922.1, forward strand.
TACGGATTGGATTAAGAAGCGAAGCAAATGGATGTGGTAGTGAACGAGGGCAAGACGAAGTATCTCCAGTCAACAAACAAACAGTCGTCTCACTCGCGACTAGGCTCCCACGTTACTGTTGACAACGTATGATTGTGTTTAACGTGGGATCCTGCTGTCGACAGCTTAACTCCACGGTGCTCAAAAGCACAACGGATCAATACAATGCGTCGATCAGCGCCCTGAAAACTGGGTAAACATTTTCAGTACCAATTGGCAGTGTGGCATTGACACACTAACCACCTTGGTAGGGCTCGAGGCCCATCTAAAACCTCTGCCGTACTTTGGGTCCGGCACCCGGTTGCAATGCAACTCCACATTCGACTGACAAAGTCAGTTCTTCCCGCGATTTGGGTTTTAACCACAGCCACCACGAATCTCCACAAAGGGCCAAACCCAATGAGCAGACTGGAGCGAACTCCAGGGGCTACTGCTCCCCGTGGTACCAGGTTAAAGTCTTTGGTATGACCTTGTAGCCGAAGTTATGAAAAGTTGAGCTTCCATACTGCTCTGGACTGGTGGCCAGGTTCTTAGTCGCCTCTTACGACAGGCATGCCTTACCGCGGGTATATTCGGTTTCCCCCCCGAACCCTGAGGGGGTCCCCCCGTACCCGCAGGGGGAACGTTACTGTTGACAGTCATAACTTCGAAGTCGTAGATTATTTCGTCTATCTTAGAACCAGCATTAGCAACAACAACAACATTAGCTTCGAAATCCAATGCAGAATAACACTTGCCAACAGGTGCTACTTCGGACTGAGTAGGCACTAGCGAAGTTAAATCCTCTCTCGCGTAAAGACCAAACTCTACAAGACACTCATCATTCCCGTCCTGCTATATGGGCGGATGTATGGACGATTGACAGTTGTTGGATCGACGTTACGAGTTATCCAGAGAAAGGTTCTGCGGAAGACTTATGGCCCTTTGCGCATTGTAGAGTACCGCAGTCGATAGAACAATGAGCTGTCCTAGATATACGGCGACGATATTGACATAGTTCAACGAATCGTGTCGTTCGCATGGATAAAAACACCCCAGCTCTGACAGTATGTAACGCAGTGCTGGCCAGGGGAAGCAGAGGAAGAGGTAGACCTCGACGCCATTGGAGAGACTAGGTAGGTTAAGAAGATCCAGGCTAGACTTGGAATCTCCAATTGATGCCAAACAGCGAAAAGGAGGAACGGCTGGCGCTGTTGTAAACTCGGCTATAACCGCGACCAGCAACTCACTTCAAAGTAATTATTTGCTCAAATAATATTTTAGTGACTTTCGGGATTTTACTAGCCACTTGTGTGTGTTGTGCGCTAAACCTTATTGGGTCCGAAAGTCTTTTGTGTGCTATCTAGCAGCCAGTTAACAAAATTTCAATTTCAATTTTACGAGTTAACAATGTAGTGGTGAAAATGCGCCCATACACACGCACAAACATTCCTACCTACAAACTGACACGCACACATAGTTGTTGCTGCCATAAAGGAGCTGCTGAAATTCGCTTGAAAATTTGAATTAGAAATCTTGTGTTGCTGCGAAACAATCGTTTGCTTGCCTAGGTATTTATAATTATAACTATTCATTGTTGCTGTTGTTAGTAACTCAAGGAAGTGAAGGCAAAGCAGCAACGTGGCTGTACTGTGTGGGCTTGGCTTCTAAGTGTTAAAAGTATTATATGCAATTAGAACTGCTTATATGGTTTGACTCTCTTTATTACCGTTATTAGTTAGTGTAAATGCTATCTCTAGAGTCTGCTACAATATCAAATTAGAAAGAGAAACTCAAATTAGTAACTTTAGTGTTGAGTTGTTTAGTCGAAGAGACCGAAACCCATGTCGTCGTCTTACTCGGACTACGACTCCTCCGTTTTGGCTTCTTCCTTCTTTTCGGTTTCAGTTACATTTGTCTGAAATTCGCAACAGAAGAGCTTAGATTTTTTTCACAAAAAACAACGACGAGTTACGAACTCGGAGCAGTTTTTAGAAGCGAACCCGCTCAAAAACTTGGAGAAAGGCAACAGTCGGCTGGAAAGGTTATGTCGTCTGCATTTTTGCTTGCGCATAGAATAATCTTTATTCACTATCTTGAAAAAGAAAGGACCAACAACAGCGACTACCATATTACACAGCGTTAGTGGGCCGTCTGAAATCTGTTGAGATCGTCGAAAAACGGACGCTTTTGAAAAAAAAAGAAAGTGCCCTTTCATCAAGCCATAAGTTCGAGCACAGGAGCTCTTCTCTTTTATGGCTTCGCAAAGGACTACATATAGCAGTCCATGTGCAATATCTCTAGATCAGCCATCTCACTTAACCTAACGTGATCTAACCAAGACAATTTACCAAGTGACATGTCAGTGAAAACGTTAGAACAAAATATATAAATTTGGCAACAAATTGCTGCTTTATCCATCCTCTCCAGTTCTGGCCTCTAGCTACTATTCCCAGTGCTCAAGTCTTAAAAGAATGCTCGCTATGAAGAAATTAAGAGAATCGCCCAAACTGAAGGCTCTTTTGAAGCAAAGGAGAAATAGTATTACAACCTGTATCTGTATCGGAAAGTTGGAGTTTCATTATAATCAGTTTAACAACTTTTTCGACTACAAATTTTTCAAAACTGTGGCACCTATCCTAATTTTTGTTATAATAGATGAATGTTTGAGTTCATAAGAAAATGCAACTTCGGGTTATTTGGTGATTTTTGTTTTTTTTTACAGCTCTACCGAGCGCACTAACTCGTCAAGCGCTGAAGCACTGAACGACAGTGAGCAAAAGTCAGGCAACCGCTGATTTAACATTTGAATAATTAAACTAACTAACCAACCATTTAAATGCTTTCACCACAACATGTGTAGACAACCACAAATCCTTCTTTTCATTCGAACGCAAATTGAACCGCAAATTAAATACAAATTACTTTGTTTACTGAATGTGAAAGCTAAGACTAATTGAAATCAACAATTTTGTTGACATAAAATATACATTTGATAAAGTGAAACATAAGCAGTAAGCCTGCGTGTATGTGTGTTGAACTCACCTGCAGTGGACTGAGTGACTCACGCGCCGGCTCCTCATTCCTTGGCCAGACTTGATGTAGCGACATAATAGCCTCATTGCAGAAACGCAAACCCATCACCTCCTCATCCTCGCGGCCGTAACTGTAAAATGGAAGAAGAATGAGATAGAAATAAATAAATTGTGATTTGACTTGCAAATGTGGAGCTACTATTACTAGCTAACACTTGGACTACGTGATTGAAAAGAGATGCTGGCGCGTATATAAGAAAGTGTGCTAACGTGACGTCAGAGTTTGAGGCGACTGTAGAAAGTATAAGAGATGAAAACAAACGGATATGAATGGAAGAGGAAAGAAATCTGTGGTAACAACTGTATAGCCAACGCCTTGTAATAATAAGGAAAGTAACGAACAGAAAATTTTACGAAACTCTTAAGTTAGCTCAAAGGAACTGCTAAGTCCTCAGCGAAGGTATCAAGAAAATAGGTGATAAAATTCTACAATCTAGACTTTAAATGAAACTTACGTTCTCCTAGAAAGTTATAAACCATACCTTTCTAAAATATTATATTTTTTGTTGGAAAGTGGACATTTGGAGGCTTAATAAATCTCAAAGTAATTAAAGTAAATTCTGATGCACGGAAGGACCTTGAAAGAATTTAGCTTGGATCTCGCGATGTTGATGTATGGACGGTCCTGAAAAGCGTTGTAGATTTCGGCTTGGATCTGGAGCAATTGTAATACCACTTTTTTATGGGTCTCCGAAATCGTTCGATTCCGTTTATGAGCAATTATCTACTCAGTATTTCAAGTAATGAAAATATTAAATATTTTGAAATGCACGTTGGTTTTGTATAGAATCTCACGAATCCAATCGAGCGAAGGAAAAACTAAATATTCGAAGCATTCATAAAAAAGATCCCCAACTCGCACTTTTTCGAAGAGCGTGAACACTTAAGATCTAGGTGAAATAAGTAAGTTTGTCAAGCTAAAAAGTGTTGGCTTTGGATGAGAGAAAATAGTTATCGTATAAGGATTTGTTGCTGTCTTTCGACTTGTCACCTAACAGTGCTATGTGCATTCCATAAGATTTAGTAAATCATGAATCAAAACTTTTTACTTCTGTTAAGGCTCTTTTAGAAGTACCATACATATTCGTCGATATATGCGTCCACTATTCATAATAGCAAAGACTTAACAAATTATAAGAACAAAAGATAGCATAGAAATCATAAGTCCTCATCATACAGTAAACGGATCGTTCTCCTCTTATATATTTCCTAAGCGCTCTCTTCCTCGCTCTCTCTCCTCTCCCTTTATATCTTTTCAATCTCACTCCTTTCTCTCTCACTCTTCACACTCTCTTATCTTCCTCTCTATAACTTTTCAATACTTACCGGAAAGTCAACGTTAATTGTGCATAAACCCTGTAACCTTGTATCGCCTTTGGATCCACATAAATAATGCCTCGCAATATAGCTGGATTATTGCCGGAAAGTGTGATCTCTCGCGAAGGTAAGTAGAGTGTGAGCACACAATTTGGTGAAGTCTTCTTGTAGACACGTTGCGTGCCAAATTCATCCTTGTGAGCGCATCTGGTGGGAAGAGAAGGAAAATAATTTATATGAATTATTTGATTTTTAGAAAAAGGGTTTTAAATGAACAATATAGAGGTAGCATATTACTCCTTTTTTGTAATTATAATGAGAAGATTCTAGTAGTATTTAATGATTATGTAATTAAAACGATAGCTTAATAATAAACAGAAGAGCTTGGTGTGTTTGGCAGATGTGGAGGCTTTTTTCCGATATGCAATTATATTCTCTCTATTCTCCGACCTTAAGGCGGGTCTTTTTGTGATGATGATGAGTTCAACATAAATTTCTACGCTCTAAAGCAGGAAAGGGTCTGGGATGGCGTTCTGGCCTTCAATCTTTCTTGAGTCTGTTACTAATTATCGTATTTGAGCCCATATTTTTAGATTTTGAGAAAGGATTTTTATAGAGTACACTAGAAGGCTGCTATTTTACTAGCTTCAGGAGCTCTACCTTCTATCTGTGGTGCCTCTAATTTTGCAAAGAGAGAAAGGAAGCGAGAGGAAGAAAGGTAAGAGAGAGAGAAGTGTGAGAGTGAGGGAGATAAGAGACAGTAAAGAGTAGGAGAGAAGATTGAAGAGTGGAAAAAGACAAAGAGAGAGGTGAAAGAGCGAGAAAGAGATCTATAAGGAGATATATCAGAATGAAAATATCCGCTTACTGTATGGTGAAGATCTAAGATCTCGTTTTTGTTATGAAAAGTTCATTTATGTAAAAGTAGACTACACAGAACGAGAGAAAGAGAGTGAGATATAGAGAGAGATGGGAGTGGGAGAGAAAAGAGAGTGTAAAAGAGAGAGAGAAATAGATGGGGTGAGAAAGATAGAGGATATGGAAATGGCATAAAGAGAAAGGAGAGAATGAGACTTTTATGATACTGCTTGATGACCTCTCAAATCTGATATGACAAATATAGTCCGAAGCGCGTTAACAAATCGCTTTGTAGTCAGTCGTAGAACGCTCGATTCGTAGTTTTTTCTATCTTAAAAGGACAAACGGAGCTTTTCTATGTAGAGTCATTACACTTATATTAATGTCTGATTAATTTGCTGGCGCTCCAGCTTTCGTTCTGGTTTCAGAGTGGGTGGAGATAATTGACTTAAATCACTCAATTTCAATGAAGCATGAATTAAACATTAAATAAGTTAGAAATCGAATAGATCCATGTACTATATATATATATAGCTCTTTTAAGATCAAATAATGTTCTAAAAAAATAAATAAATTTATGGTTAGAGCTATCAGTAGTATGACTTCATTTAACTTCGACTAACACAAACTCCGTCATCTCTTTGGTTTCTCCCCATCTTTATATACTTTCTATTTATTCAGAAAAGCAACAAAAAAGTAACCGAATAAAAGTTGCAGGTAGAAAATGAGTAATGAGATATTGTGGAGCACAGTATCGGTAGACAAGCAAATTCAGCGTCTTTCATAGCGCGTACAAAAAGTAATTGTCTAGCAGCAGCAATCTTAACGTGCTTACTATAAAGCCATTGCCGCTGGAGAGGTGAAAAGTGTAGCGGCCGTGTGGCTGCGCTGTCCTTTTCATTTCCGCAATTTGACAGCCAGAGACACCGTCGCCTCCAGCCACCAGCTACTCCTTTATACGCTGCGCAGAAGTTCAACTCATTTCGCTCATTATTCACTTAATTATTTACTCAACGCTGCTCATTTGCCATTTAATTTTTTATACAACGCACACATTCGTACACACTCTATATACTACATACACTCGTTCATACAAATAGTAATTCATTCATAAATATTCAGTGAGTTGATTTGCAATTTTTTTATGCGTACGTATTTGTGGATGTATATATCTGCGCGTTTGTGTGGTTTTGTGTTATTAATGAAATTTTAAATGTAGCAGTAATTGGAGTAATTTCTCATTGTGCTGTCACAAGTAAAAGTGCGTCGTTTATTGCACCTGCGAAGCAAGTTTTAAGCATGAGTCATGATAATTTATTCAGAAAATTAATTCCAAGTGGAAATTGTGGCACATTTCAAAACTGACAGTCCTACGAAACTAAAGAAAAAAAGAATTATTTATTAATTTTTAAGATTTTTAAAATTAACTAAGATAAAAAAAATGAAAAACATTTTTATCATCCATTTTTTTATATGTTTTTTTTTGACATTTTAATAATATAAAAAAAATTGCAAGAAAAAAAAACCAATATTCGTTGAGATACGGACCGGTGGAGTGGGGGTTCAAAAAAAAACGGTGCGTTCTGGTTGATGTGATTTTAACCCTTGTAGAGATCTAAAACACAAAAAACAAGAAGATTCTTCATTAGTAAGGATGTGGATATGGGGTTGACCATTTTCAAAAAAAAAAAAAAATAATAACAAAATGGCGTCTACTTGAAAAAAAATTTTTTTGACCCGATTTTTCGACCTTTTCGAATTTTGAGATATCATGTCAACCCCCTCAAAAAAAGTAGTTTCGAGAAAAATGCGTTTAAAGTTTAGGAGACAATTTTAGTGAACACGGACGCCACATCACAAAATCGGCTGTATCTCCGAAAATAAGTCGAATTTTGAAAAATCATTCCAAGGTCATATTTTTGAAAGTCTAAACTTTCAAAATATGCAAAAAAATCGATTTTTTCAAAATCCTAGACCATAATACCCCTTTAAAAGGATTGTTATAGGCAAACCTACCAAACCAGAAAAATAAATTAATTTTTAAATTTTTTTACTATTTTTTATATTAATTTAAAGTTTCTCTTTTCTATTTCGAAAGGACTGTTTAAAATTATTTATTAATTTTTAAAATTATTGTACTTTTTGTTGGACTTTCCAAAACTATTAATTAATTTAATTTTTATACAGTAATTTTTAAAATTATTAATTTTTTTCTATTTTGGTAGGATTATCTAAAATTATTTTTTAATAAGTTTGAAAATTTTTTTCTGGGGTTTTCTAATTTTTAATTAATTTTTTTAAATTTATTTATACTTATATTTAATTTTTTTTTCTGATTTGATAGGTTTGCCTATAACAATTTTTAAAAATTAATTTTAATTTAATTATCTGAATTTCTAAAATTTTAATTTGGCTTATAACGGCATACATTCTCGAGTGAATATAGAAAAGTGCAAGAGTCGCAATTACAAGTGTTCAAACGCATAAAGCAGCTCTAATGTAATCAGTAAACTCTTTAGATATAGACAGGCTCATGCATGACATATCACTCATACGCCTTGTAGCACTCGCATAGTAATTTTACTAATTTGGAACTTTAATGCATTTCATACAAATGTTGATTAGTTTGCTCAAAGCCAGCAACGATATGTATGTGCGAGCGGAGAGTTGGCTGTTAATCAATATATCATTGCTGATTGTAGTACTTTTGCCTTCACAGGCTGCAATAATCCAATTAGACTACTGCAAAAACCTTTGTAAATGATGAACAACGAAAGAAATTCAACTAATTATTATTTCGTAGAAGCAGCAGTAAAGAGAAGCAGTTTTAAATCGTTTTTCGGCTGCTTTTCCATTTGCTGAGCAAATTTATCATAGTAACCAGAGTGGTTTTTAAAAATCTGAAAATTTGGTATGAAAATTAGATTTTTGTTTGATATGTGGTCAATAAAAGAAGTAACAATTAACTGAATTTCTGAAATTTTTTCCGATATTACGATAATTTATGAAGTAAAAATAAGTATTTTAATTGAAAAGTGCAGTGTATTTAAGACATTAGTAGGTGAACCTACACAAAATCAAGTGGGAAATTGAAATAATTTTTTGCGCAAGATAAAATTAAATAACCCAAAAGCTTGGTTATTTGAAGTTTTTACATAAACATTAAGGTTATATGAAAAAAGTCTATACACAAAAGTTATAGACCTTTTCATTACGTACAACATTCCCGTTTTTAATCCCTAAAAATTCAATAGCGCCACTCTCCTTCCCGTTGGCGAACTGAGATTGCCAGCAAAATATTTTTCCTTTAATGTTTGTTGGTTTTCTCTAGTTTCCAATTTGTTTGATTCTCCTATGATTTTGTTTTTTTTTTCAAAAATTATCTACATTGTTCTAGCTTTACAAAAATATGAGAAAATCGTAGAATTGATAAGGTATCATCGAGAATATAATATATAAAAATATAATTTTCGATATAAAAAAATAAACTTTTTTGTCTCAGTTGCTGTTTGTGTTCTTCCATTTAATTAAAAAAATTAAAAAGTTAATGAAAATGGGAAATATCAATAATATTACAGTAGTTAGCAAGCTGTATTAATAATTAGTATTAACTAAATATTAATAATTAATTCATTAAATCAAATATTATTATTTAGTTAATTATTATTTTTTAATTAATTATTATACTATCTAATTAATTAGTAAATATTATTAATATTAATTAATTTTTCTTTTAAATTTCACTTAAGGGGTCAGTATGGTAATCTGGGCTGTTTTTCTGACATTTTTTTTCATAGAAATTTTTGTTCTACAATTGAATTTTTTCATATATCATGAGGCATATCGTGGAGTGTATAAACAAATTTTTTCGGTATTTGTTGATGACATCTGTCGGAGAAATGGCTGGGTGAATGAGATGCGTTTTTTCAGTGGCGGACACGATTTCTCATGTTTGGATCATCCGAAACACAAAAACCCAATTAATTCTTAAAATATAAGTGATAACCACTCACTACTTGAATCATGAAAAAATGTTGATAAATAAACAAGTAATTGAGGTTTTTTTTTTGTTTAATTTTTTTCCATGTTTGTTTAAATAAATTTTGTCACAACATTGTCAATAAATTATAAAAAATTATGAATCTAGTAGGGACGATAGCTAGGCGTTTTGCGAACATTTAAGAAGAAAATTAAGCAAATCGGTTGTGTAGTTCGACCGGAGTCATGTCCGCCAGTTTAAAAAAGTGTGTTGTGTGAGAAAAACGCGTTTAAAGCGCCGAACGTCGAGCGGTATTATTATTTTTGGGCATTTACGAAACCTTCCAATGGTAAAGTGGGTTTTTATATTAATTCTAAGGGTATAAGGAAACCGAAAATGCAAAAAAAAAAATTAAAAAGATTACCCTACTGACCCCTTAACAAACTAAAACTATTTGAAATATATGCCTTGAGACGGTTTCGAGTGTCTAAAGCTTAATATTACAACTTGTTATTATATTCACTGCGAAATTATATCACGTCACTACATAACTACGAATATTTTCAACTCCTTCTCAATAAACAAGCATATAATCAGCCCAAAAATATATTGTCATACATGGCGTATGAGTAACATATTAAATACTACAATTTGTTGGGAAAAATATTTATATAATATTTTAGCATTTTTTGTTAATTGAAAACTCATTCAAACTATTTTGTGTATATTATTAGCATATTGTGTTCCACAACTGCTTATTTGTAAGAGTTTACAGTTTCATGTGGGTGGACTGTCTGGCATTTGAGTTGCCCTGAAACATGAGACTCTCTAATCATAAGCGTCATAGTGTGTAAACCAAAAGTGGTTAACTAAATTATTATTCTGCAATGAATTATTTGCAGCTGCGTACGTTATGTAGCAATTATTCAAACTTTAAACTCTGTTATTATGAGTACCACAGGGCGTATGAGTAACAATTTAGCATAATATGGAAATGCAAATTTCAATACAGATATTTGTAGAAAATTAATAAAAAATGTTAGAACTCTTTTGGCAACCATACAGGGTGTTTTTTGCATCCAAATGATTCCAAGTGAGTTTTTTGTGCAATTTTTAGCTTCTGAACAATTGAAACACTGTGTACATGACCGTCGCCTTTTGTTCCTCAGACAAATTTTCAATAAAATTTAAATCAAATATATTCAAAAAACTTAAAAAAAAATAAAAACAAAAATTTGCATCTTTTCAATATTTCGTACAGCTATTTTATTCAATAACCTCTATACTCCTACCAATTAAAGTTCTGACAATTTTCACTCAGCATTTATTGGTCATTAAGTATGCACATAATTTACTGAACTCAAACAGAGTGAATGAACTTTAATTTGTTAGAAAATTTGCAAAACCACAACAAATACGATTAGCATGTAATTTACCACTGAACACACAAATTAATACCGTTATTTTATATTTGCACTTGTCTGGCGTTATAGTTTCTCGTTGCGCGCTGCCACAAACATATTTGTCAGCGTTTTGCATTCAATTTTCGATTTTCTTTTCGTTTGCGCTGCGCCAAAAGTTGGACAAGTTGTATCAATATTATTTTAATTTGGCCAAAACCAACGAAACACCCACAAATACGCCAGAAAATGCTTGCGCTGGCGAAATATGAATGTTGGCTTTGTTAGTGGCATAACAAGTGGGTTGTCAAGGGCGTACTCTTTGATTTGTTTGTATGCGTAGGTTGTGACTTGCTTGTCACGTTGTGTTTGCCTCAGCGAAATTTTGATAGCTCAGAACACTACATACATACATACATACAACATATGAATAAAATATGGTCTTTTCACCCTTTCTTTGAATATATTGGGCGCAAAGCAAGCAAACGATTTTATTATTCACTGGTAGTGGGCGTTCAATGTCATAGCTTGGCCTTGAAATAAACAATAAAATTTAATTGCTTTAAAGAGTATTTGCCATTTGATCTAAAAAAGTAAATTTTAGCATTTAAATAATCTATAGTCACCTAAAATTCAAAACAATGTTTCATCAGAAGTCGAAAATCGCTGTCAGATATAATAACCAATACCAATATGAGTATATGACAATTTCTTCAGATATTACAGTTTTTTATATAAGAACTTAATTATGATCATTCAGTTTGGTTTCTGGTTTTAGTTTTGTACTTGCGTCATTTGTGAAGTATGCAGTAGTCACCTACCAATTCATTCTGTGCGTCAAGTGTAAGTCTGTCAAGTTGGCTTTGCCAAAAATTGTCAGCAACGGCATTACAGGGTGACAGTGGTGAATTTTATTTCACAAATTTGGTATTTTTTGCAATTAGGTGCAAGTTGTTTGCTCCTTATAAGCAACTAGCCACAATATACCCGATATACCAAAGCGATTTATATTTTTATATACAACTAACCTCAATATACCCAATATACCATATTGATTTTTTGTTTTCATATGCAACCAACCGAAGGCTCTTACTTTAATGGAAATAATTTACAGGGTTGAAGTAAAACAAATTCTTTGAAAGAAAATAACAAACAGAAAACCAATCACAGGATGTGAGCAGCAATTCGAAAATATTTTCTTCCATTTAGACTAAAAATAAGTTGAAGTTGAGTCTCAAAATGAAAAACAAACGGTCTGCTTTTGTTAAAGTTTAGTTTATGGTTAATCTTGAAGGCCAATAAGCCATGCATAGAGCAATTTTGGTTCTTCACAATACCAGATGCAGTTCAGTTGCTAGGTCCATGAGGGGTTTGTTATCTTTTAGGATGCCTGCGTTTTTCTAATCCTTTCTTCCATGTTATGCTTCTACAACAGTTTGCTGTCCAAGACTAGCAAAGGCTACTTGAAGCGGTCCTTGAAAGAGAGTTCTGTCCCATTTAACGAAGGGAACCTCCATGGAGGAATATTGTGCATTCATGTGAACATAAGCAGATCCGTTTCAACGCCAGACCCGCTTGCGATGCCCAATTCTGGACTGTATTGAGAGTGGTGTTCACAGTACTGCAAATTTGGTATTTTTTGCAGGCATCCTAAAAGATAACCCACCCTTATTAAGATCCGTCCGCATATGTGACTATCTTAGAAGTTTTGGAGTTCCTTAGCAGTTTATTCACCACTAATGTCCATAGAAGCGGAGATAGCCCTCTATCTTGCGGAGTAACTCTACAGGATTTCTTGGTCATTTTAGCGTAGTTCGACTCTGCTCTTATTCGTCTAGAGGTTAAAGGGCTTCACATACATATCAGGGATTCTAAAGCAGAATCAAACCCTATCGACTGGATACTATTCAGAATAGATTCTTTAACGATTTTGTTGAGCGTTCCACAAATGTTCAGGCAAGCTCCAAGAGCGTACACCTTATATTTAAGAGCCTCAGGATATTAAATACCAGTAGTATATGTAGTGCATTCTCTATTGGTCTGTTCTTCGTATATGCGTTTTCCGTCTTGGACAAGCTTCTGCAAGGTTCAGCGGCCCTAATGTGAGTGTACGAGATTTTCTCTTTTAAGTAGATTTGGTTGTTTCTACCTTTCTTCGGTATGAAAACTATCCAGCCTCTCTCCTGGAGTAAGCACATTGCTGAACTTCATGCAGCCACAAGCTTTTTTTTTTAACCAATAATCACATTTTATTTTTATTTTTGTGTTGTTTTAGGAAACCTCAACATTTTCCGGTAACAAATCTTCAACATCATCGTTAGATGCAACAGTTTCAGATACCCAAGCAGAAGCCAAATAACTTTCTGGATTATGTTACTGATGTGTTTACTGTGCCTAAGTGAACCCGGCGAGTTTTCGGTTGCCTCTCGAACCCACCACATCACAGCTAACAGAGGTTAGTGTGTTGAGCAATAACAATTAAAAATTATTTCAATTGCGCCTAAAATGACCTCAAACTGAATGTTCCATTGCCAAATCAAGTAAAGTACCTAAATTAATTACCAACTTGCCTACGTTACCTCCACGCATGTGTCAGAAATATTTGCAACGAATGAAATGTCAGCGCATCGACAGACGTAATTAGCATTGGCATGCTTTTAGGCGTTCAAACCAAATTTCACCCATCAACTGTGGCTGATGACTTACATATGATTTGAGCTAGGCAGCGAGGCAGGTGCACAACTGTTCGCCCAACTTTTGTTTACGCAATAATGTGCATTAAACGCGCGTGTGGCAATTGCCAAGAGTAATCAGCATCATTATGACGCAGAATGCCTGACATACTTTTGTGCGCGCAAATTAGCACGCATTTTCGACATGATGGCGCATTAAATAGTGCTGGCTCGGTATGCAATGCAAAGCTGGCGGCGTTGATGAATTGAATGCTATGCGAATTGTGCGCGATTTTTGTAGACATTTTTGTCTGTGCCGTATATAAATGTATATACATGTTATATACTATATATATATATATATATATGTAAATTTTTTGTTTTAAATACATGTGGGTGTATACATATTTTTTTTTTATTAATTTCGCCTCTGTGCCAAATGCCATCAAACTATATTATTTGCAGCATTTCACATTTTCATAGCATACTTTTGTGCGCGCTGTTGCTGAAAATTTGCAATTTCGACATTTTTCGAAACAAATGTTTGCTTAATGGAAAAGTTTTCTCCAATAATAAAAATGCTTTATGGCATTCTTAATTTGATCCATTAGAAATTTGTATTTTTCTTCGGTCGCGCTTGTTTATGAAAGTTTTGCGGTAAGCACATAAGCAGCCTGGAAGTATGTAAAGTAATAAGTAGTGTTGAGGATGAGGATTTTTTTGCTTTCACCGCAAAAGTTTTCCATATACTTAAGTTATTTTATTTATTTTTGATTTTTACTCATAAAACTTCAAATAAAAAAGCAAAGACACACAAATTAATAAGTTTGTATGATTCTTCAGTACTCAATGGGCGTGTGTCTTGCTGCACGTGCTTTATGTTTAAGACATACACATAGTATGTGCTAATTTCATTTTGTATTCAATATAGTTTTTTCATATATTAGAAGTAATGCTGCTTTGAGATACATCCCAAGGGTCTGGAGAGGAGTCAGAGTTACTTTCATACCAAAGGCGCGTGAAGGCTCCCATGTTACGGCCAAAGACTTTAGGCTCATCAGCCTCTCTTCCTTCTTACTAAAAAGATTACTAGAGATTGATGGACTGGCACATAAGTAGACGCACACCGAGCCATCATTTATCAGGAGCGCAACATGCTTATTGCAAAGTCAGGCCAGTGGATACTGCCCTGCATACTTTCGTGTCAAGGCTTGAAAAAGCAATTAGGGTTAAAGAATTCGCTGTTGAGACCTTCCTTGATATTGTAGGAACTCTCACTAACATCCTGCAGTCGTTACTGCTCCGGACGGTCTGGGGTTTGAATCAAATCTCAAAAACCACATTTTTAGACTTCTGTGCGATAAAGTGATTGAAATGGAATGGGGCAACGCACGTGTTCGACGAAATGTGATCCGGATCGTTCACGCCTACTTAAAAACTTGAGGGTCGTGTCTGCCGGTTGATTGCCTAAGCAGACGATGTAGCACTTATGGTCAAAGAAAAGTTCCCGAGTGCCGTGTACAAGTTGACGCAAAGGTATTTCAGCGTCGTAACAAATTGGGCAGTCGGAAGTGGTCTCGTCATCAACCCAAATCAAGCCGAGATGGTTTTATTTAATATAAAGTACAAGATCCCGGTCACGCCGCTGTCGGAAGATATCCGACTGAAGCCGGTGAACATAGGAATGATCCTAGATAGCAAGCTTTTATGGAACCCGAATATCGAAGAGAGAGCAAAAAAGGCATCGGTTGCCCTATAATGCTGTTGAGCAGCCATTGTCAAAAGATGGGTTCTCTCACCGAAAGTGGTTTTCTGGCTCTACGGCACAATAGTTAAGCTCATTATATTCTTGGGAGTGTTTATGTGATGGAGTCCTCTCGAAAAGACCACAATTGTTAAGAAAATCGATTGCGTTCAGCGGGTGGCGCCTTTCAGCATGTGTGGTATACTAAGGTCCACTACAAACATGTGCTAGATATGTTGCCTGTAGACACCGTCGAAAGCTGGATGGTTGCGAAAGTTGCTATCAAACTCAAAGAATCTGGGTTCCTAGAAGAACGCGTGTCTGAACGCCCGGAATCCCACACTTTGACTTCATACCAGATCACTGAAATCAAAATCTGACTGCTGCTTCTGTGCCCATATACTGACGAAGGAGTTGTGGCTAGGAAGAAGCCATTGGATGAGAGGGGCAGTGAGCTTCTTTACGGATGGGTCAAGGCTTGGGTGAGGTTAGTAGAGGGGTTTACCGTCAGGAGCTCTCTATCAACACCAGTTTCAGACCTCCTGACTATTGCAGTGTTTTCCAAACCGAGGTTGCATCCCTTAAGGCAACAGTAAATTTACTGCTCCGGAGTGCGGCCTCCTTCAGAGAAGTGATCATGCACCCAAATAGCGGAGCGGCGATACTAGACTTGAACTTATTAACAGTGCGTTCAGGGCTGGTCAAGGAGTGCCTAACCTCGCTATCAATAGCATCGAGTCTCTTTGTGATAAGACTGGTATGGGTCCCAGGCCACAGCGAAATCGCAGGCGTTTAATGAGCTGATGAGCTAGCAGGGAAAGTTCATTTGTACCAGTCGCCTCCCGGATTATAGTATATAGGTTAAATACTGAGTAGAGCAATGCCAAGATATCAATTACAAGACTTTGGCTAAAACTTGCATCTGTGTCTTCTCATACATCAACCTCTGTCAACTAATTAGCTGACAGTCTAACAACCTTAGTAACTTTCCAGTCTCGCCATAGACATTCTTTATTGGTTCTCTTATGTTCATACACACATCGTTTAAAATAGACATAATATTAACTGTAGGTCCCACCACTTACACATAGATGCCTGTAGCTGCATGTAAGCCCTCGAGCACACACCACCCACCACCTTCTCGAACATAATTAAGTCACATTTTAATTGCATTACTACTCTCGATTAATTTCAATTAAATGCTGCAAAACCAAAATAGCGTCCACACACTGTGTAAACAAAGTGCTTGAAAGCGCACGCATAAGAATATGTGTAAATAAGTAGGGAGTTGGAATAAAGTAGAATCGAATAGAGAGCGCAGCTGGAAGAACATACTGTTATACAAGTACATAAGTGGCAGCGCGTGTAGACTGGCGTAGGCAGCTTGTTCAAGGAGTGACTTGGACTTGAAGTAAAACAGTGTGAAGGAAGAGAGTGTGAGCGGAGTGAGAGCGTGGTCGAAAGCAGGGGAAAAATATATCATAAACAAAGAAACAAATAAAGAAAACAAAACAAATAAGCTTACAATGAAATTATTTGAACAGCGCTGAGAGTCCTGGCGTGTGTAAGAGTTTAAAAGCGGCCGAGTGTGTAGTGAAAACGCGTCAACTGCGGCACGAGTTACCAAGTGGCGTTGAAAATTAAAAAGTATTGTGAAAGAAAGCAAAGATTTTATAACAAAAGCAACAATAGTTGCCATATGGGGCACTTAATTCAATGACTCGTCGTGTCAATTGCGCACCCAACGCGATTTATAAGAGCGACCTGAGATGACTAAACATTATGTATATAAGGACCGAAGAGCTAACACAGATGGAAGGATATCAGATACACAGTGGGCGAAGCTGCATTCTCGACTGTCCGAATATTCTAGAGTTTATCACGTCTATAGCAAATAACCTTCCTCTAGGTATGTAAGAAATCTCAGCTAGTCAGTCCGCATGAGACCCACACTTGCTCGGCTTTGAGACGCAAATTCATTTGTACTATATATTTCTGCTCTGTCATCACACTGACTTATCGGACGGCCTTCGCATCCTCTACGAATGCTTAACAATATGAAGTGACAATCCGATTAACGCGCGTCGAGCAGAAAGTCCTGCCAATTCCACGAAAGCCATAAATGCCATTGAAGTACCAATGACTGTGGGTAGATATTATATACTTATTTATATAGTATATATGGTATGTTACCTAGTAAACCAATCAAATAAACAAACACAATACCCAGTTTAATAGCGGCAAAACACACAAGCTATTGTGGCATGCAACAGCCAAATCTCCTCCTGATTTTACGAGGCCAGTTGATTTGCCACAAATGTGAACCTTCCTTCTAACACATTGACCCATGAATTGAAAATCAATTAACGCTGCTTTTGTGGAACTGACAGTGGTGCGGACGGTCGAGCTCGTGCTTGTCGTTAAGGTCACTGTTGACGTTGTTCAAATACTCGGAAAATTAACGGTTTTGCAAATAGTGTTTGTAAACTGTGTGTGGTTTGATTAGTGTGTGGTGCTAAAGTATACTCTTTGGCTGTCCAGAGCAACAATTGAAGCCCGATCGTGTATTAAAAATTTAAGGTTCACGCTAAATAATGTAAATAATCCAGATTCCACTGTGATTATGAGTTTGCTACAAGAAATCGTTAAGCTTGAGTTTAAATGGAGTTTTCAAGTACAACTTCAGCTGTTTTTTTCTCAAAACGTTTTTGGCTATAACATCGGATAATTCAAAAATGTATTTAAAATAAAATTAGAACTCTCTAAAAATGGAGACTTAATTTTTAGCAACCACAAAACACTTTCATCTCAATTGTTTGCTTAATTGAGCCTCAGTAAGTTGATTTCGACAGAATGTACGGGTGACATTCTTTGTATCTTTATTGTAAAACTGTCTTCTCATTTTCGATTTGAAATCGACTCTCTCGGTCCATTCTTCAAAAATGTATGCAATTCCAGTCGAAGTAATGTCCTTTCTTGGTAAGACTGGAACGGACAGGCAGTGTACTCGCCTCTGTGCTTTACACTCGTTATGCAGCAGACCTTCAAGGCATCAATTCTGACTCTACAATGATGGCAACCTACGCTGCTAATACTGCATTGCTAGCATCAATTGGTAAACTTACTACTTCTTCCAAAAAACTGCAGTTGCTATTGAATGCTCTAGAATCGTGGCTCAGCAAAAGCAACATTGGCATTAATATCGAAAAGTCCGTACAAGTAGTATATACCCTCAAGCTCAAAAATTGCACTCAAGCAGCCTTACATGATCAGTTGTTACCAACAAAACCATGCACAAAATATTCGGGGACACCAATTGATAAGAAGCGCACTTGGAAAGATCACGTAAAAATAAAGAAAACTCAGCTGACATTAAAGTTGGCGGAGATTGGCTCCTTAGGTAAAGTTCTCGCCTCATTCCGAAGAATAAGCTGCCAATTTGTAAGGTAATACTTAGGCTGGTCTGGACGTATGGCATTCAAATCTAGGGCAGTGCAGCGACTTTTAATTTAAAAGTAATTAAAGCTTTTCAAAATAATGTGCTGCACTCCATACTGTGCTTCTTTCTATATAAGGAGCGATGTCCTCTATCGGGATCTAAAGTTGTTCAATGTAAAGCAAACAATCGAAGAATTTAGCAGACGTTACCTCTTGCGTTTGGAGTGTCATGAAAATATATTTGCGTTTCAACTGCTGTACAATAATTTAAAACGTAGAAGATTGAAAAGATACCACTCGTTTGATCTCCTCTTTCGATTCAATTAATGTATTAAATTTTATTTTATTTGTTGTATTTTTCTTTTATTTATTTATTTAATGTCATACTACTATAATTCATCCTTATTATGTTTTCATGAAACTTAGCGCTTCTTTTTAATTTAATAGATTCTACATATGTATATTAAAGGAAATATGTAAAGGGGGAAAAATATTAAATTTGATGTTCCTAAGAGCAAGGCAAATACAATATATGAATGGTATTGGCAAAAGGGATAACCAAACATAAAATACTCTTCCAAAAAAATTATAATAATTTGATTTTTCATATAAAAATTAAAATAAATTTAAAAAAGTTAATCAATATAATATCTCTTTCAATTTTACTTTTCTTTGTCTTTTCTTTCTGGACTATTTTAAGTAAATTCATTAATTAGCTATACAACCTAACCTAATTTAACACTCAATTAAAAGTAAATCTCTTGTTTGTGGATATTCGCTTGCTAAAAATAATAAAAATTAAGAATATAAGTAAAAATTTTCGAAAAATATTTCAACACGTACTTGGCCGTTGTTTTGCAAAATTTGTTTAAATAAATAAGCAATTTATGTGTGCCATTGTTTACGCAACAAAACAAGCCTACATAATAGCCATATGAAAACGGAAATCAAATTTTAATGAATAACCGTTAGAGCGAAACCAAAAATTCAATAAATAATTGAATGCCGATTGTTTTAGGATATTTAGTATTTTAGTGTTTATTAATGCAAGAATGCACATATTCATAAATGCGAAACGCTGAACTCGCGCTTTGGTTTTGGTTGACTGATTTACTGACGCGGCGCTGCAGCGGAAACGTGTAATTTTTCACATTGTGAAAATTTATTTATGCGGCTAATTCTAATGATCCAGTTTCGATTATCCCATATTAATTGCGCGCATATTGTTTGTATGGAGAATGGTATGTATTTACATATATTGAATATGCTGTTACATAGTGTGAAAGAAAGGTGGATGTACAGTGCGTATGAGTAATGTAGGCATATTTGGCTAAATTGTATGAAATAAGTTTTTATTTATTAAGTTATACTCGGTGTTTTAATAACTCGTACATATGTATGTATGTATTGGTTGAAAATATTTTTTTTTTTCAATTATAATAAAATTAAGTTAAAAAATGAAAATTTATAAAAATGATGTTCGATGAAGTATACTATTTTAATTAAAAATAAAGAAAATTCTATAAAAAGAAAAGTTTGATAAAAAAATATGATTTTTAAAGTTAAAAAAAGTGAATTTCAAATTTAATTCTATAATTAATAATTTTTATATTTTTAATGAAGTTATATTTTGTAAGTAATTGTTATAAAAATAAAATAAAAATCTATAAAAAAGCCTTTGATAAAAAAAATTTATTTTTAAATTAAGTTAAAAAAATTTATTTCAAATTTAATCCAAAATTAATATTTCTCTGATATTTTAATGAAGTTATATTTTAGAAACTAAGAAAAAAAAATAAAGCAAATTCTATAAAAAAAAATTTTGATAAAAAAAATTCAGTTTCGAAATTAAAAAAAAAAAATAAATTTTAAATTTAATTCCAAAATTAATAATTTTTATATTTTTAATGAAGTTATATTTTTGTAAGTAATTGTTATAAAAATAAAAAAAAATCTATAAAAAAGCCTTTGATAAAAAAAAATTATTTTAAAATTAAGTTAAAAAAATGAATTTCAAATTTAATCCAAAATTAATATTTCTCTGATATTTTAATGAAGTTATATTTTAGAAACTAATAAAAAAAAATAAAGCAAATTCTATAAAAAAAAATTTTGATAAAAAAAATTCAGTTCCGAAATTTAAAAAAAATAATTTTAGATTTAATTCCAAAATTAATATTTTTATATTTTTAATGACGTTATATAATATGAATTAATTGTTATAAAATAAAAGAGAATTCTATAAAAAACAAAATGATATAAGCAAATAATTTTATAATTAAAAAAATTAATTTAAAATTTAATTCGAAAATTAATACTTTTTATAATTTTAATGAAGTTATATATTTTAGAAACTAAAAAAAAGTAAAGTAAATTCCATAAAAAAAGTTTTTGATAAAAAAAATTCAGTTCCGAAATTAAAATAAAAATTAATTTCAAATTTAATTCCAAAATTAATACTTTTTTATATTTTTAATGAAGTTATATTTTAGGAAGTAATTGTTATGAAAATGAAGTAAATCCTATAAAAAGAAAATTTTTATAAAAAAATTAATTTCAAAATTAAAAAAAAAATTCCAAGTTAATTCCAAAATTAATATTTTTTAATAAAAACATATTTGTATTTTTTTCATGCTATAAATTACTGTATCATAAAATTTAAATAACGTAATTTCACTTTATTTAAATTAATTATTTTATTATAAAAGTTTGTTGGCAACCCTACTAAAGTAATTTCATTGACATATACAAATATTTTGTGGTAATCAAAGTTAATTAATTAATCAGTTATTGTATTTATTTAAAGCGGTTATTTGTAAAATAAATTTATAAAATTAAAAATCAAAAATGGTGGCAACACTACTTAAGGACTCGGTTTTTTTATAAGTAATATTTGGTGTATTAAAATTCACTTATACATATACTTAATTTTTGGGTTTTATAAAGCAGCATTTCTTAAGAAAAGTAACGGTATGGCAACCCTCAAAATATATAAAATACAAAAATACAATTCTAGAAAACAGAAAAACATAAAAAATTATAACTTTAGATAGTTTTCCAATAATTAGAAAAGTAATTTTGAATAAGTGCCAGCTTTGTTTAAACTTAATTTCAAAAAAAAAAAATAATTAAAGGTTCAATTATTGAATAAAAATTAATGTTTTTGTTTAATTAATGTTTTAAATATATGGTAATACACATTTTTTACCTAATTTTAATCTTGAAAGCAAGGAATCGTTTTCCTACCTTCTTCAAATGATGTAATTCAATTAAACCAGCCAAAGTCCTTCAAATAACCTTGACAAAGTGCACTTGAGTTGCAGTTGCTCGTTGTTCTTAAATTTGCACATTTCGTCACTTTGTAAGCCAACAACAAATTACAGCGTTCAGTAATGATCTATTAGAACTGGTTCTCACACTTTCTCTTACCTTGCTTACACATAGTTATTTGCCTTTGGGAAAAGCGAACTGTTTATTACTTTACCGCAGCGAAGGTTAAATAACTTAAAAGCAAATCTATGCTTGACTTGACGCGATGGCGACGAGGGAAGTCAATCAAATTGAGCACTCAGCCAATTAGATATTTGAAGATTTCCTAAACCATCTCAACTCTCAAAAGGTTTCCGAAACGTTAGTGAATATTATCAAATGTTTTTAGACAAAAAATAAGAGTTATTTTAAAAATTATTTACTACAAACGAAGAAGTATTTTAAAACTGGCAACTGGCAAAGCAATTCCGATATCTTGTACAAACGTACATTCAAGGTACTCATATTTGTGAGCTTTTAAAAACGATTTCAAAATCTGCGAACTGTTCTGCTTGAGTTCGTAAGAGGGGACAAAAATCCAATGTGGACTATATCTGTTATTGGATTGATTCGAAATTTCAGCATAGTTTTGTCAGAAATAGTGCTTTAATACTCAGCTTGAAGTGTTATAATAGAATTTGAATGAGATTCCTTCTAGTGAACAGACATTTGAAGCTCAAGCGACAAAGTCATTGGCCACTGAGTTAGATGGCTGTTCAACTGTTAGTAGCAAAAGCTACAAGGTCTGACCGGATACTTAACACGGGTACCGCGGGGAGCAGTTAGTTCTTGGAGTTCGCTCCAATCTGCTCAATGGATTTTGGGGAGATTCGTGGTGGCTATGGTTTAACCCTAAAGGCTGGTGAAATTGAAAATTCAGTACATTGTCGAGTCGGACGGTGGCCGGGTGCCGGATTCACAGCACGGCAGAGGTTTAAGGTCAGCCTCGAACTCCACAAATGTGGAAAAGGTGTTCCTTCCAGCCGACCAAATGGAATCAAATAATACTTGCAAAAATTTTGTACTATTTGGGGCGCTGATCAACACATTATTTTGATCTATATACTTCTAAGCACCGTATGGTATGGCCCCCGTCTTAAGGTATTCACGTAAAAACGCAATGTCTGTTGGTCTTCTTGAGTTCGAGACCCAAACCTTTAGTGTAGCAGCAACTAGCAAATTAGACTTAAATTTATTAAAAATTGTCGATCAGTATTTGGATAACTTAGGTTTCGGACTAAAATGAAGAACTGCCTTCAATGAAATAGTGGTAATATATTATATCGAGCTTCCATGAATGCTTTCCAACTTATCGCAGAGTCCGGAGGATTTCCAAATAGTTGGGGTTGTTCTGAAAGAACTTGCAAAGACTAAAGCCATAGGCTCTAAGCACAGTTTGGCTGCTTCTACATTCATGTTTTCATTAGAGTTCAGCTTTCTTAGTGTCTACTAAATTTTCGACTCTAAAATACTTCTTAATTAGGCTAACTTATGGATTTTTCCTTTGCTATTTGAGTATACAAATTAATATGTATCCTCCTACTATTGTGCGTAGAGTATATTTGCCTAATTTTGAATACACATTCCCGTGCACTTTTGCACTCCAATACTCTTATCACCTCTATCTGCTCACTTTAGTCATTTAATAAAGAAACTGTTTGATCAACAGCCCCAACCACACTGTGACACCCACACTGACGACAGCAACAAAGTTTTGACATTAAAAATAGCTACGCAAGGAAAGTGTCTAAAAATACACCGAAAAGGGTGTTAAGCATAGCCACAATGCGGGGAAAGAGGGAACACACACTTGTAAAAGCAAGGAACAGGTGACACAAGAAACGCTATTGGAAGAAATCTTGTTTGTTTTTGTCGCGCGATTCAGCGAAGACTGCTGGATTGCTTGGCTCGTTGTCTGCTTGCCATGTTGCTTTTGTTTCTGCTGTTTGTTTCTACAAAGTTTTCTACTTTCTTTAGAAATTTCGTACGTCTCTTTCAGTTTTTGGTGTTTGTGTGGTGCATGCGAGCTGCCAACCTGCCAACCCGCCAACCGGCCAGGTGTATCGATTTTAAATTTATGTATGTTGGCGGCAATTACGTCAGGTTCATTCATGTTTAGTACAAGTTTGGAAACAAAAAATAAAAGAATGTTGAACAAACCACAGCTTAAGAAAGTTTGGATAAAAGTAGAGTGTTAGGTTTTAAAGCTTTGAGACATTTTCGGGGCTAATTAAATCGTAGTCAATATAAGCGACTTTGAGTTCAGAGAGTCGCTTTTCAGCTTTGAATCGAGTTCATGTGCGAGAGAGCATGACTGGCTTTATAGCATATATTTTTTGGGACTGAGTGTGAATATAAACAAATATCAAAGACAAATCAAAGATGTTTAGCCTTATCGTCAGCCTGTTAACTCTGAATGTTGAAGAAATAAATTAAAAATTTTCTCAGCAGCTCTAACCAACTGAGCTCTGTTTGGATGGTATACTCTGAGAAGTATTCCGAATGCTTTTGTATACAAAAACTTATTGAAACCAATTCAGAATCTATATACCCGTGGTTGTCATGAAGGAGCTGAATAGGCTGCCATCATCAAAAGTTAGACTAAATACCAGAGAACACTAAATCTTTCTGCAAAATAATCTTACTTGGAATTAGTTCGGACAGTCACGGTCGTCATGGAACAGCTGAATGTTATATTTTTCATTTTCTAGCGGTTCTGGCGTAGAAGTCTATTTCATGAAGCCGTCGACTGAAAAGTTTGATCGTACTTTATAACGAACTGACCAAGACTGCATAAATTGGCTGCTATTCGAGTGCGTGTTGCCAAATCTTGGATTCCGTTGATCTCAAACGGAAACCACTCATTTCAAAGTGACAAAATAAAAATTTGATATCGTGGTAGGTTGGTATTAATTTTATATAGTTCCAAGGTATCACGAAAACCTTATGAACCAAAATCAAATAAAATTCAGTTACAGCAAAAGAGCCGAAAATAAGCAAGAATAGCGCTATCCGCAACAATTTTTAGCAAACAAAAACCATTCTGCACAGTTTGATTATTTAAGGTCGAAATAATTGAAAAACACTATATAGACATTGGCATTTCTCGGCGTCGAACGTAGTTCTTCTAAGACAGTGTGAGTTACATGCAAATATTCCGTTAACCAAGCGTTCAAATTTTTACTATGATCGCTTCTGTGTCGATTTTTTATGGTTTTTCTGACTTGCACGGAGATTTTACTTTCTATACGACATTACAGTAAGGGCCAGAAAAAGTGTTCAAGACAAAATCGTTTGAATCGAACGAAGCTTGCTGATGGTTACATATAAGACCCTATCGATATACTTGTATATGGTTATATTATTAACTTTAGTTAGCATTACTGTTATCGAAAATCCACCTTGATTAGAATAAATGAGACCTTGGTTCTCCTTTTCAAGTTCGCAACATCATCACTCATCCTGAGACCCAGCTTATATTATTGGATAATATACGACCGAATACCCCAGGTTCAGCACGCAGTGAAGAAAACATGGAAGCCGTAGCTAAGAGTTTACACAAAGACCGTGAATAGGCGATTCGGCGCCGTTCGCAGCAACTCGTACTAATGTATGGAACATGTTCAACATACAGCTTGTGCAAAAACTGAAGCCGCTCGACCTTCCCAAGCCACATCACTTTGCTCTATGGGCTGCTGAAAAGTGCCAAGAGGATCCGAAGTTTTCGAGCCAAATGTTGTTCAGCAATGAGGCACATTTCTAGCTCAATAGGTATGTAAGCAACCAATAGAACGACAAGCAACCTGAAAAGATTTAAGAGCTGCCATTGCATGCAGAAAAAACGACTGATTGGTGTGGTGTGTGGGAGGGTAGAATCATCGGCCCATATGCCTTCAATTCAAAATAATGCCGCTGAAAACGTAACCTAACTATTTGATGCCTGAAATTGAATCTCTTGATCTCGGCGCCATTTGGTTTCAACAAAACTACGCCACTTCCCACACATCGCAGCAATCAATGCATTTATTGAGAACCCACTTCGGTGAGTTTTGGGCCGGTCTATCGGCCACCAAGATGGTGTGATATCAGGATATGTAAAGTCTAAATTCTATGCGGACAATTCCGCTTCGATTCAGGTCTTGTAGCGAAACATCACGCGTGTCATTC
This sequence comes from Bactrocera neohumeralis, assembly GCF_024586455.1. Lineage (NCBI taxonomy): Eukaryota > Metazoa > Arthropoda > Insecta > Diptera > Tephritidae > Bactrocera > Bactrocera neohumeralis. Next base: position 68,373,016 of record NC_065922.1, read on the forward strand.
GCAAGTTACCAATGGAAATGCTCGAACGTTTCAACGAAAATTGCACTCAACGAATATAGCATTTGAGACGTAGCTGTGGCCAACATTTGAAAGAGATAATCTTCAAAACTTAAATGCCAAAAGAACGTTCTTTCGTATGAGAATATATAATCCCCATTAAGTTTAAAGTTTCTGTTTTTTTTTGTTTCTTTAAAAAAGGTTTAACCGCTGTGGGTGTTAAGTTATGTATGCAGCTGCTTTTGACAAGCTCCAAGTCATGTGGTTACTTGTAAATATTTCGTGCATTTGTGTGTTAGCTTTCTCTCTTCTAGCTAATTCCTTTTAGTATCTTTAAATTTAATTTTTGTGCGAACTTTGTAACATTTGTGGACTTTTCTTTTAGTACTTAGACTTTTGGTTTAGTACTTGACATACGAGCTGTCTTCTGCTGCTTTTAACAACTCCAAATTCATTTAAACTCACCGCAGACTTTGTTGCTACATTTGCAATCCTCTTACCGTTATGAAATGTTGCTAATGCGTTGTGTGGTCTGGCTTGTCATAGAAATGAAATATGCTCTGTTGGCATTTTGTTTATTCTTTTGGTTATTATATTTTTTGCTTTTTTACTCGGCTAGTGAAAATTTCGCTTAGACGCGCAAATTTACTTTATTATTTTTCGCGACTTCTCTTCCACTTCCATGCTTTTGCCGCTACTCAAGCATTTCCTCACTTTGTGTCTCGCAGCTGCTGTACAGTTCTTCCCATCCCTTTATTTCTGCCATATTTTGTTTTTGCTCTGATTTCAAGCGCTTTTAAACACGTTTGAATGCCGTTTACTGCTGACAGCGTCTTTTTTATTTGCCTTAGGTGTTTTTTTTCTACAATTCTCACTTAGCTTTTACTCAATAGCTTTGTGTAATTATTTTCCATTTCACTACTGTTATTTTCCCACTTCTTCTTCGTCTCTCCTTCGCCTTTCACTTGCCACTGGAATGTCTATTCAAGCATATCGCGTTATTGTTCGTTTTCTGTCATGCTGTTTATTCGTTGCGCTTTTGCACGCATTCCCCATTCAATTCTTAACTTTTATGTTGACAAAGAGAGCAAAAGTGGATATTTGAAAAGGGAGAATGTTGATTGAATTTATAATCGATAAAAAAGGCGTTTGCAACCTCAGACAATAAAAGGAAATCAAATCTTTACAGTAAACAACAAACAAATACAGTTTTGATACCGTTAGCGTGCTGTTCAGTGCCAGTTTAGGTGTGTGAAAGACAGTGATTTTAAATTGGGAATATGCAAAGCCGTATATAGCAAAAGCAATGTCTTCCTTAAAAATATTATATTAAAGAGGTGACTCAAGTTTCTCGCGGTTTGCTTTTTGTTTTTTTTTTGGAACTTGAAGGGGGTATTCTCATGTAATCACTTCGAAAAATCGATTTTTTTTTTATATTTTGACAGTAAAACCTATTGAAAACATGCTGTGAAAAATTCAGACCGAAATTCATAGTATTTGATAAGTTACAGCTCATAGTCGCCGACGTGTCGTAAGCGACTGTCTACCAGGCGCCATGACAAGTCTGCAGCTGCTACGTTTCTAAACGCATTTTTCTCGAATCATCATTTTCTGAAACTGTCGTGGTCCTAAAAAAAAGTATTCAACCGATTGCTTTAAAATTTACATATGTTCTTCTACTCATTTATAGTTATCGTCCCTACCAGAATTGTTTATTTTCGAAAATATTTTCATATTTTTTTTAAACGATTTTTAACGGAAAAAACCAAGATTTTCGTGACTTTTTTTTGAAGTTCGACATTTTTTTTAATGAAATTGTTTATATTTGGTAAGGACGATAGCCGCAGAACTACTGAATAATAATCTATTCGATTTTTTTTTTATTTCAGACAACATGAACAGCCGCTATCACCATGACCAGTGAACTACTGTTTTTTGTTCGGGAATACTTTGATTTAAAAAAAATAAATATAAAAAATGTAAAAAACGAAAAAATTTTTTTTTGTACATTTCAAAATACAAATAAAAATATATTAAAAAATTAAAATGATTGAATTTTGTTGTCGCATAAAAAAAAATTTTCCTAAAAAGTGGTAAAATGTATGCGTTCACATGAAAGTACCACCTGAAAGAGCTGCTGAAGAGAGACGACCATTATGTACGATTTGCAAGAAGACAAGTATAAGTGTAGCTTATACAAATACTAAAGACTGACTCTGCTATCTTTGCTGGTAAAAAGCAGTGGCATAAGAAGTTAGGTAAGGTTAGATGGCTGATGAAAGATCGCACGTGGACTGCTATATTTAGTCCTTTGTGAAACCATAGTAAATAACGCCTGTGCTCGGGATGTAGTGCAGGTCGCTTCCGAGATGATGCATTCTGGGTAACGCTAAAGACCTGCGGCCTTCATGGCCCTTCAACTGCTGAGTAGTGATACAAATACAAAAAAAAAAAAACAAATTCAAAATCCAAATTAAGAACTTCCAAGATGATGCATTCTGGGTAACGTTAAATGACCTGCGGCCTTCATGGCCCTACAACTCTTGGATAGTGATACAAAAACAAAAAACAAATTCAAAATGCAAATTAAGAACTATTTAAGTTGTATATTTATAGTTAGGATAAATGTGTAGTTGATAGAAAAATTAAAAAAAAAAAAACACATATAAAGTACGATTGGCTCAGGCCGAAATCTATTATCAATTGCTCTCGAGTTTTCTATATAGTTGTCTTCGTTGTGCCAATTTGTCCAAAAATCGCAATTCAAGCACCCGAGTTTGGCGCTTGGAAATCCAGCTTATCATTATTTAAATTGGTAGCCATTGTAAGAGGCGCTTTTCAAGAGTTTTCTCCATTGTGCCGGAACAACAGGCAGGTCCGTAAAGCGTTTGGATTTAATGTGCCTCAGCTCGTTGTAGAAAACCGATTTTTAAGTTACTGCTCTGCTTCTGACATTAGATTTTGATATTATATTCCAAACTATAGAGAAAAAGCACACAAACTACAAAGCTTCGTTTGGATAGGAAATTGTTGGGCCTAAATTGAAGTGAGACCTCTTGCAGATTCTTAAAGCATGAAAATTAGTTACCACATAACTTTTGGAAGTATATTTATGGGTTTGCTGTACACCGTTAGTATTAACTCTAAGCGAAAATTCTGAAATAATTTTATTGGGCAGTAGGTTGAGAACTTGATTAAATTTCTTGGAGTTATGGGTTTGAAACTGAGCTACTATCATACCATAAAATATCGTTTATGCCTCGATGGTTAACAAAAAGCATTTTCCATAAGCATATGCATCTAGAGAGCCTTTCAGATTTTCGCAGCAGGCTTAAGACACTTAAAACTTTTTAAAGGAACCAAATTTTTTCGTTCTGTATTTTTTATTTATTTATTAGCTAACTGTGAAACCTTTGTGGCAGTAAGGTATAGCACTAAGGAATCGCTTACTAATTGAGATACAAATGGAGGTCTATAACTTAGAAATTATGGAGGCAAAAGCAAGTGATTTTAGAAAGAGAAAACTCTGCGTAAATAAACCTGCCAACATCGATCCGTTTCAGTGCCAAATCGAAGTGTCTGTGCTCTAGTATGAGTATGCTGTAAAACTGCGAGATCTTCATTCTTTTTTAAAGCAACGCCTGTGCTCCATATTTCTGCAACAAAAATGAGGGCAACATGCTAGCCGGACACTCATTCGCGGGCAAGTTAATTGCATAATTAAAATAATTACAGCTTGTTAAGCAGCCAGTCGGTGGCGTAAGCAACAAAGTATACCACAGAGTCGCTGCTTATATTTCCGCTATAATGCGCTTAATTTGGTGGTCTGGCAGCGTCAGTCACACTCACTAAAATGCAGCTCATTCTAGCATATTTGCATACAAATTTTTTTCCAGCACACAATTTTCGCGTATTTTTGCATTTTACTTTTAATTCTTATTTTCGACATAAAATACGTTCCTCTCTGTTGAATTTTTCACACTAAACTTTTAGCTCGCTGTCACGTTGCCGCGGTTACTTTAGGGACCGTGGGCCAAGGCTCCGCTCAAGGGACCACTCACTGAATATTTAACGTTTCGTGTGCACTTAACTTACAGTTAATTCCAATTTTTTTTATCAGATAAGTGAAGAAATTTGAGAAATGAAGTGTTGGAAAACAGACAGTGATTGAAACCGTTGGCGAAGGGCGCAGGCGTGCCGAAAATGTCAAGGGATTCGCAACGAAGTGAAAAATTATGTAGCCAAACTATGAGTAACGGTAAACTTTTACTTGCACTTATAAATATTTTTAGAGCAAAATATGCACAAGAGCCTTACATTTTGGATTTTTTTTATTTTTATACCCTGAACAGGGTATATTAAGTTTGTCACGAAGTTTGTAACACCCAGAAGGAATCGTCGGAGACCCTATAAAGTATATATATATAAATGATCAATATGTCGAGCTGAGTCGATTTAGCCATGTCCGTCTGTCTGTCCGTCTGTCCGTCTGTCTGTCTGTATATATGCGAACTAGTCCCTCAGTTTTTAAGATATCGTTTTGAAATTTTGCAAACGTCATTTTCTCTTCAAGAAGCTGCTCATTTGTCGGAATGGCCGATATCGGACTACTATAACATATAGCTGCCATACAAACTGAACGATCGGAATCAAATGCTTGTATGGAAAAATTTTTCATTTGAAGAGCTGACTTCACGAAATTTGCAACAGATTATTTTCTAAAGCAACAATGTAATCTCCGAAGAAATTGTTTAGATCGGTTAACTATAGCATATAGCTGACATACAACTGAACGATCGGAAAATTGGCATAAATTATTTTCTAAAACAACAATGTAATCTCCGAAGAAATTGTTCAGATCGGTTAACTATAGCATATAACTGCAATACAAACTGAATGACATCAAGTTACTTGTATTTAGCTTTCACATGACAAGATATATTCACGTTTTTTGGTTGTATATTAAACTTTGCTAGCAACAGTGTTTTTGGCAGTGACGAATCATTCGGCTAAGATAGTTAGCTAATAACCATAACCAGAAATGTTAAATAATAATGTAAAAGACATCTTTACAAAAACAGAACCTTCCTCAGTCTAAAGCTTAACCCTTTAGGTTCCAAACTGGTATTACGAAAAGGAGTTATGGTGCTAAAATCAGCTTCATTTGAAACATAATTACTGTTGTTGTTGCAGCAGTTATTGGGTACCTATCTTGTTGAGTTCTTGAACTAAATTAACTATTTTAAGGTTGAACTCTAAGAAAAGAGCAGTTTGAACTGAAAGGCTTTTAAGCAGATGATTTCTGGCATGGAAAAGCTAGTTTCAAGTGGCTGGCTTTATGTATGTTATCGTGATCGGCATATGTAAAATGTTAATATATTGCAGTCACCAAGTCCATATCAGCATATCACAAGTTGACCGCCTGTTTCAGACAAAATTCGAGCTATTCATCTGCAATTCTTGGTAGAGTGGTTGACGGAATTTAAAGTTTTACTCTCCTTGTATGACATTTAAGGCCTCTTGATAGACTACCGAATATGAGTTGTTGTATTCTTTAGGGAATATTTGAATCAAGTTTCATTTGTCATGAGTTTCCGTTGATGATGTTCTACTTAGTCTATGCAAAAAAAATGACGAAAGACTTCTGAATAAAACTGGGTCAAGCTTAAGCTCTAAAAATATTTTTAACTGGATGCACTGAAATTATATTTAGCAGCAGAAAAGTTGGATTTATTTTTAGTAACCGCTCTATGTGTTCTTAAGTTAAGTTACTCGTATTTCCGTTTCTAGTCACCACTAGAAATTTCAATTTTGTTGCTTAATTTCTTTGATTTTATTATACAAAAATAAATTCGCTGCAGTTAGTATATTGAAACAGAAAGATATAGAAGTTCATATACCACATATAACTACTCACTAAAAGGCAAACGGAGAACCCAAAATCTGGATTAGAAAATACTGTTAGCGGAAAATTGCAGATCTTATACGCTGCCCCACTTCCAACTCCTAGCATCCGACATTTATCAGATAGATGATTGGTTCAACAAAATACAATAATATTCTATATATTTCTATATAAGTATATGCAAATCTAGTTTAGGGAGGAAAATCAAAAAAAATTGTTTCGTTCGAAAAGAAGGATGCAATGATAATATTATGGAGACTTGTGTCATCTCAATTTCAATAGCGTACATATTACCTGCCGTACAATTATTGACAGGTACCTCAAAGCTTGGATCATAGACATGCACAAGAGATAATTTTAAGCCTAAATAGTTTGATACAAAACAAAAATCTTTATATCTTATATATAGCAATAATAGTTTGGGTTTTTTAAAGGCTTCTGTTACTAAGACATCTGACGTCCAACTCTGAGAAGATTATTCGAACTGATAAAGATATAACTTTGCTATTACTGTTGGGAAGATTTAAGGTAAGGTGATATAACTTTCTTAAACGAGTTTTTTGGATTGGCTTCTTTTCTTCTCATTTTTATTGAAAATAGGCGAAGAGAAGATATATCGCGATTTTTTAAGAGGGAAAACCTATCCTATATATAGCAATAAAATAGTTTGGGTTGTTCAAAGGCTTCTGTTACTAAGACATTTGACGTCCAACTCTGAGAAGATTATTTAAACTGTTAAAGTTCTCCGAAGTTCCCTCAAAATGGCCATAGAATCGCGACTGTGTGGCATGTAGCGCCATCTTGTTGAAACCACATGTCACCAAGTGAACTTTCTTATTACTGATGGGAAGATGTAAGATGAAAAGTTCTGCCAAATGAGACCAAGACAATGCCATCTTTTGGCAAATAAACTCTAAGCGCCTTCTTTTCTTCTCATGTTTACTCAAAATAGGCGAAGAGTGAATTTCGAGAAAGGGACTTTTTTGAGAGACGATATACTTTAGCTCTCTGAAAGAGTTCACTGCTGCTCAGTATCTGCTAAAGGTAGGCGCTCTCTGATTGCATTGCCACTTGCAGATGATGGTTATTGCAAGAGTAAGAAAGGATAGAAATGATATGAGGAAAAATGGAGTGCGTTTGAAGGAGGCAGGAGAATGTCTGAATCTTCAGGAGTAAATCGCTTTATTCCCATAGAAACTTCAAAACGTCTCAAATGTTTTCCACCAAGTGTATTATTGAATATTTTTATATCCTAATCCTTCTGAGACTCTTTAATATATACCAAGAATAAAAGAGATCAGCGAGGCGAGTTTTGTTGGTTTTGACATTTCCGTCGTTCTGCCCGTCTATATATTTGTATACTAGTCCCATAGTGTTTGTCATCAAAAAAGAGTCTCTCATTCGAGGCTCTTTTACGTAGCGTGTACCAAACCCATGCCACAACCCTGGGGACCGACGCTCCGCCTTTTCATTTTAGCTCACCTCGGTACGGATGCTTCTTGTGTAAGGTTTTGTAGATTGCTTCAGACTCTTTCCTACCTTTTGTAGCTTTCAAGTGCTTCTTCTTAACCTTCAGCGCCTTGAAAACTGAATAGGTATTGCAATAAATGGCTTAACACTTAAGGTTTCAAAGTCATAAAGTCATTTTTCAAAACGAGGCCTCATCAACCTTCATTTCACGTTAGCAAACAGTGTGCGCCAGCACCAATAAAGCCAGCAAATGGCGATATTTCATTAAAAATTCAATAACATTTGTTTGCAGAAGGGAACTCAACCAAGCAACGCATGGCATACTTACAGGCGCTTTGACTTGTGCGCGCACTTGCAACGACGCTTAAATATTTTCTGACCTATTTAGTGCGGAAATAAACAAGTACACAGATACATGCAAGTACATGCATTACGGCAGCCGATCTGACCTTTCATTGTAGTCGCTGATTTCGCCCGTGTCCATGTCCAGCAGCAGTATGGCGCTCTGGAAGCTGGCGCACACAGTGCGATAGAAAGTGTTGCGCCGCAGCTCCTCGCTGGCCAACAGCTGTTGCTGTTGTTGCTGTAATTGTTGTTGCAAGTGCGTAGCCGACGACAGTGTTGTTGCGGTGGCCGACGCCGAGGATGATGAGGCCGACGAGGCGATCGACGGCGTGGGTGTTGTCACCGAGCTGGCAGTGGCACTGAAAAGTGCTGTCGCGCTGGCCGCCAGCGGCATTATGGGCGTGGTTGCCAGCGGCGTGGCGCTGGGCGGCGTTACCGAGGGTGAGGGCCCTGTCGAGTGGCTGGCTGACGGATGCAGCCAATGACGCGCGTTGAGTTTGGCCATCATACCGCCGCCACCGCCACCACCGCTGCTGTTAGCTGGTGAGCCTGCCGGGGCGTGTGTGTCACTTTTGCTGCCGCTAATGTCAGCCGTATCTGTGCTGCCGCCAGCTGCTGCGGCCGTGTGTTGCACGTGATGCGTTGCCCATTTATCCGTTAGCAAGCGTGTCAGTCGCCGAATTCTGTGACTGAAATTTAATATTCAATGAAAGGAAAGGAAATGAAATATTTCAGTAACCAAACTCATTTGGCAATTCACACTGTGTCTGTATGTGTGGCGCATGCACATACACATATGTTGTTAAGTGTGGCGGTGTGACTTTGTAGCTTGCTGATGCGCGTGTGATTTGTTTTGAATATCAAAGGCACCGTTTTCATGCCATGCAAGCCCGCATGGCAGGCACTCACTCTCAACCTCCATGTACATATGTTTTTACACTTTGCTTTACAATATACTTGTATGTAGATTTGTTTATATGCAATATTTCATACACATGCCAGACAAAAACTCACGAGAAATATTTTGTTGAAATTTATATAATTTTTTACAATCTCTTTTTGTACAAAATGAAATAAGATATTCACATATTTTCAAAAATATTTTTGTGTGGCCTTATTTTCACACCTAACTTGCAAAATAATTTTTAGAAATATTTTTTTAAAATACCAGAGTAAACTTTATAACATGTAAAATATATTTACAGAAAAAATGTGATTTTCATAAAGAAAAACTAAATATCATAAAATAAAAAATAAATTTTCAACATTTATTTTTTTTATTTGTAATACTATGCTAAATATTTTCTTCGTAAATTTAAATTGGAGAATATAAGATATTATTATTGTAGAAAAAGCTTAAGTTTTTCAGAGCAAGTAACTAAAATGTTTGGTCCTTTTGTGTTACATGGTATTTTACGCAGCTGGAAGGATCGCAATACGTAGGTGAAATCCAACCAGCAACAAATAGAGAAGTGAAAAATATCATTAAAACTAGATTTAAATCAAAAAAGACACCCGGCTTCGACTTGGTGACTGCTGATGTATTAAAAAGTCTAACGCGAAAAGCATTAACAAAGCTTACATCGATAATAAACGCTTGCATAAATCGCAAATACGTTCCCTTGTCACATGGAAGATAACTGAAAAGATAACTGCAATCATTTTGGTACAAAAACCTGAGAAAAAGGCGCACAAGATACTTGGCGCTGTAAATATAAGAAGACTTCAGAACATAAAGAAGAAAGGGCGTTACTCCAAATCATCCATTTGAATTTATATCTCAACATTCCACAATAGCAGATGTTATGGAGAAAAATTGCGCAGCTGTTCTTCTTGACGTATGCCAGGCGTTCGATAGAGTATGGCAACATGGCTTACTTCAAAATTAAGATTTCTCTTTCCACAGTATCTAACTGACCTAGTTGACTCTTACCTAAGCAATTGCTACTTCAAAATCCAGCAGGGACAATCATATACTAAGTTACAGCAAATAAAAATAGGTGTACCCCAAGGAAGTGTTCTGTGATGACACTTATGTATATATATATTTTGTTTACTAGCTATAGGCATGTGAAACCGTGCATCCGAGGATCACGAGCGAGATATTGGTGGAGGTCTAACCAGAACACTGCACTCCGGACCAGAACATGATGCCTCTTAATGTTTCCTACCGAACATCTATGCAGTGAGATATGATATGTTCCGCAAGACTTTTTGAATCTAGCGCCCCTTGGTGGCGCCATCTTTATGTCGACTGGTGCGTAAGAATTTGCTATCTTTAGCGATTGTCCAGTGAACATGACATTTCATTGATTGGAAGTGAAGTTATTGCGTTTTAAGTGTCAGTACGTTCGAGTTATCGGTGCGAAAATGAGTTTCGAACAAAAAGGGAACATTAAATTTTGCTTTAAAATTGGTAAAACTTTTAACGAAACGTTTCAATTGATGAAACAAGTTTATGCCTATCATTAGTACGTAGCAGAGTGCACGAGTGGTTTCAACGTTTTCAAAGTGGTGGACATAAATGACGCTCAACATGTGGGCCAATCAAAATCCGTGATCACCGGAAATGCCATCGAAACTGTGCGTGAATTCATCAAAAATCAGCCGAAATCATCATTGAAATACATGGAAATGGAATTGAACATCTCCAAAACATCGATTTATCGCATTTTGACCGAAAATTTGTGCTTACAAAAGGTGTGTGTTCCGCACAAATTGACTGACAACCAAAAATTGCTCGGAATCCAACATTCGAAGCACGATTATTTGACCAAAAATCACATTTTAACCATTAACCGCTCGCCATATTCGCCTGATATGGCACCGTGCGACTTCTTCCTTTTCGGAAAATGCATTTGCCTATGAAAGGAAAGCGTTATGCAGACGTAGAGGCCATTCAAAAGGCTTGCACTGGCATACTGGCGGCCATACCGACCAACGAGCTAAAACACTTGTTCGACATGCTTTTGGACCGTGCAAAAAGCTGTATTGAAGCAGAAGGAGACTATTTGCAATAAAATAAATTGAATTTGCCGAAAAAACCATTTGTTCTGTTTTTTTAAGTCCTATTTACTTTGGAAAGCACCTTGTAGTTGGTCCATACTTAACCTTTAGATATATTGACGAGGAATGCATCGCGACCTTAGGTATATTGTGCCCTGTTTAATCCTTACTTGGGAGTCTAAGGTAAACATGTCTTCAAGCCCAGCATTTTTAACAATAGTAATTCATGAGTTGTTTATACTTATACACATTTTTTGACCAAAGGAAGATTTCCCATAAAAAGAAAGGTTAGGCATTATGTATAATAGTAAGGAAATTTATAGTAGAAACTTAGTTGGGCTTTTAAGATTCTCTGGTCTGCAGGCTCCAACGCTGAACGTCAGGATCGCGAGCGAGATAATAGCGGAGGCCTAGCCAGAACACCGCACTCCGGACTAGAATAAGATGCCTCTTCATGTCTCCTATCGAACATCTATACAGTGAGGTATGAAAATGTATAGTTTTATGTTCCAAATAACATACAAGCTTGTAGTCTCTAGCATGAATATTTATGCGTTTAAGGCAACGAAACCTTAAGAGGTGTGAGTTTGCGGGTGGCATAGATTGGATCTTCTGAAGCGAATTTGAAAATGAGGAATTTTCTTTTACCTTGTAGGAATTACTATCACTTTCGGATCTTTAACACTTGAGTTCAATCCGGATATTGGATTTATCAGCTTGGATATAAATAATTTGCTTGTTAGTATAATACAAAAAAATGTTTGGAGCTTCTGGGGCTAGGAAAGATAGTCAAGAGAGGAACATACTTCTCTACAAATCAAAACATCAGTTCTTAAAAATTCTTTTTTTGTGCAAAACTTTTATTCTTTTATTTTGAAATCTTGATGCTATTCAAGTTTTAATATTTATTCAACTTGCAAATCTGCTAAGAAACTTATTGTGCCTACTCGTCTGGAATTGCGTGGATTGACAAAACACTGGTGGTATTTTTATGCTTTTGCACTAAAAAGGAAAAAGAAAGTGATAAGCAATTTTATTCACCTTTGAGGTATCAACAGACGGCTATCTTTTGAAATCAGCTACTGTGAGGAAGATTAGATTAAAATTTTCACGTCTTCTAATTACTTATTGTTAGATGGCTGACAACACTTCAAAAGTAAACATTCAAAACCACACTATGTATTCCAAAGTTTCTTTACGTTAACATACTTTTAGGCGCTTAATAACGAAGAATAAGAGTAGGCAAAATCTCAACACAAAACAATTAAGTAAAAGTAAACAACAGTCAAATTGCTCTCTTTACAGTTTATGCATACGCAATAAAGGTGTGCGTTTAGCCTACTTTGAGGCGCTATGCCAAATTGTTATCAACACAGCATGTTATTGCCATGAAATGCGACATTTTGTGCCAAATGGGAAATAAGCAAATTCAAAAGCCTTTAAATGTTTATTTTTTGCTTGCGGTAGGCAAATTTAAATGACAAAAATTTTCAATTTTGCTACACACACTGACTTCAAATATTTTTAGGCTTCGCTGGCTTTGCACACAAAGCACACACACACATAGAAAGCTTAAAATTTACACTTTCACTTTTATGATTGCGCATAAAGACGCACGCTTGCGGGTGGATATTTATATATTTATTTATATGTATGTATATATACAGAGTATAAACATACTTCAGCACATTATTACAAACATACAGCTACTTATGTATTAGTATTCATGTGGGTATGCGTGTGTGTAAGCAGTGTATAATTTTCTGCTTGCTTTGGCAACAATGCTTTGTTTGTTGCTGTTGTAGCAGTGGTATGCGCAGCCACATTAAATGTAAATACAAGTCATTAAACGCCTATGGGTATGCTTTGTTTAAGTTATTTCTTGCAATATGCGTTTGTACTTTTATTTATAACGCAATGATAAAGTAAATACGAATAAAAATAAAAAAGGAATTAGAAGAAAATAAGCGTAAATGTGTGGTTTGAAGCGGCTTTTATAGAAAAAATTGTCATTGAAGATACAAATGCAATCACTTATCTTCATATAAGTGCCTTTTAATTCCTGAAATCATTCATAAGCAACTGTCATCTTTCACTGGTTAGCAGTTAGCTGTCAAAACGTATAGCTTAGGTAGGATTGGAACACTTTACTTTAAAGCACTCATGCTTTATTATGATTTGGAATTTGTCAATAGTCAGCTGTCATTAATATGACATATTGTAAATTGCATTTGAAACGAAAAGATTATGTGAAAACAATAAATAGTAATTAGTACAAGCTGTCATTTGTTGCTTGTCATTTGTCACTTGTCAGCTGACAACTCTCAAGAACAAGGGTTCAAATAAAGATTTGATACTCCGTTCTTTTTTTAAAGCAGTCATGCTCTTTAGACTTGTTGAACGATTTCCACAGTTGTATTCAATATTTAGTTGTCAGTTGTATTTAGTTTACTTGCCTTAGAATTGTCACCAATTTACTCTCATCAACTGTAGCTAAAATGCATATAAATTTTATAAACTGTAATGCTTTATATGAGATATTTATTTAATTAATAGAAATGGTTATATTTTAAATTGTCATTTGTCAACTTTCAGGACATGACAACTTCATTGGCATGAAATATTGTAAATTTTGTTTTTTTTTAGAAACAAAAATTATTACTAAGCCAAGCTTTGGTTCATTGATATACATTCTTAAGCATAAAATAAATTATTTTCAGCTGTCATTTGTCACTTGTCATTTGTCAACTCTCACCAGCTATGTCTGTCAATAAATTTATGCTCTGTAATAACTTTCCTTAAAGTATCTACGTACATTACAATTCCTAATCAATCACTGGAGTTATATTTTAAATTGTCATGAGTCAATTGTCAACTCTCACTGACATAAAATGTTGTAAATTTAGTTTTTTATAGAAAAGAATAATAATTAAGGCATACTTTTGTTTTTAGACACATATTTTAAGGCATTAAGCCAATTACTATCAACTGTCATTTGTCAGCTGTCAGCTGTAAATACTCACCAGTTGTGTTTTTTTTATAAATTTGTTGGTTTGTAATAACTTTCTTTTAATTATATAACCTGGTCTACGAAAAGAGAGCTTACGTGCGAAAACTAGTTTTCTGGGAAAATCTGTTAAAAATAATCGTTTTCTCGTTATCTCATTAATTGTTCTTCTTTTTTTGACACCTAAAAATCTCTTAGACCAGGTCACATATAGTTGGTTTGTATTCCTTCATCAATCTCAACAATTATGTTCTGGTTTGTCATTTGTCATTGCTCAGTTGTCTTAAAAAAACTCTTAAACTATAATTTTCCACTAGTATAAGACATCTATAATATATTCATATTTAGTAAATGTGTATGATAAGTTGTTTCTGCTATAAGTGTCTTGTCAGCTGTCAGTTCTAATATCTCACAGTTTTTATTTTTTCTAAATTTTATTCACTTCATTTTATATCAGTATCAGTTCATAATGGAACCACTATATCGCTTAGTACTGCTGTCATTAGTCAAGTGTAAGTTGTCAAGCCTTTTATACTTAACAATGCCTTATTTAATACCCGGAATGACAATATTACCAAAAAAAACAATTGTACCAACAAAAATATCAACAGGTCTTGTCAGCGGTCCTATGATTAACGAGCATATAAACATGAGATTATGTTCTATGCGACCTCTGCGACCCTTCAGTCTTAAATAATCTTGCCTTATTTCCTTAGCTGCCTACTTATTACTTTAAGATACTTGAAGTGTAACTTAAAGTTATGCTAACAGCATTTAAGCGTCTAAAATTATGCCAAGCGCTATTATGTGGCAGCCGTTTAATTTATGACAAACAAAAGCTAGACAAACAAGGTACACAGTAAGCTATAAAATTAGTCAAAAGACATTCTACGTTTAACAAGTTAGTTCAAGTATATTGAGCATGAACATTAGTTGACACTTAGGCAAGTGCGCTTACCAGTGGGTTAGGCTTGAGGAACACCTAAGGCATCAAATTTATGTGACTTCTGGCAGCAGCGGTAGTGTTTAAGTACGCTTTCATAATGTTTAATCAGGCTGACAGCTAATAGCTGTTGACTTATTGACAGCAGCGCCTTAATGTAGGCAGTGATTAGTAACGAAAACAAAGTATGCAATTGATTCAAGTGTTCTTTTGTGTTGATAACTACTAGCGGCAGTGTCAAGGAGACATAATTTCTTATTTGAATTGCAAATATTTATACGCTACTCAAAGTTATGTAAATCAAAATTTGTTTGCGCCTAAAAGTACGCCACCAAAAATGGAAATCAAATTTGATTTTAGCACCAAAAGAAACCATTACATTTTATGGTTCTTTGGCAAACCTTTCACATGCCCTAAAAATATATTAATCTGCGTGTCTTAATGACATTTGAAAAACATCGACCCGTAAGTAATGTGTACTGCAGTAAATCAATAACAATTCCATTACCGCTGCCAATGGCAACACCAAAGCGTAACAGCACATTCTTGACATTTCGCCTTCGCTTTGTAGTCGCATAAAAATTAATATTTATCGGAAATTTATGAATTACTTTGACGCAAACATAAAGAGGTTGTTAGCGCGCCTTAAGTTATGCAACGAGGCAGTGCTGGGCTTGAGCAGGTGCGGTTAAATACAACTGTATAAAAATATGCACGAAGGACGGCGGTGTATAGCTGAAGGCTATGGAAGCACATTTTATGTAGTGCTTTATAAAAGTTTGTTGGAGCAGAATATATATAATATAATAATTTCGCCACTAAAGAAGAAGAAGAAAAATTTCGCGTTGGAAAAGAACTGAGCTATTGAGAGTTTGAGAAATAAGGGAACGTGATGCTGTCAATGCAATAAATTTAAATTATGTTTTAGCGGAAATTTGATAGGTAAACAAATTACTTATATCGGGTGATTTTTTAAGAGCTTGATAACTTTTTTTTAAATAAAAACGCATAAAATTTGCAAAATCTCATCGGTTCTTTATTTGAAACGTTAGATTGGTTCATGACATTTACTTTTTGAAGATAATTTCATTTAAATGTTGACCGCGGCTGCGTCTTAGATGGTCCATTCGGAAAGTCCAATTTTGGGCAACTTTTTCGAGCATTTCGGCCGGAATATTTTATCGCAACGTTACGGTGAGATGCTAACAAACTTTTTGTTGCCAAAAATGGAAGAACTGAACTTGGTTGACATGTGGTTTCAACAAGATGGCGCTACATGCCACACAGCTCGCGATTCTATGGCCATTTTGAAGGAAAACTTCGGAGAACAATTCATCTCAAGAAATGGACCCGTAAGTTGGCCACCAAGATCATGCGATTTAACGCCTTTAGACTATTTTTTGTGGGGCTACGTCAAGTCTAAAGTCTACAGAAATAAGCCAGCAACTATTCCAGCTTTGGAAGACAACATTTCCGAAGAAATTCGGGCTATTCCGGCCGAAATGCTCGAAAAAGTTGCCCAAAATTGGACTTTCCGAATGGACCACCTAAGACGCAGCCGCGGTCAACATTTAAATGAAATTATCTTCAAAAAGTAAATGTCATGAACCAATCTAACGTTTCAAATAAAGAACCGATGAGATTTTGCAAATTTTATGCGTTTTTTTTTTAAAAAAAGTTATCAAGCTCTTAAAAAATCACCCGATATTTCATGATATAAGAATGCGACTCAACTCGCTACAATTTGTTACAGTATTTCAATCGTGAAAGCGCGTAAGAGCATACAATATGTTATACATAATGACAGCACAGACTATTGACAATATTACAGATATACTAAGCTAATGCAACTATGGCAACTGAAAGCTTATACTTGACAGTGTAGGGCTGACTCTAGCTAAATTTGGCGATCTATGGAGCTACAATTTGCAAATGGCAGCAAATAATATACAGCAAAAGATTCTAACACTAGACAATGACAGAAGCTTGAGAATAAACTAAAATTTTGCCGACGCTAGAAGGTTTAAAAGTTATTATAATAACGGGTAAAGGCAGCAAATATGTCATAGTAAATTGGATCTGACTGTTTGAAAGCGAAGAAATCTTGCATTAAAGTCATACGTTTTAAAGGTAAGGAGAGTCTTGGATTAAATATATATTAAAGTTTTAAGAACCAAACCGCATGTCAGCTGTCATTCAGAAGCCAGAAAATGGTTTCATTTATATTAGATGTCAAAAGTCAGCTATCAAAAGTCACTCGCCCTTTTTTGGTGTACGCTAAGTAAGATATAATTTGTTCTTCACGGCCACGTTCTGACTAAAATCTGCAACTGTCATTCGTCACATAAGAATAGAAATTGTTGAAAACTACATATATAAGCTGTCATATGGCACACTGTGGTTGTAAAATTGTTCCAAAATCTGGCTTCTATCTTAAATAAGAATTGTATTATATAAGTATGTCAATACCATTCACTGACGATTTATATCTACAAATTATACAAGCTGTCACGTGAAAGTTGTCATATTCCAATTACATGTCAGTTGTCATATTCAAGACACCTATCAGTTGTCATAATTAAACTTCTTTTATCAGTTGTCTGCTGCCTCTTTTTGCTAATATAAAGTGTTCAAGCAATATCATGAACTATTTGTTAGACATAAATGAGTTTTTTTAGGTTATTGAATTATCCTAAAATGACAGAATTATATTAGCTGTCATTCGTTTCTTAAAGATTTTTAGATTTCTCAACTAAAGCTGTCTCATGTCAGCTACGGCTCGCAATAATGTCAACGAATAAACACGAGGGCTGCTATATATATTCTGGCCTAGGGCAACACTAAGTGTTGCCAGGTGCAATCTGACATTTCCATTGGAAAGTTTGACATTTTTTAGCATAACGTCACTCAGAACGTTTTGTCATTTAATCGTGAATTGTTTTATTTACAGGGAATTAAAAAACTCATCTCGGCCAAAAAATGGAATTAACTCGTGAACATTTTCGTGCGATCATTTTTCACAACTTTCGATGTAGATTATCACGACGAGAGTGCATCGATGAACTAAAATCTCTGTATGGCTATGAAGCACAATCCTATAGCACTGTGAAAAACTAGTACAACGAATTCAATCGTGGCCGACGCTCGCTCAAAGACGAATTCCGTGAAGGTCGTCCAAAAACAGCCGTTGTGCCAGAAAACATCGATGCCGTACGTGAACTGATAATGCAAGACCGTCATGTAACATACCTTCAGATAGAGGCATGCCTATGCTTTTCTCCCACCAGCATACATTCGATATTGCATGAACACCTGGCCGTAAAAAAGGTTTGTTCTCGTTGGATCCCGCACAATTTGACAATCGCTCAAAAAAAGGCTCGTGTGGATTGGTGTAAAAAAATGCTGAAAAAATACGATCGCGGTGCTTCAAAAGACGTTTATAAGATCGTCACAGGTGACGAATCATGGATCTATGCGTATGAGCCCGAAACAAAACAGCAATCGACAAAAAAAAAATAAAAATAAAAAAACCCATTTTCGTTGACAAATATGCCTCTTTACATTATTAGGCCTGAAATATATATAGCAACCTACATAGTATTAGCTGTCATCAAAATCTACAAAACAATGCGCTCACACTTCTAAAGTGGTCGAATATTATGTCAGCAGTTATGAGTCACTTGTCACTTTCAATGTTCTAGACGTGTAGCAGCAGGCATTATTGCCACAATTAATTTTAGGCTATTATTTTAATTTATGCAGTTATTTTTTAAAGCCGTTAAGAAACTACAATATTTTTCTTATTCTTTTTCTGCCGAACTAATTTAGAAAAGCGATGAGTTTGCCACACATCACCAAAACAGCTTTACTCCTAGAGTTTACTGACTTTTCCGGTATTGCAGAAGTCAGTAAATTTTTGGATGCTGCTTGTCGGCTCAATCGCTGAAATATATGTACAAGTAATAGCATGCCCAGACTCTGCTATTTTTCTTCTCAGTGGAAATGTCTGGAGATAATTTTGATTGCGAAGCTTGGTAAAACTGCGAATATAGTCAATTTTGCTTATTCCTTCGATTAATTACTAGATTTAACATCACATTAATGAAATCTGTCAGGTTTTTTTTTTAATTTCAGAGGATCCTGTACGGAGATATAATGATAACCACAAAACGTTTCTTTTGAGAGGAGCTCCCGGAGGTCAACAGTAGTTGCTTTGCAAATAAATGTTTTTATTAATACTAAATCTTCGAATACATCTAAAGGATGCAATAATATGTATAACATTTTTGCATCTCTGAATTTAAAAGTTTTCTCAAAAAATTCGCTCTTTTTGGGCTTCTAACAGGTCATAACCCCTTAAGCGAAAAATCTACTTCAGCCTGTGATAATTTCACACAGGTCAGATGAAAAAGTTCTTTGCATTTGTGGCAGATAATCTTAAGCTGGGAACGATCCACTCTTAGAACACAAACAAACGGCATTAAAACAAATATAACTTGAATTGCGGAGCAAAAATAATCACGACTTTTCACTGTGACAACTGAATTACTACTGACGTGGAGAGTCACTAGCGATCCATCTGTTCAATCCATCTGCTGGATAATAGCAAACAATGTAGGAAACTAAAAATATATCATCCATTAGATCTCTCTTTTCTATACAATTTATCTTTCGTTCCTCTTTAACATTATTTTTTTTGCCAGCAAATTTAGTTATTGCCATTTTAATAAAAAGAAAAATTGTAAATTAAACGGAACATTACAAAAAAAAGAAAATAAAAATATTCTAAAATATATATCAGAAATATTTCAAGGTAATTAAACCAACACAAATTAATAAAGATTTTTAGATTAAAACATTGATTCAGCTACACACCAAAAACAAATTGGCATGTACTGTCTGCTACTTAAGTAAATTGGACACACGTAAGCTGGCTGATTATGTGGCAACTTGTCAATTAACTTATGCATGCAAGACCCCTACGACTCTCACACTTACTCAGGCACTTTTGGTATATACATAATGTATATAAACATATAGTAGACAAATTTTATATTTACATATAGCATATGCCTCTAACTTACTGCCATATGTTAGAAAACTATCCAAATATCAGGCACACTGAGCGTGTGTAGTGTGTTTGACAAGCCAGTGAAAAACGACAGTTATTGAAACGGTGTGTATACATATGTGGTTGTAAGATGATACTTATAGAAATATGTATAAATTCAGTACGTGACCACATTCGATGTCATGTATATAACTTGTGCATGTATATAAGTAGCATACTTTCGTGCGCTTGTAGAAATTTCGTAATAAAATTGCCAGGCTTGAATACGTCAAAGCTGACAAAACCAATTTGACATAACAATCCTTTGCGGTCGCATAGGAAATTTGACAGCATGGGTATTGCTATATAGTTGTAAATATTAGGGTGGGCTAAATATTACTAATAATAATATTCATCTAATTCATAGTTTAGATTGCACCCATAGTTATGTTCCTACAAGAAAACAATGAAATATATCCTAACAAAAAAATAAGTGTTAAGTTTAGTAATTTTTAAATTTTTCGAAGTTTTTAAAAATACGCATTTTTAAATTAAAAGTGACCTGAGATACATTTTTTGTGAATTTTTATTTTCTACAAGAATCGGCAACATATTCGAAATTTTCAAAATATTTATCTTCAAAAATTGTGATATTTTTACGTAAAACCTTTTGACTTGCTAGAATAATGCTCACCGCCATCTTCTAAAATTGAGTTAAACATTTATTCCATGCAGCGTTATTTATACCCTTAACCGGTGACATAACTTAAGCTTGCGACGAAATTTGTAACATCTAGAAGGAACGCCGTAGTCTTAATGAATATATATACAGTTATATAAATGGACAGACTGATGAGTTCAGACGCCAATGTCGGGCCACTATAGCATATAGCCGACATACTACCAATTGAACGTGCTTACTACTGTGGGCAAAAAATAGTAAGACTTTTTAATTTAAGTTTCGTGTGAAAACTCATTTGTCGAAATATTTTTTTTCTAGGTTGGTATGACTATCAGTGACAACTGTGCTAAATCTCACATCAAAATAATCATCAGTGTTTAGTACACGCTTGTCTTACTGAAGTACATAAAGTGCAATTCGGCGACTTTGACGATAAGTGAACTTATTCAAGTAGGAAGTTCCAAACATTTTGTCTGTGGAATCTAATTTTTGGTGCCGAAACGTTCAGTATGTTGAAAAAGACCTTCACTGAAGGGGGTCGAGAACACGTTGACGACGAACTAAGTCCAGCACGGCCAACAACATCAAGTGATGATCAACACATCAATAAAATCAAGGAACTGGTGCTTGAGAATCGATGACTAATAGTCAGAGACCTTACTGACATCGTTGGAATATTGGAAGATTTAGTGAAAACTATTTTGCAAGATCATTTGTGCTAAGAAAAGTGAAAGCACGTTTGGTTCCGAAATCACAAAATTTTTCGAAAAACAGCGTGCTGTTAACGTGTGTGTAACAATGCTTTCCGACTACCAGGATGTCTTGAAACATATTGTTACTGGCGATGAGTCTTGGTCCTATGCTTACGAGCCGTAAACAGACAAACAGTCGGCTGAATATTATGCCAAAGGTTAGCCGAAACCGAAAAAAACATGTCAAAGGTGGTCAAAAATTAAAGTTATGTTGACAGTTTTCTTCGATTATTGAGGTAGTTCCTTCCGACCGGTCAAACTGTCAACAAGGAATACTATTTGAGTTTCTCTATCTAACTTCATTTTAAGTCATTCCACAGTTCAGCTTTGGTTCACCCTAGTTAGTATGTACTTTTAGGCACATGATTTTGACTGGCCTTACGAATATTACACAGACGACAGTTGTCAACTAGGCAGTGACAGGCTCGCAAAGAGCACATAAACATATTTATCAACACATACATATACTGTACACACATCTACTTATACAGCATATAATTATGTGCATTCTCAAGCATATATCCCACATATCACATGCAAGTAATGACACATTATGCAATAAGTTGTCATGTTCAACATATTACAAGCGCCTTATTAGCTGCCAAAATTGTCAAATACAGACGCGCCTCAGCCGTCATTACATAACATAGGAAATACATGCCTTGTAGTGTCGTGTAAGTAATGGCTGATTGCATGCCGCCAGCCAAGAATATGATTGTTTAAGAAGATAAAAAGTTTATGATGTAGATATGTAAGTGCCGGCTTCAAATAAATTATAAATGCGGGAAATAAAATAAACAATATTTGGAGAATGTTTCGAAGGGAAGATAAGGGATTTTTGTGGGTTATTTGCATAACATACAACAAAAAGGAAGCCTGAAGATACCTACAACAGGTCAAAATAAAAAAAAAAAAATAAAAAAAAATAAAAAAAAAAAAATAAAAAAAAAAAAAAAAAAAAATAAAAAAAATAAAAAAAAAATTAAAAAAATAAAAAATAAAAAAAAATAGCTACGGTCTATCGCAGCTAGAATACGCTTCACAAATACATATTTTCAGTGTTGTTAAGGGGCTATACCAGTGTGACGCATGAAAAATTAGGCGATTTTCGTGAATTTTTTTAAAAGAAAGTACTAGATTGAATGTTTCGACGTTCTATGGACGTAATAAAGTATATTTTTAGCTATATTAAAAAAAAAAAAAAATTTTACAAAAATTTTGAAAAATAACGGAGTAATGTGCTGTCTGCGGAAGTGCCGAAAAAAAGTGCCTCGCCGATTTTACAGGATATTTTTGAATATATAAGCTATCGAAAAAGCAAAAAAAAAGAAAAATTTTTTTTGAAAGTGTCACACTGGTATAGCCCCTTAAACGATTATTTAAATTTTAAGCATTTTTTCTGTCTCCTTACTTAAGCCACATATTTTTGTTCCTTGTTTTTCATAATCTTACTCTCCATTGAACTCAAAAGCCAATGCCTCTATCTATTATACATAAAAATCTGTATAAGAAATAAAAGCAGACGGCAACTTGGGTACACTGAATGTGCAGTTCCAAAGCGTCTAACTCGGCCAAACAAAACCTAAGCGGCATATGTCCTTTGGATACAAGGCAAAAAGCCACAAAGCTGAAAAAATGCAAATGCGTATAAAAAAATAATAACAAAAATAACAACAACAACAACGCATTTGCGCCATAAATTATGCAATACGCTTCACTTCTGCTGCCAACAGCGCACATCAAAGGCAACAGCTGATTGGCAAAGCTATGCGTGTGCTTGTTTATGTGTGTTGTTGTTGTTTCCATACAGGCAAAATGGCAAAGTAAGCAACTTAAATGCTGAAAACACACTTGACCGCCTCAACGTCACTGCCAACAAAGCTGAAGCATGGCATTGTATGCGAGTGCGTGCCTTTGAGTCACGTATACGCCATGTTGACCTACGACGGGCGCATTAGAACGCCATCAAAGCCACAAAGCGGCAAACGGTACGTGCGTATAAGTGCGGCAAAGCGGATTTTAACGAAACTGATGCATATGTGGGTCAAATGTTTGACCAAAATCGATAAATATGTGTGCAAAGGGAATGGCAAAGTGGCATGTGAAGCTATTAGCTGAATATCATTTGGCATATTGCTTGGCGATTAGAGGCATAGCAGAGCTTTGTAGCTTCGCAAATGGCGATAGCAAAGTAGAAAAAGACAAAGAACAAGCCAAGTGTGGCGTGCAATTCCATTTGAGTTATAGAATCTATGAAGGTAAATGAGGGATTTTGGTGCCCAAATGGTGGAAGTTGTTGTTGTGTGTAGAGTGCGGCGGAAAATATTTCGCAAATGTAAATGTAATCAAAAAGGCAGAAATATAATGAATTATGTATTAGCCAATAACTCAGCTTGAATAAGTAATGACTTAGCGAATTATTAATGATGACAAATATTACTTGCTTGACGAGTATTTATTGAATTTGAATAAAAGGAAGTTGGAGTATCTTGACAATTATGTATTTTTTCATTACAAATGATTACAATATGCAGTATATTTATATGTTTTATGTTCGAATTGCTGTTAGAAAGACCGTTCGCTCAGCAGATGGGTCCAACCACCCAACGACCTCGTTCCAATCCACTGACCGATAGATAACCTGACCTTTAATCCATCAACCTCGCTCCGAACCATTGACCGACAATTCAGGGCTGGACCTCATCGATCGCAGATCGGTTCTTTAATCTATCAACCTCGCTCCGAACCACAGACCCATGGATCAACGCTTGACCTCATCGATTACAGCTCGATCTCTAAGTCGGTCCACAAAAAAAGTTTAGTAGCTGGTTATGTTGCTCTTAAGAAGCATTAGGTTTGCTTTTGTCGTAATTTATCAGATGACCTTAGTTCTGTAGGAGTCTAAGCTCACTAACTTCAAAGACATTTCGGTAGACCATTTCGATAGCAGTATATGGAAGAGCCTAATGATCTACAGTTCGAGCATGTAAACCAACACAAATTTCGAGTTTCAAGATCTCAGGAATTTATCTACGAACGACTTTTTAGTTATTTTTCAATGCCACAATTAATTTTTTGTTGTTTTTCTATTCAAGGCCACGTAAAACAGACGTTGATGCATATTA
The DNA here is from genome assembly GCF_024586455.1 of Bactrocera neohumeralis. Taxonomy (NCBI): domain Eukaryota; kingdom Metazoa; phylum Arthropoda; class Insecta; order Diptera; family Tephritidae; genus Bactrocera; species Bactrocera neohumeralis. The sequence goes on from NC_065922.1 coordinate 68,397,298, forward strand.
AATTGCCTTCAGACTACCAAGTGGCCGAGAAATGCCACAAATCACATGATGGAGCTGCAAAATGCCAGACACAACACACGCCAGAGCTGCTTACGGTGCATGTACGCAATTTCGTACAACATAACGGACATATGCATGTGTTGCAAACACATGTGAGCAGCGTGTGGCATGCAACTCCGCAAATACTTGGCAGTCGTTAATACCACAAGTATGCGTTCCATGTCCTCAGTTTCGCATGAGCGTGTGTGTGTATGAATTTCTGCTGCGCTTAAGTGTTAGCTGTGTGCATGTATGGCTGCGCATGGATATGTGAGTGAGCTATGAGTATTTTATTCATGTTGAATTTGCCAGTGCAACTTGGCGAATAAAAATATTTGCACTGCTCAATTGCTATTGTAGTTGCAGTCAACAACTAAGCTCTGCCACACGCCCACACATACAGATTTGTGTGTATGTATAGACGAGTATTTGGCTATGTTAGAAGCTTTCACAAGCATATATAGACGCGTGTGCGCTGCTCATGAAATAATATTGTCCGAATGCGTTTAGAATTGCACCCACAACAAGTTGCTTGCGTGCACGCTTCGGTGACTGGAAGATTGATAGTTTAGAAACTACTAGTTTTCTGCTGTCATGGCAGCAGGCATGATGAGTTTAAGCACATTAAACTTTGCCATGTGTGCTTTGTACGTAGCAAGTGCAAACAAGCTGCAAGCGAGCGCATTCAGTGCCTGAGAAGACGGTTTATGAATGGGTTCGTCTACTGGATGGGGAAAGTTTTGGAGCTGTGAAGAGTATTGTTATTCTTTGTACTTCAGCAAGATCACTCGCCTGTCTCTGATACGAAAAATCTTCACTTAAGATCCATCAGTCTATGGAAGGGGATAGAGAACTTGTCGCTCCAAACATTCGTCGAATGAAACCAATTCGAACATTTGAAATATTTTCTCTCGCAGAAAGCCTAAACCGTCCATTACATTGCAATAAAAAATCGTCTTATAAAACCCACCAGTTGAGCGTAGAAGGCTGAGGACTTCTATGATCAAAAATTCGTCCAATAACATCTCAACCAACGCATCAGAAGTAATTTCTTCCATCCCTTTGTAGGAAAATCAAATCCTCAAGTATAATTTTGATATGAAAAAAGTTTCTTCTTAAATGCATATACCAGATAATTGAAAACTAAAACTTCATACTATATAATATATATCGGAAAAAGTCAAGGTTAATATCACAAATTGAACCAGAAGCGCGGTAAGTCGTTTCCAAGAACGCAATGGACGTTGTAGAATGTACCTTTGAATTATAGTATAGCAAACTTCATAAGAAGGAAAGGTCCGTTCTAAGTTTATAGATGAGTGAAGATTTGTAGGACCAATAACTTTTCGAAAAAGATCAAGTGCAGGAGCTCAAGTTGTGCTAAAAGATCGTTAAACTCTTCCAAAAAGCCTAATCGCTGAGGTGATTCGTTGATAGAACTTCCGAATTTTTGTTTTTCCTACATTTCAGTGAATATATAACTGGTGCCTGTAACTCTTGTCTTCTCCATATATTTCAGCACTAAGCCGCATCTATAACAAGAAAGCGTGTTAGTGAGACCTTAAGGGAGTTCAGAATTTTCCGAAATGCTTGCTGAGAATCTAGTTTACAAGAATTATTTGGGTGATAAAAAGTTTTTTATTAGTGACAAAGAATAACTTTATTATTATTTTTGTAATATATTCGCCTTCTTAACAAATTTGTGCGCGCTTTGTCGATTTGTAAGGGCTTTATAATCAATTATATAGAAATTTTTGCTACCGGCGTTCTAAGCAGTCCGAGTAAGATCGCTTTTAGGATTGACCTCTTAACCTAAAAAACTTAAAGAATTGTGGGCAGCGCCTTCCAAGCGGAAAGGTTGCCAAAGGTGGCAAGCAGTAGAGCCTTTGCTCCCAAGTGTAGCCTCCTTTAGAATGGTGATTATCCTCTACGAAAGCGGACCTTGAGTTTGTTGACTGTGCGCTCAAGACTTGCGTAGGGATATGTTGACTTCATATTTCTATTGATTTATTTGTCTGGCCACAGCGATATTGCAGAAAACCGCGGCTGATGAGCTGCCAGTACAGGTACTACAGTCTCAATATCTGTGGGGCAGGAAGAGGTAGAAGCTCCGTTAGGCCTCAGACCAGCTCAGCAAGCATTTGTTAACGTTAGTTACTAACTTACCAGGGTAAATCATAAGGTCTAGTGAACTCTTTGCTCGCCTCATATTAAACAACTCGAATTTAGTCAAGCTAAATAGTGAAAACAGCTCTTGAGACAATATTAAGCACTGGTAGTCTAGGGATGTCTACGCCAATTAAGAAGAAGAAGAAGTCGAGGGATGGAAGCAAAAGAACTCCAGCAGGGCTGTGGGGTATTTAGGTTATATTTATACAACAACAATAAGACATAATCTTACGTTTCTAGTACCGGAAGTCAGAGATTTGATTTTTCAACGTCGCGAGTCTTCTTTGCCTCACGCTACCGAATCGGTTGCAGAAATACAAAAGACCTGACCAAAACTGGTAATTATTGAATGCCACCGCTACAACGTATAACAACTACAATAACAAACAAAGCCAGACTGACGTTTCTAAATATAAAGTTGGCAATAATTTCAAGCTCTACCTTGTTTTAAGGCTAGTAAATCGGCTGCCGAGTCTCAGTTGCGGTTTCTGAGCACTTCTGCTACAACAAAAACATTACATTATTTTGCCACGTGTTTTCGTTATTAACCACACTCATATTTAAGAAGCTTTCCGCTTTCTCCTTCTTTTATTACTGTTATTCCCACATATTGTTGCAGTTATAACACTCCCCGGTCTCTACCCACAAGTTTATTTGCATAATGTATACATTAATACACGCCCCAACAACAATTTGCATTTTAATGCAGATACTTGTACACCTGCCTTGATGAGCGGACGTTCGCCTTCGAGCGTCACTCCACAGTTTTGCATACAAGTACGCATATACAGACACAGAAACACAGACATGTACACAAGGTTGAGCAAATAAAGATGTGTAGACAATGTATGAAGCAAATGTGGTTGCCAAATAGCTGTAAAGACGATGGGTGGTGGAACCAAACAGTAGCAGTTACGGTTGTTGTAGAGCTAAGTTCTTGTTGTTGTTGCTATTATACTTAAAGTGCTAGCTAAGTTAGTTTGTGTTTGTGTTGCTCGCTAGCTGGCAGTGTGTAATAAATGACACTCAGCCGGAGTGTGCAAAAGCGCAACTGCAAATACAATGAAGCATACTTTAAGGCGCAAATAGCACACAAACGTGCGATTCACAAGAAAGCAGCTGCAGAATACAAAAACCTTGTACAGTAGAGCGTGTATATTAAGTACGTACGTGTGTGTAGCTACTTGCACACCTGTAACCATAAGGATATTACTACTTATAACACTGAAGAGCTCGAGGCATTAAAAGCACTTTGGATAGCACTTCAGTTGAGGTTAAGTTGCTGCTTATGTGCTTTAGTTTTAGTCTACTAGCAAGCGTGCAAGGAGTTTATATTCACGCGCTTTTATGTTCTCTCTCCCTCTTCCTCTTCCTCTTCCTCTTCCTCTCCCTCTCTCTATCATTTATTTATTAAACTGTTATGAATATAGGAACGAAATTGATTTCTTGGGTTATCTGGGTTATTTTTAGAGAGGGAAGTTGGTCACATCACTCAGTTTGATGATTTTAGAGATCTGCTTTTCTTAAATCTAGTTTACCCCAGCATAGATTGCGGTATCCAGCCAATAGTTTTCTTTCACAAGGTAACTCGAATCTGTAGCTTTTCGTTTAGAGCTTAAATAAGAATATAATAAATCTTTTACTATAAGAAACTTTTTGTCAATTAGTAGCAATTAAGCTTTGGTACACTAAAAAATGTAGTTCTAAAGCAATTAGAAATAGCTGAAATCATAAGAGTAGAATCAATAATCTTATGATTTTCAAATTATTTCTGAGAAATGCCATAAACTCTCAAATGCTGTGGGAAGTTTTAATTAATAAATATAATTTAGAAGAGCGTAACCACTTCTACTATCTGAGTGAATGATCATTTAGCTGAAAGAGGCTGCATTCCGGAGCAGCAGACCAAGGCTGCAACCTCGGCTTCGAAAAATACGAAAATAGTCAGGAAGTCTAAGGCAGGAATTGATAGAGAGCTGCTAATAGTAAGCTCATCCACCAATCTTCCCCCCAAACGGGGAACCATCCATAAAGAAGATCATTGTCCTTCTTCCTCAACGGCTTCTTCACAACCACAACTTCCTCGTCGGTATATGGGCAAAGAAGGAGCCTCCAGAGACTCCATGATCCAAGTGATTTGGTATGAGGTCAAAGTGTGTGGGGATATCCAGGTGTTCAGATGCCTATTCTTTTAAGAACCCAGGTTCTCTGATTTTGATAGCATCTTTCCCAGCCATACACCTTCCGACGATGTTTACGGGCACTATGTGCAAGATACATAAGTGTCATGGCTGGACTAGATTTTAGTGCACAACCCATGTTGATGAGCACCGCCGGTTGAACGCTTTCGAGTTACTTTGCAACTGTGGTCTTTTCTAGAGCCCTCCACTACATAAAGCCTCTATAGAATAAAATGGGCTTGAATATCACCTTTTGGGGTTCCCCTACTCACATTTCGTTGAGCACGTGCCTTGCTCTATTCCGTTTTAATCACTCTGTCGCACAGAAGACTGAGAATGAGACATTTGAGGTTTAATTCAACCCCAAGACCATCCAGAGAACTAACGACTGCTTCCGGCATTACGTTATTGAATACATACAAGTATATCAATATCAAGGAAAGTCCCAGCAGCGAATTCTTTAACCCAAATGGTTTCCTCAAGCCATGACTCGATAGTATGATGGGCAGTATCCACTGATCTGCCTTTACAATAAGCATGTTGCGCTTCTGATGAATGGTCGCTCGGAATGCGCCTCCTTATGTACCAGTCAATCAGTCTCCCCAGAGTTTTTAATAAGAAGGAGGAGTGGCTGATGAGCTTAAAGTTCTCGTAACTTGAGAGCCCCTACCAGACTTCGGAATGAACGTAACTCTGGTTCAGGCCCCCGGGATGTAACCTAGTCTTTTGCAGATCGCATAGATAGGTGCTAACCAGCTGCATGACAGCTTAACAGCCAGCTGAAGCTGCACTGGTGTGATGCCATTCGCTCTCGAGGAATTGAAAAGTTTGAACGAATTGATCGCCCAGGTCAAGTGCCGTTCATCCAGAAGGTCGACAAAGGCCACGCAATAATCTTGCAGCACTTCGAGAGATATCCCTCTAGAGAACGTATTACGCGGGAAGGGAGTATTGACATATGGCAATACATAAGTTATTGAAAATCTGTCAGTTTTCTTACCCAAGTGCTCTCAACTTCGAGGGAACGGCACTATCTGTTATACTTATAAGGCTATGCTATGTCATGCTATGCTACGCTTTGTAATTGTATTTTATTTTAGGTTACGTTATTAATTTATCTGGTACTTTGTTACAAAAAGTTATATCGGATCGGAAAAATTTTGCGCCCGTGTTGGCAGGATAACTACTTACAGGATCATCTATAGTGAAAAAACTACGTGTTTTAGTTAAAACCTTAACTTAGAGCTTGAACGATGGAAAAAAACTGAAAATTTCTGTAAAAATTTCGTGACATTTTTTTTTTTTTCAAATAGGTATAATCGAAAAAACAATCCTTCGTCTATGTCATTAAGGATAGTGTCTCAAAGACCTGTCAAATTTCATGAAGATCGGTTGTGTAGTTCTCGAGAAATCTTGCCAACCGACTTCAAAAACAGTGTTTCGAGGAAAACGTGTTTAAAGACAGCGCTCTTAGCCTAGTTAGCCTCGAGCTTACAAGTTCTTAAGCCTGTATCTCCAAAACTGTTACTCAGATCAACTTGAAAGTTTAGGACAATATTCTAGAGGTTTTGCAGAATTTGGTAAGAGAATAAAATAAGTTCGATTTCTTAAAACCGGTAAACTAATGTGACTGCTTAAGTCATGCTTTGCCGTCGTTAGTAATGCTATTATTTCCTCATGATATTTTTACTGCTAACAGTAATGCTATGCGTACTATGCTATGTATTTCGCAATTCCAATATTGTAGTTTTTGTTTTTATTATACTTTTCATGTCTGCAGTATTTCTGTGTGGTAGCATATGGTGTTTATGTTATGCTATGTAAAGTTATGTGAGAGGAATGTTATGTTATGTTTTACAGTTTTTTTTAACATTTCTTCATTCCTTTAGTCAGAAATTTTTATTATTTTTTAAATATTTATTTTTTTATTTAGTTTGAAATCACATACACACACACACATCTGCATACATGAAACTACCTTCAAAATAGCCCTCAACTGGGTAGTTTATAGTACAAGAAATATATCATTGAAATTATCAAAAATTGTTAATGAGTTTGCACTAAAAATAAACAAAGTAAATGAATTTGAAATGCAAAGCATAAACAATAAAGCAGATATACTAACGACAGCGACTAAAGGAAGCAGCTAAAAAGCATTTGCATTTGTTTACTATTTTGAGCTTCATAAACAAGTAAATAATGTTATTATGAATTATTTGTGGTTATTTTTGTTGTAATAATATACGTATGTCTGTTTATACGCGCATATACGCTTTTGTTTGCTTCGGACCACATATGGTGCTGGCAGATGTTTCCAAAGAAAATCTCAACGGTACATACATTTCTTCTTTCTGTTTACTTAGAATTATTGCCTGGAATACAGTAAGCGTTTACACATAAAATGCCCGCTTCATGTCATAAATACAAAATCTTATTTGTAAATTTATGGTGTGTAGGCCAATTATATATGAAATATATTGTGAGTATTACGAGTAAAATGTTTACAAATTCATTAGTTTTTATGTGGGTAATCCATGAGAAGAGATAGTAAAGTGTTGTGAGCAGTAAACAAGTTTGTCAGTGGTCAAAATATTAGGCCACATGAGAGATTTATTTAGAGGGAGAGGGCGCGATTTAGAAAGAGAAATTTAAGTAGCGATAAATAGATATTGCCAGAGAGAGAGAAAGATCGTGAGAGAGATATTGGAAAAAGAAGATAGTTAGAAATAAAAAGCGTTATAATGAGAAAAGTTGGAAGATAGACAGTGATCTAGTGTGAGAAATAGGTATGGAGAGGCAGCAACAAACAAAGAAAGAAAAAAGGCTAGAGAATGCGCACAATATTTAGAGGGAGAGTACGCGATTTGGATATAGAAATTTAAGTAGGGATAAATATATAGTGACAAAGAGAGAGCGAGAGCAATGTAGGGACAGAAAAATAGGCAAAAAAAAGATGAAGCCTTATAGTGAAATATAGCTAGAAAGAAATAGATATAATGAAAAAGAGAAATAAGCAGAGGAAGGTCAACACAGTGAGAAAGATATTGGAAAAGAGAGAGAGAGAGATAGGTAAAAATAAAAGACGTTGTAATGAGAAAAGTTGAAAGAGAGACGGTGATCTAGTGGAAGAAAGAAGTATGGAGAGGCAACAATAAGCAAGGAGAGAATAAAGAATACAGCTTCCACTTAAACAATTGAGAGAGCGACATATATCGTGAGGGCAGTAGCAAAATTTTCTAGAATACAAGTGATTTCTCAATAATAGCCCAAAATGCTCGATTCAAGAAAAAATAAAAAAAGACAATATCGTGCTGCAACCACCGTATTCACCTGACCGATCTCCGTGTGGCTGCTGGGAAACCGTTGTGAGTCAATTGAAGACATTGAACGCGTATCGCTTCGTGCAATAAGGTTATTCCCTGAAATTTACTTTAACACCTGTTTCGAGGATTGAGAAAAACGTTGGCGCAAGTGTATTAGGGTCTAGGCAAACAGTTTGAAGAATAAATTAAGAATTTTTAAATTAAAAATTTTTTTTATAATGTTTGAACTTTTAAGTTGTTCGGGGGTCTCATCTAATATTAATTTTTTTATAAAAATTTATAAACAAGAAAAACATTTTTTTTCTTAATACGAAAATTTGCTGTAAAAAGAGTACATTCAAGTTAAAAAAGTAATAATTTATGTGTTATAAAAAAAATAGACAAAAACTCAAACAAAAATTAAAAACTTTGGGCAGCTTAAACTTCTTGGGGCACTTCCACGAAGTCCGCAATTTTACATGTTCAAATTGGGTTTGCTGTGTACATAACGTCCTGTACATATGCACAAAAAGACAACGGTAAATATGTAATATTTTGTACTTGAAAAGCAAACCCAACGTTATAATAATTGGACATGAGAAAATAAGAGAATAAATGAAATAAAAATGACGAAATAAAACTTCAACCAAAGAGAGAAGCTTAAAGTCCATGGCCTCATGCATATTTCACTCCATTCATATTAAGTAGTAAGCCAGCAAGCTGATCATATCCTTGTCTGAGGACAGAAAAACGCGGCTGCATATGATAATTCATGGGAAATTTGCCATAACCAATACATGCAATGTCGTTTTCAGACAAAACACACGAGATTTGTGCCCGCATTACGGTTTTTTACACACCGTTGGCACAACAGAGGGGGCCACAAGCATAAAAAAAATATTGAACAATACTGGGAAACACGTGCAGTAAACTGATTTTGTTTATATACACTTACAACACGCATATTTATGCACATTAGGGTGGTACTTAAGAACTTAAATGAACAATTTTTTGCAGCATAGGCAACTCAATAGATACTATTGTAGGTCAAGATAAGCAAAAATATTTTCTTGTTTTCTCATATCGAGGAGATTGTGGAGGGATAAAAATGTAGTTTGCAGTGAAAATATATAAAAAATTAGTTTCCTTTAATAACCAAAAACGAACGCTACTAGTACATTCAAAGACAGCATACATGAGATAGAGTTAATATACAGCACCCTATATAAGCTATCAAACTGTCTAAAAAATGTTAACTGCCTCACAAAACTGCTTTTCATCATTTAAGAACCACCCTAACGTGTGCCACTGTAAATACAGTCGTTTGTCATGCATTGCAGCGCTTCCTGACAAAGCCAACTTTCGACAATGCTACGTGATTCTGTGTCCGCAGCGCAGATTAATATATTTCGCAGCTCCGTTCGCCCTTGCATGTCATCGGGAAATTCCATGTAAATGGAAAATGAAGGCAACACAATTGAAATTCAAATTTTTGAAATGAATTTATGAGAAGCGGAGACAATTACTCTGTTTTTTCTGGAAAAGGGTTGTAAATGTGTAATTACGCTGAAGCGTGGGGGTTAAGTGGAATTAATTTGAGTTTCATACATTGCTTTTTTGCCAAAATAAAATATTTTTAATATACCAGTTAGACTACTGACTGATAGGAGTGCTCAAAATGATAGTATAACATATTTTCTCGGCTAAAGAAATTTTACTTTTTACCACAATCTTATTAAAAATTTTGTTCTCACTTTTCAAAAGCCGACTTTTATACCCACTGGCTCCCGCTTATCCAGTATTTTTACCACAAAGTTTCACATTCAGAATGCCAGCAGCGATTTTTTTCGGCAGCATTACCGAACTTTCATTATATTTAGCATTGAATTTTTCGGTTATAATGTTTTGTTATAAAAATTTTCAAGTTTAAATCATATAATATGAAGTTTAATTAACAGCAGCCATAGACAATCCTCTCTGAGCTATATTTCTTGTTTAAAGTCATGTGACCCGAATTTATATATATAGCTTTAAAATCGATAGAATTTGAATAGTGTAGAATTGACGCCCGAAAATAATGTATAAAAGCTTCAGATACAATGTTAGTTGTGACATAGGCAGTCAAAAGAGGCGACAGCAAATCTGCGATGCTTACGCAATTCTGATTCTAAATTAAGTTTACAGATTCTCTTTGACCTCTTCCTCAACTTCAAAACGTGAGGTGTTGATAACATATGGAAAGTGCTCGACAGCTTAAAGCTCTTGTGAAGAGTTCTAAGCATTCGTCGACTAATATATAGTTATATAGGTCCGATTGGTTCTGACACCAAACATGTGAAAAAAGTGAGTATGACCTGCATTACAACTAATCTTGTACCTATTTTTATTAAAAACGAGTTTCCAAAGTTTCGAGTTTCGCTAAGCTACGATCAAATTATATATAAAGCTGTACCGCTACTGTTGAAAGCAGAATTGGGTTCTATAAGAAGAGATATATAGGAGTAACGAATTCAAGAAGAAAGTTAAAACAGAGTGAACAAGTTATGGATTTTAGATACTTTTTTTTTACGTACCAATAAAGTAGTTCATTCCCAACTGTGGTTCTGAGTCTAGTTGAATATAATATTATTAAGATATATGGATACTTCTTCTTAATAACTCCGTTTGAAACTTACAAAAACAAATTACAGTTATAACTTAACAGATCTGTTGACCAGAGAAATGATTTTTGTAGGCATTATTTCCTTCTTAACGCTTCATGTTTAGAATTCTGATGTTTTACTTGATGGTGGACAATCACCGGACCCACTGAATATTTTTCTCGAATAAACAAAGAGTGAAGCTTCAATCGCTTATGACTATTTTTTCCACATGTGACCACACAACTTATACAATACAAAAGACGCCATGTGTAATTACACACACTTCAGCATATTCCCACATCGCTAGCTAGTTGGCGGGTAATCTCAGCTGTCAGTTACAAACTCGCGCTTACTCCGCTTATCCACACACTCTACGCTCGCTCAGAAGCAATTCACTGCGACCAAGTGCTCTTCCATTGAAAATGCGCTCACACGCCGCTTTCATGCAACTCAGGCACACGCAACCGGCCACTTGAAGAGTTGACCCGGCAATACTGTCAGTTACAGCCGTTCAAGGCACCCTGACACTAGAAGTTGTGCTCCTATCCGCCACAGGCCATAGGCGCTTGCGAACTAGCAACAGAATGGTGGTGTTTTTTTGGCTTCAACACTTTGGCCTTTGAATAAATGACAGTATTTTTTCAGTTCATTTCATACGTGGGGTGTTGTATTATTTCGCTGTTTTGCCATCCACTCAGTGGAAGTGACGAAGGGAGGGAGGCTGAAGCACCTCGCAGCGAGTGGTTGGTGGTAAGTATGCGGAAATCGGAAGTGTGCCAAAACCGGTAGTGAGTTTGAGGAAATCTGCTTGGCAGTGGAAAAGGATATTTCTTGGAATATTTGTAATTTTATGAATTTTGAGGCGGAAATGTTGAAGTCGAGAAATATGTATATTTAATAAAGTTTAATGGTTTTAAGAAAATAGAAGCAGAAAGGAAGAAAAGCGTATGGTATTGGTAGTAGTAATAGAAAGTTAAAGTTAAAGTTAAAGTTAAAATTAAAATTAAAGTTAAAGTTAAAGTTAAAGTTAAAGTTAAAGTTAAAGTTAAAGTTAAAGTTAAAGTTAAAGTTAAAGTTAAAGTTAAAGTTAAAGTTAAAGTTAAAGTTAAAGTTAAAGTTAAAGATAAAGTTAAAGTTAAAATAAAAGTTAAAGATAAAGTTAAAGTTTAAGTTAAGTAAAGTAAAGTTAGGTTAAGTTAAGTAAAAGTTAAAGTTAAATTAAGTTATGTTAAGTTAAGTTAAGTTAAGTTAAGCTAAGTTAAGTTAAGTTAAGTTAAGTTAAGTTAAGTTAAGTTAAGTTAAGTTAAGTTAAGTTAAGTTAAGTTAAGGTAAGTTAAGTTAAGATAAGTTAAGTTACGTTAAGTTAAGTTAAGTTAAGTTAAGTTAAGTTACGTTAAGTAGAATTACGACCGGAAGTGAGTTAAGTTACGTTAAGTTAAGTTAAGTTATGACCCCGCTCTTTGGCCAACATTTCACGCCGCAGGACAAAAGAACAGGAAAAAGTAAGCAAAGCATACAATGACATACACACACACACTCCCACAGGTGGCATACTATACACAGCGCAAACAAATACAAATTTTATGATACCCACGCTGCGAATACCCTTTGGGAACATAGCTTAGCCAGCGAAATGTTATTTTTAATCAAGTTTTCTAATTTACGGCAACGCACGAGAATTTATGTTTATTTTCCGCATTTTGATGAGCTGAGCTCGCTGCTTTAAACCTACCATCGTTATCTTTATATATATGTTATTTTGCTTTATTTTATTTTACATGCACACATACAAATGTAAATTTCTTTGACAGCTGCGTGTGTGTGGGTCTATGGCAGAGAGGATGTGCAATATAGCCGGTATCTGTTGCTTAGCACTTTCTGGTGAAAGCGTTTAAACGAATATCATATTAACACACATATATGTAGATATAAAATGTATATTGGTATACATGTCTATATGTATATTTCCTCGCTTGTGCGGCGTTAACTCAATGCTCTAACTTCGAAGCGCCATGTTTTGTTGTGCTAATATTTTCATGGCCTCGAGGCACGTCTTTATCTTTGCATGTCTGTGGGAGTTTGTGGTTGGCGACACAACTGATGGAAATATTAAAAACGTGAGGGATATGGCGCTTGAAAATCGTCAGGCAAGTGTTGGAGAGATGGCAAGGGAGCTCGACATCTTTCGCGAGTCCGTTTGAATGATTTTAGTGGACATTTTGTGTATGAAACGAGTTCTTGCTCGATTCGTTAAGATAAAGCTGAATTTTTTTTCAAAAATAGTATCGTAATCAGGTCTTATTCCGATCTCACATTCATGAAGAGCATTACAACTGCCAACGAGACATGGGTTTATGAGTTGGACATGCAAACAAGCCAACAATTAGCGGAATGGAGGGCAAAAACGGGCTGAAATAAAAAAATACGGCAAAGCCATTGTGATGTTCACTGTTTTTTTTTTCGATATTAGTTTTTTTGGTGCATCACGAGTTTGTTCCGGAGGGACAAACGTTCCATAAAGAGTTCCATTTGGCCGTATTGAGGCGTTTGCGTAGGAACACTCATCGAAAAATCGGCCGGAATTGTGGAAGAACAATTCATGAATTTTACACGGGGATAATGCACCATCGCATCGAGCCACGAATGTGACTGAATTTAAAGCAAAAAACACGAAATATACCATAGATCAACCACCATATTCACCAGATTTGGCTCCGTCTGATTTTTTCTTGTTCTCTAAACTGAAATTACCGCTTCGTGCAAATCGTTTTCAGCGGATTGAAGAGATAAAACAATATTCGCTGAAGGAGCAGAAGATCATGCCAAAAAGTGTAAACATTTGATGCCTATCGTTCAACTTGTACTTGCATATGGCATAGTAGTTCGATATGACGGTACCAAAAAATTAGCATTTTTTTTACGAGAAATACACGTGTGCAGAATCAATATCAGCCTTACTGTACTTATTTAGCCAATAAAGGCAAACATGAAAAATGAAATCAAAATGCAACATCCATCTTGCATTCGCCTTTCATTCCATCATATATGCGCATACATCTGTTTCCTTATTTACGAGCAAAAATTGAAAAGCGCAAACAGATTGAGTCCCCATCGTATATCAACAAATCTACGGTCGCTTTAAAATCGAATTAGTGGCAGCTACCATTTGACACGTTGCATTTTCATTTTGTGCTGTGTCACTCACGGACAGGAAACGAATGATTTTTATGTTGCTGGTGGAGAGAGTAAAGCCTATATACATTGAACAGGTATGCAGCGTGACTACCTGAACTATGTGTGTTTGAAAATTTATTGCTATAAAAACGCGGCTTAGAGTTGTGCGTACCGAAATCAGTGACTTGAGATTCTCTTACTTGAAAAACCTTGCTATTAAAACGATACTTCGAGTAGTACAACTTAAAAAGGCACCGATTAACGCCACTCTCAAAGTTCATAGTTAATATTGCCTATCGTATATTCTTTCTACTACTTTTTAAGGTGCTATGTTTATGCTTATGAAACTGAATCTCAGAGTTAGAGGAATGGACAGTCGCACTCAACGTTCTCAAGAAAGCATATAACATAGTGTGCCTTCCAACACATACAAAGGTTGGATTGAGCCCACCTTGTTGGAATAAAGAGCTCGAATTCCTCAGGCGTAGTGACAATGAACTCTTCAAACTAGCCAGGCTACCTGAAGAAGGGCGCTACTGGGCGGAATACAAAGATGGACTTAAGAAATGTAAAATAGAAATTCGTAAAGCCAGGAAGGAGTCGTGCGGGAGCTTCTGCAGTAAGTTAGAAAAGACAACCAAAATAGTTAGGCTTAGGAAAATACTATATAAGCACCCTACTACCCCTAAGCTAATACGCAATAAAAAAAAGAAAGTGGAGAGTGGGCTGGTTCTAGTGAGGAATCACTGCTAGAACTGCTCAGCACTCATTTTCTAGAGAATATAGACCATAAAGAACTGCAAGCTGCAAGAGATAGCGTGGATTACATTCCAACAGATATCATAAAAAAAGACAAAATACTTTGAGCAAACGGCTTCGAACCGTTTAAGTGCCCGGGAATGGTACGTATTTCTCCGGCCACTTATCAAGAGCGCTGGTTCCTGACTTGTTCATAGTATACGTATTCATACCGAAGGCTGGCAAAACAGTCCTCCCCCTTTACTCGAAAGAATACAGACCAATAAGTGCTTTGCTTTTGTACAACCCGAGCATTGCTAGAGGCTGCTTTTGCTGTTTTTTGTATGAATGTATATATGTATTTCCCAGCGGAGTGCAGATAACAGGTGAGCTAGGCACATCCAGCGGAGGCAAACGTGCTTGCATTTACAATATTCCGGTTTGTGTGTAAGTTGATTACATCGCTCTTTTAGTTTTTATGCCACTTGCATCTACTTTTACCTATGAACCTGATTTTTTGCTATAACGTTTTTCGTATAGCTATAAAAAATTAACAGAAATGCAGCTTCAACTGCAATGAATATTTGAAATGTAAATTGAAAAGCAGAACTCAAATTAAAATGGTGATTTTGTATGATGAAAAAGACCTGGTTTGGGAAAAGAAAGTTGGTGCAAAGCATAAGTAGAGAAATTATTTGCACTAAAAAGAAATGTGATTCAAATAGTTGATATGCGCTTGTTTTAAGGTTTTTGCATCTTCCTCTCAAGCTCGTATATTTCATACCTTACAGCACTGTTTGTCTATATTAAGAAAAAAGGTAGCTCATACGCTTAGTACACCTTCTAAGATTTACGAAAATTATAAAAAATGCCACATTGTTGCTTAGTTACTTTTTAATTCCATAATTTCATTTATCTCTTCTTTGTTTTCATTTTCTGCTGCTTTTCCTACACCAATATTTTGCTAACATAAAGGTGAAGGTTACTCATACGCCCAGTCAGCCTTGAAATGTACATGCCAACTGTAATGAAATATTCAATTAACGTTTATTTACAAAAAGTTGACAAACAATTTTTCATTTTTCCTCTCATCTGCTCTTTGCCTCATTATGTCACTATTTTACTAGCATAAGCAGTGCAGATCACTCATACGTCCTGTACGCCTGCTGAAATGTATGAAAGCTGGATGTATATAAGGCAACTATTTCCTCAGTTTTTGAGATATCGACCTGAAACCTTACACATATTATTTTAGCCACAGAAGGCTGCTCATTTGTTGAAATCGACGTTATCGGACCACTATAGCATATAGCTGCCGTACAAAGTGAACGATCACAAGCAAGTTCTTGTATGGACAAATTTTTTATCTTACAAGCTATCTTTACTAAATTTGGTAAGAGTTATTATCAACAACGCTATAATCTCCTAATATATTGTGCAGATTGAACCACTACACCCTATAGTTGTCATACAAACTGAACGATCGCAATCAAGTTTTTGTATGAAATAATAACCTTACTTATTTGCCAAGTGTATTAATTTAAAAAAATTAACAAAGGAATATAAACTTCTTTTGATATAAATTCAATAGTAAAAACTTCATTTTACTATTTCTCTCAAATTGCCTCACAATTTGCATGAGTAATTACTACTAATAAAGAGCAATACTAAACTTCGTCATTAAAATAAAAAATCAAGCCATGATATTTGCCCTACTCGCTGCTTTTTCTACTTAAAAAAAAAAAATTGCAAATGAAATGCTGCAAATAATTGCAGCAAATGTTGTCATTTGTCAGTTCAGTGCGCTCTTTCTGTTGCTCAGCGCTCATCATACTGCTCTTTGCTAAATTCGTCCCGAGGCGCTATTAAAAATTCTTCTGTGCTGTGCTTTAATTGTGCCCAAAGCTGTGTTTGTTAAATGTACAAAGTATAATGCAATCAAAAAGGAAAATAAAACTAAAAAAATTAAATAAAAAAATGAAATGAAATTAAATTAAATCTGTGCGGAGAGTACTTTCATCTAAAAACTTTCAATTTCGAGATTAACACTATTAAAAAAAAATATATATTTCACAGTATTTAAACAAAAAAAGTTTTTGTAATTTTCGGAAATTTACATCACATTTCAGGATTTCAAAAAAAAAACGCACCTGCTTTGACTTTTTAGCTTTTAAGTTAATTAATCGCTAATATTTTGAGGCTTATCACCACTAATATGTAAATATGTGTATTTAACATAAATAATAATACATGAATATATACATTTATGGATGTATATTATATATTTATGTATGTATATTATATAGCTATTATTTTTTTTTAATTTTCTGACTGACATATGTACATAAATTTATGCTCGTTAAAAAATATGTCTGAGCATGGATTTTCTAACTTTCAAAGTTCCATAAATTGTTCGCTATCTTCCACTAATGCCAACACTATTAATCACTTAACAAAAACAACTATATATTCGCTGTGGTGTCGCGCAGCCCACCGACAGTCAGTGAATGCTTACTTGGCTCAACAGGGCGTATGATTACTGCTCGCTTGTAACACGAGTGCCATGCGCTGCATAGCAATGAGCATGAGCAGTGATTGGGATAACTATACATATGTACATATATATATTTATATGTATATAGTATATATTATGTGTGGGCGTTTGCATAGTTGGTTAACGAGTGTGCTCTTGCTGTCACATTTAACATTTTGCTGGATTTCCGCTGCGTGCAGTGATTTAACTGCGTTAGTTAGTGCGCTTATGTCGCTGTTGTTGTTGTTTTTACTTTAGTTAGATGCACAAAAACAAACGGCACATAATTAAATGAGCACATTGTTGGCGTTGGTATTTTTAATATGTTTGCATTTTTTGCTTGAACAAACTAAGTCGCTTGGGATATTAGCGTGTTTCCCGCTGGGCGCTGCATTATCCATGAAAAATTAAACATTCACGCCAGCAGAACTAATCTGTCAATACAAAGTAGCGCTGGTTCTCTGGAGTTCAGTGGGATTTGGTATGCCAGTCGGTGCTTATGCGGAAGTGTCAAGTGAGGATTGTAAAATTTGCACCACGTTTGTCGTTTTTATTAAGCTGTCTTTAGCAGGATTGTACCATATAGCTCCATGCGGGACGCATTTAATCCGTGTGAAATTGAAATAAACGAAGTGTGAAATATAAAAAATCAAAGCTTTAGATTATGGTGTGGCGCTGAGTGCAAATAAAAATATGTGCTGTATTATTTGTTCCAAAATAAAGTGTAGCTGAAAGCCAAAAATAGCTGTTTTATGCCGATTATTTGGAGTATAGAAATTTTTTCTATTTCATACATATTTACAATTTTCATTTTCTTTTGTTCTTTGTTTTAAAAATCTAAAAGTTTCTGACAACTGTCATTTAATCAAGTATTGATAAGTTGATTTCGCTTTAAATTTGATCATTTTTTCTAATAGTAAAAGTAATGCATCTGGTGTTGTTGAGAATAATTCGCAAAATATATCCTCGAGAAAATTTTGTTTATATACTCAGCTTGATTTACCATAAGTAAAAAAGTACTGTCCATATTAATTTAATTTTATTTTATTTTAAAAATTTTAGCGAAAATTTCAAAAAGTTTTTTTTTTTTAATTCATAGACATATGTATGTACATACATATGTATGTATGTATATTTATATTTAATAGCATTAAGCTTAAGCTTTTAAATTAATTTTTTATAAAATCCAGAAATATTTCAAATTAATTTTTAATGAAATCCGGAAATAAAATAAATTCTGTTTTCAAAACTAGCTTAAAATTAATATCAAAAACTAAAATAATAAAATGCTTTTTCTGTCTAATTCAAATAAAACTCAAAAGTGTTTTTATGAAATCCCGAAATTTGTTAACGTAAAATACCGAAAATTCAAAAAAAAAAAAAATTTAAAGTAGGTACATA
Source organism: Bactrocera neohumeralis (assembly GCF_024586455.1). Taxonomy (NCBI): domain Eukaryota; kingdom Metazoa; phylum Arthropoda; class Insecta; order Diptera; family Tephritidae; genus Bactrocera; species Bactrocera neohumeralis. Next base: position 68,415,476 of record NC_065922.1, read on the forward strand.
CACATATATATTTACAAATGTATATTTTTTTTATTACAAAATTACCGAAATTTTTTAATTGAATTTTTGTACATACCTATACTAAATCGCAAAATAAAAAAAAAACAAAAATTAAAAAAAAAAAATTCAAAACTATTTTAAAATTAAAATTTTAAAAAGCTTTTTATATTAATTTTTTTTATGTGTTTTTATTACAACTTAATCTAACAAAAGCATACAATTTTTATCAGTCCCGAAACTAAATTAGGCAATCCCGAAAAATCGGGATTTTTACCGAAATTTTTTAATTGAATTTTTGTACATACCTATACCAAATTGCAAAATAAAAAAAAATTCAAAACTATTTTAAAAATAAAATTTTAAAAAGCTTTTGATATTAAATATTTTTATGTGTTTTTATTACAACTTAATCTAACAAAAGCATACAATTTTTATCAGTCCCGAAACTTAATTAGGCAATCTCGAAAAATCGGGATTTTTACCGAAATTTTTTAATTGAATTTATGTACATACATACATACATACCTATACCGCATTGCAAAATAGAAAAAAAAATTTAAAAAAAAATTCAAAACTATTTTAAAAATAAAATTTCAAAAAGCTTTTGATATTAAATATTTTTATGTGTTTTCAGTACATCTTAATCTTACAAAAGCATAAAATTTTTATCAGTCCCGAAACTAAATTAGGCAATCCCGAAAACTCGGTATTAATTTTTTTATGTTCCTAATTGCAGCTTAACCTTAAAGAAGCATAAAATTTTTATCAGTCCCGAAACTGAATTAGATAATCCCGAAAAATCGGTATTAATTTTTTTTATTTTTTTTTATGTTTTTTATTTTTTTTTTATGTTCCTAATTGCAGCTTAACCTTAAAGAAGCATAAAATTTTTATCAGTCCCGAAACTGAATTAGGCAATCCCGAAAAATCGGTATTAATTTTTTTATGTTCCTAATTGCAGCTTAACCTTAAAAAAGCATAAAATTTTTATCAGTCCCGAAACTGAATTAGGTGATACCGAAAAAATCAGTGTAAACATTTTATGAGTTTTAGTACATTTTAATCTTACAAAAGTATCAAATTTTTATCAGTCCCGAAACGGAATTAGGTAATCCCGAAAAAATCGGTATTAAATTGATTTCGGTATTAAATATTTTTATGTGTTTTTAATACATCTTAACCATACAAAAGCATACGCCTTTCTCAATAGCATTTAAAATGACTTGATAGCTTTCCAAATTTTAAAATACCGAGTATCTCATACAAAAACGAGTTCAGGGAACATTTATTGTCAGTTCAGACTCAAGAAAAAATATGATTAGTATATATGTATATTATTTATAAAACCATTTCAACGCAATGTATAACAAGTATTCGTTAACTAAGTGGATTTTTATAATTGAAAATTAAAGTTCTCCAAAAATATGTTTTTAGCGAGTATATTTCCATAATAAAATAGGCGCTTAAATGGAAATTGATTCCATTAATTGATGGCAATAACCATAAGCCGTGTTTTCAGCTTCAAATTCTACCTAAAAAACGTTTCAAGCCAAATATTTAACAATTTAAAATTCAAGGTTTTTCCTTCACATATATTTCATCTTCTTTCAAACATGATTATTCCCACGAGAGAGCCTTAAAGTTGATAGCAAGCAATTCACTCGCTTATGGTAGTAAGATGTCTACTTATTTAGACTTCATCAACACGCAGCCAAAATGCACGGCACTTGCTAAAACTTGTAATAAAGCCAAAAAAATTTTGAAAGTATTTTAAAATTGCAGACAAAAAAGTGATTATGGAAATTATGTTGTACAGCGAAAAAGGGTCGAAGTTTATTTAAGGCAAAAAGAAAAATATGCGCATAAATAAAGAAGGAGTTACGAGTAAATGTGAAGGTAAGTGTATGTATATGGAGAGTGTACAACGTCACCTAAAATAGAAAATAACGTAACATCACTTTTCACAAGTTTACAGGCGAAGGAAAAACGATATAATAGAAACCATCCATATTGAAACAAAATTTCAGTTTTGGTTATAAATTGGTTATATATTGGTTATATCTGATAGCGGAAGCTTCAAATTTATGATGCATATATACATGCATACTCATATACATATAATTAAAAGCTCAGTTTCAGATTATTTTGCTGATACGTTGTTTTGCATTTTAGGTGACGATATGTATTTACACAAGCGGAAAATTTTTACATTTTTGGGTAAACAAATTTTTTGATTTGAACCCTTGGTTTTGAAGAAGAGAGTGTAAATTCAAGAGCAGTAGCCTTTGCCTTTATTAGAAAGACTAAAAAAAAAATATATATATGTAAATGCAACAAAAAAAAGCATATATAAATCAGATCTATGTATAGATTTATATCAAAATAATTGTTATTGCCTAAACAACCATCTTAGAACAAGAAAGTTTAAGAATAAAAAAAGGTAATTTGCAAGTGTAACTAAAAATATAAATGATTGGGTAGAAAAAAAATATTAAGCAGGAAAACAATGCTAACAATAACCGTACGGCACCTTAAGTGTAAGGCTGAGCTCAGGCTACCAACGGGGTCACATCTGACGTATAGTGGACGACCTATGTAAGTAGATCGACCAAGAGCTGCAGGAGAGGAGGGCTGGGCTCAAAACACCTCAAGCCTTCAATGAACCTCCGGCGAAGAGACGAAAAGATGCCGCCTTTAAATAAGTGACCAAAACCCCACCGGGGTGGCACCGTGGGAGAACCTAAATATGAGAGCAGACAACAAAGCGACAAGGGCACAAAACAGCGATCAGCTTTAAATGCGCACAGCCATTGATGAACATTGGGTAAGCGCCCATTAGAATCGAGGCCAGTTATATTTTGGTTATTGTGTACAGGAAACACGAAACGGATTAGTTTGACCAAGGGCTAGAGAGGGCAGTATTCTGCCACCTCAGTGGGTAAGAGTGACATCTTACCGAAATGGCTGGCAGGCTAATACTGTTCTCACCTTCGTCTCGTTAAAACCCAGCCAGGCTCTCAAGTACGTTCTATGCACGTCATCATCATTTTTTGGCCGCAAGGGTTCACACAAGCACCAACAACAAAACAAGGAAAAAAGAAGAGCAACCCAGTTGTCATCACAGCAGGACCTCAAAACTCATCGAAGCAAGACTATATTACCGAAATGAGAGGGACCCAAGAGGGATCCCTAGAAAAGTGCAAGTGCATAGTGCAAATAATGAAGATGGCGATGGTAAAACAAAAGAACGTCAGCATGGATGTTAAGAACGGAACGGCACAGCCTGATGAACTCTTCGACGTTATCAAGAGTTTCCGTTGAAACTGTCTCATCGCAAGAAATGAGCAAATATGAGAACATCTAAATAGACACATCACGACCTCTGAGTCAAGAACCTCGAAGTGGCACGCGACAAGCCCTATGAAAGCTCGATAAACAGTGCGAACACGAAACGAAAAGGCAAAATATTTTGCCTATAAGAGCAAAGAAGACCCACACAAACGAAGCAACGTTGGAGGAAGCACATAAAAACGCAAAGGAGAGACAACAAGTGAATAATATTTGTATAGCTGCAAGTCAGAGAGCATATATACATATCTAATAGTCCCAAACGGCAATCACAGGCCGTAATCATAAAGCCAGTAGAATATTTTTCATAGAATATTTTTCGAGTACGCGATTTTTCCTTTTTGTCGCTCTTTGTAAATCGATTCGCTGTAGAGTTGATGAATTCTTTATGGCCATATGTTCGCAACTACTATCGCGTAGTATTACACTGTACATCAAGACTATAAATGGATCGTTAATAATTTAGTGCTCGCTCTGCAATTGAACACTATAATTTATCATTTTTTCTCCTTCAAGTGCGGTCAATTTGTCAATGCAACGGCAGAAATGCCGTCATAAACTCTGCAATAACGAAACCATGTTTATTGTGTGCAAAATGCAACAATAACAAATATACAAGTATATGAAGATGCATATAGTATAACAACGCAGTAGCCTTATTGTTGCCAAAGTGATCGAAGTGGGAGGGAGTAAGCGCAGCTGTGATAGTTATGAGATGAAAAGTTGTGCTAAAAACTGCGACAATGTACGTAGTATATGGTGTTGTTGTTGTACAGCACCAAGTACTGGTAGCAGGAAATACACTTAAATAAGATGATCGACGAATTTATGCAAACTTTTGTCGCAGTGACAGCTGTGTGGAATGAAGTGCTCAAGGAGAAACCATGATGAAGAGAAAGTGATGAGTAATGAAAAAAATATGTTGTTAATTAGAAATAAGGCTTGAAGTGTCTTGTGCACCTTGCGATTGATTTTACAAACCGTCACCTGAAATGAAAAGCTATGTATCATCAAAAAACAGAAATTGAGTTTTTTATTGCTTAAGATTTATTAAAGTGTAACCCCCGCTGTCAGGTATAACCAATATATAACCAACTTTTGAAAAGTGATGTTTTGCATTTTAGTTGACGAAATGAAGGTTTAGAATATATACGTATATATGGCGACAAAGTTCATAAGTCTCGTAGCTCGTGTAAAAATCGATACAGTTGATGAGAAGGCGTAAATATTTATGTAATAACGCCCTACATATTTAGAATGTGTAAAATTTCAAAATTCCGATGCAATATAATTATATAAAATATAATATTAATAATATATGTGACCTGGTCTACGAAAAGGGGGCTTAGGTGTCAAAAGAAAGGAGAACAATTAATGAGATAACGAGAAACTGACGATTATTTTTAACAGCTTTTCTCAGAAAACTAGTTTTCGCACGTTAGCTCCCTTTTCGTAGACCAGGTCACATACATACATATATCAAAAAATCCTAAATATTAATAAGTAGTTTCATAGAACATTGAAAAGAACAATATTTCGAAATACCAACGTAGTCCCGACAGAACCCCGCAGCTTTAAAAAAAAGTATGCCAAAAGGATACGAAGATTCCGGCATAATTCCGTAGCTTTAAAATAATATGGGCCGTTGAAGATATTAAAATATTTTTGTAAAAAAGAGTCCAATGTAGAGATGCCTTAAAAATAAGATGTCTTATAAATGAGACTACTATGTTTAAATACATTCATAAATGTTTTTCAAAGTGTAAAATATCGAAGGCCTGAGAAAATCCGTTACCCAAAATTGCTAGAAAATATTAAAGTGAGTTTATATATGTCTCCCAAAAGTTTAAAAGCGATAAATTTCAAAATACCGATTTAATGCCGAAGCTCATAAACAAAAAAATTGAAATATGTGACCTGGTCTACGGAAAGGGGGCTTAGGTGTAAAAAAAAGGAGAACAATTAATGAGATAACGAGAAACTGACGATTATTTTTAACAGCTTTTCCCAGAAAACTAGTTTTCGCACGTTAGCTCCCTTTTCGTAGACCAGATCACATATACTAAAACAAAATACTGAAGGTTTCGAAAAGATAAATTGTGATTCTGCAATAATTCCGTAACTCAAAATAATTTTTTTTTCAAAAACATGAGTACGCATAAATATGTATGTGTTTAAAGAAAAGTTTTCAAAAATATAAAATTGTAAAATATCAAAGTCCCGATCTAATCCCGAAATAATCTAGTTACCAAAAGTTGGTAAAGTGCATTAAATTAATTACACCTATTGAAATTAATTTAATGCTTTTTACCAAAAGTTTTAAGATTCAAATTTCAAGATCCCGAAATAGTCCCGTTTTAATCCCGAAGTAATCCCTAAGCTAATAAATTAATATTATTTTTTTTTTATTTTTAAAACGCACTAAACTATTTCTAAAACGCGATGAAAATTTACTAAAATTATTAAAATATTTTTTTAACCAAAAACTAAAGATTTCGAAAAGGTAAATTTTGAAAATAGCAATGTGGTCCGGAAATAATTCCATAAATCAGCTGTAAAACTTTATCCAACGCATAAATATGTGTGTGTAAAAATTTTTCAAAAATATAAAAATGTAAAATATCAAAGTCCCGATGTAAACCCGAAATAATCTAGTTACCAAAAATTGCTAAAAAGCATGCAAATAATTTCAATTGGTCTCACAAATAATATAAAAATGTAAAATATCAAAGTCCCGATGTAATCCCGAAGTAATCACGTTACCAAAAATTGCTAAAAAGCATGCAAATAATTTCAATTGGTCTCACAAAAAATTGCAAGGTTCAAATTTCAAATCGCGATTTAGTTCCGATATAATCCCGAAGCTAATAATTAAATTATTTTTTTAAATACTAAGGAGCACTAAACTATTTCTAATACAGTATCTGAGTTGGATAAGAGTTTCTTGAAGTGTAAGTTTTCAAAATCCCGAGTTTTCAAAATCCCGAGTTAAGCATGAAAAACTCAAATATTAAAAAAAATTCAAAAATCTCTTAAATACTTGGAAATGCCAAATTTCACAATCCTGATATGTATCCCGTGTTAAAAAAAAGGAAAATCTTTTAAATATTTCCATAAAAGTTTCTAAAGTGTAAACTTTCAAAATACCTATGCAGTCCCGAAATAATCCCGTGGCTTATACCTACGTAAAATGTGAATAAGATCTATTAAAGTATTTTCACAAAACCTCCCTGAAATGTGAGTAAAATTTCCACAATCTTGACACACGTGTCATAACCCAAACTTATCTCGGGTTTTAGTTTCTAACATAAAATCTTTTTACAATTTTCACCTTTAATCCTTTTTCTAATGAACTGTCTCTAAAGTTTTCGTATCCAAACACCCAACAGATAATTAATGAATCATTAGCACGCCATTAAGACATAACTTTTTGAGTACTAAGCGTGAAGGGAGGGAACAAAACAAATTAACTAAAAGAAAGTGAAAGAAATCTGGGTCGAAGTGATAATTTAATTAACAGATGTGACATTATGTATAAGTATACATATATATATTTATGAAAATATGAAATAAAACAGATAGTCAAAGCAAAGAAAGCTGTCTGTAAATAACAGTGACAAAGAAAGTTAATGGAATAACAAGAAAATAAATAACAGTGATAAAGTAAGTTAACGGAAAAATAAAAATAAAAATCACAAAACAATTTTATCGGAAATGCTTGTGCATAAATTTTCCTTTAACACTCCATTTCCCCTCCAAATATCTTGTATATACTTTATACCCTTTCTACTTTATAAAACCACAAACAATAAAGACATCATCCTTTCTTGTATCTTTCACCGCTTATCACTTTGTATCGTAGCCACCTTCATCAATTAACTGCAATCCTTTTTTGCGTTTTTCTTCTGTTCCGCCCTCCATGCTGCCGTTGACGTTAACAAGCTAATTAAATAAAATAAAATATTTCTCGCCCACAATTCATTTATTAACCGGCCAGCTGTGGGAGCCTGCTCTGCGCCGCTCCGCGCAACTCAATTGAATTCAATTTCAGACAACCGTTTACTCTACTTGTGTCTGACACGAGTGCTCCTTGTAAACTCTGCGATATTTTTATGCACCGCATGTCGGCAGTAAGGATTTTGTCCTTTCTTTTAGCGCCACGCGGCGTGAGTCCATCTTATCACTTCATTGTCTGAACCATTTATCTACAGTATGCTTTTGGCTTTTCTTTTGTTCGCACACAATCCTTTCGAGAGCATTCAATGACTCTAACAAATTTCAGCAAGCGTGACTAATGAGCACATCATAGATATAAATGTGTACATATATGGGGGTTATGAGGGTTAAATATGGGAGTTTGTTCCCAAAACATGACTTTTCAAGTGTTTTGATTTGCTTGGGCTTTATTCAGGTTCACAGTGCGCGTCTGTTTCGCATTTTACGTAAAGAAACCCGTACTTCTAACATATTTTCGGAAGCTAATAATTCATGGCTTTATCGCCTTCATTATGCAAGTCACTCGACTTTGCGCTCAACGCTTTGTTTGTCTATTTTTACTAAGCATTTTTTTAACTGACTCAAACTTTCTTTGAGTTCAATTATTCGTTAACCTAAACCTCTTCTCTCTCGGCTTTTCATACGGTGATTCGTCAAAGCACATCTTATGCCCTCACCTTTGCTCTAACCTTTCACTTTTTATCTCCCTCCCCGTTTAACAGATTTGGTCCTTCAATTCCATAGTCTGATTCGGTAAGGCTTGCTGCTCTTACCCTCTGCCCCCCTTCTTTACTTTGCCTTCTTTCGCCGTAACAGTTTCATACCAAGAATCCGGCAAATCCTTCTGTTCTTACCCTTCACTGGACTCTCTCTTACTCACTTTACCTCCCTCATTCCTCAATTCTCATTCATAGACGCTCCGCTTCGGCCGAATTTACTTTGACATGGTTTGTTTACCGCTCTTATCTCTTCATTACTGCTCTCTGATTCCCTTTACCTCTTTTCATCCTTGTGCTTATAACTTCATCGACTCGCCTCGAGTTCTTCGACTTTACTTGCTCTACACGCTATTGGCATTTAGAATCGTATTTGTTTGCATTTATTATACCCTTCTTATCTATTTAACGTGACTTCACCAAATTTGTCAATAATTTTAACATCCTCTTACATCATCCGACGTGCTTAGTGAGTTGTTAAATGCTTTGCTACGCTTTATCGTCCCTCTCCAGCTTTGCTTGGCCTGCCCAGCGAGGCTTTCCACTACCTTTTCACCCCTACCAACGGCCAGCTTTGGCCGTCAGTTAGAAATGAGTTTGAGCCTATAATTCCCTTGGCTTAGCATTAAGCCTTCCTGAGCTCTCCCGCTGCTCCATTTTCTTTTTGCACACATTTTCTTATCAATTTCACATATCATTATACCTTAGCTCGTGCATCTTCTGCCATTTACCTTAACTAATTTATATGCTAAGCACATATCAACCTTCTTGTAATCAAATATTCTTTTTCGTCCTTTGTCAAATATCCTTTTTTGTTTACCTTTATAAATTAAGTAGAATCAACATCAAAGCTAACCTCATTCGCATAATCACAGTTACGTTTGCCATCAAGTGACTAGTCTTCTGTTTAGAGACTCTGTGACCCACGACAAAATTTGAGGTTATCCTTCGAAAAAGTTTCTTATTCTAACCATAATTAATTACTTAATATGACAAATTACTTTAAGAGACAGTAAGTAAGTTTCGTAAGTTCCGAAATTTCCAAGGAACTCCAAAATCACAAAGAACTTCCAAGTCATAAGGAACTTTTTTCTAACGAACTGCCAATAAAAGCGTATTTCTGTATAAATGTGGAGTCTCACAAGAAGGCGTTTTTTGCGAACTGGGAAGGAAAAGCATTTAGGAAAGGCAACATTACTTATAGAGTTATAAAATAAATCATCAAATAAGTATAGTTAAGCCAATGATGTGAACACAACCGAAAATGGGGAACGGATCGAACTATGTCACATTCCTTTGTCTATCGATTTTCTATTCGAAGCTTCATGTCTGATCTATCGATTTTCCATTCTAAGCTTCATGTCTGATCGCTTCGGCTCTACAAAACCTGTGTAAAACTGACAATAAGGTCGAAAGGTAGTTCAGGATACTCACTTAACTCGCGACACCTCCTTCATCGGAAATCTGATTTTCCACTTAAAGACTTTAAATATTTTTATACTTATTTCTCTGTATAGTTATAGTGAACACTTTCACCCCTCTTTCACACAAACCTGTATTTTTCTTCATAGTGACCCTTACTGTTTTTCATCCTTATCATGATGTGCGCTTTTCGAATTTAATTTTACTGAATTTCGCATTTTTCAATTTTTTATTTCTTGCCTGCAAACTTCCCTCAGCACGTTATAGGTATAAAGTGCATGCGTTCTCTCAATTTTACGCTCTCTGTTGGTGCACCATTTGCAGTCATTAAAAAGTTGTTAGTTTTCATTTCTTATCCATTTCATTGTATATCATGAGCTCCGAAGTGTCCGAACAGGAAATTTATTTAATATGAGAAAAAAAGTACAGTATGATTCAGTATAGGGAGAGAAAAATTCGAAGCAAAGCATACCGAACTTCTGAAGATATGTGTACGTTCGACCGGACTTTCGGTGTGTTGAATAGGAGTACTGACAAATTTTCGTACAGATCAAGCAAAGGCGCGGATGATCCAGCTAAAAATAGTGAAGATGTTCCTCGTGCCTTCGTTTATCATATTATAAATTGGGTTCACAAAATATGGATTTGAGGAACACTATAGATAACTAAAGGCACTGTCATTCAACAGCTACTGCAGAAGAGTTGCGTATGAGTAGCAGAGACAACGTTTTTGACAACCCAAACGACGTTTTATAGTTTGTGTTGATATCATCGTATATTTAATTGACAAATCCAGTATCTCTGGCGAGATCAAGCAGATGCTTGAAATAAGTGATTTTCACTTTTCGAGTTCTGAAAATTTTTTCTAATAACTCAATTGAGTAGATGGTTTCCAAGGAACTTCTTCCATTGTTCGTCATATATTTAGCCTTTCTTACGATCATATTCGCACAGTGTTCTGTGGTATTCCTGAAACACGGTTGAAGATTGTACATTTGAAAAGTCGAGGTTACTAAATCTCACCTCGTTGACGAATTCTTTCAAACACTGATCAAGCAATGGGAAGGAAGCATGATATGTTCGAGCTATCGTTCTAAAAGAATTAAGATATTTGAACAGTAAGTTAGGCTACGTTAGGTTAGATAGCTGATCAAAATCGCATGTGAACTGCTACATATATGTACTCCTTTGTGAAGCCATAGAAAAGAAGAACTCCTGTGTTTGGACTTATAAATTAGCAACACTTTTAGTAGCCAATACAAATTTGTACAGGAGTTTAATTTTCACTTCTGCCAGTTCGTGGGGATGTCTGCAGGTATGCAATCCCAAGTGTTTAAGTTTTGACCTCCCAAACGTGGGACAGTCAAGAACGAAGTGTTGAGTTGTTTCCACCTCATCTTCTTCTATATAGCAAGATTCCCAACATTACAGCATGAACGCCAATAGGGCAATGGCCTGCAACTATGGCTAGCTTTACTAAGGGAAAAGACATCACTAGACCTTTTGCGAGCGATCTTGGGTCAAAAGACTTTTGCGACAGCGCATATACGGATGGTGACCCAGCTCTACTCAAGCTTTTTGAATGGTAAGTTATTCGAATTTTCTTGTAAAAATAATATATAATCTGCTGCTTACTGAAGATAGATTGATTTGTAAAAACATGCTTAATTAGACCTCACATCAATAAGTCAATTGCTTCGAACAACACAACCATAATCGAGGCAGTCGGTGCAATAGAAACAATTTGAACCAAAAAAACTCTAAAAAGTAAATTCGAACGATCTTTTAAAGTAATGGGTCTCAGGAGTTTCGCGAGCTCAGTTTATTTTATTGAAACATATTTGAAGTTCTTCGCAAACTCTTTATTGTTGAAAGACATATTACTTTGTTTCATCTGAGTTGGTAAATTTTCTTGTGGATAGCTTACGAAATAGGACATGCAGAAAACACGATATTCCTGGGATCTCTCGGACTAATACGGAAAAATGGAAAAATATTTTTGCTGAAAGAAAAAGAAAAATTGTATTTAAAGGCAACTAGAACTGAAGCGTAAAAGTGCTCATTCCGGGTCATTCGACTGTTATTAAGTTACTTATTCAAGATCTCGTCACCGGAGAACTTCTATTAAATAAGAAGAAGTGGAGTAAAATCACTATATCAAGCTCCTTGGTTCAAAATAATGTCGGTAGAGATGAGTACTATCAAAGAAATCTGACTACTGGGTCTCATTGTTTGTCATCGACAAGGAACGGAGTATGATTCTCGATGACAGATCACTTATCAGCATATTTAGTACCCGTTCCGTTACGAACTTTGCTTCTATTGAATAAGTAATATCGACAAACATACGTGAAACGCCTCTAGTTTCATTTTGTGGACAAAATTATTGCGATATTCTGTAGACTCCCACACATACATATATGTTATAAATTCCCTAGTCTATACCTTAGTGTGCGATATTCCCTACCGGGATTACGAATCTCGATTTCGCTGTCGTTGCGCGAAAGCCAACAAACTTTGGCTGATTATGATTAATCACGCAGCTGATTTGAGAAGGAAAACTTCGGCTCGCACACATACACATACAGCTACACACACGATGAACAAAGTTGTAGTTTAAAGCGCGATACAAGGAAAGCTTCAGCGCGCTGCCAATTACGGGCGTAAGTGCTCCCTTCACAGCACGCCAACGCACTTTGCCCGCATGGCAGCTACAATTTTGCTGCAACTATAAATAAAAAACTAATTTGTGCTGAGCGTTTAAGCGTTCAAAGAGCGAGTAAGTGCAGCTACGCGGATTATAGCTTTGCTTCATATAACTTGCTGTTTGTGTCTAAATATGTAGGAGTAGTTAAGCGCTTTAAGTGGGTAAAGAAATTTATGGAATGCGTTAGTGGTGGTGTTCATAAGTCTGTTTTTAGACGTGAAAATCCCATTATGCTTTGGTAAGTATTGCCAAAAATTTCAATAAAGCTAAGCTTTTGTTTTGGCAATAGAAAATTTTTATTAGAACAAATTTAGCTTTGCTTATGCTTTCGCCATTAATTTTGATGTGAACACACATTTTAAACAGCATATTTAATGGCGTTTGGGGAAAAGTGTACCCAAAAGCACGATATTCCGTTTCAAAAAGGCATTAATCAAAGGAGTAAGGGCATAAGGCACTTAAGGCGCAGCAATGAAATTTATTATTTATAGTAAATAAATAATAAAATGATTTAGACTCCTGAGGAAAAAGACGGCAAAAGCAAAATTATAAAATTGGGACTAAGGTGAGGTACATAGTGACGTTGTAGGCAAGGTAAAAGTTAATCTAGAGGGAAAATTACAACGAAATTGTAGAATTATTACTCAAGTTGAGACACAGCAAATCAAGGAGTAGTCTCGAGAGGAAAACCAGGTAAAATTGTAAAATTAGACCAAAGGCTGGGTGCATAGTGGAAAAGCGAGCAAGTCAAACCAAAAGCAATGTATAAACAAAAGCAAACAAAAGCAAACCAAATTGTAAAATTAATAGTTAGGCTGAGTACATAGTATAACAACAAGCAAATGTGGCAGATCACGAGAGAATATCTTAGTAAAATTAATATTAAAGGTAGTTACATAATAATTCAGAAAGCAAAACTGCGGCGTAAATTTAGAAAAGTTGAGAGAAAAACATAAATATAATGAAAATAATTTTCTAGTATTTCATGGTTTTCTCCGCCTAATCCTCATAATTCTTATTTAAATTTATTTACTGAAGACCTCACTTAAGGAATTTTGTTTGAAGCAGTTAATGAAAACTTTTCGGAAAGCTCAGAAAGAAACTTCAAGTTTAAGCTCCGGAAAGTAAAGGCATTATTACGCCAACATAAATTTAGTTTATTACAACTCTTAGCTAAACTCAGATGACTAAAGTTTTAAAATAATTATTTTTTACGAATTGAATAAAAAAATATTTTTGGGCGTTCTAATATCTTCATATTTTATTAAAATTATGTATATGAGGTATAAATATTCCTGGGAAATCGATTAATGATAACAATGTAAAGTCATATTTATCTACAGTCCTTCAGAATTTTTTGGTATATCTTCATATATATGTATATACATAGCTTTCAGAAGTATTCAGGATGAAGTTTTATGTGAGCTAGCTATTAGTTTCGTCCTTCAAGATTGGCATATGCTAGCAATATTAGTTTCGTCCTCAAGATTACTTTTTCCAGCATATGCTAGCAAAAAAGCTCTAACATTTTTTTTTAATCAAATGTCAAATGACTCATGCCCAGCTCTTGAATTTCGCAATAACTACTTTTCCAGAGAAAACCAAAACGTTGAAACCATCGTATAATGAGTTGTCAAAAAGTCTTGGCGGTATTTTTTTGCCTTTATCGTGATTTTTTTTTTTCTTTGTCTCCATGTTTGCGACATAAACTTTGATGACTCATGCCCAGCTCTTGACCGATGCAACGAATAAAACTATACGCGCTTTCAGCTACTATGCCGGTCTCTTTCGACCAATTATATTCGAAAAATTTTATGCAATTTTGACGACAAACCTTCCGGAGCGTGGCGCATCTTCAACCACCTCTACACCAGAACGAAAAATTGTGAAAGTATTTCAGAAGCGCTTCCGAACAGTGTTGCCACCCATTCAAAAATCTTAAATGTAGTAAAATAAATGCGAAATAAGTGTGAAACGTACTAATTTAGATCCGTTGGATAGTATTTTGAATATTTGAAAAATATATCAGACCAGTGTTGCCATCATCAAAAAACTTTGAACTGTGTACAATAAATGTGAAGGGCATACATTTAAGTCAGTTTGTTAGTATTTGGCGCTTAGCTCACATTTAAGAATATTTTTGACAGTGTTGCCACTCTTCTCAAAATGTTAAATTGTGCAAAATAAATGTGAAACATGTTAGCTTAGGTCCTTTGCATTTGAGGTCTTCTTCAGTTTTAAAAATATTTTGCAACAGTGTTGCCATTTTTCATAATATTAAACCGAAAAACATAAGACGTGTAATAAAAAGTTCTGCACAGAAGATATGTCAGTAATGTCGAAAAATCTTGGGCTAGCGTTGTCACCTTACGAAAACAATGAAGGCTGAAAATTGTATAAAATTATGTCAAACATGTCAAGTCAATAGCGTAGGAAAATCTTAGAATAGAGTTGCCACTTATCGAACAAAATAAAACTTTACAAAATATTACATAGTATGATGAGCGAGATAATCTTGAAAAAATGCCAAAGTTCTTTTGAATGATAATAAAAATTTTCCATTTTACATATTTGAAATTTCTATTTTTTTCTTTACAAAAGTAGGGAAACTCGAATTTCTCAAGATATTTGTCTTTATGGCATCAGCAGCTTATAATTTGCGCTCATTAAAATATTGCTAATGCCCAGGGAATAATTAGAAGAAGCATGTGCTGAAATTATGGATGCTATGTATACGTATAATTTTGGAACTGAATGCGTAAATAGTATGTTGATTAGAGTGATTCAAAAAAGAAATTTTTTTTTTCGTTTCGTACTTGAAAAAATAGGTTCTTAGACACCTCTAAGAAAGCCTCTCCCAACATAAGTTTTTAATTGTAACGGGAAGGTCCTCCTACATACAGTTTTCTATTTTTTCTTATTATCAGATTGAAAAATTTATATCTCGCTTCCAATTACTTGAAAAAATATCTTGTTTTTTTTAGGAAATTGAATGCTCTGACAAAAAAGGTCTATGACGATTTTTTCGTAAATCCAAACGTTTAAAAGATATTAACAGTTAAAGTTTGATTATTTTTGGGAAAATTTTTTATTTCTTATGAATTTTATAACTCAATGAAAAAAATCATTATGAATAAGGTTTTTGGAGAGGCTTTTTTAGAGGTGTCTAGGAACCTATTTTTCAGAGTATCAAACGAAAAAAAAAATTTTTTTTTGATCCTCCTTAATATGCATTGATGTTTGTCGATGAAACGAAATAAAATTTTTTTTTTTTGAATCACTCTAATGTACATATAATATGTAATAATTATTAAAATTATTTACACGTTTGCAACTAAAAATTTAATATTAAAGTAATGAGTCATTGTTCTAAAAACATGTTTCCCTTTAATTGAAATTATAAAATTTACATACTTAATTGAAATAAATTTTTTAACAATTGTAAGCAATTTCTTAACTTTTGGAGTTTATTAAAATTTAATAATAAATTTGTTTTTGATATATTCTGAACGCAGCAAATACACATTTCTGTGGTTCGCCATTTCAATTACGGCGTGCTTACTTACACATACTATACGTATTTTACAATTTATTTTTATATTTTTTGTGGCATATTATACTCGCTGCTTCACCGCAATAACGGCATAACTGCTTTTTTATTATGCAACCAAATTAATTTATTTTATTGAAATGCCAAGCAGATACGTGCAGTTTTTGTTTGAGTATTAATTAAATAATTGCATTAATTAAATGGCAACAGAAATAATCAATTAAATTGTACGCTATTATTTCATTTATTTTCATTTCATTATTTTTTTTATTTTTTTCAAAGTAATTCAGTTGTCCAATAGCTAAGTCATAATTAAGTAAATTTAACGCTAGCTAATGCAGAATTAGTAGAAGTACGTGTTCCAGCTTTCTGCACAAATTACCTAATTAGCTTATGTCGATTTGGGTACGTGACTTTGCTAAAGCGATAAAATAAGCCTAAATGTAGGCAACGTTTGAATGTATTTACTTAATTGCGGGCTTGAAAGCCAAAAGTATGTGTGCGACCAAATATAGTTTGGTACTTTGTAGAACAAACAAAAAAACAGACAAAGGAGCAAAATATTACGTAAGAATATATTAATTGAATATATGAATATATTGCGAGTAATTAAGTATTTAGGGGTTTCATGTAGTCTCGTAAAGTTATAAGCTATAACAACAATTTTTATGAATATATATAATAATATATGTATAAATTAAATTTTTTATTTTTTGACGATGCGTTATGACAAGTTGTTAGTCCGTAAGTATTTGGGCAAATATTATTATTTTTTAATTATTGATTGTAAGTGGTGCACAGTTGTTTAACTTATTTTTTGTTAATTATTGTATGATTTCAGTTTCGTCAGATTTATAGTCTAACAGCATTAAAATTGATTTGGTTCTGCGATTCATTTAAAAAAAGCCTTAATGTAGGCAACATTTGTTTGCAAATGCTGAACTTTGATTTTGAAACTCAAAAATATATGGCTGGGTAAATACAACTTTAAAATGGGTACAATATGTGGTTAATTTTGACATACTTGTATTAGCTAAAAATGCACCAATATATTTTGCTAATTTTCGAAAATGGAAATCCAGAGTTTGCGGCAAGGTTAAGCCGCATATTCAACTATACATTTCCAAATATTATATATGACGTTTTATGACCCACCCACAGTATTACTTGTGTATAAAGCCTGATGGTGTTTATAAGTTTTTAAAGCTTTATTGGACGAAAAAGTTATGTGAGTTTATATTTAAGGCAGATTGTGACAACAAAGTACCCATTACTTAAGGGTAGTTAAATTAAAAATTGCGGGTAGGAAATTCGGTAATCCGGAATGCAGGTTCAGAAATTTAAATTACAATTACCGGGCACTCTTTTATCACAATATACATAAATTCTATCAGTAATATCATGTTTTTAGTTTATTTTAGTACTTAAGGTATGTGACTTGGCTAAAACAGCCCAAATGTAGGCTACGTTTTAGGTTTTTAACAGATTTTGCATGTTCCTCGGGAAAAGTAGCAATGTGTGCCTAATTTTTCATCACGAAATGAATGATTCTACTAACAGCTATAAAAAAGTTTATGTCTTCAACTTTAAACATTTAAAACAAAAATTAATTTAAACTTTTTTAAATATTTTTTTCTTCATGTTTTTTTGCGTGGTTTTTACTTAAACTAAGAAAAAGTATTCTAGATTTTGTATTTAGTTATGTGACTTCGCTAATGCAGCCCAAATGTAGGCTACGTTTTATGTTTTTGACTATTTTTGCATGTCTTATGGGAAATGAAGTAATGTGGGCCTAGTTTTTCATCACGAAATAAATAATTCTACTTTAAATTATTAATTTTTTTTTTAAATTCTGAAAAATTTTAATTCACACTTTTTTATATATTTTTTGCCAACTTTTTTTTAGTAGTTTGCTAGAATTGTGTACTGTATTTTTACATTTTGCTGAGGGTCTGATTAAAAAAGCTTTTTTAGATAATGTTTTTTTGCGAAGTTTTTACTTAAATAAAAAAAAAAAAATTTTATAGTTTCCTATATTGCTATACATTTTTCTAAGGGTCTGTTTAAATTAGTTTTTAGAAATTTGTTTACGTAACTTTAATTTAAATTAAAAAACAAAAATATTTTATTAAAAAGGTTATGTAATTTTTTAAAAGATAAATTTTCTTTAATTCTAATTTAATTTTTTTTTAGAAAAATTTTATACAAAAAGCTTATCATGAGTAACAGTAATTCTTAACTTGTTCAAATCGCAGAAATATTTCCTATTATATATTTTGCAGCAAACGTAGCCCGATTTACATGCCAAGCTCAACAATCAAGCCCTCTTTAGGCCACCAAAATATTATATTAATTACATGTATAATGCACTCCACACAGTCTCATGCATAAATACAAACAATTTTACAAATTTCTCATGAAAAATATTATTTTTAACAATATTTTCCTCTTCTTATGAACGCGACTGTGTATCCTTGCGCTTGCATTTACTTTCGATAATGCTACTTAATGTCAGCCAAGGTTAATCCACTTAGGCATTGAACACTTATAAACAATTTTCTTTTATATTTTGCCAGTCAGCGCGGCTAAAAAGGGAACAGCGCGAAGATAATGTGAAATCAAATGAAAAATTGAGATTTTATGCAGCTGCCATATATGCTTGTGACTGACTCGTATGTCTTATTTTAACTGTTTGTATATACATATATATAAGTATGTAGTTATATACAACTGTGACGAGCAAAATAAATCCACTCACGCAGCTAAGTTTATTAAAAAATATTACTTGGCTTAGACAAGGCAGTAATTTGTCTGTTCCTGCCGCTCACATATGTATACCGGCAAGGAAATATATATAAATATTCAACTGTATATGTACATGTATATGTACATACATATGTACAACACAATTTCACCCAACTTTTATTGCCAGCAACGTGCAGCCAGGCGGCAGACCAACAAAAAACACGCTTTCCTTCTTATACATGCAGAGCATGAGCACTTTGTAAATATAAATATATATTTATATACATAACAGTATATATACACAGTACTGTATAAATATTTATGTATCACGTACAGTTATGTTTGTATGTATCAAGCTGTACATAGAGTCACTTTTTATAGCACACTCGCTCATTTGCCGGCATTTTCGCACTCACCTGTCATGCGGCTCTTTATCCTTTTCGCGCTCAAGTTGCGTATCCCTCAGCGCGACTGTCGTTTCGTTGTCATTTTTCTTATCCTTCGGCTTGTTGGTGTTGCCGCCGTCGTTCGTGCTCTGGCCTTGCGCGTTATTGTTGTGACTGCTGGCGATTTCTGTGCTGCCGCCACTGCTGGCGGCGTGTTTATCCTTGTTCTCAGTCATGCTGTCGCTAGACACTCAAGCTCTTTGTTTTTGCTGTTTGTGTATTCAAGGTGTTGTCTTTGATTTTTTATGCACCTGTTTTATTTAATTACGTTTTATACACACTACCCGCACTTGCACAAATTAGCTTCATTTAATTAGTTGCTCTGTTGTGCTTATTTAATCACTTCAATAATTCGCAATCACTCTTTGAACTGACATTCCGCGTGTTTTTTGCGGCCTACAGTTGGTGGAGATAGTTTGTTGTAGGTGGATGTGATGGCAATTTCTATACTTCGCTGATCGCGTAATCTATTATGCCGCTGGTTTGTCGTGGCGTATGAGCGACGCGCTTCTTTTCATTTCATTGGTTTTCAGAAATTTTCTAATTTGTTATTTTTACCGATGAGCCTTTCGAAAATTATTGGTTTTCAAAGGGATTTATGTAATCTCACATAATTTTCATTTTTTTAACTTAATTTTTTTAACCTTAAAAGCACATTTTTTTATTAAAATAATTTTTATTTATTTGATTATATTTTTCTGCGAAATAAATTTAAAAAGTTTATTTAATTTCCTTTAAAAAAAAACAAAGACACTGTCTGCTTTTAAAATAAGAATTTAAAAACATACTTTTGAAACAATTTCAATTATAATTTTTTGTATAAATATGTTTTTTTTTTAAATTACCGATATATTTTTTTACCAAAAATGTATTTCTGCAATTTTATTGAATTTAAATTTATGAAGCTCACAAATTTTTTATATTTTTTAAATTTTTTAATGCATATTTTTTTTAATTTAGAATTTTTTTTTAATTTCTTTTAATTTTTTCTTTGATTTTCTTTAATTATTTTTAATTTTTTAGTTTTCTTTTGCACTAACGAAATTAGTCACCTTTTTCTTAAATTTTATGCAGCTTATTTGGAATGGCTGTAAGAGAGAGAAGACAATGATAAATGAAACTTTATAATTAATAAACATCCTTGACATTATTTAATAACCTTTTATGGCTAATTAATAATTTTAATTAAAATTATAACAGTTTTCATTACTACTTACAGTATAATACTTAAAAACTTGATTTCAAAAATTCTTTTCGACGGAAAACTTATAAATAATTTTAAAAGTATAAATATTATAAAATTAAAATTTAAAATAATTTAAAAAAATTAAATATGTTAAATAAAAGAAAAAATTACAACTCAATACAATAAAATAAAATTTATTTAAATTAAATTAAATAAAATTTAATTAAATTCAGATGAAATAAAATGGAAAAAAATAATATAAAATTAATAAAAAACAAAATAAAATAAATTTAGTTAAATTAAATTAAATTGAGACAAAATGAAATAAAAAATAATACAAAAATAGTACAAAATTAAATTAAATACAATGAAATAAATTGAAAAATTAAATTTGCCATAAAAATATAAGTTAATTAATTTAGATATACTAAAATTAAATGAAAACAAAATATGTATAATTAAATGAAAAAAAAAAATAATTTAAATTAATTACTATCAAACTAAAAAATAAAAATTTAAATTAAAAATTAATATTGAAATTGAAATAAAAAATAATTTTAAAATTAAAACATAAATTAAAATTAATTTAAACCAAAATAATTAATTTAACGTTAAAATTAAAATTAGAAAAACTAAATTCAACATAAAATATATTCATTCCAAAAGATGTAACTAAAAAATTATCGAACAAGTGATTTTCAGCGCTTTTACATCGCTCCTGCAATCCTCCTCACACTTAATCCCACGCTCAGACACACTTCTGCTCGGTGCACAGTCTCAATTACAAACTGATGTTGCCCTGTACAAAAGGTCACACCTTTCGCATTTCGCTCGTTCGGTTGCTTTTAACCGGTTCACCTCAGGCATTAGCGCTGTCTGTGCGCCACGCCAAGGTCACGGTGATAAAAGTCGATAAAAAGAGTTTGCTTTTAATTAATTTTCGCCGAGTTCAACGGAGTGCAGTTCATTATATTTTATTACTTTACACAACAATTCCTGAAAGAAAGAAAGCATGGGTGGGTGTTGTTAGGTTTACGGTCAGTAGGCCCAAATGTCATTCGACGTAAGCCAAAACCAATCACATAAGTAGAAGATAAGTGTGATTGGTTTTGGCTTACGTCGAATGACATTTGGGTTTTCTGAACCCGTAAGATATTGACTTGAACCTTTAAACTGCTCAGTATCACTTTTTAATGTTTATAAATTATTTGAATTTATAGTACTACTAATGCTGATTTCATTCAGGTCTTTCACTTTCTAGTACACAAAAACTGTTCAAGCCACTCGGTACCAAATATTTGGATCCCAGTACCTAAAGCTGACTTTTGATCGAAAATATCGGTCAATATGTATAATTAAATTTAGGGATAGTACTTCTCTGACAATGGTATCTCTGTATGTCAAAAATAGTTTGAATCAGGCTAATACCTCCTTTAGTCCCCAAATACCTAATACCTTCTGGATGACTTTGTGCTGCATATACCGGCCAATGTGTGAGATATCTCAATGAAAGTAAGCGAGCGTGATTTACTCATAACAATGTATCTTTGTGCCTAAGACTTGAGCGAAAACTTGACTAAGCCCCATATAACAAATACCGGTATGTCCGAACATCCGGCTGACTTTACTCTATATGATTTGTGATTGTATGTGCGGTATCTTAATGAAATCCAGGGAACATTATTTTGGTAAAAAGCATGTTAATAGTATGTGGTTTGGGGAAAGTAGTTACAATTGGGTCAATATTGCACCAATTCCCATATACTACATATGTATATATTATGATTTTCGTTTTTCTAACGATTCGTGTATGTTTGTCAGTGTTCGGTTACATCCGAACTTAGCCCTTCCTTACTTGTTGAAGATTAGAAAAGTTTTGGCATCTTTATTATTTTTTTATTTAGTTTAGATTTGTTTCTAATTCATTTTCTTACTTGTCTCTGCTTTTATACGTTCACTGTTGTTTCGCCATTTTATTTACAACTTTTCTACGCAATTTTCATTTCACAAATTGATATTTATTATTTAAAAGATCTAACTACAACTTTTTTTGGTTTCTTTTGTTTTTCTGTTTTTTTCGATGTTGTTGTTATTTATATTGTTGTTGGAAATAAAACTTTTTAACCGCAATCTTATCATTTCCAGCTCTGTGGTGAGTAAACTTCGCAGAAGGCAGAGAAGAACTCGTTTTGTATATGTCTAGATGTGTATATTTGTATGGCTATGTATGCCTATGTATATAT
This sequence comes from Bactrocera neohumeralis, assembly GCF_024586455.1. Classification (NCBI taxonomy): domain Eukaryota; kingdom Metazoa; phylum Arthropoda; class Insecta; order Diptera; family Tephritidae; genus Bactrocera; species Bactrocera neohumeralis. Next base: position 68,437,835 of record NC_065922.1, read on the forward strand.
GTATGTGTATTCCACAAGGTAGCATAATAACCAACCACAACATACCCTCGTACAAGCAGTAAAATATTCGCTTATTTATATCCATTTTTAGCGTGTTTCCCGTACATGACCAGCATAAGTTTATTGTATGTGTATATGTGTATATAAATAACGGTTTAAATTGAGTTTTACATGGCTTCAGACAATTTTTTTGCCCACATGCACACATATATGTGACTGGAAACTCACAACCATCTACATATGTAAGTCCTTTACGCACTTTTCAATCATTAACGGTACCGCTAGTGACCGTTATTGAAATTTCAATCTGAGTACAAATATACATATGTACATACATATATGTTTTCGGTGGCCATAATTGCTTGAAGTGCCGCTTAAAAGGGTTAACAATGCAACAAATACCTCGCCACTTCATACAAACTCAAATACATGTATCTGTTTTAATTGGTTTTTTTGTTGTTGCTTATATTCATATGTATTGTTTGTGTGGGATATTTGCAGTGCGTATACATGTATATGTACTTACGCAGTGGCAAATTGCTCATTCACGTAACTTGTTTAATGTTGCAAGCACATATACACTCATGTATTGGATAATGACAGTGTGCGCGAAAAAATTTCGAACAGAGGGAAACAACTTTGAAAAGCAAAAACAAGAAGTTCATGATTACTTCAGTTACAGAAAATTTTTTTTTCGTATGGCAGAAGACCAGTTGAGGCATTACCGCTTATAACTAATATTGCATGGCCTGACACTGTTCAGGAGGCTGATTCAACTCTGAGGTCTGCGGTGCGGTGCACTCTGGTCATTACTTTACGCCAGTTTTCCTTTTTAAGCACATCTGCCTTGATCTCAACTCCGTAAAATAGGATGCTAATTTTCGTCAATATTAAGAGCTTCCATTTCCTTGCCTTTGGCCCTCTATGTTGGCCATTAGTCTATTCGTCGATATTAAGAGCTTCCACTTTCTTGCCTTTGGTCCCCTAGTCATAGTCATTAGTCTCCAAAGTTGGAAGATAATGTTCGCTGCCTTTCCTGCGCGTGCTGTATTTTCCCCAGAAGGTTAGCGTGGTGTCCAGTCTTACGCCTAGGTATTTTACTGCTTTTTGTGTCCTTAGATCCGTAGTCGTTTGAATACTTGCTTCGAGGCGTAACTCTGAGGTAGTCGGCGATTTTAAAGCTTTTTTCGTGAGCGTCGATCATATTCACGGGTTTAGGGTTGATCATTATTCTATATCCATCTATCCTCTGCGACTTCTACACTTTAAATTACGCAACTAAAGCTTGTAGAGTCGATTTGCCGGGTTTAAATCAGCGTTGTCTAGGGGACAGTCCATCAGTTTCGTTGATAGCCGCTTCGAGTCTGGGTTTCAGTAGCCTTTCATAGAGCTTGCCCGCTGTGTCAAGCAAACATTGTGGCCGGTATGCTGATGGCAAGTTGGGATCTTCTTTTTCCTTACTAATTAGCACCAGTCGTTGCTTTTTCCAGGGTTCAGTGAATATTCTGGCTTCGCGACCGGCGTTCTATATTTTCAATACTTTTAGTATTGCCGGTGACCTTATCTGCACGATTTGTTCGATAACTGATCAAATAAAAGCGTTTACCATATAAATGCTTTATTCGGATCGGTCAGTTTGTATGAAAGCTATACTCTATAGCATCGCCGATACCGGCGATTACGACAAATGAGCAGTTTCTTTGAGAGAAGGATGTGCGCTGAATATCGAATGAATATCTCAAAATTGGGCGAAATAGTTATTTTTTAAGGCCGTCTTCAAGCGTATGAAGAGCTTTCGAAAAATGCTGCATCTTAGACCCGATCTCCAGAGAAAAAGTGTTTGATAACACCAGCTTCAGTTCTACACTAGCATGTCAGATGAACTTTTAGTATTTCCAGCAAGTTTTAGACACATTCTGCCGCCTAAGTTAAGCTCTCCCTTTAGAATTGGTGACCTAAAAGCTTTTAAAGTTTATCAAATTAAGGTGCATGTATAAATAAAATGGTTTGTGTGCCAGCTAGTTCTGCATAAAATGTTTTTAACAAACTTGGAGCAGATCAAGTTGGACTTTTTAGCCAGCTATCAATATTTTCAACATGGATTTTATGCCACTAACATAGACGTTGTTTGCCATATCTTTTAAAAAGCTTTTAATGGCTCAAAAGTTTTTAGGAGAAATATTTTTTAGGCAAAAAAGTACTTGTAGGTTGGAAAAATGAAAAAGGCGGTTAGAAAAACTTTTCCCTTGCCCTTTTTTTAAACACTTTCAGAGCTACTACTCGAATTCTACATTAAAAAAGGGCACTTAATATAATTTTTAAGAATCTTTATATCTTTTGGCGTGTACTCATACTTTCATCACACACTATTAATCAACACATTTGCAAGCATTCAATTATGTGTTACAGTGTAAACACCGGAGAGTACTCAATTTCGAGATAATCACTTGAAATTAACGAGTTTTCCTGCTCAACGCCCACTTGCACGCGCGCATTTAATATTAACCGTTTACAACAACATACATATATAGCAACAGCCGTTTTAATTGACCACCCTGTAGGTCACTGAATTGAATAGATCTATTTATAACTCCACATGCACGCGTATATGTGTAAGTAGACATGAATAGTTTACTGAGAAGAGATGGAAGATGTCAGAGATTAATAAAATAGCACCTTAAAATAGAATTTTGACAGTGTTTCTTTGCAAATATAAGTCCAAATATCTAAAACTTTGTCCAAGAAAGGCTCAACAGTTGAAGAAATAATATTTGGAAAATTATTTGCAGTTAAGAAAGCGTAACAGATTTCAAAAGATTAGTGAAATTTAAGTAAGTAAATCTCATAGATAACTAAAGCCGGTCTGGACGTATGGAATCCAGCTTTGGGGCTCTTGCAGCAACTCAAATATTGAAATATTGCAGCGTTATCAGAACTTAACCCTCAGGAAGATTCTGGATGCTCCTTGGTTTGTTTCAAATATCACAATTAACAACGACTTAAATATACCAAGTGTCAAAGACGAAATTAGGAAATTTAGTTCTAGATATCTTGAAAGGCTGAGCAATCATTCCAACCCTTTAGCTATTGCGTTATTGGATGAAACAGATGAAACGTTTCGACTGAAACGATTTCATATTCTAGACCTCCCGTACTGGAAATAAATAATCATTAGCTTAAGCTAAGTATAGAATAAATATTACTTTTGCGCCCACTGGGGTCCAACAGTATAAAGTTATGTATATTTTAGAACATTTGCTTATTGTCTTGAATACAGACAGATTGTAAATAAAGAATTTGAGAAAAAAAACGATAATTTTTCGATGTTAGAAGGCCTCATCTTCGATGCTTTTACCCGGAAAACCATTGATAGATAGATTAAAAATATCGAATGTCTATAGTGCCCTCTCCAATACCACATTGGTCACAAAAATCCAGCACTCTGAATAATTCCAGAACCTAGCTCAAAGTGATGGAGGTGATGTGATCTCTGTGCAAAACATACTGGATATGCAAATTTTAACAAACAATCAAGTGTCCAATGCCAAGTTCATAAGAAATTGGTGTTTGGATAGAGATTGGATGCCGAGTTACGAAAACTGACTTTAGCTGGTCTTCTTTTTTTCATTTTGAATAGTCTCTATTAATTAATATAGATTCTTACGCATTTCCTATCTTATTTATCTTGCTTAATCAAGGTAGTTTCAGTTGGTCGTTAAGCCTGTTAACATGTCTAATATAAAAATTGGTGCCTGATATATATTTTAAAGAGCCTTTATGGTAAAGAAAAAAGATTAAAAAACCTGTTTGTGACTACTTGTGCCCATATCCTCACGACAAAGGGCAACATTTTCGTAAGAGAAACCGGCAGAACTTCAAATCTGATCTGAACTCTTCAATCTGACATTTCCATTGGAAAGTTTGACATTTTTTAGCATAACATCACTCAGAACGTTTTGTCATTTAATCGTGAATTGTTTTATTAACAGGGAATTAAAAAATTCATCTCGGCCAAAAAATGGAATTAACTCGTGAACATTTTCGTGCGATCATTTTTCACAACTTTCTACGTCGATTATCACGACAAGAGTGCATCGGTGAACTAAAATCTCTGTATGGCTATGAAGCACCATCCTATAGCACTGTGAAAAACTGGTACAACGAATTCAATCGTGGCCGCCGCTCGCTCAAAGACGAATTCCGTGATGGTCGTCTAAAAACAGCCGTTGTGCCAGAAAACATCGATGCCGTACGTGAACTGATAATGCAAGACCGTCATGTAACATACCTTCAGATAGATAGAGGCATGCGATATGGCATGAACACCTGGCCGTAAAAAAGGTTTGTTCTCGTTGGATCCCGCACAATTTGACAATCGCTAAAAAAAAGGCTCGTATGGATTGGTGTAAAGAAATACGATCGCGGTGCTTCGAAAGACATTTATAACATCGTCACAGGTGACGAATCATGGATCTATGCGTATGACCCCGAAACAAAACAGCAATTGACAAAAAAAATAAAAGTAAAAAAAAAAAACAAAAAAAAACATTTTCGTTGATAAATATGCCTATTTAAATTATTAGGCCAGAAATATATATGGCAACCTACGTATGATGTCTTATAACCACTTCGTTTCTAAGTTGTTCAGAGCTGTATTATATGATGCTGAAATAGCGGATATACAGGCAGACAGTGCAGTGGCCAGTCGGAGGTCTTGTTGTCACTGCAAGGAAAGTTTTTAAGATTTTCACATATAAAAACACTACAGTCATAATAAGCTTTCTTCTTACTCTTGGTCTTTCCGCCTCAATTAGTATATTACAACATCCGCGTCGCCGAAGAAAGCTCAGCACTATCATTAACATGATATTCATCTCCCGAAAGAAACATACATACAGTCGAAACAACAACCATTCGTGTCTTTACTGCGCCTCAAACAATTTTTTGAGTTTATGAATCTTTTTAGTTTTAAGTATGGCCAGATCTTTCTCCCGTTTTTTGGTTAACCAGCTGATACTTGGTCTAAGACCGGAAATTGCGATTTGCTTGGGACATATGTAAAAGGATCGTTTCTGGCCACTCCCAAGTGTATGACGCTCAGAGCACCTTTATCACTTGCGTGAAATTCTACACCTGGCTCCTTACATACAAAGTAGGCCTGTATTCGGCAAAAGACTCCTCAATTCGGAAAATTTTTTTCCCACAACTTAAGATTTTTACTCGGCCGGTATATGAACCTACTAAGCTACATAAATAAGTCAGATACAGAGTCCACATAGAATTCAGCTAGAGATACTATTATGGTTGGGAGATCTACCAACGAGGGTAACAGAAAGATTCCTCCGGTATATATAAAAATCTCGATCCATCAAAGAAAAAACCTCTATATATCGGTTCCATAGACCGCAGCCCAAAATATCTTTACTATTTGGTGTGAGATAAGCGATTGGAATATTAGGATTAGTGGATTGATAGCCATTGGAGCTGTTTTTTCTTATTCTTCTCTCTCTAATGAATATTTACCATCTCTAAGAAGCTGTACCGTTAAAATTTCGAACCCAGTTGCGAAAATCTACGAAGTAAAAAGGTATTTTATTCTGCAAGCAAAGTAAACTGCGCACACGGCTCATTCAACCACGCGGACTGTGAATAAGTTGCAATTCATTTGAAACAACATTGTCTAGACTATTTTGCTCCTCAAAATGATACTCGTCAGGGTCACATTAATTATTAAAAGGTATAAAAAACACCGCTGCAAATAAAATGTGTAATCAAAAGCGAACGGAAAGGATGATTTGCACTTGAGAGAAACACGAGAAAAGGTAAAAAAAGTTAAGGACCAAACTTTTTCAATGGCTATAAATACTTTTGTTTTTTTCTATCTAAAACAATAAAGCAAAAACACGTAACAACAATAAAAAGGCAGTTACTATCAGAAGTATAAAAAGCAACAAGAAAAAGGCGCTTGGACAAAAATGAACGCCAGCAATTCCAACAGCATGTTCTAATAAAAACAAGAGCAGGATACTCGTAAAAAGCACGAACTCGTAACAAAACAAGCAATAACAACAAATACTATTATACAACAACTATAACTGCAACGCTTAGGTACGCGCATAGTTAAAATACATAACTTTTCACTTTCGCTTATTTGGCAGCATTCTAACGCCAGCTGCCGCCGCATACAAAAATCACGCACCGTTAGGCGGGGCGTTTTGCTGAGCGGAAACTTATTTATTGCCACACTGTGGCAACGTTGCTCTTATTTATTGTCTATTTTGGCTTTTATTGCTGCTACGGATTGTATTGTTTATTAGTTTTTCCATATTATAATTTCCTTCCTTCCTTTCTGCACGTTTGTGTGGCCATGCGAATATTTACATACATACATATATCTTGGGAACACATATGCATAATTTATGCGTGCGGTGTGATCGTAAAGTTATGTAGAAATTTAATTATTTTATTTAGCAGCGCGTTTAATTTATGAATACAAAATTGAAACTGAATGGACTGAAATGACTTCATGCAAGTGAGCAGGATTGGGTTAATTTAACTTAACTGTACTGAACTTAACGTAACTTAGCACAGCTTAACTTAACTTAACCTACCTTAATTTAACTGAACTTAACATAACTTAACTTAATTTGATTTAACTTAACGTAACTTAGCACAGCTTAACTTAACTTAACCAACCTTAATTTAACTGAACTTAACATAACTTAACGTAATTTGATTTAACTTTATTTAACTTAACGTAACTTAGCACAGCTTAACTTAACTTAACCTACCTTAATTTAACTGAACTTAACATAACTTAATTTAATTTGATTTAATTTTAATACACTGAACTGAACTTAACTTAATTTAACTTTAATTAACTTAACTGAACTTACCGTAACTTAACCTAACGTAAATTAACTTAACTTAAAAAGCCTAAGCTTTTGAAGTAATTTTTAGTTAAACACAATTTGTTTAATTAACCTGAACTTCGCGTAACTTGACGTAACATAACTTAACGAAATGGAAAGAACTGAACTAATTTCTGTCTAACAAAATTTATTTAGGCTTAACTTAAATTGACTTAACATACATACATAAATCAAAGTAAATAGACTGAAGAAGTAAGCAGTTAAATTTATGAAATTTATTTAATTTAACTTAACCTACCTTAACGTAACTTATCTTAACCTACCGCGCCGTAACTTTACTGAACTGAACGTACTTGTTCTAATTGAATTTAACCTAAAACAACTTAACTTGGTTTGATTTAACTTAACTTTAATGTACTTAAATGAAATGAAAATGAAACTTAACATAACATAACGAAACTGAAAGGACTGAACTAGTTTCTGTTCAGCAAAATTTACTCAATTTTTACTTAAAATAACTTAACTTAACGTACATAAGCCAAATTAAATGGTTAAGTAACTCAACGTACTTAATGTAATTAAACTTAACTTAAAATAAATTAACTTAGTTTGACTTAACTTACACAAAGCTTAATAAGCTTAAATAAAATGACTGAAAAAGTACTTAAATTTGTGAAATTTATTTCATTTAATTTTAATTTAACTTAACTTAACTTAACTTAACTCAACTTAACTTAACTCTTAACTTAACTTAACTTAACCTATATAGTCTAACGCAACTAACTAACTAATTTAACACAACTGAAATGAACTTCACTCAATTTTACATAACGTGGCCGAACTTAACTTAACATAGACCTTGATTCGATATTCAAAAAGCGTGTTTGATCTAGTAGTATGTAGCAGAGCGACCTTTTACTCAAGCATCCACATCCTTAATGATACCTTATCTCAGCAAAACTTCAGAATCTGCCACAGCAAACACTCTCAAACTGGTTAAAAAGCACAAAAGGTACACTTTTTTTTACTTGTTACCCTACGCATTGGTATCTGGCTTACTTATCTTTTTCATGCATGTCTGTTATACATATTTTTATAACAACTTATAATACTTATTGCGTATTATACTATACAAAAATGTGCGTACGCACACTCGCCTCACTTAATCGCATCCGGGTTATTGTGTACTTCCTGTGACCGGATAATCTACACAAACAATGTCTGAGCTTTGCTTTTAAGTCCTTCACGTATGCGGTTATATACAAACAATACCGTTAGGATGATAGCGTGTCAGTTGGTGAAATATAAATGAAGCTGTTGCTGTTTAACATAAGCTCTATTTTTGTTGCTGTTGCTGGGGCTGCTACAAAGGAGTGATTCACACCGGTCTACCACGCCTCTATGTCCACAAACAGCATACGCCGTGGCATACTGAAGCAAAGCTTGGCAAATTGTTGCGCGCACTCTTGTTGAAGTCTAAATATTTCTAATGTTTTTGTTATGATACTTATTGTTTTTGTTGTTGCTTGTATTATTGTTGTTGTTTCTGTTGTTTCGTTTACGAGCTGTGGACATGCTTTGAGTTATTATTATTGTGGCGGTATGCACGCTTGGTTGTTGTTGTTGCATGCTTGATTGTTGTTTTTATTGTTTGTAGTGTTTGTTGTTGTGTATTTGTGAATTGTGAAAATTCACTAGAAATTTTTGTTTATTTTTTCGGCATTTAATTTTATTGCAAACACACATATTTGTTTGTCATTGTTATACTCTTCAGACAGTTTATTGTGGCTTCATGCGCAAACGGAAGCGTTTTATAGCTAGCCCAACAAATTTTAATAATAAGTGAAATAATCAAATAATTCAATCAAGTAGATAAAACTGAGCGTTGAAATTCTGTTGCGGTTGAAAATACTGATTTACAATTAAATGCGAAATTTATTATTATTACCGAATTTTATCAATACAATGGTGGAAACTCTTATAGTAAATAAAAATACAAAAAGTTGCAATTTCATTTTAAATAAAATTAATAAAATCTACAAAGAAAGATGGTTTGAGTATACACATACACATACCCATATTTATATAGCATAAAATTATATTACAAGTTAATAAAATCGCACGTGCTTGACGAAATGTGAGTAGAGGAACCCCACAAGGTGGAGTTATCACTCTATGTAGCCTAGTCGTTAACGACCTGCCGAAAAACTTGAGGATCGCGGCTGCCGGGTGATTGACTACAAGTATGAAGACAATGTAGCTCTTAACCAATCAACCCAAATTAAACCGAGATGATTTTATATACTAGAAGATACAAAATCCCGGTTGTACTGCGGTCAAAATGGGAGACATCTGTCTGCAACCCGCAGATACAGTGAAATATCTAGGGCTCATTCTGGATGGGAAGCTTTCATGGAAGCCGAGCACCGAAAAAAGAGCAACAAAGGCATCAATTAAATGCCTTTTACTACTGTAGAGAAGCCATTGGCAAAAGTGGGGTCTCTCACCGAAAGTGGTCCACTGGTTCTTCAACACCATAGTCATGCCCTTTATGTTCTATGGAGTCTTTATATAGTGGAGGGCTCTAGAAAAGACCACACTTGTAAAGAAACACGTTCGGCGGGTGGTGCTCATAAGCATGTGGTTGTGCTAAACGCAACGCCAATGGCACTTAACGCTATGTTGCAGGCATTAACGTTGCAGTAGACTTACTGCTCCGGAGTGCAGTCTGCGTTAATTTTACATATATCTTTATTTTAATAAGTTTATTTTTTACACTTGTCTTTATTACACTTGTCTTTATTACATTATTCAATAATTAATGCTGAGTCTCAAGATGGGTGGCGGTGTTGTCAATAGTACGCTCAGTAGGCTGATTATGTTGACCATAAGTTGAGCGTTCACAATGACAAAAATATCTTTTGATTTATGATGGCTTATTTTTCCAACAATTTCGAAAGAGCAGGCATCAAAACTGGACAATAGGTTGCCAATAAAACTGCTCACCTTTAGGTGAAATCCTGCATCTCAGTGGCTACTTGTCCAAAATCAACAATTTAGTCAATAATATTATACCGGGCGAAATTGGACTACATTCACACTTAATTCTCATCTGTCACAAACTCTTTCACTTTACAGGATATGAATCGACATCCAAATTTGTCAATGGTTATTGCCTAAGGCATAATGTAATCTCTCAAAAAATAGTTTAGATCGGATCACTATAGCATAAAGCTGCTGTAAAATTTGATCGAACAGAATCAAGATAAAAGTTCGCATACTAAGTATAGTAAGTAAGGAGGAGCTAAGTTCGGGTATAACCGCATATTTTATACCTTAAGGTGAGTTTTCACCCGTTTAGGTATATGGAGGCTAACAAAAGTATTGAGCCTATTCAATACATTTGTAGCACAAATACATACAGCTAGTTATCAGGATAGGATTTCCTTGAATTTTACTTATAAATCTGATACATAGACCAATATTTTCAGAAAAATAAACTATGGATCCCGGGGTCCAAATCTTCTGTAGAATCAGGTCGATACTTTATATAAAGTTTTGCCAACACATCAAACAAATTCCCGGTATTTGCTCTTTCCAAATTGCTAGAGTGAAAAAAGTTCAATTACACTTGAAATTAGACTTTCTTACTTGTTACTTTTTGAAATCAGTATTTACTTATAATAGGTGATCCAAGTATAGGTACATTTTTCAATAGCCTTCTTTGACAGATCACGCGTGATTCGTGAAGCGGCCCTGTTATTTAGGTGCAGTACTGTTTGTCATTTCATCATGGAAAGACTTACTCCTGAACAACGTTTTCAAATCGTTTAACTTTATTACAAAAACTCACGTTATGTAAAGAAAGTGTTTCGCGCGCTTCGCTCAACTTATGGTCAACATAATTAGCCTACACTATTGACAACACCGCCACCCATCTTGAGACTCAGCATTAATTATTGAATAATGTACGACCGAATAGATCACGTCCAGCTCACAGTGAAGAAAAATAGCAGTCTTAGCTGAGAGTGTACACTAAGACCGTGAAAAGACGATTTGGCGCAGTTCGCACTAACTTAAGTTGACGTATGCAATGACTCGAGATTTTCGAATTGAAAGCATACAAAATACAGCTTGTGCAAGAACTGAAGCTGATAGACCTTCCCAAGCGACATCGCTTCGCTCTATGGGCTCTTGAAAAGTTAAAAGAAGATCCAACGTTATTGGACCATACTCTGTTCAGCGATGAGAATGTGTAAACAAGCAAAATTGTCGCATTTGGGACGAAGAATAAACTGAAGATATTCAAGAACTACTATGTCAACCAGAAAACACCATAGTTTGGTGTTGATTTATTGAGAGTACACTTCGGTGAGCAGATAATTTCACTTTTTGAGCCAGTTGATTGCTCACCTAGATTTTATGATATCACGCCATTAGTTTTTCCAGTTGGGATATATAAGGTCTAAAGTCTATGCGGTCAATCTCGCTTCGAGCAAAACAACACGCGTGTCATTCGGCAGTTGCCAGTCGAAATGCTCGAACGAGTCATCGGAAATAGGACTCAACGGATGAACCATCTGAGACGTAGCTGCGGCCAATATTTCAAAGAGATAATCTCCAAAAAATACATGCCAAAGAAAATGTTCTTTCGAATGATAATAAAAATGTCCCAATAAATTTGAAGTTTTTGTGGTTTTTCTTTAAAAAAAAATGCGAACTTCGAAATGAAGTTTTATTTACTATTAATTTTGTTTTTATTCGAATTCTCTTTTTAATTTTTTTTTTTTTTTGGTATTTTAATGATTTTTTAATATTTAAATTATTACAAATCAATTTTCGATTTATTTTTTTTTTTATTTTTTATTTTGTAATCTATTTTTTTCTGGTATTTTTTCAACTTTTTTCTTACCCCTGATGCTTTCAAACTCATCAATATAATTGTAGCACGAGTCGCAAAGGCTTCGAAAATAAATAAATAAAAATACCCTACAAAACTTTCGGAGCAAATATGTTAGAAGTATAAACACACACACCGACACAGTTATCATAAACAAAGTGTACAAAAATAGTTTAAGTGAAAACTGTCGGCTTGAAAAATAAATTAACGCACATTCAGACGCACTTGTCGCCAACAAAGTTTACGCTTTATCTTAACACATCGCCTATCGATTGGGAGCTGATTATTCACTTTTATTTACCTTTTTCAATGAATCAAGCCAGCCGTCGCACACCTATAAACATACTTATGTACACATGTATATAAGTATTTTATTGGCTACCGAAAATAATTTCACGCACCAAAATATATTGATGTCATATACTTGTATATATGTGTTACACACTCACACAAACAAGCATGCTGGCACTAACGTTATAAACCGTTATCAGTGGCATTGAATTGTGCGCGCTATCTAAGCTACGACTAGACCGTTAATTGCCACACTAATTGGTATAACGCACAGCTATACAGTTACACGCAGCAGAAGCCGAAAAAACACAACAACACGAAAACGACTGAGAAATCGACACGCTTGAAGGCAGCCAGCGGAAAAAGGATTGATTTTTTCGTTTTCGCTGCTTGAGAGCAATTTCACTGAATCATTTTTACACTAACAACAAATGGAGGTCAAGCATCTGGCCGCAGCGCACACGCTCACTTGCTTGTATATTAATTTTTGAAGGCTTTTTTAAATTTATTCCCACATTAACTTATTCATTTTGTTGGCTCTACTTTTCAGACACAATTTTATTTTCATTAATTTCTTTTTTTTTTTACATTTTTTTTCTCAATTATTCAGTAAACCACAAGCGTTCAGCGCGAATACTTCGTTTTCCGTTGTAGCACCGTTACCGGCGCGAGTTTAACAGCAACTGAGTCCAACCAATAGGCGATGTTGTTATTTATGGCATGGCCGACTGTTAAGTTAACATCACGCTGTTACGAAGTTAGATGCGCAACAGCGTTGTGTGGCTGATTGCGATGTTTGTTGATGGTCGGCGATGTTTTCGTGTGACGCTGTGTTGGCCAAGGGGCAGCTAAGAAGTGCTTTGGGGTGGGAAAAACTCGCGGGCTCAGCTGTGAAGCTCTATGAAGGGATATATGCTTATATGTACATATATAAATAATATGCGTGCATACATTTAAATATATATGTATATCAACTGAGCACCTAAAGAGCGCTTAAATCCATGCAACAGTTTGTTAAGAGCAGCATGAAACTAAAGAGCTTGCATACTTGAGTATACAGTCCTTACAGAGGACAATACGGGAAGTGCTACAACTTATGAAAAATATGGCATTCGACTTTCAAAATATTACTAAATACAACTTGACTCATAAAATATCACACATACAAGTACATATGTATGTATATTCCAATCTCATTACTATACTTTTTTTTAGATAGAATAACTCAATTAAGAAAAGTTACTCTTGGTAATTTAAAAAATCTCAAGTTATTCAAAAAGACTCTGCACTAATTTTGCTGGATATTTTGTGTATGAAACGCGTTTTTTGCAACTCGTCCCGATAAAGCTGAATTTTCTTTTAAAGAGTACCCTAAACAGGTCTCTTTGGACATGCTTGGTCGTGCGAATTCCGATCTCACATACATGAAGAACATTATCACTGAAACAACAATTAATGGATTTTACAGAACGACAATGGACCATGGCATCGAACCACGATTGTGACCGAAATTAAAGTCAAGAACGTAATGAATACCATCGATCAATCACCATATTCACCAGAATGGATGCGATTGATTTTAACTTTTTTTCTTTTTAGTCGATCGAAGAGATAAAAAAAATTCGCTGAAGCAGCTGAAGGCCAATGTATATGTTAGTCATTCATCAATCTGTAATAATAATTAAGTCTACCTACACAATTTGATCAATTGAGTCCCATTTTTAATGTATAGTATATTGAATACAATTCGACTCATAAAATATCGTACATTCCAACCTCATTGTAATTCCAAAAATCTACAGCCACCTCTAAAAAATCATTCGTATGTATCGGTTCTATACAAACGAATTGGAATTTTATTAAAATCAAGGTAATGTTCATTATTTGACATTATTGTTATGTCTACTTTCTTTAGAAGAACAGTCAATTTTGCAATAATGTTCAAAAAAATTATTTTTATATATGTGTATCTCATATTTTCGAAAACTTACGTACGCAACTTGGATTCTTTTTCTTTTTTCCTGAAAATTATCTAATTTTTATAGATTGTTTCCAATTCATATATCACTTGTATCCGGCTGCTAAGCCAAACAACATGCCACTGCTCTTGAAAAATTTTATCAACAACTCGTCATTGAAACTATAAAGTACATCGTCTGCGTCAGAGACAGAGCGCCAGCAAACAGCAGTTGATAACATGGCCGAATGTAAACACTGTAAACAGTTTGCAGACCATCTGTTAAGGCCACATGTTAAACTTGATATGTTATATATACAGAGAAATGCTGAAGAGCTTCAACATAATTTTGTAAGGATACACGCAAAGAGAGAGAATTAATGTTGGAGGCATATACATATGTATACATACTATATATACATATATATGCAAAATGGCAGAGCGCCAGCAAACAGCAGTTGATAACATTGCCGAATGTAAACACTGTAAACAGTTTGCAGACCATCTGTTAAGGCCACCTGTTAAACTTGATATGTTATATATACAGAGAAATGTTGAAGAGCTTTAACATAATTTTGTAAGGATACACGCAAAGAGAGAGAATTAATGTTGGAGGCATATGCATATATACATACTATATATACATATATGTATGCAAAATGGCTTGGTTATTATCACGAGTATACGCATAGCAGTGAGACCGTAAATAGCCGAAATTGCTAATCAGAATTATCAGTGGGTATGTAGAAATGTGTACACTCTGTATAGGTATATTTTTGTACTCTTGCAACCTGTTGCTACAAAGTATAATAGTTTTGTTCACCTAACTGTTGCACGTATCATCTAAAACTAAGCGAGATAGATATGGGGTTATATATACATATATATAAATGATCAGGGTGACGAGAAAAGTTGAAATCCGGTTGACTGTCTCTCTGTCCATCCGTGCAAGCTGTAAATTGAGTAAGTTGCGCCCGAGATGGTATGAGAGAAATCACATATCTTTCGACTAAATTTAGTACGTAGCATTTCTTTTTATATTCCTATATCAGAGAGCGAAAATAGGCCAAATCGGATTAAATGATGATTTTCAAAGCGATGTTAAATCTTTGCCTCCAACAAATGAGCACCGTAATGCGGTGATTTACTTAATTAACCAATCAATTGCGTAAATTAGGTTAATAGAAGCATGTACCGTGAAATGCCATAATTACGGGCCGTTATATTTCATATACATGCTTATATGCGCACATGTGTAAGTATGTCTAATAAAGCTATAATAAACCTAAAATAAGAAAACATATTTATATATAATATAATATATATTTATTTATATTACATATATATACATACATACATATATAGCGTGTTTCTAATTATGTTGTAATGAAATAGTTAATCTTGTACGTGATTTCATTTTGATTTTTGTCAAAAAATGCCGTTGGCATTACTTGTTGTTGTATCATCATGTACCGTTATAAATATAAATCGATTAATATAGAACAAGCTATTTTCGGCAAGCAATCAGATATGTATATAAGTTAGGTGGGAATTTCAGAATATGTCACTTGTTTAAGGTATAAGAGCCTTTGGGCTATTTCTGCTGATAAACAACGATATACAGCGTTGTGCAATAAAAAAGAAACAGCTTCGTTTTAAATAAGTGACTCAGCGTTTATTTCCATTTTTAGATTTTTTGCTTAGAAATGGAAAAAATTTGGAAATTTTTAGAACCATAAAAGACATGTCATTTATTGGGTTTAGCAAAAAGTAAGGGCTTCTGCGTAAAAGAATTACTTTGCTTACATAATCTTGCAAATGAGCACCGACAACTAACAGAAAATTTAATTTTTTACGGTAATTCGAACTCATAATCCAGGAAAGAACAAGTTTTTGTAAAAGAAAGTACTTTACGTACCTTTTTGCTAAAGGTTATGTTTCTGTTATGGATACTGAAACTTAAATACAAAAACATTTTTTTTGATTTATTATTTTACTTATTTTTTCGTTGAGCGATTGAACCCATAGCCTAACTCAATTTTTTAATAATGTCATATTTTTTATATATTTTTTTCAAGGGATCAAACTCATAGCCCAACTCAATGGTTAAAAGCTCAGCATATTCGTAAAATATTTAGATGTAACCGACAAATTTTCGACATCTCTCATTATTTTCGAAAAGATTCGTACGAAACTTCGACTCTTTTTCTCTTTCCTTGAGAAATAACTAATTTTTATAGATTTATTTTCAATTCATAACCATTTTTATTCAGCGATTTTATACAATATATGTCATCAGTGACACCAAATAGTTGAATTTCCAAGTTATTGACCTCCCTAACTCTCATTGTACATTTCTTTAAATATAAATAGCATATATTTTGGTTAAAAACTTAAAGCCTATTTCCAGAATTAATTTCGTTGCACGGTATTTCGAAAATGGCTCTCTTAGTCGTTCAAAGAATTAGATTACTGTGCGTTATTTTAATCTAGACATGCTTCCGATCTCTCCAGCTAAGTTTTAAATTTTTGGTATGTAGAAGTTTACGCAATTAGGGAAACTTCTCTCAGCGCCATTCACTTGGGAGTGACCAGAAATTTTTCTTTTATATAGTATATGGCTCAAATAGCTCACGACTTCCGGTCATAGACCAAGAATCCTCTGGGCAGACAAAAGACATCCAAAGTGAGAAGGCGCACTATCCCTTCCCCGGGTTGTGCGGTACAAGCCCTACCGATGAAAAGTGAATGAATGAAAACAGCCTCATTTTTTTTAATGCTCGGCTATAATCTCGTAAGCGGGGTCTACGCCAATAGAGAAGAAGAAGTTTTGAAACAGAAGTTTTAAGAAATTTTCTTCACGATATAACATACATATGTATATTCTCGGAGCTCAAAAAAAAAAATAAAATAAAAAACATACTTAAAGGCCACAGACGCTATCGAACAGCCGTTTATGAGAATTTGCCTGGAAACTAAAATAGCGTGTATGATTTCTAATAATCGATGGATATCCAAGAATCATGGGATATCTGAGAAAGTCATAATTCGGCCTAAAAAACTCTGTAGCTACGCAGGCTAAAAAACTTAGTCAAATTGGATGGAGACTCTATAAATCTGAAGATATTCAATATACCGCTAGCTGATGAAAGCCAAGCTGAAAGAATACTAAGACTAAGGTGAAAAAACAAGAGTTCGTTTTAACTATACATTTTAATCGCTAAGCGAAGACGGCTGACGTACTATGTTTTACTCGATTGAGGACTATTTTCGAAGAGTTTTTGCTCTCCAACGCTTGCTGCAATTTTTGAGGTCAATATTTAATAACTCCAATCTAATTGTATTTGCTAAGCTTGAAGGATATTGTATTATCGAAACAAACATAAGCCAAAGCAGCATTCACATGTGTCTAATCTTTAGTTTTTGAATCAATTCGTTAAAAATTATCAAAAAATTATATGTTTTTGTATAGTCATTGAACGTCGACTAGATTTGAGAGGAGTCGTGCAAAGCTGATTTAGGAAATTAATAGCAAGTACGAAGGAAAGTTCATGCTCTCAGGGTGCAACAATAAATTCCGCTTAGTTTGCTCTAAATACTGAACTTCTTAGAGTAATAGTCATGCATAAAAATTTTCTTGAGAACTAACAAGAAATAAGAATGTTAGGTAAAACTCGCGATCTTCGGTTCTCCGTGGTATTAGTACCGGATCAAGTTGGCAGGGATCCGATTAACGACTTCCGAACCAACTATTGTGAGACGCTAACTCAGCTCTACTTTATTTTTAACGATTAGAACAACATTTAAACGAGTGTTACTGCAAATTACTGTACTGAAAAAACTTTCCTGAGCTCTTTTTGATTTCGACGAGCTACGATTTTATTAATTTTCCAAAAAGATTCAGGAAAAAAGGAGCTACTCATCAAACGTGGTCTGCAGGTGAGATATGGTAAGAATAATTCACAATATAGTTAACGGCAAACTTTGATTAAAAACGTAATAAAGTAATTAGAGCTGATATGTCGGAGTGCATGACTCGATTAAGGGTGTCACGTAACACACAAGATATGCTTGTATGTGCGTGTATAACCAAACATAAACTGTCAGTGGCGTGTCCTTTGCGTAGGTGTCGCCTAGTGCAAAAGTTGCTAACAAAGTGTTTAGCTTAACTGGCGCAAAAGTTGATTCTGTACATATTGGTGAAGGTGACTTAGAGACAATATGTTCAGCTATATGTGCTTATAGAAGACATGTTTTGCTAATACTGATGCCGTACGTATATGTGTAGTTGAACTTATGGATGGCTTAAGGGTACAAAGTCAGCTGAGTGTTAATTAAAAACGAAAATGGCCACAAATTAACAGTAAAACCAGTAGTTGTTGTAACCAAACTTGTTAAACTTGTTTATTGGCAAAATTGATGAGTTGGACCGCTGTAGCTTTAATTAATAGGCAATGCTGAGAGTGTAATATTTGGAAGTCGTAGAAAAGTAAGAAGGTAAATATAAAAAAAACAATAAATACTTAATTTTGGTTTCAGCTAAGCTATAATGAGCCACACAGGTACATTTCTTATAGCATTAAAGGGTATTTAAAGATCGTGTTCTTGATTTTTACCGGTCAGTTTGTATGGCAGATATATGTTAAAGCGATGCGATTTGAACAATTTTTTCGGTGATTGAAGTGCTATTTTAAGGAGTGATCTATGCTGACTTTCGTGAAGATTTCTTGCCAAAAAGTTTTCCTTATCAGAACTTGTTTATCGGAAAGAGATGGAGAAGACCGCAGAAAATGTCCAGTGCATGGCACCGGGAAAACAATGGGGCATCTCTTGTGCACTTGTCCCGCATTGGCAAGACACTGGAGGAGGTATCGATAGTGAGGCCACATAATCTGTTAAAATTCGCATCATCCTAAACGATGACTGCCACCAAAACTAGTCTATGGGTGGCCTTTAGCCTTAATCAAACCTAACCTAACCTAGTTATCGTATATAATCGTAGTACACACCATACAGAGAGACATCACTAAATCAACTCAGCTCGTAACGCTAATGATTTAATTTAGTATAGTTAATAGCAATCAATGCAATTATTTTCAAAAAAAAGTAATCACTTTAATATATTTTTCACTCAGTTATGCTTCAGAAAACATACCAAAAATTACCGTTTTCTCCATTTTCTGGCTTGCAGTTACCAATTAGTATAGTATATACTTATTTAGTACATATGTATGTATTCAACTAGCCATCAAATAGCAATTTCTCTGCACAAGTATACCTCCAAAATGCTAACTAATTATACCTAGGAATAATTGAATTGAACAAAATTGTGAAAATTTGTTTTTCACCTATTGAAGCACGCTGAATTGAAATGACCTTTGCCAAGTGCCAATTGTAATACTGTCTAATTAGTTATGATGAATATGGCATTTAGTCTTTTGTTATATTTCCAAAACAGCAAAATAAGTGTAGATGTGTACATATATAAGCAATTATTGGTAATAAAAACTAATTGCAAACTTAATATTTTCAAATTATCAATATCTTATAATTTAAATATTTCAATTAGCAATTTCAAATGAGTGTTTAAGGTCATTTTTCGGAATGCTCTTGAGAATATCGGTCGTTGCCTTTTGAATAGCTGAAATGTCCTGAAACCAGTGTCCTTTCATGGGCAAATGAAGTTTTCCCAAAAAGATAAAAATCACAGGGTGCCAGATCAGGTGAGTAGGGTGAGTGATTAATGGTTAATATGGAGTTTTTTGTCAAAAAATGAGTGACAAGTGTCGAACAGGCGCCAGGACCCTGCCTCACGGTATTGTGGTCGAGCGCGACGAATGCGTGACAAAAGACGCTTCATAACACCAAGGTAAAACACAGCATTAATCGTTTGGCCAGGTGGGACGAACTCTCGGAATCGTAAAAACAAATCAGCATTGTCTTTATTTTTGACTTCTGAAGACGACCAACTTCTGATCGTCACAGAGGTCCTCATGACCTTCTTGGAATCGCTTAAACCACTCATGCACATTACGACGGGATAGGCACTGATCACGATAAAATTTTTTCATCATTTGAAATGTTTCAGTAAACGTTTTCCCCAAGCTTAAAACAAAATTTAATATTTGCTCTTTGTTCAAAATGTATTTTACGACCGATGACCAAAAGCTGCTGTCACTTTTTGATCGATAACATCGATTGTAGTTATCCAATTGTCTTAAAATTTTTACGAAATGTTAACAAGAGATCAAACTTTTTATTCCATATACCCACCAATAGGTGGCGCAACCAGAAACAATTATGTTTAAAAAGTTCTGTTTCTTTTGCGACAGACCTTGTATAATGGCTCAACTCTATTAATAGAAAAGCGGATCCATATTATTACATGGCCTCCACTATGATTCTTGTGGATATTTGCAAATCTAAGAGTGTAATGATTTGTGATGGAAAATTTCAGGATTTTTTTTCGTTAGTTGTACTATAAAATTGTATGTCCTTTGGCTCATGCATACATATGCATATACTGAAATATACATACATACATAGATTCACAATTATTGAGCCAAAACCAACAACGCTAACCTATAATTTGGGCTTTACTTTTATTGAAATTAGTTTGCATTCAGAAAACTCAGAAAACTATAATTTAGTCAGCGTATTCTGGAGACATCGATGTAGCAAACTGGCTCTATAACATTTCTACATGTAAAAATACGCTATAAAGAACTTACCTACATGAATATACATATGCGAAATTTTTATACGCCAACTGCCTATGATCATCACAGCCAACCACAATCCGACTCAGCTCTGTTCGCCTGGCAGCGCTTGGCAAAACTTGCTTAACTGCTTAGCGCAGCAGCTTCTGGTTTAAAATCCATATTCAACACCAAAACTCAAAATATCCCTGCAGTTAATGAATTCCACTCGCAAAGGACCAAAACTGGTCTATGCGTGGCTTATTGGCCTACCAGATTATCCTAACCTCACCTAATGCATATCACTTCCTAACACAATTCTTAACATTTACTTTACACTTTTTGTTTATTATATTTAAATATTTCTTAATTTGAACACCAAACTTTATCGCTTCACTGCACAAATTTAAAATTCATTTCCGCTTTGACAGCTTCGTAAATATTTCAATATTGGCGATCAGCTGTTGCTTAAAAAAGCACGCACAGGGTGCTTCGCATTATTGCATTAAATTTTTTAAATCTTAAATTATAATATAATATGTTATAATATACATATTTTTTAATTAATATTTTTTCTATGTAACAACAAAAGGTATTATTTAATAACACAAAGCAAATAACTACATTTTTTTTACGTATTTACCTAAGCTGCATTAATGATGGCAGAACTAACAACGTTTGCTTATTATAATTTTTCTGCTTTGTTGTTGAGGTTTTCTTTGGTATTTTACACTTAGTTTTGTTATAAGATTTTCTTTTGTTCTGTACTAAGGTCATACACACACACACTTTTTTCTAACAAAGAAAACTTAATAACAACAGTTGGCGTGATTAACTTGAATAAGCGCTTTCAACAAAAGAGTGCGAGGCAGAAAGTATTAAGCGTAAAATTTTAATTACAGCGCATGCTATATTTTCTAATAAGGAGAAAAATCAAAAGAGTAAAAAGAAATAAAAAGAAAATATAATAAGTAAAAATTATTTAAACAGTAAAAAATTTTCACTTTGTGCACCCTGTGAAAATGCATTGATGCTGTTGCGCAGTTTATATTCTTTTTGACGTTTACATTTTTAAGTGAATTGTGCGCAATTACAATTTGAAATGCAATTAATTCAAATTTGTGGTAAAACGTGTAAAGTGCTATATAAATATAGATGAATTAATAAATAAATTGTGGAAATAAAAATAATACAGTAGAGAAGTGCACAATCACTAGTATAAAAGGAAGAAGCTTCCTAGGTGTAGACAAGAGCCACTTGCGACAATTTTCAACGCAGAATTTAGTCATTTTAGGAGCACAACTTGCAACTTTATGATTTGGTAAATCCCAGATTCAGATTTCATGGTTGTATTGCTAAAATTGTTTATAATAATTCTATCTAACACATTCGATCAAGTTCGTCATCAAAAATCAAACACGTTTGACTGACTTTTATGTAAGTATGTATAGTATATCTATTTCCGAATCTGTTAATGTTGTTGCATATTCCTGAAAAAAAAACGCTTCAGTTCTGCCGTTATGTGGAAAAACACTTCCACCTTTAAATCTGCTCTGAAATGCTTCAGAAGTTCAAAAGAATATATGATTATTGCTTCCATATGTTAATCTGCAAAAAACCTCCAAAGGTACAGAAAATTAAACCGGATGCGTCTTTTAACGTAAATCCGGATTATCTCTCTTTTTGACTACACTGCTTCGCATTGAAGTGACAATCAGGAGAAGAGCAGCAGTAATGTATGAAGAAAGTAAGCAGTGATTCGCGCATAAATGTAAACGAATCTACTTATATGAAGCTTATGTATAAATAAATGAAATGCTTGAGTAGCATACTCCAGTACTCAGCGTATACATCTCTATAGTCTTACAAATGCAACAACCTACTGCCGTGGATATCAGTGAAACTGAAGCATATTTTTGTACGTCGAGCCTTTATGATATGTATACCCCATATATGTAAATATCTATATACTATATTGTGGGTAGTAGATTAACGGTGGCCATAGTTAGAGAGAAAAAGTTAGAGAGAGAACGGTAGAGTATTAAATAATCGGAATCGGCAGAATATCAAATAATCAGATCCATATCCTTATATAGTAGTTCCTACAACGCTGGCTTTGTATTTCAACCGTGACTGTTCGGTCCATTTGAATTAAAGTGACATTTTCTTAATGTAACATTTTTCGAGTTCAAGACACAAAACCCCACCTCAAGGGCGCAATTAAGTGTTTAAATACTCCGAGAAATGTAATTAAAGCATAAGTGATCTGTGTCAATGATTCTAGTTAATGAGTTTAGAACTGGCTGAGCACAGGACGGAGGTCTTCCTCATTAGTACTAGAAAAGCGCAGGAAAATATACTTATCTCTCACCATAGGGAACTGTGGGATTCATTCATAGCCACAACTAAGGTCTCTGAGCGTAACATTAAACTCAGGGCTAAAATTTAAGAAGCACATAGAATATACTTCAGGTAGAGTGAATAAAATCCTAACCACCTTATCAAGAAAGATGACAATTAAACCTGCGTGCGTTCTAGTTCGGTGAAATCGGTTATATTATATGCGGCGCCAATATGTACACAGACAATAGACATTAAAGCATATGCAAGCAAATAAACACAGTGCACAGGCTATCGGCAATAAGAGTAAGCAATGCTTTTCGTACAATTTCCCGGTTGGCTGCTGAAGTAACAGTCAGCATGTCACCCATTTACAATCAGTGTGACGAATTCGCGCGAGTATACAAGTTATCAAAGCCGTCTAAAGGAGTCAAAAGAGCTGATAGAACCAAAAGCTTCACAATGAAGCAGCAACTACCCACAAATTTACACTTATTCATGTTGAAGAGTCTTGTGTTGGTATAAGTTTAAATTTGCAGATTAAAGTGCCACACTTCGGCTTACGATACTTCTTCCTACTTAAAGCAAGACATTTATAATATCGAATAACTTTGACTACCGCAATATAAAAAAATATTTCTAACCAAAGTCTTAATGTGTTTACCTGCTCTTTACTTGCCTCAACTTGACATTGAATTCTGTTGCCTGCTCAATGCCACATTTTGAAGTACACGCACACATCAATTCCCTTTTCATCACTGCTCGAAGTTCATGCGACTCAACGTAGACTACACTTTCGCGTATTTTCATCATTTGTTGTTGCCTGTTTTTTCACCCACGAACATCTTCCGATTTTCCGTTCGCTTGAATGTGTCAAGGAAATTGAATTTTGCAAATTTTCCAATTGTTCGGCTGTTGAGTTTATGCGATTTGCCATTTTATTTTACATATGTACGTTCTTACTTCCCGAGTCTAGTCAGCTGTTTGCGAGTAGACAATTTTCACGCTCTTCTCTTTACTCAGTATCTAGTATCTAGGTAAGCTAGTGAATTTAATTTATGGCGAACCGCAGCCTGTGTGAACGTGTGATTCGCGAGGTTAAGGTTAGGTTAGATTAGGTTAAGGTTAAAAATTTTATCAATAAGACCATTTGGTTGGGATTAAAGCTTCTTGCTTTTGGAGGAAGCTGAATGCCTTTTGTGTGATATATATTAAAAATCTTATTTAAGACATTTTTTATACAATTTTTAAATTTTACATTGTTTCATGGTGTGACTATCACAACGTCCTCCTCTAGTGGTGCCGTGAACTCCTATATAACAGAGAAAATGACAACTGACGTACTGGCCTTCTTCTAGAAAGCTGCGCTGTCTACTTCTAATATCTTTCCAACTGCTCAAGTTATTTATGAGAAGCTTCTAATGTAACCTGGTTAGGTTATATAAAAAAACTAACTAAAGTTGTTTGTACAATATGTTTGAATAATAGATTTTAATCTTTGAGTTAGAGTCTTTAAAAATAAGTCTGCTCCAATGGATGTGTTCGTAAACATACACATTTACTGTCAGAGAACGTTTTAGCCGTATGATTTAAGTGTGTGAGTACTACCTGGTAATCGGTCTAAATTTTTTCTGAAACAATATTTGCGAAACTTTAACTCTTAACTTAAAATAAAATTCGTCAGCAGGCAAACAACAAATCAATGCAATTTATTCGTTTCATGTTACTGCAAACACGCCGAGTGATCCCCTGTAATTTCGTTACAGCATGCACAGCAGTTTAGGAATGTTATATATACATATGTAATATTTGCGCATACAACAGAGCAGTTGTTGTCTCGTCATCACGAAGTAGGAGAACTGCACACTAAATGTTAATGCAATTTCATTCATGTTCGTTAACATTCTCTGTCTGATGGTCGTGTGTCGGTAAGTGCGCGTCGGTACGCGAGTGCGATCAAAGTTTGTGAAATAGTAATAAATCAATCATTTATTATAGTTTTTTGAGTTATTTTTTTAATTTTTTGAATTTGTGAATGTAGAGTGATAAGTGTGTGTTAATAAATTAAAGTGAAAGTGTGCAAAAGCAATTTAGCAAAGCAGTGCACAATGTGTTGGCTTGGACAACATGTTTCAGCATGCTCGTGTGAAAATGTGCTTGTTTGTGCGCGTTATGAACGCGTAGTGAAGCTAAGTTTAGTGAGAAATGTATCAATATTGGTCATTAAAATTCGATTATAGCGTTTAAATTATCCGACGTATGTATGTTTAATCGAAATAAATTAAATATGTGCAGGCAATAAAAGGTAAGGGTGACCATGTATTATGCATGTAAGCACATACATACATACATATGTATGTACATCCATTTTATACAAAAAAGGTTTTTAGTCATATGTTGAATGTATGTTATAACTAAATAGTTAGATAGTTTCACAGATTTTAACTCGTCTCGTCATCCTGATCGATCATATATACATATATATAACCCTGTATCTATCTGGAATCGTTTTGGGGGATACATAAAGCCGTTAAGTGAACAAAACTATTATAGTCTGTAGCAACATATTGCAAGAGTATAAAAAAGAACTGCCCAGACCTCGTTGTACTTATTAGGGTTAAAATTGTTAACTTACGCGTATTTTCGATTGATAGTGATCTAGAAATGTCTGATATTAGTGTAGTATTTAATTATTCGTTGGTCTAGAGTGATAGCCATATGGAAAATAAGACTTTACTAAACAATAGCACTCAATGACATCTCAGACTTTCGCTAGCGATAAGCGGCGAAAAGCACAAATAGAATATTCTTCAATATTCTGTACAGTTATTGTAATAGTTATTGTCAGTTAATTCTTTGTTCCATAATGTGTGAGCTGTAAACCATTTGGGTATACTAGAAGACTAAGCTTTGTGCAGCAAAATGTTCTACTTACCTTATTAATCCAATTTTAAACCACTGAGTATTCTTTTAAAATTTCGGCCAATTCATATTCTTAAACTCGCCATTTTTATTTGCAAAAATATTATATTTCTTTACAGATAACAGATATACATATGAGCAACAACAATAATAAATTATCAAATATTTCAATTAAAAATATATTATCACTTCATTACTTTAACATTACATTTCACTATTCATTTACATACATATGTACATATATCATCATTATTACCATTACTCAAAACCATTACTTCTCTTCGAAGAAAAAACATTACTTGTTCGCAACATTGTTTGAACTGACTGAAAACATGACCCAGATATGTTTTTGATACTGTCGAGTCTCATTCATAGAGTCAAGCGCCGGGAAACGCTTCTGAAACGGTACAGCCTTATATACGTAATCGCTCCACTTGGTGCATTCTGGTGGACCAACAGCGCAAGAACTAAAAATAAAGAGAAAAAAATTGATTTGTAGAAAGGTCATATTGTCATATAATTTGCTATATACAAGTAGACTCTTAGTCATTTCTTTGTTCTTCATTCTCATAAAAAAACTTTTGGTCGAGGATTCAGACTTTTTTGTCATACTTAATAAGGTTCTAATTTGTTGGTTATGGTCTAATGGTTTAGGATTTACTTGTTAAATATGCTTTGTTTATGGACCCTGTATAAAATGTAACCAATTAAAAAAGCCATAAATTCGGTTTGGAAAATTAATTTTATTTATTTTAAAGTACAAAATACGTGAAAATAATCATAAATTCAAGACCAATTCACTTTTGCTCGATATGATCACATTTTGCCTTAACTCTGGCCTATATAAAGTCAAATGCATTCGATCAAACAACAACATTTCCGTACCCAAAATTATTTAAGTGTTTTAAAATATAGTTATAGATATAACCTCAAAACCTGTGCGCAATCGTGATGTCATCTTATGAACTTCAAATATCATTAAGTGAGGAAATAGCAACATTTATACCACCAAAATGATACAATACATACATTACCTCAAATTAGTCAACAGCAATAGCATAGAAGCCGCAAATGCTACCATAAGTCAGATAATAAATAAAAAGGATCTAAAATAAATACTTAACTAAAAGTAAAAGAAAAACGAGACAAAAAAGATTATATACGATTTTTATACACAAATTTTAATACACAAAAAACGCCAAGTTACAAACCGAATACCGCCAAAAAAATGTCAGACAACATAAGAAATTCAATAAAATAATGCCGTGACATGCCGTTATGTGTGACTAAAAAAACAAGCAGATAAAAGTCGTATTCTTAAGAACGACGAAAAGTGTAATCTCTCCATATACGCAAAACGACTGTACAACCTCTGTATGCTTTAGTTGTAAATTTGTCTACAACACACATGCCGGCGAAATAAAAGAGAAAACGGAGCAGAAAAGGAATTTGCAAATCAATTTCGGTCTGCCAGCTTAGCTTTGCGGAATGCCAAATGATTCAATAAATATTCGATTACTCAAATACTCGCGTGGTAAAGCAAAAGACCCAATAAGAAATTTTATGGCGCGAAAATGTATGCGGACGTTGAGCGGGTTAGGTTGGTAAGGTGCTATTGGTTAAAAATAGTGTTGAAGCCTAAAATTATAGCAAAAACTTGTTGTCAGTACCATTCCGACCACATTTTAGACGATTTATTCCAAATGGTCGCTAGACCATTAAGCATATTCTGAAAAGCTTTCTTTTAGTTTGGTCGCCTCGAATGTGAGAATATATGTATATAGTAAACAAACCCAAAATGAAGTTCATATCAATATATTTACAATGGTTGAAGAGTCGTAGACGAAAAGAGAACTTTTTTTGTAAAATATTAATCTGTAACTCAATACAAAATTTTAGCAAATTTCTAGTTTATAAAGCTTTAAAAAATATGAGGCGAGAAATAAGACGAAGTAGTCGCAATAGTTCCGTAACTCTTTGTTTCTCATCTCCATTTTCAGAAATCTGTTTAAAATGCGTAGTGTCGGCTCACATTGAGAAGAGGCTGGGATATCTTTATTTATTGAATTTCCATTATTTAAAGCTGAATCGCCAAGAAATTGCGATTGACAGTAAATTATTATTTTCAGTGCGAAGACTCGAGTATTCCTTGTTTATCGGTATTTCGATAGGCTTATATGAGCGAGAGCATTGCTTAGATAAAGCCTGGTTTTAAAGATCTTTACAAGTTGTTCAACCTTTTTTAGAAAACCTTAGGCTGAACACATAGTAAAATCAAGCGTAAATACATAAATATCATAGAGCTAAAAAAATAAGGTCTGCATTCCTATTCTATCAAAATTATAATTCCATGTTCTATTGTACTACATATGTATGTGCTTAGCCTTGAGGGTTGAGCGTGTTGCTTTGAAGGAACTTACTCGTTTTTAACATACATTGAACAAGTATAAGGTCGGCTTAGAAAAAGCTCTACCCTTATAAACAAGCTTAAGGGATCCATTTATATTATTAGTAAAATCTTTAGCGTGAGCACATAGTGAGTGACAGTTGCATAAAAATTATTGTATAATTTTCCATGTTTCTTTAAGTAATGTTGTAACTGTCGTCATTCATCGATTACAATGAATACGCGTATTGTCTTCTGGTCTACTATGTGTTCAGCCTTAGCTTATAAGAGTTTTGAACTGAAATAACCTGCTGTCAGTTTCTGGAGTTGCTGCGCTGGTTGTGACATATTCTTTACGGGTTGAATATTCTGCACAGGGAATAGACGAAAGGCCATACATATCGATATCTCGCTATATAAATATACATATGTATATATCTATATATGTATGTACATATATTACATATATTTACACATACACGTGTGTTTATTTATTGCTTTCGCCGTGTTGCTACATTTATTGCATACACGATTTGGCTTCCTAAATTGCTTTCTCGCCATTGCCACGCTTATGCATAGCTTACGAGCGAAAGCATGAAAAAAATACAAGCCAAAATAGAAAAATAAAAGCAAAATATCGCAGCAATAACATTGATTTGATTTTTTTTTGTGTTTTGGCTTGAGTGCCATTTGCGCTGCGTTATATTTGTTGCTCTTAGCAAAAATACAAGGAAATTTACTCAGGCGTTTTCATCAATCAAAAAATTATAGTGGCATTGGCTTATATACATATATGTATATGTATGTACATATATACATATATGTATGTGTAGGCTGATTTACAGGTCGCCAAAAAATGGAAAGATCGCGTATGCGGTTATGTTCGTCGCATCACTTTGCACAACTTTGCCGAAGCGACTATGAGTCTAAATTCTGTTTCGAGCCAGCGATTTTTAAAGCAATTATAGATCTTTAACTCACGAATTTTGAGTTTAAGTGCGCTGAGAAGTCATCGATTTAGCTGAGATCGCGAATTTCTAGGGCATCGCCGCTCCTTATGATGAAGTTTCAAGCAATTTGAGACAGCAAAGCTTCTTTTTCGAAAGTGTTTACGGTGTGAAGACCGGCAGTCATACCTTACAAAATTTCCAGGGTGCCACTCCTGGTTATTTTATATTGAAATCTAATAGATTTGAGCCTGGAGGCAAGAATAAGAAATAATATCAAAAATAAAAAGTGGATCTGCTCATTTACTAGACTCAACTTGACTCACTTATTTCGCGTATATACATACATACTTATGTATGTATTAACCCATGATATTCGGACATGCTTAACTGAAATATAACCGGTTTTATAAACAAAGTCCTCAAAATGTTTCAGACCGACACAACGCCAACAAAACAAACATTTAATTTGGTCAACTTTCGACATAATTTGATGCTTTCATATTCAATTTATAAACACCAGTACAAGTTACATACTCACACTAATGCTTTCACACACCTACTCATGCTTTCACCTACCGGCGTGTATTTTATTGCGATTGTTCTTTGCTGTTTTTCATTGCCTTCAATCAATGAATTGGAAATCATTGTTTTGTTATATCCTTGTTTTGCTATGTGCTTTCGGCGAACATAAAAATATAAACAAGAAATATAGGCAAAAAGCAATAATTTCCTATACGATATAAAACAGTCTGCAGCGCCTGAAGGTATGCTACATACGATTACCTTTTATATGCGTGTGAGTTTAATCAAATTATGGAGGATCTATGCATGTTAAAGTGGTATCAATCAAGGTGAAAATAGCAATCACTATTTTAGCCGATGAATATTGCTCAAGTAAACAAATATGTTTTATGGCAAGCCGAAAAAATTCTGGTTTAATAAATATTGTGTGTATGTATGTATGTACGTATGTACATATGTATATTTAAATCATAAAATTAAATTTGATGTAATTTTGATTACAGAATGATAGAAAACGATATTTATGCATTTGACATTATATTATTGACTTTAAATTGAGTTCTTCCAAAGCTTAGAGCTCTTTGACTTTAAAAAGAATAGAGTTGCCACATACAAAATTGGTTACCTACACCAAAAATTAAAGTCGGTTATTTTACACTGTAATATATACTTAATTTGTTTACGCAAGACATAAAAAAAAATATTTTAAGCACAATTTCGATGTGTAGAGTTGCCACCACGCTTGAAAAATTTCAAAAATTTTTTTACTCAGCTTATGCGGTTAACATTTGGGGTACTTTTTTTTTAATGCTTACATATTATAAGTTAATTTATTGTGTATAATGTTGCCACCTTATTAAAATTAGTGCATTAGTTAAATATTCGATTTTTACACTGCAAGTTAAACTGTTATTTTATATAATTAGTGTATATTATTTTAGAAATATTTTTACAAGGTTGCCACTTATTTCGAAAAAAATATTGAAAACTTAGCAAAAGAATAGCAAACAAAGACCATACAGTTGTTTTGAATATATTTTGCAAATTTAAAAGATTCTGAACAGCATATTTGCAGTAGGGATGCCATAATATTCTAATAATTATACTCTCGCAACAATGTTGGTAAGGAGAGTATTATAGTTTTGTTCACATAACGGTTGTTTGTAAGTCCTAAAACTAAAAGAGTCAGATATAGGGTTATATATACCAAAGTGATCAGGGTGACGAGTAGAGTCGAAATCCGGATGTCTGTCTGTCCGTCCGTCCGTCTGTCCGTCCGTGCAAGCTGTAACTTGAGTAAAAATTGAGATATCATGATGAAACTTGGTACACGTATTCCTTGGCTCCATAAGAAGATTAAGTTCGAAGAT
This sequence comes from Bactrocera neohumeralis, assembly GCF_024586455.1. Taxonomy (NCBI): domain Eukaryota; kingdom Metazoa; phylum Arthropoda; class Insecta; order Diptera; family Tephritidae; genus Bactrocera; species Bactrocera neohumeralis. Next base: position 68,469,043 of record NC_065922.1, read on the forward strand.
GGGCAAAATCGGCCCACTGCCACGCCCACAAAATGGCGGAAACCGAAAATTTATAAAGTGTCATAACTAAGCCATAAATAAAGTTATTAAAGTGAAATTTGGCACAAAGGATCGCATTAGGAAGGGGCATATTTGGACGTAATTTTTTTGGAAAAGTGGGCGTGGCCCCGCCCCCTACTAAGTTTTTTGTACGTATCTCGGAAACTACTATAGCTATGTCAACCAAACTCTATAGAGTCGTTTTCTTCAGGCATTTCCATATACAGTTCAAAAATGGAAGAAATCGGATAATAACCACGCCCACCTCCCATACAAAGGTTATGTTGAAAATCACTAAAAGTGCGTTAACCGACTAACAAAAAACGTCAGAAACACTAAATTTTACGGAAGAAATTGCAGAAGGAAGCTGCACCCAGGCTTTTTTAAAAATTGAAAATGGGCGTGGCCTCGCCCACTTATGGATCAAAAACCATATCTCAGGAACTACTAGACCGATTTCAATGAAATTCGGTATATAATTTTTCTTAACACCCTGATGACATGTACGAAATATGGGTGAAAGCGGTTCACAACCACGCCTTCTCCAATATAACGCTATTTTGAATTCCATCTGATGCCTTCTCTGTATAATACTATTTATACATTAGGAACCAATGATGATAGCGGAATAAAACTTTACACAAATACGGTATTTGAAAAATATGTAAATGACGGATAATGAAATCTCGATTATCACTTTATCATGCGAGAGTATAAAATGTTCGGTGACACCCGAACTTAGCCCTTCCTTACTTGTTTATTATTGAATTTGACAATACATTTCTTAAGTTTAAATATTATTTTTTTTATATGAGAGATATTTTTGTATAAAAGAACACTAAAAGCCTTAACATTGTTGCAGTAAGCAGGGTACTCTGCATGCTTCCTAAAATAACTATACCTAACTAGATATATTTTCTTGAAGTATGTTGAAGCATAGAAGTTATATTTGTTTACTAATGTGGTACTAGTTTTTAAGTTTTTTGTGGAATACCGAGTTTTCGGGATTTCTAAAAAAACTAATATTAACAGTAATCGTATAAATACATTTATTTTACTTAGTATTTATTAATCCCGAGTTTTTTCTTTGGAATCCCGAAATTTCGGGGCTATGAAAAAATAATTTAATGCTACCACCACTTTGCGTAATTAAACTTACGACAGCTAATTCAATGTTTTTGTGATACTGTCATGTTTTTGGTAAGCTGAAAGCTTAAAGACTGTTTCTGAGAATTGTTATGGGGAAACTTGATTTTACAGATTATCTATTTTTATGATCTTAAGTAGTAATTTTCACTTGGAGTCATTTAGTTTTTTAATTCCGATCTATATTTTTGGAATCCCGAAATTTCGGGATTTTGAAAAAATCAATTTATTGTTAACAGGGCTTCGCAAAACCTTGCTTTTAGTATCTCGAAAGGTCTAAAACTCTATAAAGTTATCAATCCCGAAATTTCTTTTTGAAATATCGAATTTTCGAGTTTGTGGAAGAAGCCCCTTAATATTAACAAGACGTTGGGTAACTAAACTTAATAGTTGATTATAAGCTTATTTTGTCTCAAACTCATATTTTCGGTCTCGTTTGAGCACAATGTCGATCCCCAAGTTTATTGAACGGAAAAATTTGGTGCATTCTCAACAATTTAATGAACTATATGCTCTGACTGATCGATCTTGGATAAAGGTAATGAGTCTTAGTGCATTAGTTTTGCTAACTAATATATAATTTGAAGGGAAACCCGGTAGAACTCGAGTAGGTAGGAGACTAGGTCAATGATATTCTGAATTTAGTCGCCATTTAAGATAATAAAATTATTATTGAAATACATAAATTTTTCTCTGGAAAATTCCTAGAGATAAATTTTATATACAACATACATAAGTTAAAAGCTTCATACTTTTAGGCTTTTTTAAGTTTGAGATTAATTTTAGCAGAGACCAAAAGAAAATTTAAATTTTTATATCTTTAACTAAAGACTGAACATATAAAAACTTATAAAACTCTATCTATGTTTTGTTCAAAAGAGAATAGTTTTCAACTCAGCGCCAAACCCAGCGAAAATTCTAAACTATTTCGGTCTATTTAAAATATATTTGAGATTACAATATAAAATATCTCGAGAAAGCATTAAATTTCAGTAAAGGAAATATAGCTTGACACAAAATTAAACGTTACGTCCAAAAATGCTTCTTATATAGGCAAGTAAGGTATACCAAAAGCGTTCAGGGGGGCATTTTAATTTGCTCCTTACCAATCGGCTTTGCAATACCACACAGCCGGCTTTCAATTAAATCAGATTTTCCATGGCACCCAGTGCGTTTAATGTGTGCCAAAATGGCGTGTGACGCTGCTTAAAGTAGAATGAAATTAGTGCATTAAAAGTTATCGCAAATGTTGTGAAAGTTCTTGAATATTGCGTGGCGCTAAACCCACTAAGCATGCGTGCTATTTGTTGTATACTATTAGGCGCCTCTACTTGAAAGTTTCTAACGTGTTTTTAATTAAAACTTTAAAAACAAAAAAATTGTTTAGCATATGTTTAGGCACTTAACTAGAGTTACCGTTATGGTTACACTTATTATGTGTGAGTGATGGTGTGTATACGACGCTAGCTATTTTCATAAAAATTCCTAAAAGTCTGATTTGCTTATTTTCAGAAGTAATTACTTACATATAATAGCAGCAGAATAATATTTTTACGCATACTGATTTTTGTGTTTTAATTAATGCTTCGGCAATCGCCTCCTGTTCGCATACTGTTGGAATAGCTAAGGATGTTTTGGTTAAGGATACACTTTTTATTGTCTACAATCTTTAGCCACAAAGCATACAATGAAAAGTTGTGCGAAAAACTACATGTTAATAAAAATGTTGATTTTTTTGTTCTCTAGAATATATTATTTGTTTTTATCAAGTATGGTAAACACTTAGCTGAAATATTGCAAAAGCTGTAAAGTTCAAAAATTGTATTTTAATATTTCATGTACTTAAAATGAGTTTTTCACATTTTCTTATCTCAAGTTTACAAAAATATTATTTGTAGAAAGCAATTATGACTTTTTTCAGCACTTTAAAATAAATATTTTTCATTGCGCCAAAACTGTAAGCAAACAAAACGAATAGCACAAAACGCTGCCTACCCTTGGGTGCTCTTAGCTACTGAAATATCATTACAATAAGAGACACAATCTACAGTTTACCAGTTGCTGCTTTTCTAAAGTGATTATGTCAGAAAAAAAACCAACACAGAATTTCGTCAAAACTACTTCCTTTGAACAGTAGTATGATGTATTATTGGATATAAAGCAATCTGCATGAAGTACAAAAAACGAATTTCAATGGAAGTACAATTTATTTATAATATTATTATTGGACAATCCAGTAATTTGCTTTGTAATGTCTGCTGTGCCTCTAAAAACATGTAACTAAATCAATAACTTTCAATTGTAACTCATTTATATTACACAAACATTTTAATATCATCATAATTCAAATATGTGTATTCTTTTATGTCTTAAGAGCGAATATTCGCACTTACTTAGAGCCTATATGTATGCTTCAATAAAATTTGCTAATGAATATTTTGGGGGCAATTTTTGTGAGTTATCCTGGCAATATTGTAAATATTTTACACTAGTAAAAAATTTCGAAAGTTGTTGGCACTAAAGCACTCAGCGGAGTAACACTTCGAAACATAATTAACAGTGCTTAAATAAATAGAGGTGTCAGGTAGCTTATATAGAAATAAAGCCATAGTTAAAAGCGGCATACCATTAAACAAGTATTTAAAATGGCAGCTGAGGGATTTTGTAACACACGCAAAAATCTTTTTTAGGCGCCAAAGCCATAATATAATAAGCGCTCATTACTCAGAATTTGTTTTTAAAAATTTAAACTTCGAAATTTTTGATACAAATAAGCTCAGATGCTGACAGTTGCTAATGTTTATTAATTCATGAGGTGTACATTTAGGCTGATTTGAATTTACTTTTACGAATCGATATGCAAATCAATAAAAACTAGTTCGCGAGCACAGCTCAGCAGTATACATTTCATTTTAAGCCAAAAAGTATGATTTTAGAGGTATGCATTTAGGCTGTTTTTCATTTATTTTTAGGATTCAATGCGAAAATCACTAAATACCTGTTTGAAAACAATATAAGCAAAAAAGTGTGTGGTGCATGAAGCACGTGTCGGATTGTAAATGTTTTGAAAACCTTAAAATTAATTTTCAGCCAAAAAGTATGCTGTAATTTGGTAAAAAGACTTACTGCGTAGCATGAATAAGATTCAGAACTTTGGAAAATGCAAACGAAATTAACGAAACTATTTTTTTTCGATAGCAACCAGTTATGTAATATTACCTGAGGTATTCCAATGGGCGTTCATATAATAATTAAAAAATTGGAATGCTCTCACCGTTAAATATCCTTTAAATATTTGTAGAAGAAGTATGTTTTTGTATAATTTATGAGTAAGGGCGCTTATTGCGAGCAAAATATAAAATAGTATGTTCCAAAAAAGTTATGGTAAATTGGTATAGAAACTTGAAATGTGTATTGGTAGACACGTTGCTATTAAAATTTGTATTTTGGGCATGCAAAATTTGAAGAATTCGTAAATACTTTGTGTAAGCGCGATATAAATGTGCTAATGAACAACCTTTGCTTTTCAGTGCTAAGGAAAAAGTATAAATATTTTTTCTACTTCAGCGTAGGTAGCAGTTTTAATAAGTTTCTGAAATGTTGATGGCAGCGCTAATTTAATAGTGAGCGGTAACGATTTTGTTACTTTAAAATGATATTGGTATATAACATAGCTTAAGAAAAAGTAAAAAGTACAAAACTTACTTGAGCGCTTTTATTGGGCGCTATGATTTAAAACATATAAATTCGGCGCACACATATACTAGTAGAAAGTCGTAAAAACTTCTGGCAGGTGAAAATTACGCTAAAACGCATAAATCTCATGCCGTCGGATATATGTACATGTGTGTGTGTATCAATGGCTGTAAAATTTTCAACTGTTATAAAATAATTAATTTCGAAATTCATTTTTTTTTTCAATTTAATTTTAAATTAGTCTCCTTCTCAAATTTTCGATTTTTGCAAATATTGATTAGAAGTTAAAAATAGGTTTTGAAAAAAATTCAAAAACTTCATGATATCAAATTTGCTGAAAAAAATTTACAAAAAATATAATAATAAATATGTATAATAAAAAAAATTTATAAAAATTTTTTTAATTTTATAGATTAATTTAGTTTTTCAAACAGAATTTTAAAATTAGTGTTTAATTAGTGTTAAATTCATTAAAAAACTCAAAAAATTATAAAATAATTTACGAAAAAAAATAATATAAATAATATATTTTTAAAAAATTTATTTTTTTTTACTAGTTAAATTAAATTTTTTTTAATTAATTAAAAAATTTTATTTTTTTTTTTTGAAAATTAAATTAATTTTTTTTTCAATGAATTTGCTATTATTATTTTTTTAAATTGAATATTGAACTTTAATTTAGCGATTTTTTTTAGCAAGTATTGGTTAAATTAATTTAATATGGATGTTTCTCAAATTTGATATTGTTTATGACAATATCTGGTGAACAAAAACTGAACTTTGTAATATGTGAAATTATTTTTAAAAAACTTAATAATTTAGATGTTTAATATAAATTTGGAAGAATTTCCACGGTAAAACGGTTAAAGCTCTTTTCAACATAAAAGTGTGACCTATGAAAATACCAGATTTAATTTGAACTTTTATACTCCACTTGAGATTCGATTTTTTTCCACCTTCCTGCATTTATAAGCACTTCACCTGTCCTGCGCAACAATAGCATTCCCAATAGCAACCAACAACAACAACAAAAATGGGCTGTCACATTCGCAGAACATCTCAAGTTTTACGCACCATTAAATTTACAGAAGTCAGGCTGTCACAACGAATGTCGTGCTGCATAAAAATGTCTCATGGTAGCGGTGGCGTATACGTAACATTTCCCCAATGCAAGCAAGTCGTTGTGGAATGGCAACGAGTGTGACAACTTCGAGTGAGTGTGTGAGACTGAGTGTATTGGTATTGAGTATTGGTGTGAATGTATGACTGTATGAGTATTTAGATGTGAGTATACTTGGGTATTCGTGTATATGTGCCTATAGGAAGCATATATATTCATATGCCTGTTAAACAAATTAACATTAATGTCATATAGGAGAAATGTAGCCACGTAACAATAAAATGTGGCAGCACAGACTATTTGGTATGTTGTGTTTTACGCACGAAACTTGTTGCCTTGAATCATGTGAAGTGCAAGGAGTAAACACTTTCCATTTCTACTTCTGTTTTACTTTTCGCGGTTTATCTTATGTATCTTTATGTATTTTATACTGGATATTATAAAAAGTATATTCCTGCAACTACCGAGAGTGAATTTTACCGATTCTAATTCAATACTTTCTGAGTAACATAACTCTTATTATGTTCCATTTCCATTGTAATTTTTTATTCTTTCCGCAGACAAAAGTTTTGCGGAAGCAGTCGAAAGGAAACAAAAATTGTTCGGAAAACCGGAAAAAATTTATTTATAAATTTCCATTACTGCAGAGAGCAGAACAGCTGGACAGGGAGTAACAAGTTCCTGTTTCTTGTTTCGTATTACTTTTTCTAGTTTTAGCTTACCAGAAGTGGATTTACTCGAAGGAGCCGGAAATAATGCTTCAAAAACTGGTTTGATTTCCTGAATAATTTCTGTGCACAGTTTAAAACTTCGGCTTTGAAACCCAAAATATGGTACCGTTAATTTCTTACCGGTTTGTATATATGCTCACAATCGGGCATAACTATGTTGCTATGCCGTAATAACTTTGTGTGCCGTTTCCGGTTTACAACTTCTAGCTTGGCTTTCATACTGAAAATATGAGACCGCTATTTTAGATCTCTGATTATTAGACGTCGATTCTTAAGCACTAGTTGCCTTATTTGATTGATGTTTTGATCAGCACTTAATATTAATGGCTGTCCTGAACACTTGCTCGCGATAAACAATTTTCACCAAAAATTTCGCTGCCGAGCAGCGGAGATAAGGCCGGTGTTGTGTTGTCAATATGGACGATTAGTGCGCCAATACCACTAAGCGTTGTGGGCGGTGATGTGAGCGCCGCGGTCAGTGGTGGTGAGGCGCTTTGATTGCTAATGAGCGCGGCGAAGTTCCCCGGGCCATTGGACTGCTGATACACACGGCTGCGATAGATGACGCGTACACCCATTTTGACTGAAGCGCGCGCCGGTGGAATTTCCCACAAGTTTTATTCGTTGAAAGTAAAGGAAAGAAATTTATAAATTTATCTTACTATAAATAGGTCAAGTGCAGGGCGCTGGGAGTAAGTCGAAAGTAATCGATAAGCGTAAATCAATTGCTGCGTGGCAAAGTTGCACTGCCGTTTTGGAGAGCGCAAGAAACAGGGCGTTGGTGTGTTAGCGTATAAAAAATGGCTTGTTGAAAAAGTACCGTTGCGTGCAGTTAACGAGGCATTCAAATGGCCTATAGCCTTTAATGGGCTTTTAAGCGGCTTATGGTTACACACCGGCGGCTGTGTTCTCTTTGTTCTTATGCCTGCCATACACTCCTAGGCGTAACTGTTTGTAAATATTAGCAGCAGCCGCAGTGCGCTGTTATGTTTGCGGTCTATGGTCACCTGAGCTCTGGCATTTCGCTACATTTGCGCACCCACAATGCATGCCACCACAAGGCAGATGCAATTAGGCGTTCTGCTATCGACGTTGTCACAATTTTTTGCACTAGATTGCTAGGTTCAACTTCCAACTGGCTCTTTTCAAAGAGCTGCAGCTGTGTACGTCAAATACAAAGGCTAGCAAAGCCAAAAGACCGAAACTCGTAAAATACGCAATTCTGCGTGAATATGTGTGTTCGGTGTACCGTATAAATGCCGGTGACACGACAATATGTGCTCACATATACGAAATTTGTAGTTTCTTCTGCAGTGCATGCAATTTTGTTAACTAGAGACTCTTTTTGTGCTTTGCGCTTAGTGTTAGGATAAGCAGTGGAAACTGTGCTCCAAAGCTTTGAGCTCTGCTGTCATGTTGTAAGTTTGCTTAAATTAAGTAGAGCTAATACGCTTAGATTAGATGGCCTTCAGCGTAGTCTTGCCAATGCGGCACAAGTACACAAGAGATGCTCCACTCTTTCCCTGTTGCCTTGCTCTAGATATTTTCTGCAGTCTCCTTGAACTGTTAGCCCCATTCTACGCGCGTGTATCGCCTCCAGAGAATGACCAGCTGGTATTCCGATCATACTCCTTTAGTCTCTTCTGTCAAATACCAATACAAATTTTGTGTACTTCCGATCTACACATACTTTGCACATAACTCTTGCAGTTTTGCTCCCAGGTAGCTCGTTCCATCGGGTTCTGATTTTCTTTACCATGCTTCTGTCCAGATCGTCGTATAGACAACGCATAAGTTTCTCAATGCTCGTCCACTATTGCATTGCCCTAGATGCCTTTGTGGCCTGGCAGCCAGTAGACGTGCAGTTGCTTGTTTCTGGCAACACCTCCCACTGCTGCCCTGCTTCCCAAGACACTGCTTGTCGGTATGCGATACGAAGTTACTGCCTTGAGTGCTACTTCGCTGTCTGCGTCGATGTTACGTAGATGTCGACTAAAATACAGTTATGTCTAGCATATATTTGAGGCTATCTTTTGTCACTTTTTTGTCGTAAAGACATGTTAATAACTCTGTTAGCACACGCTGAGCAGAGCAGTGCATGATTATTTAATTAAAATGAAGCACAAGCCTCTAAACTCGTATTAGAGTCATATAATTAATACGACTTAAGCTCTTTTGCATATTGCCACGAATTCAAGTGCATATTGGAGAGTAAATTTTACATTTTGGGAGTCCATAAACAGCAAGAAAATAATCAATAATTTTGCTATTTCAACAACATGTTCATACCAGTGAAACTGCAATCCCCGGGGCATTCGTTTGCACTCATAGTCAAAAATTTTCGAAAATCTGTTCGACGGTATTTACACCCTAAATATTTAAATGGAAATTTAATAAAATTTGAGTGCTGCTTTGCAAATCGATTTGAATATTTTTTTATGCATCAGCGGCACAATATTTCCGTCGCTTGTGCGGGTGAGTGAGTTGAAAGGATGTGAGGCGGGTGGCTAAGTTTTTGCGGGTTCGTTTTGTTTAACCGACGCATTCGGTTATGTTTTTCCGGTATTTGTTAAACAATATTTCCGTTTGCAAGTTTGTGCGTATGTTTATATATATTTATATATATGTTAATTTGTACGTAGATTAATGATGCGGTTTGTTGTTTTAGAATATTGGATTGCGTATTTCAGTGTACAAATACACTGGTGTATTCAGAGAAATGTTTACTCACAATTTCGAAGGAACTTACGGTTGAAATTAGAATTGAAAATCTTTGGAATTAAAACACACATATATGTATCTAAGGAGATGTGACACAGCTGCTTGATGAGAAAAGAATGTGTGTGTAAAATATCTCAATCAAAAACGGAACTGTCTAAAGCGACTTAAGTCGTTATGCTGCTCATTAATATATGGGACATAAGAATCAGTGTTCAAAAGTATGGGACTCTGATCCCATGAACAACAAAAAAAAATGCAAAGTTGTCGCTATACGGCGCATATTTTTATGAATGAAGACACTGATTTCTTCATTAATTCAAGTCTAAGAATACAATTTACATATTTACCTCCTTCACACAACCTTCTAAGCGAACAGACTGCGCCGTATAGCGACAACTTTGCATTTTTTTGTTGTTCATGGGATCAGAGTCCCATACTTTTGAACACTGATTCTTATGTAAAATTTAACGAGGAATCGAATGGGAAAGTCAATTTTGAAAAAAAATTGGTGGAAAAGCACAAAAAATGGGATTTTTGGAAAAAAATGTGTTTTTTTTTTGGATTTTGAGCGACATTTTTGAATTTTTTGCTGTTCATGGGATCAGAGTCCCATACTTTTGAACACTGATTCTTATGTAAAATTTAACGAGGAATCGAATGGGAAAAACAATTTAAAAAAAAAGTTGGTGGAAAAGCACAAAAAACTGTTTTTTGTGGGAAAAAAAATTTGTTTTGGATTTTGAATTTTTTTTTTTTGGATTTTGAAAATATTTTTATCGGAAAGCTGAGATTTTTTTACATAAAATTGGATAACTGCAAAATTTTTTTCACTCAATTTTGAGGTCGTTAAAAAATAAAAGAAATAGTAATTTTTTTGTTTGATCTCAATTTGAATTGCGCGCCAAAAAATAATGGAGCAACTTTGACCACTAAAAAGTTTACAGATATTCTTATTTTGGTCTATATTATGATATTCTAAAGTTTCGTCAAAATCGGAGAACCACGGGTACAAAACCATGTCGCCAATTGATGGAATGGCCCTTATATTTTAAAGAGTATTCGACGTTTCCTTACAAACTTTCTGCAATCTCCGAAGAAATGGTTCAAATCAGTGTATTATAGCATATAGCTGCCTTACTAACTGAACAATCGCAATCAAGTGCTGACGTGGACAACTTTCACATTTGACAAGCTGTCTTCACTAATTGTGGCATACAAACTACCCAAACAAAATGAAGTTCTTTTAAAGAATATTTTGCATTTGTGAAGGCTATTACAGCTGCGAAGCAAACACAGTTAACGTTTTTTCTTATTTAGTTTTAAAATCGTAAAAATACCTTCTACAGCTCACCATTTTGTTCAAGACGCGGTTAATGCATAATCTTTTAATTATTTATTTTTATTTATTGTTGTCACCTGTCAGCTGTCATTTGAGAAATTTTATGATAAGTTAGTTAACAGTCAAAAAATACTGATTTTGCTGAACTAAGATGTTTAGTTTTTATCGTCAGCTGTAAAACAAATTCAGTAACAGCTTTTTTGCTTCAAAAACACAAAAACTAAAATGATGTTTTGCCATTTTCAGCTAAAATATGGTTAAAAAAATAGTATTTAAGTACAAAGTTCAGTTATGAAATTTTTGGGTTTCTCAGCGGTCATATGGCAATTTCTAAATTTGATTCAAAAGCCAAAAAGGAGCTGCTAAATTAGTTGAGGAAAATTCTACTTTGTTTAAAGCTCAATAGTAAAGTTTTTTGAACTGGCGTTTGTATGCTGTTATATGTATGTCAAATTTTGATTTGGTTTTGAAATAACAAAAAAATAAAAAAAATAATTATCGTAGCAATTATTATTGGCAATTTAATTATGAAAGGTTATTACGCAGTTTTTAAGGTCTGTAAAAATAGCAAAACCAGTTTTAAAAGTATTTAGCTCTGAAAAATCTAAATTTTGGCGTCTTAAATAGCAACGTTTTTGAACTGTCATTTGTCATATGTCAATGCCAAATTTTGAGTTGGTTTCGAAATATCAAAATATATAAACAAAAAATAATTGTCGTAGTAGTTATTATTGCTAATTTTATTTTGAAAGCTTACTATACAGTTAATTATACAATTTTTTTTTGGTCTGTCACTTGTCAGCTGTCAAGTGTCAAACTCTGTATTATGTTATTCAGAAAAACAAAAGAAAATTTTAAAAATATTTAGTACTGAAAACTCTAAATTTTAACTTCTTAAATGGTAATGTTTTTGAACTGGCACTTGTCAGCTGTCACAAATCATATTCAAAATCACATTTACTAAAAAAAATGCCAAAAAACATAATCAAAATTAATTGTTAAAGCAGTTAGGTAATAAAAAATTTATTTTGAAAGCTAAATTTTAAGGTTTTCTGTGTTGGCACTTGCCAGCAAGCACAAGTAAACTTTTAGAGCAGCTGCAAAAGTAGTTTAGAAATAATAATTTCAAATAATGAACCTTTCTGGCGCTGTCAGTTGTCAGCTGTCACTTGACAAATGTCATATTTAGCTTTATTGCATCTGCAGTCACGTGATAAATGTTTTATTTACCGTTATTTATTCTAAGTGAGATATAAAAAAAGGTTAACAGCAGCAATTTTTATTTAAAAAATAAAAAGTAAATTTTTTTTAACTGTAATTTGTCATTTATTATGCGACAATTTCTATCAGCTTTCGAAGCGCTAAAATCAGTTGTAGATCGGAAATGGTAATTTTATTCAAAAATCCGAATTCTGAAGTTTTTGAGTCTGTCATTTGTCAGCTGTCATGTAAGGAGTTCTGAATTTACGTACAAAAATGTTGTAAAATCACGGTGCTCGTTAAGATATAAATCAATAGACATATTTATTTGTTTATTATTAACTAAGAAGCATTTTAAACGCAAATGGCAACACTCAGGTGAAAAAGCAATCAAGTGCTGCACTCAAAAGTGTCGCTCACAAGCGAATTAACTTGCATTTGTTACACTTCAGTGTTTAATAACACGTGGAATAACAAAAGCAACACATAGCGATAACATTGTGATGTGGTTAGCAAATTCTATTATGTTAGTGCCAGCGCAATGTCAGTGCTGATGCCAATGTCACACCTCACGCATGAGAAAACTATAACACATGCACAGGCATATGCATATACATATGTAACAGCTTTTTAGCTGAGAACGTGTTTGCGCATATGTGTATTTGTTAGCGGTGCAGTTAAACTAGGTGCATGCATGTTGCATACATCTAGGCGCATATGTGTTTGCGGTGGCGCCAATAACTGGGCTCGCCTTGATGTACCGTGATGCGATACCGGCGCACAGGATATTCAATTTCCGGTTTAATAAAATTGCGCCAAGGAGGAACTAATATAAAAATTATGTGCAAACATGCATGTGTGTTGAATAGTATGCATGTGTGTGTTTGTTAATAGGAAATGAAATATTGGTGGCCCTCGCAGCGTCGCAATGCTCATGTGTTTGCTTGTGGCAAAGAGTGCGCTTTTTAATTTCAATTAGCTATTACACATGTAACGTGCTACATGCCACATAACGTTGCAAGCCTTTGATTCATTTAGCGTTGCGCGGCCATTTAATATGATTAGCGCATTGGCAATAGGTTGGGCGCGTCCTGGATATAAGTGTTGGCATTTCCACCACTTTTGCTATAATTTTCTCCTCAATATATGCTTTTACCGTAGCAAATGTATTATCATAATTTTCTTAGTATTTCTGGTACCTCAAGCCTTTAGTGATTATATCAAGCATAACTGCTCTCAATTTTTATTTATCAACGCAGATATCTTTATATATATAAATCTTCTGACCGTGTGTTTGTAATTGAACTGCTCCTAAACGGCTGGACCGCCTTTGATGAAATTTTTTGTGTGTGTTCAAGGAGATTCGAGAATGGTTTAGATTCACAATTTGGTCAACTGGAAAATGTTTTTTCAAATTAATTTTTCATTTGTAATCAATTGCTAATTTTGGAATGTTTGACCGATAGATTGCGCTACCATCGCAGTATCCAATATTCAAACCTTAAATTGGCGTAAACGTGCAATAAACAAAACGATGCCAAAGTAAAAGGCGACATCTGTAGACAAGTTTTCATAACGTGGACAGAGTTGTTCGTTCTTAAGTAATAAATTGGGTGATTCAATACATCTATGGGTAGCTATAACATTTTTTTCATACCTGCTAACTATTGGAGGGGATATCTTGACAGGCAATTTAAAATTGCAAAAGATCTGGCATAAAAAAATTGCGGCATAACTGAACTGTTGATAAAAAGGTCTATTAAAATTTGAGATATACAGACATTTTTTCGAAGCATTGCAAGACTGATGCCATAATCTTGCCAGCCGATTTTTTGTCTTTCCACGCTTGAGAACCGTTTCTTAATATGCAGTCCACCAGGCTGACAATCGATTGGACTCGATTGATTTCACTGATGCACAGCCCAAATTCAATAGTATTTTTACCCCAAAAACCAATTCTTTCTTAACGCACGAAATGATTTTTGATTCATTTTTGTTGCTTCACCAAAAATGCGATTATTCCTTAACTAATATTTATAAGAATATAGAAATCATATAGATGGTATTAGTAGTACTACCTACATATGTATCAGCCACAGTAAAACATGGGCGGGTCCTCTAGTTCAAGTATAATACTGTTTTATCGCTATTAATAACGTTTGCTCTCTATGCGCTCTCTATATTTTCTCCATTTCTCCATTTTTGACTCTGGTCTTTTAATTAATATTTTTTTCTGTTATGTAGACTCACCTAAAAAGCAACGCACAACATAGCTGGTACCGATCGGTGCGCCATAGTAACGTTTTGCCGCCACTAATTGCACACTGGGAGGCGCTTGTGGAGTTAAGGTGAGTGTGAGTAGGTCTAAGCCATCACCAAAGACATAATTAAAAGTAAAATTAAAATTATTACAAAAACAAAAGTTGAATTGAGCTTAAAATTCAAGTTAAGGGGGTATTCTAGTCTAGAAATCAAATTTTGGGCAGTTTTTTGAATTTTATTAAAAAAGAAAAACCAAAAAAATATTTTTACTATAAATTTTTTTATGGTGTTTTTTATTGATATCTTAACAATACAGAAAAAAAATTTTTCAAAAAAATATTAAAAATTAAAATAATTAGAGGGGGGAGAGACAGGTGTAAAAAAATGGCGCATCCTGGTGACATTGATCCTGACTCTCCTGGTGGTCTGAAAAAAAAATCAAAAGAAATTCTTAATCAGTAAGAATGCTGTTATAGTCCCTACCTCAGGGAACACGAAAAAAAATTTTTTTGAAAAATGGCGACTGCCTGAAAATAAAAATCATTTTTTACGCTTTTTTTTTGAAATACCTGAATTTTTTTAAAATATTAAAAACAAAAATTTTGACACGATGCTGGTAGGAACGATAAAGAATTATATAAAGAAGGTTCACACAAAATTTCAAGAAAATCGGTTGTATAGAACTTGAGATAATGCCGGTACCGTGTGGAAAAAAGTAGTTTCGAGAAAAACGCGTTTAAAAAAGTGAGTCAAGCCGAACCGGGCTAGGTACTGCGTCACTAAAGTAACTGTAGCTCTTAAAATAATTTTAATTTTTAAAAATCCTTTGGAGGATATGTTCTTAAGGGTCTAAACATTAAATATATGAAAAAAAAATTGAATTTTTCAAAATTCTAGACTAGAATACCCCCTTAATATTAGAATAAATTTCGAATAATGATAACGTTAAGATTCTAGTAAAAACCACAGTTGAATAATAAACCCGTTTACTCGATTTGCTCATAGCATATGTATCCCATAAAAGGGTGCATAAGTAACGTTTATGTATATTCATACATATGTCTGTACGTATGTACGTTTGTAATGTGTTCTGAGTTATTAGAATTTCGCTGAGGTAAGCGCATTGTGACAGGGAGTCACCACCTACATCTGTAATCAAATCACAGGCCACGCCCTTGACAGCCCACTTGTTATGCCACAAACAAAGCCAACACACTTGAATATATTGCGACCACAAGTATTTTCTCCAGCCCACACACATACACATAAATACATACATACATATTCTCGATGCTGCCATGTTCATTGATGTAACAAGTTGTTGAACTCAAAGGTTGTTGGAACAGTGAAACAAGAAAAAATTTAATATATTTATACTGTGAACAAAAATTAGTAAGACTTTCTAACGTAAAATTAGCATGAAAACCCATACGTCGAAGTATTTTGTTTTCTACGTTGGCATGAGTGTCAGTGATTGCCAAATGTCACATCAAAATAATCATTAGTGTTTAGTACACGCTCGTCCTCCTGAAGTAGATAAAGTGCATTTGGCAATTTTTACGAAAAGTGAAATTATTCAACAAAAAAATGCCATTAAATTTTGTGTGCGGAATGAAATTTCTGTTGCCGAAATGTCCATAATATTGGAAAATGCCTTCGGTTGTGATTGTTTGTCGCGAGCAAGTGTTCTTGTTTGATACAAAATATGCAACGAAGTTAAAGAACACTTTGATGACGAACCACGTCCGGGACGGCCATCAACATCAACTGTTGATCAACATGTCAATAAAACAAGAAAAAACGTTAACTTCGGTTGCACCGAAGCTAAATACCCTTCACAGGTGCATTTCTGTTAGTAACTATGTGTTCAGTTTGTATGGCAGCTATATGCTATAGTTGACCGATCTGAACAATTTCTTCGGAGATTACATTGTTGCTTTAGAAAATAATCTATACCAAATTTCGTGAATATATCTTGTCAAATGTGAAAGTTTTCCATACAAGCATTTGATTCCGATCGTTCAGTTTGTATGGCAGCTATATGCTATAGTTAACCGATCTGAACATTTTCTTCGGAGATTACATTGTTGCTTTAGAAAATAATCTGTACCAAATTTCGTGAATATATCTTGTCAAATGTGAAAGTTTTCCATACAAGCATTTGATTCCGATCGTTCAGTTTATATGGCAGCTATATGTTATACTGGTCCGATAGCGGCCGTTCCAACAAATGAACAGCTTCTTGAAGAGAAAATGACGTTTGCAAAATTTCAAAACGATATCTTAAAAACTGAGGGACTAGTTCGTATATATACAGACAGACAGACGGATAGACAGGCGGACATGGCTAAATCGACTCAGCTCGACATACTGATCATTTATATATATACTTTATAGGGTCTCCGACGATTCCTTCTGGGTGTTACAAACTTCGTGACAAACTTAATATACCCTGTTCAGGGTATAATAACGGTTATGTTGTTAGTTTTCTTCGATTATCGAGGTGTAGTGCTCTCTGAATTCCTTCTGACCGGCCAAACTGTCAACAACTGTTAAAATTGAGTTTTAACGATTACGACCCTGAAGCTCAATGCTCACATGCCGTAGTCCTATCGATTAATAGACGTTTAAATTCAATAGCTTAAATATTGACTAGAGAAGCGTCAAATTATCAATGTCAGCACCTCAGATTTAATTTGCCTCTAGGACTCCTCCTACATAATCTCCTTCCAATCAATTAGCTCACCCGCTGACAAGCTCATTAATTTCCCAGCAGAGATTGATTCGTAATTTGTGCTTGCCATTAACATTCTGGCATATCCATGGCCACAGTTCTACACCTACTTGTTAGTCTTTGTGCACATATCTCCCATCACCCACTAGAACACAATTAAGTCACATTTTAATTGCATTACTACTCTCGATTAATTGCAATTAAATGCTGCAAAACCTAAATAGCGTCCACAAACGATGTAAACAAAGCGCTTGAAAGCGCACGCAGAAGAATATGCGTGAATAAGGAGAGTGGCAAAGTTGGGGAAAAGGGAATAATAGCGCAGGTACAGGAGTATGTATTTATACACAAATGGATACGCGTGGAGACTGGCGCTGGCAGCTTACTGGTGAAGGCACTTGAACTCGAAGTCTAAAGGCGGCTAGTCAGAGAGTGTGAGCGGAGTGAGAGAGTAGCAAAAAGTAAAGAAAAAGTATACCAGATATGAAAAAAAACAAATACACTACTTGGACAATGCTGGGAGTCCTGATGTACTTATGTAAGAGCTTAAAAGTGGTCGAGTGTGCAGTGAAAGCGCGTCAACTTTGCCATGAGTTACTAAGTGGCAGTGAAAATTATAAAGTATCGGGAAATCAAGTAAAGATTAAAAAAAAAAATAAAAACAAAAGTTGCCATATCTACCGCACCGCACTTAATTCAATGACTTGTCATAAAAGCTGAGCGTCCAACGTAAGACACAAGGATAGCAAGAGGCGACAGCGTAGTGCAGATTTGTGCTGGTGAACTTTCAGAGCGTCTTGGTCCACTTCGATTCACGTAGGATATAGAAATTTCGGATATTTTTGTGTATACCATGGAATCACCTTTGTTTTTGAGTGAGTCTAGGGTTTGCGAGATATTAACCAATGTTCGAGCCATCCAGCTTATAACTTTTTTCTTGACACGTAAGAAATCTTAGGTAACCAGTCAGTTTGACCATTTCGAAGCCTTTACTACAGATTTTATACTCTGCCATCAAACTGTATTATCGTACGTTCCTCGCATAGGCTACGTATATTGAACAATATGAAACGTGTGTGATAAGTGTGCGTCGAGCAAAGAGTTCTACCGATTCCACAAAAGCAATAAATGACATAGAAATACAAATATTTTTTTATATAAAGGTATGTCACTGAGAGATCCAAACAAATAAACAAACACAAAACGCAGTTCAAAGCCAATTTGGCATGCAACACAAAATTGCGAGGACTTACACAGTTATATGTATATATATTTATATATATATATATATATATTTACAAGTATATGTAGACATGTTTGCATACATCTGACTATGATTGGTGTACTTGCTGTTATTTGCAGTTGATTAGCCACAGATGTGGACCTTCCTTCAAGCATATTGAGCCATGAATTGAAAATCAGCATGACAGCTCTGCTTTCGTGGAAGTAAATGTCACTGTTGACACTGTTCAAATACTCGGAAAATTAACAGTTTTGCAAATAGCGTTAGTAAACTGTGTGTTGACTGATTGTGGTGGTTAATTAGATGAGGTTATGGTTACAATTTGGTTAGAAGCTATATGGATATTCCTTGGATACAAAAGCAGCAGTTGAAGTCCGGAATTATATTAAAAATATATGGCGGATATTTTTGTTAATGTTAATATTTTATTAAGGGAAGAACTATAATTCAACTGAGCAGCACTTAGCATCTAAATATCGCTAGATTTGAGTTTAACAAGTGTGGCCAAGTATATATGATATAATTCTGAGCAACAGCTGGTCTTATCATCTTGATGCGCTTCATCTAACTCTCTAAGTTTTGGGCGATACAAACAAATAATGGGTTGTCAAAAATGTCTTGCGGTATTTTTATTGAATTTTTTTTTATTGAAATTGAAATGAATTTTTGATGACTCATGCCCAGCTCTTGACTGATGCTACGGCTGCTACTATGCCGGTCTCTTTCGACCAATTCAGCGATTTTATCGCAATTTTCGACGACAGGCCTTCCGGAGCATGGCGCATTTTCGACCACCTCGACACCAGAACGAAAACGTTGAAACCATCGTTGTGCGGTGGAAATGGAAACTGTATCGGATCCATAAACTGCACAAACTTTATTGGCGGCTTGAGATGCATTTTTGCCTTTATCGTATTAGTACTGTAAAATATGCCGTATTTTCTCTTTATTTTGTTCCATGTTTGCGACGCTATAACTCACGAACGAAAACATGTGTTAGCGCGTGAAATGAGCTTTCCAAAAAGATATAGCATGACCCGATGCGACGAATAAAACTAGAACTACGCGCTTTCAGCGCCAACTAGCGAAAATACCGCAAGACTTTTTTGACAACCTAATATTAAGTGAACAAAAGTACTATTCTCTGTAGAAACATGTTGCAAGAGTATAAAACCGATTTAAAAATTAAAATTTACTTGGCGAAATGTAAAAGAATTCAATGAGAAAATATTCAAATTTTAATTTTTTATGCAATTTTTTAAAATATTTAATAATAATTAAAATATATTTTTCAATAATGCTTTTTTCTCAGAATTATTTTTGAGTACATACATACATTAATGTAAAGCTACCAAACGCAATTTAACGCTCAATTACCAGTAAACCACTTGTTTGTGGATATCCGCGGCTACAAATAGTTAGCATTTATAGTTGTGAAAATTTTCGAAAAATATTTCAACACGCACGTTTGTAATTAGCCGAGGTTTTACAAAATTCATTTAGTTAAATACGCAATTTATTTGTGCAATAGTTCATACAACAAAGCAAAGCTAAATGATAGCCATATGAAAACGGAAATCAAATTTTAATTAATTACCGTTAGAGCGCAACCATGAATTGAATAAATAATGTGATGCCACTAAATATGGTATTTTAGTATTACAGCAAGTGTGCAAGAATTCACATATGTATTCAAATATGCCAAACTCCAAACGCGCGGAACGGTTTTCGCGGACTGCTTTGCTGAAGCGGCGCTGCTAGCGGAAACGCATGTGTTTTTCACATTTTGATGGCTAATTTTCGTGACCAAGTTTTGGTTATTGCTTATTAATTGAACGGATATTGATTGTGTGCGGAATATATAATATTGTATGTTAATTGAATATGTGCTTGCATATGATGAAATATCGTAGAATGTGCAGGGCGTATGAGCAATGTTTTACACGTGTTTGGCTAAATTGTATTAAAATATTATTGATATATTCGACATTTTAGTAACCGTCATGTAAGCATATACAAATTTAAAGTTTTCACATAAAATTACTTTGTAATTGTGAATAAAAAAATTTAATTTTTAATATATATTTTATTTTCTAAAAATATAAATTGTACGAATTTTTTGATAAAAATTTTATTTCAACAAAAAAATGATTATTATTTTTTTTTTCTTTAGTTACAATGGCATTGAAATAAAAAAAAAACAAAAAACAAAAATTATAATTTTTTTTTATGAAATAAAATAATTTTGTATAAAAAATAATAGTTTTTTTTTTTATGAAATAAAATAATTTTGTATAAAAAATAATAATTTTTTTTTTATGAAATAAAATAATTTTATAAAAAAAAGTTATAATTTTGGTATGCAATGTGTTTTATGATTTATCATTTGTCATTATTCAGCTGTCAGTGGTCAGTGTCGTTTTTTTACTAAATATCCCGTGGTATTTTTCTCAAAGTATAAAGTATTTAGCATATGTTGGCATAATGGTTGCTCCTATAAGTTATGTGTCACCCCTCATTCGCCACCCGTCAGCTGTCAGCTCTCAGCTGTTGACTTTAGCTACCGCTCTTCATTTAAATTTAAATTAATAACTTTATCATAACCTTTTTCTTGAAATGGTTCCACATTATATGATTTATTAAATATTTACATTCAACAATTGTCAAACATAACCTCAGTATATCCATAAAAGTACATTAGGTGAATAATATTTACCGTCAAAAATCAAATGTATCCAAAATATGTCAAGCTCTTGTCAACATAACTATGATTTACAAGCATATGAATATAAATAATTATGCGACTTCTGGGACTTGACTGTCTTCAGCATTAAATAAACACCGTTTTGGTAAAATATATCCCTCTGCTTATTATTAATTAACCTGTATCATGCCAGCACTGACCCTTTTGCGTTAAATTACAAACAATAACAACATCTACAAATTATTTATACTCTTAAAGTAGTATAAAGAGTGACGTGAAAATGACGTTTTCGCCTAAAGGTATACTACATTATTTGTGTGCACATTCTTCAAACGAGCAAGGCACTGGAAGTGTAAAAGTTATGCTGTTAAGCACCTAAAAGTATGCTTAGCTCTTTTGTGTGACAGACATTTTATTTATGACAAACGAAAGTTAGACAAACAGCGTAAGTTGTAAGCTATCAAATTAATCAAAAGGCATTCTACGTTTAGCAAGTTAGTTCAAGTATATTGAACATGAACATAAGTTGACACTTAGGCGTAGTACAAATTGCGCTTTCTACTGTGCCTTGTTTGATGAAAACCTAAGTCATCAAATTTATGTGCCTTCTAGCAGCCACGATAGTGTTTAAGTAAGCTTTCATAATGTTTAATCAGGCTGACAGCTAAAAGCTGTTGACTTATTGACAGCAGCGCCTTAATGTAGGCAGTGATTAGTTACGAAAACAAAGTTTGCAATTGATTCAAATTCTTTTGAGTTGGTAGCTATTAGCGGCAGTGCCAAGGAGTCATAATTTCTTATTTGAATTGCAAATAATTCCAGGCTACTCAAAGTGATGTGAAACAAAATTTTTGCGCCTGAAAGTACGCCACCAAAAATGGAAAACAATTTTGATTTGAGCACCAAAGGAAATCACTATATTTTATGGTTCTTTGAAATATCTTTCACACGCTCTAAAAATACTACATTAATGTGCTTATCTTAATGACATTTGAAAGACGTCGACCCGTAAGTAATGTGTACTTCAGTAAATCAATAAAAATTACATTGCTGCTGTTAATGGCAACACAAAAGCGTAACAGCACATTCATGCAACTTCGCAGTTGCGTTGTAGTCGCTTAAAATTTAATATTTATTGGAAATTTATGAATTACTTTGTCGCAAACGTAAAGAGGTTGTTAGCCTTAAGTTATCCAACGAGGCAGTGCTGCGCTTGAGCAGGTGCGGCTAAATACAAATGCATAAAATTATGTACGAAGGACAGCGCTTTATAGCCGAAGGTTGTGGACGCAGGTTTTATGAAGTTTTTTATAAAAGTTTGTTGAAGAGAAATATAAGGGGTGATGCCAGCAGAGGTCCCCTTTTCAATAGCCTATTTTTGACAGATGTTTGGCATTTCACCATGGAAGGACTTGACCAAGATCGTGTGATGTAGCACCGTTAAACTTTTTCGTGTGGGAATTTGTAAAGTCTTAAGTCCATGTAGACAATTCCGCATCGATTGAGCACTTGGAGCAAAATATCACGCGTGTCATTCGCCAGTTACCAGTCGATATGCTCGAACGAGTCATCAAAAATTGGACTCAACGGATGGACCATATGAAAAAGATAATCTTCACAAAATAAATGCTAACTAATGTTCTTTCGATTGGTAGTAAACATTCCTCTTTTCATTTTTCAAGTAGGGAAAATCGAAATTTATTAATGGTAAAATTATGAAGAACTTTTCGTATTCTCAAATTATTACCAGAAACATTTTTAATTAATTGAAGAAGTACTAATTAAAAGAGACAAACTTTCCGTATTTTGAATTAACGCATTGCTCCAGCTGCACACCAAAAATAAATTGGCATTTCAACTACCGAATTAGACTCATCTAAGCTTGCTGACTATGTTGTAACTTGTCAATTAACTTATGCATGCTAGTTCTCTTACAGGCTCAGGCACATTTTGGTAGGTATAGGTGCATATTATCGGGCACATTGAAATTATGTGTGTTTGACAAGACTGTGGCAAATGGCAGGCTATGAAATGATGTTTATTTCAGTGTATAGATCCACCTTATACAGTACGTGGTCATAATCAACATCATGTATGATTGTATATAGCCTCCGGCGCAGGTAGAATTTTCATAATAAAATTGTCAGGCTTGAAGATGTCAATGTTGATGTAGCCAATTTGACAAAACAGCTCTTTGCGGTTGGATTGGAAATTTGACAGCGTGGGTATTTCAGTATAGTTTTGTAATTGTACATATGTCGTATGTATGTATCCAGATCCTTCTGCCGCAGGTCTTTCCAACGGAGCTGAAGTCCTCCAAATTCTCAGAGCTGGAGTATTTTCATCCATTCGGACGACATGGACTAGCCAGCGTAGCCGCTGTCTCTTAATTCGCTGAACTATGTATGTCAATGGCGTGGTAAATCTTGGACAGCTCATCTCTTGACTGCGGTATGCCAATGCGCAAAGAACCACAAATCTTCCGCAGAATCTTTCTCTCGAAAACTCGTAACGTCGGCTCTTCCGATGACGTCATTGTCCTTGCCTCTCCACAATATAGCAGGACGAGAATAATGAGTGACTTATAGTTATATTATGTTATGAGTGACTTATAGAGTTTGGTTTTTTTCGTCGAGAGAGAAATTTACTTCTCAATTGCCTACTCAGTCCGAAGTAGCACCTGTTGGCAAGATTTATTCTGCGTTGGATTTCCAGGCGTTGGTGGTGTTGATACTGGTTCCAAGATAAACGAAATTATCTACCACTTCGAAGTTATGACTGCCAGCAGTGAGGTGGGAGCCAAGTCATGCCTTCGTTCACTACCAAACCCATTTGGTTCGCCTCTTTGTTCAATCTGGAGAAATAATATTTATTTCTTCTATTTTGCATTTGCATTTTTACTATCCATTGAACTGTTGAAACCAATGAACTTCTTAGAAGCCAATGCTTTTTCTACTATACATTAATCATAAAAACCGATAAAAGATATTGAAGGAGACGAGAATTTGAGTGCAAAAAATGTGCGTCTAACTCGGCCCAACCAACCCTAAGCGGCATATGTCCTTTGGAAACAAGGAAAAAAAATCAAAGCTAAACAGAGGCAACTGCGTACAAAATATAACAACAAAGACAACACATTTTGCGTCATAAATTGTGGAATGCGCTTTGGTTTTGCCAAGAGCATCAGCGCACATCAAAGGCAAAATGTGGCTGGAGAGGCAATGTGTGTATAAATAATAAATGCGTTGTTGTTGTTGTTTGTGTACAGACGAAATGGCAAAGTAAGCAACTTAAATGCTGAAAAGAAGCCTTACCATCTCAACGTCACGGCCAACAAAGCCTATGTGCATGCTGAAACAGAGCAATGTGTGCCAGTGAGTGCCTTTTGGTCACGTACACGCCATGTTGACCTATGAAAGGGAGCACATGCGGTGCATGCCGTTAAAGCCACAAAGCGGCAAGCCATGTGTTATATATGTATGTGAGACAAATGCTCTAACAAAAGCGCTAAATATGTTTATTTGAGTTGGGCGGACGCTTGAAGCGGAAAGTAGCGTGTAAAGCTGTAGTTGAATATCATTAAGCATATTGCTTGGCGATCGCAGGCATAGTAGACCTTCGTAGAAACGCAAATGATAGCAGTAAAGTAGAAATAGGCCAAACAAACTCACAGTGAGGCAAGCAATTCCATTTGAGTTTTGCTAACCACGAAGGGAAATGAGCGATTTTGGTAGCCAAATGGACACAGTTGTGTGTAGAGAGCGACGGAAAACATTTCGCAAATCTAAATGTAATCAAAAAAGCATATTGATAATGAAATATTTAATGGCAATTATGTATACCTAAAGAAAGCAGAACTTTCCGAATTATTATTGATGATAAATATTACTTTTTTGACAAGTATTTATTGAATTTGTATGGAGAGATGTGGGAAGGCAGAGGTAATTACCTAATATTTCGTTATAAATGTTTACTGGAGACGGTATAATTATGTAATTTTATGTGGAGATTTCAGTAATAATGCGCTTCATGAGTTCGCTAATTGCTCAAAGTTAGCCAAGACTAACTTAATCGCAGTTGGTGGAGTCTATGATTTCCGCTTTGCATATTCCCGCCTATGTTTTTTATTTTTTTGATAGACTCTTTAAGTGGGCAGGGTTGCTTTAGTGTAAGTAGTTAACGCCGAAGGCACTCCGAGAGATCTAAAGAAGCATTTGAAGTACTAAGAAATCAATAATTCAAAAACCAGTGCCACCTACGGCTGGTTTCTGATGGTTAGCAGGGCAGCCTGAGACTTTAAGCTGCACTTCTTATACTTCGCGAACTTACTATTGGTCCAGCCTTATGTCTTTTAAATATATTTTTGCATAAGTTCTTAAAACACCGAGTTGTCTTACGTTAACGTCACAGCGATCCAGTTGTATAAGTAGTCTTTTTCAGCAGTAATTGTTTATATGAATGTCTCACTGGAGATGATCTAGTCAACTACCAGACTTAAGTAAATTGTAGACTCGTCTGTATTAAATCTTGTCTGATCAATACACTTCTTGAACATTTGTGCAGTTATTAGTTTTTGTTATTCAAAGAAACGCAAGACACATGACGATGCACATTAAATTGCCATCAGACAGTCAAGTCCTCGGGAAATGTCAAAAAATCCATAGTATAGCCGCAAAATACCAGACGCAAAACATTAATTTCTAACTATTACTGCTTCGGCTTCGAAGATAAAATATAAAGCTGAAATATCTTCTTTCTTCTCGTCAATTGAAAAATCAAATCGATTAATACGCTTTTGATATGTAGAAGACTTTTAGGTTCGTGGAATATGCCCTAGTCCAACATCATAATTAACTTTCTCTGTAGAAAAATCAAGTCGTTTAGTACAATTTTGATATGAAAAGACGCTATTTTAAAATATAAACGGAGGCTGTATACCATTCAAAACGAATCAGGAGTTCTCTTTTCTTTGGCTCAGCCATCTAATCTAACCTAACCGATCATGTCATTTCCTTATTTCAACGCTATTCAAACTAGTTTGAGTAACTGATCTCTATTGATAAGATACAGTCATTTACACAAGCTTAAAACTGCTGGCGAAGCTTATGATAACAAAGTCAGTGTCTCGAAATTTTTGGCAACGGAACGGTTTGAATAGATCGGTATTAGTAGTACAAAGCAATTTGAACAAGAAATATGATCATTTGTAACATCACTGCCTTTCGATTATGGAACAAATGCCCAACTCGATGGTTGGTGTTTAGAAGTTGAAGGGTCTCCAGAGAAACAAGAATTATGAGACCAATTAGAATCAAAGGCCGCTCCAACTCTAATATGGTATAATATACAAGTAAGAACGAGAATAGTACTAGCTGAGGTGGATATTTGAATGTTGGAATATATGCCTGTTTCAAGTTTGATGAGGATGATTAGATTAGATTAGATTGAAAGATGAGGAATGCACCGTGACCTTTGGTCTATTGTGCCCTCTCCTAAATCACATAATCTCACTTGGCCCCAGCGCATTGATGAAGTCCAATAGACTACCGGGTGCTAGTGAGGCGATGCAATGCCTATCCGGAAACATTGATCCAAGGGCTTTAATCCTGCGTCTACAGACTGCTGTGCAGTCGATCAGCAAATGATCCGAAGTTTCAGGCTCTATGTCGCAGAACCGGCAGTAGCCTGAGTTTGTTCCTAGGGAGGATTATTACAACTTTAAACCTACTCAAGTTGTATCCTCCAATTTGCAACTTGTCATGTCTCATAGGATTTGTTTGTTACCAATGCTCCTCCCTGCCCACTCCTTCTTCCTTGCGGAGTAGCTCCTTTATGGTATGGGGACCTACCCCAGTTAAGGATTCGGGTCCTACCATCTTGGTGGAGGCTGCGGAGCGGGCGAGCTCGTCCGCCAGTTCGTTACCGGCTATACCTCTGTGACCAGGCACCCAGATTAGGTGTACCTGGTTTCGTTCCGCAAGGCTGTTCAGCCTTTCACTGCACTCCTGCACTAGTAGCGATTCGATCTCGTAAGAGAATGACTATTCGCTCATTGCGATAGTTGCGATGGAGGTTTATTTCTATACACTGACTTATCGCAAATACTTCTGCCTGGAAGATGCTCGGGAACTCTCCCATGGGTATGGAGAGCTTTGTGCGTGGGCCCACGATCCCTGCACCGATTCCATCTAACATTTTTGAGCCATCTGTGTACCACCTCAACATCATCTCGAGATTGGAGTCGTTCCACTCGTCCTTGCTGCCGAGGGTGATATGAAGATGTGAGGATGAACTCAGGTGTCGGAGGCCAAGCTGATGTTGATTGCCCTGGTAGGTATCCTCTATAGATGCGCCAAGCTTGGGTTCGCCCAATTTACTGCGGACAACAAACGAACCAATGACTTCCCGAAACGATATTTAATCACCGCGCTTATAGACCACAGTAACCCGGTTGAAACAAATGTCTCAGGAGTGGTGGAAAGTAATGAAAATGAGGCTATTGGAAGCTTTTTTCTCGAGAATGGATGCCGAGCTAAGCGCACCCGTGCCGTCATTTGATGGAGCAGGATGGCTTAGTGGAGTCAAAATGTTGAAATGTAAGATGGCCTGACGCTAACATGGGTAAGGCAGCGAGACTTGAGGTGCGGACCGAGGCAGTATTCCATAGGAGCCCAAGTCTATAACCATTCATTCCGTAGCGGACTCGGAATATGCGTGGCGAAATCGGCCAATGATGATAGACGCCAAAGCTACATCCTCCAGATCGATAAGGCGGCAGAGGATATTCTGTACGCGGGGTTCGGGAAGATGGCGTATGGCGTTGGAAGCGTGCTCCTTTGCTGCAAGAAATACGACAACAAAACCATGTGAAGAGTGAAATGATCTCTGGATAGAAGAGATCATAGTGACTTCACTTGTCCTACAGGAAGTGGAGTTGGAGAAGAAACCAGTCAGTATTATGATGGTCCAAAGCAAGATCGCCTCAGCCTGGAGCTTATTATGTGAGAGTGTGACTATACAACAACAACTAAAATCCAAACTGATATTTTCAAAAACAAGTATACGTATTATGATAAGGTGTGCTTTATTCTCGTCTTGCCAAGTGCGGTTTCTGAGCACTTTTGCTACAACAATAAGACCAACGCATTGTTATGCCACACCGAGCAGTTGTAAATGTTTACGATACCACATTCATATGTAAGCTTCTTTCCGCCTCTTCTCTCTTTCATTACTAATACTTTCACATATCGTTGCCGTTATTCTACTCTCCGGTCTCTACTCATTTGTTTGTTTGCATAATGAATACATTAATACACGCCCATACAATAATATACGCCTGCCTTGATGAGCGAACTTTCTCTTTCGTACGTCACCCCACACACAATGTTGAGCAAATAAAGATGTGTGAACAATGTATGAAGAAAATGCGTTTGGCAAATGGTTAAAGACGATGAGTGGAAGGAGCAAACAGTTGCAATTATTATTGTTGCTAGACTATTGTTGTTGTTGTTGTTGTTGTTGTTATAGTGCTAGCTACTTATTTTGTTAGTATTGTTACCAGCTTACAACTGAGCAATAAATGGCACTCAATCGGAGTGTGCAAAAGCGCAACTGCAAATACAATGAAGCATACCTGAAGGCGCAAATAGCACATAAACTTGCAAAATTCACTTGAAAGCAGTTGCAAAATACAAAAAGCAAGTACTGTAGGACGTGTATATTAAGATCGTACGTGTATGTGTCTATTTGCACACCTGTTACCATAAGGATATTACTACTTATAACACTGAAGAGCTCGAGGCTTTAAAAGCACTTTGGATACCACTTCAGTTGGGGTTAAGTTGCTACTTATGTACTTAAGTTTGAGTTTAGCAAACGTGCAAGGGGTTAGTAGGCGTACTCATAGAAGGACATGTATCCACTCTCACAGTTTTATGATTTTTTAGATCTGGTCTTCTCAAAGCCAGTCATTCAAGGCATATATGGAAATCTCCATCCTTCATAAAATTGAGTTAAAAGCCTTTCGTGAAGAGTCTAATTAAGAGTATGACAAATCACGCAATATAAAAATCAAATCAAAGGCTTATTTCCAGGGCAATTATAATACTCTATGATTTTGATATAACTTAAAACATAAGGCTGGCTTTTTACCTAAGTGTGGGCAGTCACTGGACACCTACTGAATATTTTTT
This sequence comes from Bactrocera neohumeralis, assembly GCF_024586455.1. Taxonomy (NCBI): domain Eukaryota; kingdom Metazoa; phylum Arthropoda; class Insecta; order Diptera; family Tephritidae; genus Bactrocera; species Bactrocera neohumeralis. The sequence continues at coordinate 68,498,170 of NC_065922.1, forward strand.
CGATTTACAAAGATTTATGCAAAACAAAAGACGCCATCAATTCAGCATATACCCACATCGCTAGTTAGTTGGCGCGTAAGCTCAGCTGTCAGTCACGAACTCGCTTACTCTGCTTAACCACACACTCTACGCTCCCTCGGAATCAATTCTCCGCGTATTCTTCCAATGAAAATGCGTCCACGTGCCGCGTGAATGACACACAAGCACATACAACTAGACACTTGAAGAGTTGACCCTGCCGAACTGTCAGTTACAGCGTCTAAATACACGCTGACCGTAGAAATTGTTACCCCCATTGTACATCTCTACGCCACAGGCCAATATAGACGCCTGTGTACAATAAAATGAGTGGAGGAAGTTTTTTGCGATCAACACTTTGGCTTTTGAATAGTTGACAGCATTGTTTGGTCTCATGAGCGTGGGGTTTGCTTTCATTTTGCTTTGTATAACTCCCATTCTGTGGAAGTGGGGAAGACAGGAAAAGGGAAGAACCTCACAGAGAGTTGTCGATGAAAGTATGCGGAAATCGGAAGTGTGCCCCAGTGTGAAAGGAAATTCGTTTTCGTTGATGTAATTTTGTGAATTCTGAAGCGGAAATTTTTAAGTAGAGAAATATGTATGTACATAAAGTTATAAGAAAATAAGAGCAGAAAAGAAGAAAATGGTATTAACTATTACTGGTGGCAATAAAAATTCTAAAATTTTTGCTGAATATACATATTATATGCTTTTAACATTTAAAGAAAATAAGTGGAGTTAAATTAAATAAAATTAAGTTAAGTTGAGTTAAGTTAAGTTAAGTTCAGTTAAGTTTAGTTCAGTTAATTTAGTTAAGTTAAGTTAAGTTACGTTAAGTTAAGTTAAGTTAAGGTGATTTGAGTTAAGTCCAATTGAGTTAAGTAAAGTGATATTAAGTCAATGTATTAACTTTTGGAAATAAAAAAATATTTAATTGGCTTAAAAAGACATAAGTTAGATTAAGTTACGCTACGTAGTGCAAAATTAAGTTAATTTACGTGAAGTAAAGTCATACGAGTTATGGAAAAGTGACATATCCAAAATCTTGCAACAGCATCACATACTACCGTCACTTTTTAAGCGCAATTTATGCAAGAAATCGACAACATTAAAGTATGTCTGCAAATCAGCATCTACTTAGAAGATTACAATAAGATTTATTATGCTTTAATTTTTGGGACTACTTGCGGACTTCTGGGCTCAGCGATTTCTAAGTTGGTATAGGCCTTAGCTTCTAAAGAATTTCTCATGGAAACTAGGAGTTTTTATTTAGATTTGATACATTTTTACAGACAATTTGAGGAACCTAGCATTGAGGGAATTCTAAGCGAGCGCCAAATTTGTCTCCGAAAAGTATTTTTTGGGATCTAGAAGCTCTTATTTTTAAAATAAGCAAATTTCTTTTCAAACTACTTGAAAACTTCTGGGCTTAGCAGGTTCCAAATGTTAGCCAATTGTAGCTTTCAAAGATTATCTCATGAAATTTATTAGATTTTATTTGGTATATTTTCTGCGCACAATTTGAAGACTTAAGGATTAACGGACTTCCAGTGAGCGTAAAGTTTGTCTTTGAAAAGTATGCTTCAGGATATAGAAAGACTTATACATATAGCGATTATCCTGCCGAGAATATAACCAGACGTTCGTTTTTGGAAAAATGTATCACGATTTCTACTTTGCATTGGGATTTTTGCGTATTTTCTTGTTTTCAGGAACCATAAGCAACCCATATTTTTCACTTACCACATTATTTAACCTCCTCTCTCATCTCTATATATCAATTTCTCTAACTTCGATCTAGCTCTTTTTACCATTTACATATATCTACTCTTTCTTTTACCACAATATACTTTACTTTACTTTCATAACTTAACTTCTCTTAAGTTTTACGGGCTGAAAGAAATAATTGTCGCGAATATTTAGACATGTATGTTCTCTAAAGTGCCCCCAATTATTTGCACACCACTGTGTACATCAGCCTTGCAAAAGCTAAGCCTTCAAAGAATAATATATAACCTCGATGTTTGACCAACATTTCACGCCGCAGCACAAAGGAACAGCAAAAAGCAAGCAAACCATGCATCCACGTACACGAACACACATACAGTTGCATACAGAGTGCAAACAGATACAAATTTTATGATACCCACGTGCAAAGCAAATACCTTGTGGGGCCTTAGCTTAGCCACTGAAATGTTATTTTTAATCAAGTTTTCTAATTTATGGCAACGCACGAGAATTTCTGTTTATTCTTCAGCATTTTGATGAGCCGAGCTCGTTGCTTTAAACAATGGCAGAGAGCTTATTTAACTTTAATTTATACTACATACACATACACACATGTAAATTTCATTGACTGCTGCGCGTTTGTAGGTGGATGGATGTGCAATATAGCCGGTATCTGTTGCTCAGCACTTTGTGGTGAGATAATATCATATTAAGGCACATATATGTGGATACAAAATGTATATTGTTACACATGTCTATATGTATATATAAATTTTCCTCGCTTTTGTGGCATTAACTCAATACTATGACGTAGAAGCGCCATTGTTTTAGTGTGCTAATATTTTCATGGCTTCGAGGCACGTCTTTATCTTTGCCTGTCTGTGGGAGTTTGTGGTTGGCGTAATACTTGTATATATTTAATGTATATATATATTAAATACAATATGTATATACATATGTATAAAATTTGCTTTTTTTAAGCAATACTGTGAACAAAGAGAGTTTTTCGCAGAAAGAGTTATAAAATTTTTTATGGCGCTCCATATTCATGGTTGATGCTTGCAGTTTCTAAGTTTCAATTTTACATGACTGAAAACATCTCAGACTTGTTGCTATAAGTTCAGGGTTTCCATTCTACTTTTAATATCAAAGTTGGCGTTGAGACATATTTTATAAATAAACATTCTTAACATACAATCGTAGATCTAATGAGTAATCTCCATAATTCTTTTTATGAACTTTCTTCATTTTCTCTTCCTCAAACAAAATGCGCATGGAAACCACTAATTTTCCGACTACAATAGCCTACTATGTGCGTTATAATAATAATACCCAACGATTACCCTCCTCCCGCCCAACCGACGCGAGGCGCGCAGTCATAAAAGGCAAGAGAGCTACAAGCGTTGCGGTCTTAAGCTGCGCAGTTACAGAAATAAAAATTTCAACAGCCAAAATTAAGAATTAAATTAAAGTTTATAATTTTTAAATGTTACTTGTTAAGAGTAGATAAAATAATTTTTTTAATGGTAAAGAGTGAGTCTGTTAGATCAAATGTGCTGGAATGAGAATTGAAATCATGACATATACTGCGGAATGGTTCGTTTAACTCAAAAATTGTTCTAGAAAATTTTAAAAGTAGAGAGCGAGCGGGAACGTTAAAATTAATATCAGATAAGAGAGATGGGCTACAGACTGACCCACTCATGAGTTTTACTAGAAATATTATACCAAGCATCTCCCTACGACTTGTCGGGAGATTTATAAGTTTTAAACGGTTTGTGTAAGGGGGAAGATTTATGTATAAAAGCATGTCCGAGTTTCGTAAATTTTTTGTGTCTACCTTTCTTAAAGCATCTTAAAGTATAGCGTCAGTTGAAATTAAAGTATGAGTATCCCAGCTGAATACTCAGGACTTGACAGTGGTTACACTTTTTGCCATTTTTCCATTTTCGTGTGTACTATATTCATATATGTGTGTATCTTCAGCATTTCGTTGTATTCTTTCATTTGTATGCCGTTGTATAACCAGAGGCAATACGGTGCCTTGCTAGAGGTTTTTATTGCCTTTTTTGTCTGGCTGTATTTATGCATTTTCCAGTGGAGTGTAGATAGCAGGTGAGCCACGGCGAATACGCTACAAACAAATGTGCTTGCATTTGCAATATTCCAGTTTGTATGTAAGTTGATTACAACGCCTTTTTAGTTTTTATGATATTTGCTTGTACTTTTTAGGTTTCACTCAACTTTTTTGCTGTTAGGATTTCTTTAGAACTTCAAAAATGAACAGAAATGCAGCTTCAAGTGCAATCAATATTTGAAATGGAAATTGAAAAACAGAATTCAAATTAAAATTGTGATTTAGTATGATGAAAGAATTCCGGTGTGAAGAAAGGAGTTTAGTTGGAGCATAGCATAAATATAAAAATTATTTACACTTAAAATAAATATGATTTAAATATGTTATATGAACTTGTTTTAAGATTTCTGTGCTTTCCTCTCATGTTCATATATTTCGTACTTTACAACACGATTTGTCTGTCTTAAGCAAGAAAGTTGTTCATACGCTTAGTACATCACCTTAATAGTTATGAAAAGTATGAAAAATTACCGCTTTGATACTTAGCTGTTTTTACATTTACAATGTAAGCTAGCCGTTCTTTATTTTCATCCGCTGTTATCTACATTTCTTATAACACTATTTTTCAACCCGAAGGAAAAGGTTACTCATACGCTCAGTCAACCATGAAAAAATGCAGCAAAACTATTATGAAATATCCAATTAACGTTTATTTACAAAAAGGCTGCAAAGGCTTTTTAATTTTTAGTGTCTTCTTATCTTTGGTGCCTTAAGTCACTAGCAGGAGCTGTGCAGGTCACCAATACGAACAGAACGCCCACTTTAATGTATGACAACTGGTTGTATATACACGTACTACTTCTTCAGTTTTTTGGTATGGACCTGATATTTTTCCAATGTGTTTTTCACCTCAATATCGGGCTAATATAGCTTATAGTTGCCAAACATAATGATCGATCAAAATCAAATTCTTTTATGAAAAACATTTTTATTTGACAAAAAAAAAAACAATTTAATTTAATTAATTTCAACATTACACAAAGTGATTAAATAAATTTATTTATATTTATTTTTAATATTTTCTTTTCTCAACTTTACAAAAAATAATTTACAATAACTTAATTTAAATTTAAATTCAATAAATTAATTTGTGTTTTATTTTAATATTAATTTATATTTATATTTTTATATTTATTGTTAGTATTATTTTTTAATTAATTTAATAAAATTATGTTTTGTAACGTTGAAAAAAAAAGCATTAAAAATAAAAAAATTTAATTAATTTAAAAAAATATTACAAATAATTAAATTAATTTTTTTTATTTTTAATATTTTATTTTTCCAATTTTACAAAAAATAATTTACAATAACTTAATTTAAATTTTAATTAAATAAATTAATTTATATTTTATTTTCATATTAATTTATATTTCTATTTAAATTTATATTTTTATATTCATTGTTAGTATTATTTTTTAATTAATTTAATAAAATAATTTTTTGTAACGTTGAAAAAAAATATTAAAAATAAAAAAATTAAATTAATTTAAAAAAAATATTACAAGTAATTTAATTAATTCGTTTAATTAATTTATTTTTAATATTTTTCCTTTTTAATTTTACAAAAAATAATTTATTATTTGTGAATTATTTTTGTTATGTATTTTCCTTTTATTTATCTAAATTAAATCTGTTTACTAAAATATCGTTAAATCCCTTAATTACATTTAATTAAATAAATTAATTTATATTTTATTTTAATATTACTTTATATTTCTATTTAAATTTATATTTTTGTATTTATTGTTAGTATTATTTTTTAATTAATTAAAAAAATTATTTTTTGTAACGTTGAAAAAAACATTAAAAATAAAAAAAATTAATTAATTTAAAAAAAATTAAATAACTAAATTAATTCATAAAATTTATTTATTTTTAATATTTTCTTTTTCCAATTTACAAAAAATTTTTCACAAATATGTGATTTCTTTTTATTATGTTTTTTCCTTCATTTATCCAAATTAAATCTGTTTACTAAAATATCCTTAAATCCCATTTACACACCGCAGTGAAAGATTGCTTGTTTTTATTGACAAAGTGCTAAACGCACGCTTAATTATGCCAACTGAGTGCTGCTGGCGGTAACAATTAATTTTTCATATATAATTTAGCGCACAGCGGGAAACACGCTAATATCCCAGGCGACTTAGTTTGTCCAGGCAAAAAATACCAACATATTACAAATTATAATGGCAACACCATTAATGTGCTTATAAATGTATAAGTGTTTGTTTTTGCATACGCAACTAAAGCAACAAAAACAACAACAATAGCAGCATTTGTGCACTAACTAAGGCAGTTAAATCACTGCACGCCGCGGAAATCAAGCAAAACGTTAACTGTGACAGCAACAGCTCACTCGTTAACCAACTAGGTAAACGCCCGCACATAATATACAAGTATTTCATATAGTTATATATAATTACACTTTCACTCGCTCACCCAATCACTGTCCATCTCACTGCTATGCAACGCATGGCACTCGTTTTAAAAGCGCAGAGTAATCATACGCCCTGTTGAGTCAGGAAAGCATTCAGTGACGGTTGGTGGTCTACAGCGCACGCATAGCTATGTTAAGTGATTAATAGTACTGGCGTTAGTGGCAGATAGCGAGCAATGTGTGAAGTCAATGAACAAGCATATTTGATGACGAAAATAATTTTTTATAATTTTTGAGCTCATGCAAACTTACCATACATGAACTTTACTTATATCCGTACATGCATAAATCTATGTATGCATGTAGCTACAAATATTAACTAAAAATTACATTCAAAAAAAAAACTGAAAATTATTTAATACAACAGCTAAAAGCAAAATTTTTATGTATAAATCGAATGTAAACCAGAGAAATTTTGATACCTTAAAACCCGAAATTTTAAAATTAAAAAAAACAAAAATAAAATGAAAAAAAAACATTATTAAAAGAGCTAAACGTACATTTTTCTTTTTAAAAATCGTAAAACTCCGGAAATAAAAATGTTTTTTCTATTCATAGGGCGAAATAAAAACTATAATTTTTTTTTTGCTTTGTAAGTAATCCATTAAAAATCAAAAACTTTTTATGAAATTCTGAAAAAATCCCGATATTTTTAAAAAAGAAATCAATATGTGTATTATATATTTTTCTGTTCAGAAGTAAATTCAAAATTTTTTGTGTATGAAATGTCGAACATATTACAAATATTGAAAATAACCGTGAAAAACCAATTATAATAAATAATTAAAAAGTTAGTACCAAATAAGTATTAAATAAATACGCTGAAAGACCTTCATTTGGATCAAACGATACAAATTTTATCACACGGTAAAAGTGAGAGTACCGTAAATGCGCTTCCAAATAGATTTATAAATTTATTTTCAAATAATAAATGCATTTAATTTTTGCAATGCTTAAGGAGGCCTATTTTTTATGAATCCCGAAAGATTGCATTTAGTAAAATAACATAATTTTTATGAATCTCGAAAAGCAATTACATGTTTTTATGTTTTCTTAGTTTATACCATACAAAATCGCCAAATGCTTATGAATCCCGAAAAGATGGTAATCCCGAAAAATCGGGATTACATTTTTTTGAACATTTTTTATTAAATTTTCATCTAATTTTATGCAATTAAATCTTTGCACCACTTAAGGTAGCATATTTTTTATGAATCCCGAAAGATTGCATTTAGTAAAATAACTTTTTATGAATTTTATTAAGTTTATTTTCAAAACCGCCAAATCTTATGAATCCCGAAAGTTGGTAATCCCGAAAAATTTTAACACTTTTATTAAATTTTCATCTAATTTTATGCATTTAAATCTTTGCACCACTTAAGGTAGCATATTTTTTATGAGTCCCGAAAGGAAATCCCGCGTTAAAATGTTTTCCTTTTTTCTTAGTTTATACCATGCAAAATTACAAAAGGTTTATGAATCCCGAAAAATCAGAATTAAATCTTAACCTTACCAAAACCATACTCCCTTATGGTTTTATTTACACTGCCTAACCTGCAAGTGGCACTTGCAATTGCTGTGGAATGAAGCGGAAGGCGTTTTTCCCACTTAAACCTTTCTTCTAACCAACTGTCAATAAAGTTTTCATATCTTAACACACAGCGGATCATTATGTTATGATCATAAGCACGCCATTAGGACATAATTTGCTGAATACCAAGAGAGAAAAGGGGGAGCATAAAAAGTTAGCTTAGAAATCTGAGTCGAAGTGATAACTTAATTAACAGATGTAGCAATACATTATGGTTACTTAAATTGATATAGAAGGGCAAGATATATGAAAAGATACATATATGAAAATGTGGATTAAAAGAGACAATAATAAGAATACCGTATGTAAATATCAGTGACAAAACAAGTAAACAACAAGCTATAAAAAAGCAAAATAAAATCATAAAAAATTGTTTTCGGAAATAAATTTTCCTTTACCACTATGCCTCCTTTTAAATTTTTATTTTATTTTTTTATATTTTCATAACCCTACTCCACACCTTTTTTGCACTTTCCTTTAGTCCCATCGAAAACGATACTCATAAAAGCCCGTTTTAGGGTGTACCGGGCTGATAGACAGTTTTGGCAAAGGCGACTAACAAAGTGTATTGCTACTATCTTGGAGAGCAATGCATAAACTCTCTTAAAAATATCAAATAAAAGAAACTCTCGACTTCGAGTCATTCAAAAACCAGCTTGCTGTAAACATGAGAAGTTTAAACATTAAAGAAATGAAACTTCACTCGTAGAGAAATATAGAATCAGATGCTCCGAATAATACTCAAATGCTATTCCTTGTTGACAGTTTGATAGTTTGACCGACTGGAAGGAATGCGGACCACAGCTTTTCAGTTTCGGCTCAGCTATGTCACGACATTCGGCCGATTGATCGTTCGTTTCCGGGTCGAAAGCATAGATCCAAGACTCATCATCCTGATAGATGGTGTTTCGCAGACGTTAATGCGACGCTGTTTTTCGGAAAAATTTAGATTCCGCACAAAGAATTTAACGGTACTTCTTTGTTGAATAATTTCACTCATCCTAAAAATCGCCGAATGCACTTTTCGTACTTGAAAAAGACAAGTGTATACTAAACACCAATGATTATTTTGTATATTGATATTGATATATTGATGTCATAACTTGTATATATGTATGTTTGTATGCGCGTTAAGTATGTGCACGCTATCTAGACTACGACTAGACCGTTAATTCGCTGCTTTAGAGAATTTTCACTGAAGCATTTTTACACCAAAAGCAATTGGCGGCCAAGCGTTTGGCTGCAGCACACACGATCACATGCTTGTTGATTAATTTTTGAAAGCTTTCTTCAATTTCGCGCACATATTTCCACGTTTATTTTCATTCATTCTTTTTTCCTAGATTATTTTCAAAATTTTCTCAAGAATACAGAAAGCGCTCTCTGTTCTGCGTTCTTCTGTGTATATACATTGTTTTCCGTTGTAGAACCGTTACCAGCGCGAGTTTAACAGCAACTGAGTGCAGCCAATAAGCGCTGTTGTTATTTATGACATGGCCGACTGTTAAGTTAACATTTCGCTGTTACGAAGTAAGATGCTCAACAGCGTTGGGTGGTTGGGTGGTTGGCTGATTGTTTGTTGAAGGTCGGCGACGTTTTTAGCGATGCTGTGTTGGTCAAGCGACGGTTAAGCACAACGGGCTGCGTGGGAGGACAAAGTCGTGAGCTCAGCTGTGCTTAATGAAAGATATAAGCTTATAGATGTATGTATATATGTGTTAATATACATATATATAACAGCTGAGGAGCTAGAGAGCAGCTAAATCCATGCAACAGTTTGTTAAGAGTAACCTACTAGCAAATTAAAGAGTTCGACTGCTTAGTTGAGGATATAGTATTTACAGACGACAAGACATAAAGAGCTGCAACTTTAGATAAATCTATAAGAATATGTCACTTGAATTTTGATATATTACTGAATACTATCAGATTCAATAAGTATCATATATTCTATTAATAATTATTTCTAAATAGAGTAGATGACAATTAAGAAAACTTAATCTGATCTTAACTTAAAAAATCTCAAGAACAAAATAATTAAAATAAATTACTTTTTAATTAAATTAAATAAAACAAAAAATTAATTATATTAAAAATTAGTTAACTAAATTTATTTTAATTAATTTAATTTAATTTAATTAATTAATTTTAATTAACTAATTTTTAATATTAACTAATTAATTAATAAATTTAATTAACTAATTTTTAATATAATTAATTTTTTGTGTAATCTTAATTTTAATTAAAATAATTTAGTCTTTAAATTAAAAAGTTAATATTAAAATTAAAATAATTAAATTAATTTTTTGTTAACTTACTTCGCTTCATTTTTTTAATTTTTTAATAACAACTCAATTAATTAATTTATTCTTAATTTTAGTTAAATTAATTTAGTAATTAATTTTATTTAATAATGAATTTAAATTAAAAGAAAAATTTAATTAAATTAAATTAATTTTTGTAATTAAATTAAATTAATTAATTATAAATTTTAATTAATTTAATTAATTATTAATTTAATTAATTTTTTGTTAAATTCATTTGGGTAAAGAAGTAACCAACACTTCCAATTTAAATCAAACATTAATTTCTTAAGACAGTCCAAATTAAGCTTCCAAGAAAATCTAGCAATCTGCCTTTATCAAAACTAGACGCACTAAAATTACTGTACGCCTATTGGCAATGAAGCCTCTCAATGCATTTGGTTTTCGTAGATTAACCAAGCACGAGCCATATGAGCAACGTTCAAGGGATACATATTTGATTATAACTGTATTTATTCTCGGAATGCAAGAAGAATTAAAAATGTACATATTCATAAAGCAACCTTGCCTATACTGGTATCAGTATGGCAATTGCTTTGAGAAAATATCACTTATACGCCATGTAGGCTGGTAATATTAACATCACTCATACCATGTCATGCATTATAGCATTGAAATTCTTCAAATTTATGATTTTTAAACATTTCGTAAGTAATGCTGATTAGTTTACCCAAAGCCAACAAATAATTTTCTTTGTAGTTGAGTGAAAATAGGAGTACTTTTGTCTTCACAGTCTGCAATAATCCAATTTCCTTTAGGTAAATAAGATGTTATGGTATTAAAGAAGAAACAATAGATGCTCCAAAAGAGTAATACCATTGATTCTATCTAAAATGCTGTTTGTGTTCTTCTATTTAATTTCATAAGTTATAATAATTCGTGGAAATTTTCCTAAAAATTAAATTCTGTTTGTGTTGTGTAAATTACGCGCATACGTAATGACCAATAAATGTAGCATTAAAAAGTTGAGATTTTATTTGGAAGTGAGTTAGGGTTAGGTTAGGTTAGGTTTAGTTATTATCTGATTGGCTAATAAGCCATACATACCGGATGGATTTCAGTTGTTGTGTCCGTGAGGAGTAATCATCCTTTAGTATGCCTGCGCTTGACGCGAATTTTAACAGATTCTGTAACCTCACTATCCATATCTCTTCCTGTATATCAAACCACGAGTATCCTAGATACTTACAGCGTAGCCTTGCCACTGTGGGACAAGAGGGGAAGAGAGTTAAGTGAGATATTGAAATAATAAAGTGCTGTAGATGTTTTCAAAAAAATTTAATAGACTTAAATATTATTGCCTATTCCAAAAAATATTTTATTCTAAAAATTTCTTCCACCACTTTAGCAGTTGTTAAGTAAAAAATATTTGGAAAATTTATTTTCGCCCATCTTGACATAAAAACAAAATGAAATGGGACGCTTATCCATTTGAGTTTTAATCATATGAAATTTAATATGAAGCAACACGCAAAAATTACTTTGGTTCCACTCAAGCTATAATACCCTAAAAGATACGTTACAAGAATCGTTTTCACGACAGTCAACATAAACAGAACGAAAGCGGACTTTTTATTCGGTCAAGGACTGTGATCTCGGCAGAATTCTGCCGCAACAACAACAACAACAACATTATTTACAAAAACTTTGATCGGTCAGTTTGTATTTGCAGCTACATACATAGTATATGTATGATGTAGTGACACGATCTCAACGATTTCTTAGTAGACTGCACCATTGCCTTAGGAAATCATCCTTGGCAAATTTCTTGAAGATATCTCGTGAAATGAAAGAGCCTTCCATCAAACACTTTATTCCGATCGTTCAGTTTGAATTGCAACTATATGCTATAGTGATCCGATATCGAACAAAAGATCAGCTTCTTGGTAACAACAGACCGTGTGCGCACTTTCAGAGCGATATCTCCAAAACTTAAGGAGTACTAAACGTATATACTTTATAGGGTCTCCAGCGTCTCCTTTTGGCTGTTACAGGCATTGCGAAAATCTTAGTATAGGTACTATGTTCAGGGTATAAAATAATCATAAATAAACGAAGCAAAAATCGAAACAAAAAAATTAGAATAAAAACAAAAAAAAAATATAATAAGAATAAAATAAAAAAACTTATAAAGAAAACTTTTGCCTTTGAACAAAAAATTCTCCTCCACAACACCACTTATTGCATACCTTCAGGCTACTGATGAGCTTATCGCAAAACTTTCAGAAACACGCGTCAGCAAAAACACTAATAAAATTTCTAATGTATCAAATTAAGAACACCACAAAACACTTTTAATGTTGGGAAAACATTTTTCATTAAGCAAACATTTGTTTCGAAATTGCAAATTTTCAGCATCAGCGCGCACAAAAGTATGCTATAAAAATGTGAAATGCTGCAAATAATATAGTTTAACGGAAATTGGCAAAAAGCGGAAATTAATAAAGAAAAAAAATTATATACATATATATGGAAATATATATATAAATATTTAAATACATATGTATGTATGTATATATATACTATATATACTTAAGACTTCCGCACAAATTTCTAAAACAATCGCGCAAAAATCGCGCAGCCTCCAATTCATCAGCGCCACCAGCTTTGCATTGCATTCCTAGCCATCACTATTTAATGTGCCATCAGGTCGAAAATGCGTGCTAATTTGCGCGCACAAAAGTATGCCAGGCATTTTGCGTGATAATGATGCTGATTACACTTAGCAATTTCCACACGCGCGCATAATTCGCATTATTACGTAGCCAGAGTGGGCCACCACATGCAGTTGTGCGCCGTGCCGACCACAAATCATTTGTGGGTTATCGGCCAAAGTTGATAAGTGACATTTCGTTCAAGCGCCTAAAAGCATGCCAATGACGATTACGTTTGCCGATGCGCTGACATTTCTGACATTGCGTTTATGGCAAATATTTTGTGGCACGTTCATGGAGCGAGCATAGGTGGCAAGTTGGTAATTGATTCAGGAACTTATCATGATTTGGTAAGGGAAAATTCAGTTTGAGATGATTTTAGGCGCCCCAGAAGTTATGTCTGACTTTTTGCTAAAAATATAGGTTGATCTGTTAGATGAATTATTGAAAATCTGCGAAAATATTTCATCGATAATAACATATCCTTGTATTTAAAATGACAACAGAGATATCTGTTTGTACCAGGTGCTGAACAAAGTGACAAGCTCAACAACCGGCTGCAGAATATTAACGTATTTTAATTTACAAATGTAGTAAAATTAAGACTCATGATCACTTCTGAACTAAAAATAATAAAGACATGGATTCAAGGTCGGTCAAGTTAGTCCACCGACAAGTTTTCCACTATAATTGAGATGAATGACCGAAATACTCTAAGAATTTGGTCGAACTTTGTTGATATATTCAGATCAAATAAAATTAAGATGAAGCGCTGAACTTCGGCACAAACTAGTCAGAAGGTTGTCGACGGTCTTTGGCTTAAGTGAGCTTTCTGAGAGATTTTGCTTTAAAAATTTAGATGAAGAACTGGAAACTGGCAAGACCAAACCCGAAGTTATTGAAATTTCTTTGTAACTAAATTCTTGTACAACAGTACAAACTGACCAGACGGATGCCGAAATCTTCATTTTAAGTAATCCACTCGTCCGATTATGCAATATATTCAGATGAAGAAATCCAGAAAAGCCTGGAATAAATATGTTGAGAACTTCAGTCTCAGGAAGTATCAGGATCGGTACAATGAAGTTGGCAACCAAGTGTTTAACTAACAGAGTATTTATCTTCGTGAGTTTCTATGACTTTCTTTTGAAATATCTGGACTTAGATAAAAATATCTCCAATTATTAGGATTTGGATCTAGATTGTAAAAGCCAGAAAAGCACTGAACCACGCTAATCACATTCCACATTCAAGGCTCAGTCAACAAAATTTGGAAGTCTGTGGATCGAACGGAATTATTGGTACAGATGATGTAGCGTTTCAGAAACTGAGCTACTAAGTCTGATGCCTTCTGCAAGCGTACTTTCTAGATACTTATATTTGGATGAACTTATTGTGCGTTTCAAAATATTTCAGCTGACATGTATGAGCTCGTGACCCTATAAAGACAGTGTAGCGGTTAACCCCAACAACAGTCGAAAATTTTTTAGAATGAACTCAACTGGAATTGAAGGACTTCTTTAGTCTGAAATCAGCATGAAAAGAAATTGCGAAACTCAAAGAGGTGCTATGAATATCTTCCAGCTTGTGAATCCATATAAAAGGATTTCAAATATTAGGAGTTTGTCTGACAGAACTTAAGACTACTACTAGTAGTGGCTCTACGGCAAACTGGCTCGACGTTCATGTTTCGCTTTGAGTTTAACAGTGTGCTCTAAACAGTTAGAAGAACGCTTCTGGGCTTACTAAGGCAGTGTCTACTAAATTTAATTTCACAAACAGCTAATGAGTCTATCATACTGTCTTTTGTAAAACCAATGCCCTTGAAGTATATAAATTAAACAGCTAACCTCATGAGTTTTAAGAAACTATCGAAATTTACTGTCTTTTTTCCCCTAAAACACGTAATCAAGTCTATTTGCTCACTTTAGCCATTTAAGAAGGCAGTTTTGCGAGCATGAACCCCATATAAATTTTAATATTAACAAGTTTAACCGGTAAACCATAGATGGAATTCACATATTGGAAGAAGGCTAACCTTTCAAAGTGGAAGAATTTTAAGAAACTACTAGCGAAATTTAGTGTTTCTGACGTTTTTTGTTAGTCCGTTAACGCACTTTTAGTGATTTTGAGCATAACCTTTGTATGGGAGGTGGGCGTATATTTGCCTAAAATACCTTATGAAAACACATTTCTTAGTAGGGGGGCCGCACTTTTCCTTACTTCCAAATATGTCCCTCCCTAATGCGATCCTTTGTGCTAATCAAGTCTATTTGCTTTTGTGGACGTGGCACCGATTTTGCCATTTAAGAAAGGAAGTTTTCATCATGAGCATAGACCCAACCAAATGCTGACACCCACACTTTGGTATATATAACCCTATATCTGACAGTTTTAGGACTACAAAGTTTTGATATTAAAAATAGCTAAACAAGAAAAGTGTCTAAAAATACACCCACAAGGACATTAAGCATAGCTATGTTGAGGGGTAAAGAAGACATACACTTGTAAAATAAAGAACAGCTGACGCACTTCGAAGTAATAGTGTTTGTTGTTAGCACGGTATTCAGCGAAGTTCGTGGACTGCTTGGCTGGTTGTCTGTTTGCCTGCTCGCTGCGTTGGTTTTGTTTTTGCTGCTTGTTTCTAAAGTCTTTTCTGTTTTTCTTACAACTTTCATTCATCTTCTACAGATCTTGGTATTTGCATGGTGCATGCGAGCTGTCAGCCAGCTAACCGTGCGGGCTGTATCGATTTTATATTTATGTACGTTGGCGGCAATTACGTCAAGCTCATTGATGTTTGCTAGAAGTTTGGAAAAAAATGTGCGGAATACTTGAACAAACCACAGCATAAGAAAGAAATTGTATAAAAGTAGAGAGTTAGATTTAAAAACTTGGGGAAATCTTTGCTTTTAATTAAATGGTAACCGCTTTAACTGAATTTGAGTTCACTTGCACATTTTCAGTGTAAATTGTGAGCTTAGAATCTTATATGAGTACGGTTCAAGTTAACATACAGAAAAACAGCTTTGGAGCAGCTTTTTTATGAATGAGGAGAAATATAGAAATAAAGAACATGTCTAACTTTAACATCAGTCTGGCAACTCTTGCTTAAATTAATCAAAATTTCTCTCTACAGCTCATACCCTTGAGCTTCTTTGTTGTATTGTGCTGTAAGCGCTGAGAAGAATTTCAAATCATTTAGTGGAAGCAAACTTATTGATTTCTAATACAGATAGGAATAACTTTTACTTCCAAGGAGGTCATTGATAAATTAAGTTATCCGTCCTCAGTCTATGTTCGAACCAAAATCAAAAATTTGGAAAATGGAACTCATTCTAACAAGTATCAGGAATATTAGGCTCAGTTTGACTACCCTATTTTTCGGGTTCTTCTCAGATATATTGCAAAAGTGGAGAGAGGTGGAAGAGTGAATGAGTTGAACAGACATCCATATTTTCCATAAAATAGTTAGAATAAAAGCCAGAAGCAAGAGAATTTTATTCAACTCGAAGAGATTTCTTTTACCACAACTCTCACCGGTTTTCTATTTGAACAGATATCCTTCTATAGACCATGTATATCACTATCCACTAATAAGTAGGGGAAACTTAATATTTGCACTCAACAGTACTAGTAGAAGATATATGTAGAGCTCCCAAGATTCTCGAGTTTAGCTCGAGATCTTGGAATTACAGTTTCGGACTTTCGTAGCGGTTGTGTGTGTAATACTTACTCGCAAGGTAAACCATTTCACTGGTAGAGCTTAAGACTTCAAATAAAACCAGGTTTGATGAGAGTAATAACAGCTTAAGGAAAAAACTTAAGCTTTAGGTATTTAAAGCTTTCTGCTACTCGGACATCTGACCGCTTAGTTTGAGGAGATTTTTCGAACTGATAAATATTTGTATAACGCTGCGCTTACTGAAGATACGTTTGAAGAACAATGTTTCTGCTGCTAAAAGAGGCTAAGATGAAAGTTTCTATAATCAAATAAATCTTGAGCGCATTTATAGCTCAGCTCACAAATCCTTACTTTTTGAAACGTCTCCTTTCCACGATCCTAGAAGATTGATTTAAGGTTTAACTCGAACAGATTTCTTTACATTGACTCTCGTTTACCTTGACACTCTAACTCCAGTCAACTTAGTTGCAAATTTTCCTGATCTCAAAGCTCTTGTCTAGAAACTTGGCCTCAATTATTGTACATCGAGACAAATTCTACGACAAAAACGCGACCCTTGAATGTAGAATGTGTAGCGTATTTATATTCACGTGGAAACTTTCTGGAGCTCGAATACATTTGAAAGCTTTCAGATCACTTTTATAAGAACGTTTCTTGTTAAAAGAAAAAGGTTTTCTCAAAATGCTGTTTTGAATAATCACAACGGGCTGTTGTGAAGATATTGATGCCGCTATTGTTGTTTATTGTTTACAGAAGCGATTTGTCTTCCCTTTATTGTCTCGAGGCTTAAATGGCTGTTTTTATCGATGGTAAATTCAATCAACATTTTCACTTTTCAAATATCCACTTTTGCTCTCTTCATTAACACAAAAGTTAAGAATTAAATGGGTAATACATTGGTGTATAAGCGCAATAGAAATAAATCAATAAAAGTCGATATGCTTGAATAGCTATCCGAGTAGTAAGTTAAAGGTGAAGAAGAGACAAAGAGGTACGTGGGAAAAATAAAAGAATTCAAATGGAAAATAATTGCGCAAACCTCTTGGAAAATAGCGCTAAGGGAGAAATGTAGAAAGAACAGAACGAACGAAACATAAAATAAAAGACGGTGTCAGCAATAAACGGCAGTCAAGTGGGTTTTATAGCGATTAAAAAGAATGAAAAAACAACTCGAGAAAAAAATAAAAAGAATGAGGATTGCAAGGAGTTTTGAGACAAAAAAGGGGAAGTATTTGTAAAGCGGCAAAAGGACGAAGCAGTAAGAGAAGTAGTGAAAAAAATAGTAAATAATACAGTAAAAATGCAAAAAAAAGTTAAAAATAAAAAAAAAAATTCAGAAAAATAAAAATAGTAAAAAAAAGAAAAATAAAAATAAAACGAAAGAGAAAGAGAAATGGAAATGGAAAGATAAATAGGAAAAGAAAAAGAAAAATAACAAGAAAAATAACAAGTAAGGAAGGGCTAAGTTCGGGTGTCACCGAACATTTTATACTCTCGCATGATAAAGTGATAATCGAGATTTCATTATCCGTCATTTACATATTTTTCAAAAAAAGTATTTTTGTAAAGTTTTATTCCGCTATCATCATCGGTTCCTAATGTATATATAATATTATACAGAGAAGGCATCAGATGGAATTCAAAAGAGCTTTATATTGGAAGAAGGCGTGGTTGTGAACCGATTTCACCCATATTTCGTACATGTCATCAGGGTGTTAAGAAAATATTATATACCGAATTTCATTGAAATCGGTCTAGTAGTTCCTGAGATATGGTTTTTGGTCCATAAGTGGGCGAGGCCACGCCCATTTTCAATTTTTAAAAAAGCCTGGGTGCAGCTTCCTTCTGCCATTTTTTCCGTAAAATTTAGTGTTTCTGACGTTTTTTGTTAGTCGGTTAACGCACTTTTAGTGATTTTCAACAAAACTTTTGCATGGGAGGTGGGCGAGGCTATTATCCGATTTCTTTCATTTTTGAACTGTATGTGGAAATGCTGGAAGGAAACGACTTTATCAGGTTTGGTTGACATAGCTATAGTAGTTTCCGAGATACGTACAAAAAACTTAGTAGGGGCGGGGCCACGCCCACTTTTCCAAAAAAATTACGTTCAAATATGCCCCTCCCTAATGAGATCCCTTGTGCCAAATTTCACTTTAATATCTTTATTTATGGCTTAGTTATGACACTTTATAGGTTTTCGGTTTCCGCCATTTTGTGGGCGTGGCAGTGGCCGATTTTGCCCGTCTTCGAACTTAACCTTCTTATGGAGCCAAGAAATACGTGTACCAAGTATCATCATGATATCTCAATTTTTACTCACGTTACAGCTTGCACGGACGGACGGACGGACGGACAGATAGACATCCGGATTTCGACTCTACTCGTCACCCTGATCACTTTGGTATATATAACCCTATATCTGACTCTTTTAGTTTTAGGACTTACAAACAACCGTTATGTGAACAAAACTATAATACTCTCCTTAGCAACATTGTTGAGAGAGTATAAAAAAAAAAGAAAAACTGGCTCTAAGGAATATGTCATTTCTATGACAAAGCCATACTACACAATGCTTCAGAAAAATTTCATATCGGAGAAAGTATTACTATTAAAACAACGAAGCGTGGAAGTGAGATTAAGTGAGCTTAGAGTTGTGCAAGGAGAGTAACACATCTCACATGTCAAGCACTAAATAAAAGTACACAAATTTTATAAAGTTCAATCAAAAAAGAAATTCGAAGATACTAACGAGAAGTAGCTGAATGTGAAAAAGCTAAAACATGTGCTTGCAAGTGACCACCCGACTTAGTGCATGTCAGTAGCAGCGTGCAATCATAAATTAACTTTTTTACAGTATTCCATTTTTCTTGCAAACACTGTTGAATTGAACAAATTTCTACAAGAAAAAACACATGTCTTTCTTTTATTGGTTTGGAAATTTTTGCACGCAATTTTAGTTAAATTATAAGCTCAAGCAAAATTCCACAGTTTAGAGGGATGCTTTGAATAAATCCTTTATATAATAATGCTTTCACTGAAATCTTTCTTTTTTATGCATAATTCTTAAAGTTCTGCTTTTGTTGTTGTTGTAGCGGCATAAAAGATTCCTGAAGCAAAATCGAGGTACTATGGATCTATGGGTTTGAAACTCTGCTATTATTATACCACAGAGCCTTGATGGTTGACACTGAGCATTCCACTGGATTTCCTACAAGTGAACGCATCCAGGCAGCCCTTCAAATTTTCTGAGCAGGCTTAGGACACTTGAAACTGTTAATATATTTTTTCACTGTGTGATTTTTTATTGGATAAGTCTAAATTTCATTAGATATATATTGGGAAATAAAGTTTAGCGTATAAATTGAGATACAAGTGACGGTCTATAACAAAAAAAGTATGGAGGCAAAAGTAAGCGATTTTGGAAAAAGAAAACACTGTGTAAATAAACCTGCCGACAGCGATCTGTTTCAAGTCGGAGTGTCTGCATTCTAATTTGAGTATACTGTAAAGCTGCGAGCTCCACATTTCCTTTTAAAGCAACGCCTGCGATCTACATTTATGTAAAAATGAGGAAGCATGTCAACCGTACACTCATTCGCACTAACTATGTTAATTAAAATAATTACAGACGGTTTAATTCGCACGGTGGCGTGAGCACACTTATATATATTTGGTCTTAAGCGTCAGCCTTACTCATTAAAATGCTGTTGATTCTACGTTCTCTGCAAAAACACTTCTTTTCCGCGCTAATTTTTCGCATATTATTTGCATTCTACTTTCAATTCTCATTTTTGACTACATATTTTTTCACCTCCTTTATATTTTTCGCACTGAAAATTTCGCCTGCCACGTTGCTGCGCTTAACTTAGGGACTGCCAGGCAAGGCTCCGCTCAAGGCAACACTCATTGAACATTCAACGTTTCATTCTTTTGCACTTAATTTACCGTTTTTGATAAGATAAACAGAGAAATTTGCGAAATAAAGTGTTGGTAGACAGAAAGTGCTCGAAACGGTGGGCGGAAGAGACTGGCTGGAAATAGATATAAGTGCCAGAAACTTAGACGGTTTAATTTTACTTGCAGTTATATATATTTTTAGTGCAAGATATACCAAAACCCTTTAAATTTTTAGCTTAATTCACTTTACTTGTGTAGAATGCAAATTTAGAAGGAACCTTCACTATAAAATACTGACCTTATTCTGATATACAATTATTATTCAAGCAGTGAGGTTCCAACCGAGTATATCAAGTGGGAGCTGTAGTGTTAAAACACAGGCGTTATTTAGAACCTGTTTTGGTCTAAGATGCCTCCTAAAAAGATGATTACTGCTATGGGAGAGCTTTTTTAATATGAAAGACTTAAATCATGCTATCAAATAAGTAAAACGTTAACATTCTATATTATTCAATATAATACTGCAAGTAAATATCCAGTTGTCCAACGCAATTCGAGCTAAGCGTGTGCAACAGTTGGTGTCCTCAGATTCTTTTCATCTTTGTTGGAATAATCGTTGACAAAATATGTTATCTTACACTCTAAAAATGAAGTTTAAATCTCCTTCGTGGAACATCAAACCCGAGCTGCTAACGATTCTTTTCATCATGAAAGCTTCGGACGTTCTATTAAATGCATGCAAGCAATATCGCCAAACTTGGGCTTAGAAGTACCTCGAATTGGTTAAAAATAAATTTCTATTTAGAGGAAAAAATTGATCAGAGTTCCTAGAGTTAAGAAAGATGGTTAAGAGAAGAGAATGCCTTTTCAAAAATTAAAACATTTGTTCCCAACGATTTATCTTTTTAGGGATCATTTCTATTGCTCTTTCGGATATTATTTTTTAATGGCTCATCTGAGGTATGTGAACAGATTTCGACGAAGAATACTCAGCCAGTAGGTTGGCCAATGTGAAAAAAGGAAAATCAAGTAATTTTTTAGCCTAGCATGCTTGCAGGCGCTATGCCATGAAATGTGACAATCGGTGCGCATTGAAGGAGATGCCTTTAAAATTTAACTTTTTTTTGGATGTAGGCAAATTTCAAGTATTTTTATGCTTCGTTTGCTTTGAAAACATTCACAGACATACGACGATAACTGAAAAGTGTAAATCTTATACTTTTATGATTGCTTATAAAGACGCAAGCATGTGCGTCATATATATTTATGTATACGTTTATATAAATATAATGCCTATTATATACAACAGTACACATAAAAACATATATTTTATGTAACTGTTATTTTAATGTGTGTGTGTGTGGGTGTCTCTGCATGAGCAATGTATTATTTCCTGCTTGTTTCGCAAACAATGATTTCATTGTTGTTATTGTAGCAGCGGTATGTACAGCAACATTAAATATAAATACATGTCATTACACGCCTTTGGGTATGCTTTGCTTTATTTATTTCTTGCAATACACGCCTATACTTTTATTTATAACACAACAATAAAGTTAGTAGGAAAAGATAAGAATAAATTAAAAATAAAAATATGAGAAAATAAGCACAAATGTGCGTTTAAAGCGACTTTATAGATATGCGTAGAACTTTAAATAAGTTCATATATTTTCATAATAGGTTGTCAAAAAAGTCTTGCGGTATTTTCGCTAGTTGGCGCTAAAAGCGCGTAGTTCTAGTTTTATTCGTCGCATCGGGTCATGCTATACCTTTTTGGAAAGCTCATTTCACGCGCTAACACGTGTTTGATTGGTTGTCGTTTCTTTTAAGTCGTTCGTGAGTTATAGCGTCGCAAACATGGAGCAAAATAAAGAGAAAATACGGCATATTTTACAGTACTACTACGATAAAGGCAAAAATGCATCTCAAGCCGCCAATAAAATTTGTGCAGTTTATGGACCCGATACAGTTTCCAGTTTCACCGCACAACGATGGTTTCAACGTTTTCGTTCTGGTGTAGAGGTGGTCGAAGAGGCTCCGGAAGGCCTGTCGTCGAAAATTGCGATAAAATCGCTGAATTGGTCGAAAGAGACCGGCATAGTAGCAGCCGTAGCATCGGTCAAAAGCTGGGCATGAGTCATCAAAAATTCATTTCAATTTCAATAAAAAAAAAAATTCAATAAATATACCGCAAGACTTTTTTGACAACCCATTATATTTATGTGCTTTTAATTCCTTTAGTTAACGTTTTGCAACTATCATCTGTTGCTATTCTCTGAAGTTTTCATTTGCTTTATATTGATTTGTCAGTTGTCATTAGTCAGCTGTCAACAATATTTAGTAACGGAAATTGTATTTTTACTGAAAAATAATTATATATATATTTGCATATGCCCTTTAATGCATAAAAATAATTATATACAACTGTCATCTGTCACTTGTCAACTGTCACCAGCCATATTCGATATGAATTTGATGCTCAATAATGACTTTCTTTAAAGTTTTTATGTGCTATACAGTTCATAATCAGTCTCAATAGTTATTTTTTAAGCTACTGTCATTTGTCATTAGGCTGTCATCAATATTTAGTATTGAAAATTTTATTTTATAGAAATTATAATTATTATGCTACAAATTTATTGTATATATGCTTTTCAAAGCATAAAATTAAGTACAAGAAACTGCCATATGTCACTTGTCACCTGTCAATTCTCACCAGCAATGTTGCTGGTTATCATTTATCTCTGCAATACCTTTCTTTTGAGTATTTACATGCTCAAGAGTTCTTAGTCAATCCCAACAGTTATATTATACGTTGTCACTTATCATTCGTCAGTTGTTGACAATAAGAGATATTGTAATTGGGTTTTTATAGAAAAAAAACTTAGTTAAGCAACAAATAATTTCATATATATGCATTTTAAAGCATAAAATTAAGTACCATCAACGAACATCTGTTATCTGTCAACTAACATCAGCTACATTTCTGTATGTAGAGCTCTTGCCAAGTGTCCTATGAGTAACAAGCACATAAATATGAAATATTACGTGACCTCTGGAACTCCCATAGGTCTTAAATTACACAGCCTTTGTCTTCAAATATGCTTATCCTTTGTTGCTTTACTTTCCTTATCTCTGGGCTTATTAATTATTAATAAATTTTCTATATTACGGCAGGGTTGACCTTTCGCATTAAATTACAGTTTAATGTCAAGTACCAATCTTCGCAATTTATTTATGTTCATCAAGTAGTACAAACAGCAAATTGCGCAAAGTTTCCATTTGAGCCTATATGTATACTACAATATTTATAAGCTCATACTTCAAACAAATTCCCAAAACAAATCATGTACTTGTCAACTGTTTGCCACTTTAGACACTTGCAGAGTAACTAAAACTTATGCGAACAGCAGTTAAGTGCCTATAAATGTGCCAAGCGCTGTTGTGTGGCGATCGTTTAATTTATGACCAACGACAGCTAGATAAACATAATGAATGAAGTGCTATCAAATTAATCAAAAGACATTATGTTTAACTAATTAGTTGAAGTACATTGAACATGAACCTAAGTTGACACTTAGGCACAGTTCAAATTGCGCCTGGAAGTAGACTAGGTATGGCGCAAATCTAAAGTAACAAATTTATGACACTTGTAACAGCAGTAGTAGTGTTTAAGTAAGCTTTTACAATGTTTAATTAGGCTGACAGCAAACAGCTGTTAACTTATTGACAGCAGCGCCTTAATATAGGCAATAATTTGTTACAAAAACGAAATGTTTCATTGACTCAAGTGTTATTTTGGATTGACAGCTATTAGCGGTAGTACCAGCGAACCAAAATTTCTTATTTAAATTGCAAATATTTATACACCACTCAGAGTTATTTGATATTAAATTTATTGCGCCTAAAGTCATGCTGCCGAAATGGATATTTTTTAGCACTAAACGAAACAATTATATTTTATAGTTATTTCAAAGAGCTTTCATACGCTCTAAAAATATATTTATGTGCATGTCTTAATGGCACTTGAAAGACATCGACCCATAGATAATGTGTACTTCAGCAAATCAATAAAAATTCCATTACCGCCGCCAATGGCAACACCAAAGCGTAAAAAGACATTCTTGCAAATTCGCTTTGTAGTAATAAAAGTTAATATCGGAAATTTATGAGTTACTTTGTCGCAAACGTTGTTAGCACGCTTTAAGTTGTGCAATGAAACAGTTCTACGCCGTGACTTAAGGGGGGACCTGCTTTAGAAACTTCAAAAAATCGAATTTTCTCTTTTTGCTTAAATCTCTTTATAAATAATCTAAGAATATGTCCCTAAAGTTATAGATGGGAATTCGAAATATTGTCGAAGCTGAAAAGGAAATAGTGACCAAACGTCTAGCAGATATATATGAGCGCTTGGGCAGAAAGCGAAAACTTTGACAGCCGATTTCTCGCGATTTCATTTTTACGATTTTTCTTAATTCATCGCAAGGAATTGAGACAAAGTTTATTATCTTTGGCATTAAATTATCTTCTATTTATTTTTATTTATAAAAAAAAACTAAGAAAAGTTAATTTATTGTTATTTTTAAACAACATAAAATAATTTTTTTTTGGACAAAAACCACTTCTTTCAATTTTTAAAAAGTTGTAGAATTTTACACTTTTTTCGGAATTTTCTTAGTTTAACCAGAAGTTAAGTTATTAACAAATATGAATCTCTTTGAATTTTTTGTTTCCGACATAAATTGCGACCTGCATCCTGCCCGCCGTCCGACAAATGCACATGCGAGATGCATGACAATTGCTTCCCAAAGGCAGAGTATCAAAGATTTCGTTTCCAAAAATTTTTTAAATATATAGTATACTATAAACCTTAGAAATTTCGCTTTAATCAATTATTTCTTTCCCTCCCAAAAAAATTCTCACAAAAAACGATTTTTTGAGGCCTCTAAAGCAGGCTCCCCCTGAAGTAGTTATGGATGAATATAAACAATAGTAAAATATGTAGCATAGCCGAAGGCTACGGCCGCTACGGTGGAAGAACATATCGTCACCTAAACAGCGGATCATCATAAAAAAAGTCGAAATTCGCTGTCAGGTGTAATAACCAGTATATAAACATTTTATAACCAAAACTCAAATTTTGTGTTAATATTAGTGGTTTCCATTATAACGCTTTTCCTTCGCCTATAAATTTTTGAAGAGTGATTTTACTTTATTTTGCATTTTAGGTGACGATATATACTTATACATTATAATATAATAATATGGCGCACGTAAGGCACTCAGCTATTGACAGTTTTACAAATAATAGAAGAGGAGGTGATGCTGTCGTTGAAATTATTATTGATATAATATTTTCGTGGAAATTGTATTGGAAGAGAAATACTTTGAACTTCAGGGTTTTGCTAAAGGTCTTCTAAGAGGCAGCATTTTATAAAATTGAAATGCAACTCGAAAAAATTTGAAGTACTGTGCTGAAGGAGCTGTGCTATTATCAACAAGGTTTAAGAATGATATACATAATGACAGTTAGGACTACTGACAACTCATAACTGACAAATGACAGTCAGCTATAATTAAATATAGTTATACATATGTCGATATATCGAGCCACAGCAAAATGCGACAAAAATTGTATATATCGAGCCACAGCAAAATACGACAAAAATAGTTGGGCTTTAGTAACCAAAAGCTTACAGCTGACAGTTGACAGATGACAACTGAATTGAGTTGTATTCAGCGATCTATGAACTTACAATATGCTAGTGATAGTTATATGATTCCTAAAAATGTTTTCTATTACACATAAAATTAAATTTTCGTTGAGGGTTGGATTAGTAAAAACAATTATGACAGTTGACATTACTGGGCCAAAAATTGTAAGACTTTAAATTTCGCGCGAAAACCCATTAGTCGAAATATTTTTTTTCTAGTTTGGTACTTACTCTTTTTTGTCAACAGAAGTATGTATATTAAGGTGATTTTTTTAACTATTAATTTTTTTCAATCCCATCATGGAATTTTCTTGGAAGTAACCTAAAAAAAATTCCCTTAAAATTTGAGAACTGAATATCTCGAGAAGTATTAATGATAGCAATTTTGACCACGGACCTTTTTTGTAGCAAATAAAATTTCCTACAAGTTTGTCATGTACATTTTTTCTATAGCTTTTGTCGTTTACGAGATATATACAAAAAAATGCGAATTTCGTAGAAAAATCAGGTTTCGAGCCCCTTACTACCTCGCCGGTGTGAGTTTCGACTTCGTCGCACTGGACACTTTTGTAGAGTGTTCAATTCTGAGGAATATGTGTCTAAAGTCAAAGCGATACCATAAAATGCCTCTGAGCTATAGAAATTTAAAGATAAAAAATCACGATTATCATGTATTTTCAATGGAAAATTTTTACATGCCTTGGTCCAGTCCTTAATGTTAATATTAAAGGGCTAAATTGCAAAGAATTTTTTTGGGATATTTGTAAGGAAATTTCATAATGGGATTGAATAAAATGAATAGTTCAAAAAAAAAAAAAAAAAAAAAAAAAACAACCAAATGTATATATAGTATAATAAACAAAATATAAAAATGTATTCAAAAGTGTAAATATACATATTAAAAAGTATATATCACAATTAAGTATGTGTGTGAAGGCACACAGATTATAAAGGCCGAATTTTAGGCATTTCAAATTAACGCTTCGAATCTGCCACACACCACAAATAAATTGCTGTATTATGTCTGCTAATCGTACTTAAGCAAATTAAGCTAATGTAAGCTGGCTGATTATGTGGTAACTTGCCAATTGACTTCTACATGCAAGTTCCCTAAGATTCGGCTACATACTCAGACATATTTTGGTACACATTGATATTTATAAATACATGTATATATTCAAACATATTTATATATATATAATGAATATATATACGTACATACAAGTACACAAATACCACAGGCATCTAGTCGAAAACTATCAAATTATCAGACACGTTGAAGTTTGCAGATGTGTGTTTGACAAGACTGTGACAAGTGACAGGCATCGAAACGGCGTGTATATGTGGGCGTAAGATGAAGTTTATATAACTATGTATGCATATGTACACATTAAAGTACGTGGCTACATTCTATATTATGTACATGTGTATGTATAGACATAAACTGGCGCATGTAGTAATTTCGTAATAAAATTGCCTGGCTTAAAGACGTCATTGCTGACAAAACCAATTTAACAAAACGACGCCTTGCGGTTGTATAAAAATTGTATGTGCGAGTTATATAGTTGTACATAAATAAATATTATATACGTATGTTCATGCATATATACATATTAGGATGAGCCAAAAGTTTACCTATAAAGTTCATGTGTTAAATAAATACATAAATGAAGGTATGGAAAAAAATTTGGCCTCATTTTAAAACTTAAATTTATTAGGTAATTTTTTCCACACTGAAAAAAATTATTTATGAAATTTTATTTTCTACAAGAACTTGCAATGAGCCCTAATTTTTTCCAAAACTTCGAAAGTTACGTTAGGAAAACAGATTCCTTACGGCTTATTTATAGGGGAAACTTTGAATACTAAACGCGGGTTATTGGTGACTATTTATTTGACCAATAATCGGTCGGTGACTTTGGCACAACGTGTATTTCGTCGCAGATTTCCGTCGACATCGACCAGACGACGTGCTACGCAAATGGGTATCAGTCAATGATGTTTGCAGCGAATTTTGGTACTAGATTTGAAGATGTTTCCGTACAAAGTCCAGACGGTGCATCAGCTGTTAACTGCTGACCGCCAATCGCGTCTAACATACGCTCAAGCCATGCTTAATCACCACCAAGAGGCAGATGATTTTTCATCAAAAATAAGCATGAGTGATGAGGCCCATTTCCATCTTAGCGGGTACGTAAATAAGCAATTTACGCTTCTGGGGCACTGAAAATCCGCGTGTAACCCACGAAGAGCCATTACACCCGCTCAAAGTCACTGTATGGTGTGCTGTTTTCGCTGGAGGAGTCATCGGACCTTTTTTCTTCGAAAACGTCGCGGGCCAAACGGTTATTGTGAGTGGTGAGCGCTACAGAGCAACGATCAACGAGCTCTCTTTGCCGCATCTGAATGAATTTGGATTGGAAAACATGTGGTTCCAACAGGACGGAGCAACGGTACACACTGCACGTGCCACAACCGAAACCGCTGAAGGATGCATTTCACGGGCGCCTAATCTCCCGTTTTGGCAATTTGCACTGGCCAGCAAGATCGCCTGATTTGACCGTTCCAGACTTTTTTGTAGGGCTTTTTGAAGTCGCGGGTTTATGTCAACAAGCCTCAGACTCTTGCAGCTCTTAAAGACAATATCCGTCAAGAATGTGAAGACCTATCGCTGGAAGTTCTGGCCAAAGTGATGGAAAATGCCATAAAAAGGGCTCAAATGACAATCAACTGTGGCGACGGCCATTTAAATGATATCATATTCTCGACGTGATGTAAAATAATTTAAAAAACCAAGTAAAAATAATCCACAAAAGTTTTTAATTTTTTAAAAAATTATAGCCAAAAAAATCGGAAGGTTATTTTTGCGCCTTGCACCTTGTATTTTACAATTAAACTAAAAATTCATTTAAACCCAAAAATTCGATACTTAAGTTTTTAGCTCACCTTAGTATACATATGTACTTTTGGGCACATGCAACCAAAATGTAAGTGATATATGTATGGACTCATGATTTTGACAGGCCTTACGAAAATTACACAGACGACAGTTGTCAGCTAAGCAGTCACAGGCTCGTGTCATAGATAGAAGAATACAGATATATAGTATATATGTACATATACTTATGTATATACACTTGTACACAGATCTACTTATACAGCATTTATTTATGTGCATTCTCAAGCATATATCCTACATACCACATGCAAGCAACGGCATATTATGCAATAAGTTGTCATGTTCAACACATTACTAGCGCCTTATTAGCTGCCGAAATTGTCAAATACAGGCGCTCCTAAACCGTCATTACATAACTTGCGAAAAGCGTGCTTTGTAGTATAGTGTAAATAATGGCTGATTGCATGCCGACAGATTTATGTTTTATAATTTAAAACGAAATGAGCATCACTATGAATTGTGTGCTGGGTTTTATGGGTTTCGGCTCGTTATTTCCCTCCATGTCGAAGATTGGTAACTTGTTTGCATGTCAAACTCATAAATCCATGTTTCATCGGCAGTTATAATGCTCTTCATGAATGTGGGATCGGAATTCGCACGATCAAGCATGTCCAAAGAGACCTTTATATTATTTAAATGAGAATTAATAAAAGGAGTAAACCAATTCCAACCATTTGTGGAACGACAAAATACTAAACTTGATACAAAATGTTAACGAAATTTTATTAAAATGTATCCGCTACAAAGTGATACTCATGGTACAAAGTCCGCCAATCGTATGAAAATCCTTACTCCGAATTTGTGACGCCCAAGATAAGGTATTAACCGATTTCATCAATTTTTGGCACCAAGCAACTTAAGTTTCAAACAATACGTTCACATAACTCTCGTACTAACCAAAAAAAAATTAACTAAAGTCAAACGGAAGTGCATATTTACTTGTATCCGGTATATAGAAGTTAAAAAAAAACAAGTAAGGAAGAGCTAAGTTCGGGTGTCACCGAAAATTTTATACTCTCGCATGATAAAGTGATAATAATTTACACATTTTTTCATTTTGCTGTAAAATTAATTAGATTAGATCAATTTGTGTACTTTGAGTATTGAATTGTATTTTCATTTCCTAATGTATATATTATACAGAAAAGGCATCAGATGGAATTCAAAATAGCGTTATATTGGAAGAAGGCGTGGTTGTGAACCGATTTCACCTATATTTCGTACATGTCATCAGGGTGTTAAGAAAAAATTATATACCGAATTTCATTGAAATCGGTAGAGTAGTTCCTGAGATATGGTTTTTGGTCCATATGTGGGCGGCGCCACGCCCATTTTCAATTTTTAAAAAAGCCTGGGTGCAGCTTCCTTCTGCCACTTCTTCCGTAAAATTTAGTGTTTCTGACGTTTTTTGTTAGTCGGTTAACGCACTTTTAGTTATTTTCAACATAACCTTTGTATGGGAGGTGGGCGTGGTTATTATCCGATTTCTTCCAGTTTTGAACAGTATATGGAAATGCCTGAAGGAAACGACTCTATATAGTTTGGTTGGCATAGCTATAGTAGTTTCCGATATATGAACAAAAAACTTAGTGGGGGCGGGGCCACGTCCACTTTTCCAAAAAAACTACGTACAAATATGCCACTCCCTAATGCGACCCTTTGTGCCAAATTTCATTTTAATATCTTTATTTGTGGCTTAGTTATGACACTTTATAGGTTTTCGATTTTCGCCATTTTGTGGGCGTGGCAGTGGGCCGATTTTGCCCATCTTCGAACTTAACCAAGAAATACGTGTACCAAGTTTCATCATGATATCTCAATTTTTACTCAAGTTACAGCTTGCACGGACGGACAGACGGACAGACAGACATCCGGATTTCGACTCTACTCGTCACCCTGATCACTTTGGTATATATAACCCTATATCTGACTATTTTAGTTTTAGGACTTACAAACAACCGTTATGTGAACAAAACTATAATACTCTCCTTAGCAACTTTGTTGGGAGAGTATAAAAACATTATTAACCAATTTTTACCATTTTCGGTACAGAGTTGCCACATGTTAGCAGCACTATTTATTTCAACTTTCATATCAATATCTTTACTAACGATTGAATTATCGATAGAATGCTAAAATAAAGGACTTAAAGTCAAAATTGCGTTATATATGGAAAGTGGACATGGTTTCACGCCGATTTGTACAATTCTAAACTGCGCTTAGAGCTGCTTATAAGGCTATTATATATAAAATACAAAATAAAATTCGAAATAAATCGGTAAAGTAGTTTATGAGACATGAAAATAAAGCTGCAAGTAGACGGTGACGCGCCTTTTGTGTAAATTTTCAATTTACTCGCTTCAACCACAAAGTATCAGTGCGGTCTTAGCAGTTCTTAAAAACAACGTTATAAGGGTGTTGCCATTATCATGCAATGAGTGAGATTTTAAATTTTAAGCCTTTTTCCGTTCCTTTTTTTCTGCTAAATATTTATTTTTTACTCTCAATTGAACTCTAAAAGTCAACGTACTACCCAAAAGCCAGTGCCTTTACCTATTATACATTACTCATAAAAGCCTATAAAAGAAATTGAAGCAGACGACAACTTGAGCCTAATAAATGTGCATATCTAATGTGGCTAACTCGGCCGAACAGAGTTTAAGCGACATATGTACGTCCTTTGGAAACAAGGCAAAAAGCCACAAAGCTGAATAGAGGCCAATGCGTACAAAAATAACAAGAACAATAAAGATTTCTGCGCCATAAATTATTTAATGCGCTTTGCTTTTGCCAACACCAATGGCGTTTATCAGCGCACATCAAAGGCAACACAGCTGACTAGAAAAGCTATGCGTGTATATGTGTGTATTGCAGTTTGTGTACAGGCAAAATGGCAAAGTAAGCAACTTAAATGCTGAAAACAAACATGACCGCTTCAACGTTGCTGCCAGCAAAGCCGAAGTGAATGCTGAAGCAGTGCAATGGGTGGCAGTGAGTGACTTTGAGTCACGTATACGCCATGTTGACCTACGAAAGGGAGCACATGCGGCGCATTGTATTGCCGCAAAAGCCACAAAGCTGCAAACGTTGTGGGCATATAAGTGTAGAAAAGCGAATTTCAACGAAACTTACGCATATGTGGGTCAAAGGTTTGACCAAAATCGATAAATATACATGTATGTGTGCGTTAGGTGTACGCCTGAAGGGCAAAGTGGCATGTGAAGCTATTAGCTGAATATCATTAGGTATATTGCTTGGCGATTAGAGACATAAGAGACCTTCGTATGAAGTGGTTTATGTATTGGAGAATATTAAGTCAAAGAAATGAGGACTTTGCTAATTATTAATGATGACAAATATGATTTGTTTGATGAGTATTTATTGCATTTGGATAGAGGCAAGTTGAAGCACAGAACTAATTAACATACATATTATTTCGTTACTAATGATTATTGTAGACAGTATATTTACGTTTTTTTTTTGTGTTGATTTCAGTAAAGGCTAACTTAGTAGCCGTTGCAGGAGTTTATTGTTTCCGTTCTGCATAGTTTTATAAGAAAACAGTCACTAAAACAACAAATGGGACCGATAGACTGACCGTCTGCTAGGCAGATCAGGCCTTATCGATCTGAAGGTCTACTAAAACTTAGATTAAATTAAGAGAAAGCTTTGAAGGTTCACTGTATAAAAATACGAGTATTTATGGAATTTGAGTGACGGGAGTGGGAGAACAGTGACGCTTCTCCACATTGTTCTGAGAATATATTCAAGACTTCAACCCTTAATGTTTTTCAGTATCAGCTTGCATGTCCATATTGAAAGCTTGCAAATCTGAATGGTCAGTAGCTGAAATTGACCTTTAACCACGAATCATATGTAATAGTTCACCCTTTGAGTTAGCGTCTCAGCTCAAGCTGGTTAGTTTAGAGGTATTTTGTAATCACAGCTAAGAGTAAAGTAGTCAACTTTCTTCAACTTCCATTCAGCTTATTTGATGTTCCAAGGATTAGTCCAAAACCTTTGTTTTTTGAGTTTTTTCTGTCCCGATCGATCTAAATACAAAATAGAAATTAGTTTCTTTAGAATCCTACTTAAGTGAACTAAATCTCAGTATTTCAAGGTATTAAAAGTTTCAACTTCGAAATAGATTTTTGTGCGCCTTCCAATAGCCATACTAATTTTTCATCTTCTACTCCTGGAACTTAGATGATAACCTTAGCTTAGCTCACTTAATCTCATTATTCCATAAAATATTTTCTTCTTTTAAATATTTTTTCAACCGAGAACTCTCTCAACCTAACAGGTCTTGTAAACTTTATTGATTTGTACTTCCTTTAGATGTTGTTGACTGCGATAGTACTCCAAGGGATCGATTAAAGCATCTAACCTACAAAGAATTGAAGAAATCTATATAATCTATTATTACTAATCTGGTTGCTTGACTGGAAGACTGAGGTTCTAAATAAACGAAAATTTTTTTCTCAGGAACTTTAAGGCGTACTTCTTCTACTTTGCGAACTTACTCTTAGTCTATCCTTAAGGCTTTCAAATACATATTCCTACATAAAACTCTTAAAAAACTAGCTTAAGATACTGTGGTGGTCAGCAACGGCCTCCAGATATGCATGTTGGTTGCGAATATTTAGTAAACAGTCCCCGATCAAAGCAACAGAGATGAAGGGTGTAGCCTAAAAAGTTATATCCGAGTAAGTCTGTGTGATGGGATGAATCGATATCGCCCATCAACTGATTCAGGGATAGCGGCTTTCTGGGCAGCATCTGTCTCTAGGTTAGGAGCGGCTGAACAAATCACCTTCGAGTAGGCATTAAATGGTACGTGTAGAATCCCGAAAAAAATAAATCATGTCTGCGAATACAAAAAGTATGAAAGTTCCTTTGCTGGGTGTAAAGAGAGCAAGACATCCAATGAGGTGGAGTTGACGAAAAAGACAAATGAAAAATGATGAGAATGAGAATGAATGAGAAAAAAATAGAAACGCTAAAGGATGAAATATGGATGACTGTCAAGAACAAAGGGAGAAAAGTCGTGAAAGATCGGAAGAAAATTAAACGGATCACGAAAAATGTGGACATGTCTTATAGTGAGATACTAAAAGCGGTTGAAAAAGAGGAAACTCTTCAAAAAGTAAAAAACATATGCGAAACCAGTTAGATCCTTATATCGGTTAAGCGCACTTAGGGGTGCCAGCGCTTTGCGTACAGTGTCTTCTGAAGCCGCAGGAGTGATTTACGAAATAATGCCACCTGAAATAATGGCTCTTGAGTGTACAAAAAAACCCAAAAAAAAATAAAAGCAGGCCTCTAATATCGTGAGGAAAAAAGACAGCATAGTCCAAAGTAATGGCAATTTCTGTGAGATTCAGCGCCTAAAGCACGATGGACGCACAGGTTGATTAAAAATGTTGAAATCTGAGTTAGTAGAAAGCATGGCAACGTTGATTTTTACTTGACGCAGTTACTATGTGGCCAACACTGTTTTAGGCAGTATCTTCAGAGATAAAGTCATGATGAGGTAGAAATGTGTTCATCTTTTGGTTATGGAAAAGAAAATGCTGAACATATTTTTTCCACCCTGCAAAGTATGAGGAAGCAAGTTATAGAAATGCAATAAATTTCTGAGTAAATGATGCCAGACAATATAGTGTAACACATGTTGCGGTCAAAGAAGGACTACGTTAAGTACTAGGCCGCAAAGGTTCTTCAAGAGCAGTGAGGATTAGAGTGACTGCAATTTGGCAAAGCTAGCAGCCATAATCAGTTCGAAAATCCTTGAGGAGTTCCAGACTTAGCATGCTCTGCGATGTCGTTCCCTCAGCGGACAGGGGGCCGAATTTGCCTGCGGTAAGGTATACCTGTCGTAAAAGTCTACTAAAATCCAATGTCTGTTATTTGGCGTGCCTTCAAATCTTAGCATAGTCTTGTCAGAAATAGTGCTATAATACCCAGTTTGAACTGTTATTATAGACTTTAAATGAGATTTCTGCTAACGAAAAGATATTTGAAGCTCAAGCGGCAAATGACACTAGTCTTTGAGTTTGATGGATACTCAACTGGTGGTAACAAAAACTACAAGGTCTGAACGTAGACTTAAATCTGAGACCTCGGGGGCAGTTAGCTCCAATCTGCTTATTGGGTTTGGTCTTTTGGGAAGGTTCGTGGTGGCTGTGGTTTAAACCTAACGCAAGTACAGTTAAAAACTCAAGCTCAGTGTGGAATACTGCGGCGGGCTGCCAGACCCACAGCACGGCAGAGGTTTTAGGTCGGCCTCGAACCCGATCACGATGAAAAAGGTGTCCCTTCCACCTGATGATTTGGAATCAAGTAATACTTGCAAAACGCATGTATTATTTGAGGCGCTGACCAACGAATTGTTTTGATCCATGGCTTTTAAGTACCGTGGGGTAAAGCCATCGTCGGCAGGTATTCAAGTAAAAACACGAACTATCTGTTGTCGGCATTGTCGTATAGTACAGATATCATGAAAAACTGTAGCTTATGTACAAACTATTATCCGTTAAATAATTAGATATTTTTTTGAGTATTCTACGAGCTCTGTATAACAAAGATGCTGCCGGATTACACAATGTCACAGACATTTGGGAGATATCCCAAGACCTTCAACCAACATACGCTCTTATATCTGACTGCTCTGCTGCCAAGGTTTTCTTCTTAGTTGATTTTCATTGCCAGAACTAATTTTGTTGTTAGTTTTCTATTCAAGATTATGTAAAATATACGCTGATACATAGCCAATTGCCTTCAGACTGTCAAGTGGCTGAGAGATGCCACAAATTATATGGTGTAGCTGCAAAATTCCAGACGCAACACACGCCAGAGGTGCTAAGGGTGTACGTAAGCGATTTCGCACAACATAACAGGCATGTGCATGCAATGCAAAAATATGTGAGCAGCGTGTGGCATGCGACTTTGAAGTAGAAAATACTGAAAATACGGAAAAACTTGGCACTAGTTAATACCATAAGTATGTTTGCCATTTTCTCGGAATCGCATGAGAGTGCAAGTGTAAGAGTTCCTGCTGCGCTTAAGTGTTAGCTGTGTGCATGTATGGCTGCGTGTGTATTTGAGTAAGCTATGAGTATTTTATTCATGTTGAATTTGCCAGTGCAACTTGACAAATACAAATATTTGCACTGCTAAGTTGCAGTTACAATTGCAGTCAACAACTAAGCTCTGCCACGCGCACACATATACTTGTCTGCATGTATGTGTATAAGCTTTCACAAACATAAACAGCTGCGTGTGGCTGTAATATTGTTGGATTGCATATAGAATTCCACCCAGAACAAGTTGCTTGCGTACACGCTTCGGTGGCAAGCAGATAGGTGGCATAGAAAATACAGTTTTTTGCTGTCATGGAAGCGGTGTGATGAGTTTAAGCATATTAAACAATGCCAGACATGCATGCCTTGTGGGTGGCAAGTGCAAGTATTGCTGCAGGCGAGAACTTTGAGAGACTGAGATTGAGAAGACGGTTTGCGAGTTTGTCTACTGAATGGAAAAAGCTTACAGCTATGCCTTTTATTTCCAGCCCGAGTTGGGAGCATTTGTGATATGAAAAACCTCTTAAACCCACTGAAAACCTGTCGGACCAAAAATTTTGTCCACATATTGATCCTAAGCTACAATTATTTTCTTTTGTAATTCAGAAGGAAACTCATACCGTCCAGCAATAATTTAATATGATAACCTTTCTTACGAAAACCTTTCCTTTTGAAAATCATCAGGCCAGCGTAGAAAATTGAAGCTTGTAGGACAAAGCATTCATCGAAAAAGTTACAGTCCAACTACAAACGTTTTTTCTTGCTTCTCCTTAATAGAAAAATCCAAACTTTCGGTATACTTCTGAGCAAGACTTGTATGACACATGTATGACTTGCATGATACATATTTGCTCGGGTTTTTTGATGTAGACAATGGACGCTGTGCAAAATATCATTGAACACTATCACGAGCTTCATAAGAAGGAAATGCCTTTGCTACAACTCTAGTTGATCAAAGACTTCCATAATCAATTATTTGTTGAAAAAGATCTAGTCTAAAAGACCATGTTCAGCCAGAAGCTCAGTAAGCTGAAAAGCCTAATGGACGCGAGGGAAAGTATAATTGCATAAAATCGTTAGCTGCATTGAAATGAAATGACGGAAAGGATCAACTCCATGTGCTCAAATCGAGCCAGAAGCTCGATATGCTGTTCCAAAGGCCCTAAGGAATGCAGTGAAAACAAAGTTGAATAATATTTAACCACAACAACCAAGCACGTAGGAGTACTCCTTTGCTTCCTAAGCAAATAAAACCACCTGCTTCTAATCTCGACTCTGTTTTCGAAGCTTCCTTCAGCGCAAAGTAAATTCATCGTTCCGTACTTTTCGCAAAACTTCTTGAT
Source organism: Bactrocera neohumeralis (assembly GCF_024586455.1). NCBI lineage: Eukaryota > Metazoa > Arthropoda > Insecta > Diptera > Tephritidae > Bactrocera > Bactrocera neohumeralis. Next base: position 68,535,742 of record NC_065922.1, read on the forward strand.
TCTTTCATACCCAAGTATCAGTCAATAGGATTTTGTGGCTTCGTATCGAACGATTTTTGGTCGATTCTCGGATAAGCGCACCAATTTGGAAGATGAAGGCAATGCGAAAATTTTACCAAACCAGTAGCTATTACTGTTGATGTTATTGTTGTTGTTGTTATAATAGTGCTGGCTGGTTAGTTGTTGTTGTTTTGGTGCGTAATAAATGACATTCAGCGGGATTGTTTTAAAGCACAACTACAAATACAATGAAGCATACTTTATGGCGCAAATGACTCACAAGCATCTGATTCACCTGAAAATAGCTACAAAATACAAAACCAAGTACAACAAAGCATGTATTTTAGGGTTGTACGTATGTATGATATAATAAGTGTTGTCGTACAATTTCTTGCAAGCCTGTAACCACAAGGATATTACTGCTTATAACACAAGAGCTTGATGCTTTAAAAGCACTTTGGATACCACTTAAGTTGAGGTTAATTTCCTGCTTCATACATATGTATATAATTTAGCTTTGGTTTAGCAAATGTGCAGTGGGTTAAGATACTCGCACTATCACTTTAACTTATTAAACAGTTATGTACTCAAAATTGATTTTCTTGGAGGTAGTGGTTCTCGTAGAAGATAAAGTGTAAAGAGTAAGACTTCAATCCCATATGAACATTTTTTCAATATGTGACCAAACGACTTCTACAATACAAAAGACGCCATACTTCAACATTTTTCCATATTGCTAGCTAGTTGGCGGGTAATCTCAGCCGTCAGTTATAAACACGCGCTTACACCCACACACTCTACACTTTCTGGGGAGCAATTCACGCCGCTTGAATGCAACTCAAGCACATGCAACCGCCCACTTGAAGAGTTGACCCGGTCAAATTGTCAATTACAGTCGTTCAAGGCTAGGAATTGTTACCCGCCCTGTGTTCCTATAGGCCAAAAAGAGACGCTTGCGAACCAGCAAATGTATGGCGGCGATTTTTTGACATCAATACTTTTAGTTTTGAAAAAATGCCAGCGTTTTTTTGGTCCGTTTAGTTCATAGGATGCGGTATTTTTTCTTTTTTCACCACCCACACGGTGGAAGTGGCGAAGACAGTAAAGTTGAAGCACCTCGCAGAGAGTTGTTTGGTATGGTGGAAAATTGGCGGAAATCTGAAGTGTCCCGATTGCGGATGTGAGTTTGATGTAATGTGTTTGACTGCGAAAGCGGAACTGTTGAATTGAAAATTATGTACTTATACTATATTTAATAAACCTTATGGCTATAAGAGAATTAGAGCAGAAACGAAACATTTAAAAAAATTAAGTAGAGTTAACTTAAGTTAAGTTAAGTAAAATTAAGTTGAACTAAGCTAAATTGAGTTAAGCTAAGTTGAGTTAAGCTAATCTAAGTTAAGTGAAATTAAGTCAAGTTAAGTGAAGTGAAGTTACGTTAAGTTAAGCTAAGTTAAGTTAAGTTAAATTTAGCTAATTTAAATTAAGTCAAGTTAAGTTAAGTAAAATTAAGTTGAACTTAACTAAATTGAGTTAAGCTAAGTTGAATTAAGCTAATCTAAGTTAAGTGAAATTATGTCAAGTTAAGTGAAGTGAAGTTACGTTAAGTTAAGTTAAGTTAAATTTAGCTAATTTAAGTTAAGTCAAGTTAAGGTGAAGTTAAGTTAAGTTAAATTTAGCTAATTTAAGTTAAGTTAAATTAAGTCAAGTTAAGGTGAAGTTTAGTTAAGTTAAGGTGAAGTTAAGTTAAGTTAAGTTAAATTTAGCTAATTTAAGAGATAAGCTAATCTAAGTTAAGTGAAATTATGTCAAGTTAAGTGAAGTGAAGTTACGTTAAGTTAAGTTAAGTTAAATTTCGCTAATTTAAGTTAAGTCAAGTTAAGGTGAAGTTAAGTTAAGTTAAATTTAGCTAATTTAAGTTAAGTTAAATTAAGTCAAGTTAAGGTGAAGTTTAGTTAAGTTAAGGTGAAGTTAAGTTAAGTTAAGTTAAATTTAGCTAATTTAAGTTAAGTGAAATTAAGTAGAGTTAAGTGAGCGAAGCTAAGTTTAGTTAAGTTAAGCCAATCTTAGTTAAGTTAGGTTAAGTTAAGTCAATTTAAGTTAAGTTAAATCAAGTCAAGTAAGGTTAAGTTAGGACTTTATCAGACTACTTTGGGACTTGTGGAAGCAACAGATTCAAAATCGATATTATTATTAGCTCGAGTCGCCCGAAATTGATAAGATTAGATAAAATCAAATTAACTTCAAATATTTTGTTTTGCTATAAAACAATTTAGATCTAATGCATTATTTCGGATTTTCTAGACTCAGCAGGCCTAGTGAGCGTTAATTTGAGCAACACAGTAGTCTTTTATGAGACCTAGAAGATTCAAAATTAAATTCAAAAGTCGACAGGCTGCCATTTACCTTAGCTCTTAAAGATTCTCTTATGGATTTAGAAGATTTTTTTTGAATTCAATAAATATTTTTCGCCTTACTCGCGGACTTCTGGCTTTTGTGGGTTCCAAGTGCGTACAAGTCATAGCTTTGAAAGAATTTCTTATTGGATCTAAAAAATTTTGGTTGGTATTAATTTATTTTTTTGGACTACTTGAGGAGGCCAAGTTTGTATTTTTTTCAAAATTACACTATCTAATGGGAAGTTAAGTTAAGAAAAACCACCTTTCAAAGCTTTACAGTAGAATAATAGAACTGACGTTAAACTCTAAATGTTGGGTTAGTGGTATACTAAATTTTGGACATTCGGTCGAAGGTTGATAACCTTGTTAGGAAAAAGAGAATTGCATTAAGATTGCATTTCAATTTCCATAAATTTTTTTCAAGTATAGAAGAAACCATAGTTCGAGCTAAAAGTCGTCCAACTAAAAATCAATATCACCCAGTACCCTTGTTTACGCTCGTCAAGAATATATGGGCAAATGGAAATCGAAATCAAAATACAACAACCACATTGCATTCGCGTTTTACTCCTTCATCTACCATTAGCGCGTATGTACATTTCTAGGTATCGAGCAAAGTTTAAATCCAAAGCGTATGGCAACAAAGTTAAAATCGAATTTGTGGCAGCTAACATTTGACTCGTTGCATTTCCATTTTGTGCCAGAGAGAGGAAACCATTGAGAGGGTAAAACATGTATACATTCAACAAGTATATATAGGGTGGCTACCTGAGCTATGTGTGTTGCAAATTCATTGCTAAACAAACAGGACTTTGGGTTGTGGGTACTGAAATTAGTGATTTAAGATCCCGCGCCCATAACTTACTTGAAAGACCTTGTTATTAAAACGATACTTCGAAAATGGAGTAGGCTACGATCATCAATGCTCAAAGTTTATAATTAATACTACCTGTTTATCAACTTTTAGGGTCTTTATAATGTCTAGTATACCCTCTTCTATAGTAATTTCTTTGCTTATATTGGAAAGTGAAGGAATTTTTCGGGAAGATCATTACTCATACTTATCTATCAAATGATATAATAATCGCCTTCGATTCGTCACTTTTCCGCTCGCTAAATTTGTTCGCCTTTCTGCTGTCAAAAAATTTACTTGTGAAACCAAAAACAGTGTTATTCTGGTAATAATACCAGAGAGTATCTGGAAACTTCAATAAAGTTGTAAAACTGCTTAATATCCATCTGCAGTTGATTAGGTCAATCTATTTGATATTTACACGTTGTTTGTTCGATTCAGGATAATCCAAAAATCTCCGAATCAAGGTTAGTTATTGAAATTGTTGAGAACAGGACGTAAATTAGAAAAATTCTAAGATTTATATCTTTTCCTTTCATATTGAGGGTGCTTTCAGTAAAGTCCTGCCGGAAACAGTCGAAATTGCTCTGGACGGTCTTGGTCTTGGTTGAGCTAAACCTCTAAAACCTCATTTCCAGTCTTCTGTGCGTCAGAGTGATTAAAATGAAATGGGAAAACGTACGTGCTCTACGAAATGTGAGTACTGGAAACCCAGTTGGAGTTCTCTCTCCTCTGCTATGGATCTTGGTCGTTAACAACCTGCTTAAAAACTTGAGAATCGTGGCTGCTGGGTGATTGCCCATACAGACAATGTAGCATTTATGGTCAAAGAAAAGTTTTTGATTACCTTGTACGAGTTGACGCAAAGGTATCTCAGCGGCAGTAGGATGTGCTTTAAAACCAATATTCTGCATCAATTTTACTACAGTCATCTACTACCAATAACATAAATCCCTGTATGAGTTTCGTAATTTTTTTCTTTCTACGTGGTTGTTGAAGTAAAATGGCGCTACCACTTAAAGGTAGGAATATCCCAACTGAAAACACCTCACCTGACAGGGGTTACACTTTCTGCCATTTTTATACTTTCCATATTTGTGTATGTTCAGCTTTTTTTTGAATTCTTTCATTTGTATGCCGTTGTACAACCGGAGGCAAGTTAATGTCCTTTGCTAGAGGCTGTTATACCTTTTTTTGTGTATGTGTATCTATGTTTTTCCCAGTGGAGTGCAGATAACAGGTGAACTAAAGCTAGAAGCAAACCGCTTGCATTTACAATATTCCAGTTCCAGTTTGTATGTCAGTTGATTACAACGCCCTTTTAGTTTTTATGCCATTTGCTTGTACTTTTACCTTTGATTCAACTTTTTTGCTGTTACCTTATTTTTGCAGCTTTAAAAACATACAGAAATTTAGCTTTAACTGCAATGAATATATGAAATGGAAATCAAAGAGCAATAAAAAAATACGAAGAAAGAAATTTAAAAAAAAATTTTTAAAAATATTTGCGCTGAAAATTAATGTGCTTTAAATATCAACTATTTTAAGATTTCTGTGCTTCCTTCTCATGTTCATAATTTCACACTTTACAACACTGTATGCCTATCTAAGAAAACAAGTCACTTATACGGTTAGTACATCTCATCTTCTTTATGGCTCTTTAAGACACTTTTTTTTATAGCAGCAGCAGTACAGATCACTCATACGCCCCGTACACCTGCCAAATGTATGAAAACTGCTTCAATTTTTGAGATATCGTGCTGAAATTTTGCACACGTCCTTTTCACCCCAATCAGCTGCTCGTTTGTTGAAATCGCCGATATCGGTCCACTATGGCATATAGCTGCGATACAAACTGAACGATCGGAAAAAAGTTATTGTATGGAAAACTTTTGCATTTGACAAGATATCTTTACAAAATTCGGCATAGCATATTACCCAAGACAGTGCTACAATCTCAGTAAAAACTATTTATATCAGACCACTTTGGCATATAGCTGTCATACAAACTGGCAGATCAAAATTAAGTTTTTGTATGGAAAGTTGTTTACTTGTAAAGAGTTTTATAGTTTCTGAAGAAAGGTTTTTCCTGTTTTGTTTTTTTTCTGGTTTTTGTTATATATGCAATTTTTTTCTTTTTTCAAACAACGCAAATCACTCAAACGCCTGGTAGACCTCGACAGATGCATCGAAATTGCAATAAAATACTAACTCAATGTCCAAATATATTTCATACATTTATTTTCTATGTATTTCTGCTTCTCTGTTCTCATGCTCTCCTCGTACATAAATTACATAAATAAGGCATTTTCATGTCAGTTTTACGTTAAATATTACTCATACGCCCTGTACACCTATCGAAATGCATTTTCATGCCCTAAAATATTGAATTAATATCAAAACACTTTTTCAAAGCTTTTTTAACGATTGTACGCTATTTTAGTTGTTATACATTATACATTTATATTTGTACTTTATTTCACTATTTACCTGAATCATAAGTACAGATTACTCATACGCCTAGTACATCATCATAGTTTGAAGAATACCAATATTTATACAATAATAATAATATTGGAAGCATGTACTTTTTAATCAAATATATATGTATACATATACATTTGTATAATTCTTAGACCAAATATTAAAAATTGGGAACATTTAATAAATTCTGAAATGAGAGTATTTCCATTAACAAATGTCTTGTTGATATAAAGATAATTTTTATATGAAAATTGTTTAATTGAAAATATGTATTTACCAAAATCATTTCGACTTGTTTTAATATAAATGCAATTAAAAACTTCATTTCAGCATTTCTCGCAAATTTATGCCTCACAATTTGCATTAATAATGACTTGCAATAAAGAGCAAGACTAAATTTCCTCATTTAAATTAAAAATTAAGACAATGCTTTTTATACTACCGAAATTTTATCAAATGAAATGTTGCAAATAATTGCAACAAATGCTGTCATTTGCCATTTCAGTACGCTCTTTCTGTTCCTCAACGCTCATCACACAGCTCTGTGCTGAGTTCGTCCCCCGGCGCTATTAATTAATAATTTCTTCTGTGCCGTGCTTTAATTGTGCCAAGAGCGCTGTGCATGTTAAATGTACATAGTGGAATGTAATTGGAATAGATATTTGAAAATTGTGTATGCAAAATAATTGGAGATTTTAAGTATTTTGATGGACGAAAATTTAAATAAAATGAAGTTTAATAATATAAATTAAATCAAATCAAATTAGGTAAAACAAAATTGATTTTAATCAACATTAAAATCAAAATCGCATTTATATAAAATAAATTAAAATTAAATTAAAAAAATTTAAATTAAATTAAATTAAATAAGTTAAAACAAAATTGATTTGAATCAACATTAAAATTAAAATCGCATTTATATAAAATAAAATAAATTAAAATAAAATTAAACTAAATTAAATTAAACTGAATCAACATTAAATTAAAATAAACGCATTAAATTATAAAATAAAATAAATTAAAATTAAAATTAAAATTAATATAAATAAATTTAAATCAAATTAAATTAAATTAAATTAAATTAAATTAAATTAAATTAAATTAAATTAAAAATTAAATTAAATCAAATTAAATTAAACTAAATTAAATTAAATAAGTTAAAACAAAATTGATTTGAATCAACATTAAAATTAAAATCGCATTTATATAAAATAAAATAAATTAAAATAAAATAAAATTAAATTAAATTAAATTAAATCAAATTAAATTAAATTAAACTAAATTAAATTAAATTAAATTAAATTAATTAAATTAAATTTAAATTAAATTAAATTAAATAAATTAAATTAAAATTAATTGAAATAAAATAAAATAAAATCGCATTTATATAAAATAAATTAAAATAAAATTAAATTAAATTAAACTAAATTAAATTAAATTAAATTAAATTAAATTAAACCAAATTAAATTAAATTAAATTAAACTAAATTAAATTAAATTAAATAAATTAAATTAAATTAAATTAAATTAAATTAAATTAAACTAAACTAAATTAAATTAAATTAATTAAATTGAATTAAATCTGCTTGTAGAGTACTTACTTACTTATGGTAAATCACGCTAATTACAATAGAAATTTTTTTCTCTCGAGTATATGTATATTTTTCGGATTCCTCTCAACACCACCAAATTCCTTAGAATTACTATTAGAAAAATTATCAAAATTAAAGTGAAATTAATTTCCCAAAATTTAGTTTTGTAACAGGTGTCAGAAACTTTTAGCTTTATAAAGCAGAGAGAAAAAATGGGAAAATATAAATATAAAATGAAAAAATAAACCAGTTATTTTTAGCCTTTAACTACATTTTGTTTTTGGCAAAATAAGACCAAAAATATTATTATTCTCACTAAGCTTTTATTGTTGTCTATTTCACATTGCATTTATATCAAGCTTTATGACACTAAGATCAGGCATAATATGCGTCCCGCATGAATTTGTGCTATCCTGCTAAAGACAGCTTAATAAGTACGCCAAATGAGGTGCAAATTTTACCTTTCCCTTTTGACACGTCCGTATAACTACCGGCTGCCATACTAAATAATACATCCCACTGACACGACAGTGTAACAGCGCTACTTTGTATTGACAAGCTGCTAAGCTAACACTTATATTTAGCCAACGCACCACTTTTGGCATTAATATTTAATTTTTTATTTATATTATGGCGCACAGCGGGAAACAAGCTTACTATCCTAGGCGACTTAGTTTGCCGAAGCAAAAAAATGTCAACATATAGTATTAAAAACAAAAATTCCAGCGCTTAAAATGTACTCATATATTAATGAGTGCTTGTGTTTGTATGTTTAACTTAGACAACAACAACAACAATGATATAAGTAGACTAACTGACGCCGATAAATCACTGCACGCAGCGGAGGTCAAGCAAAACGTTAACTGTGACAGCAACAGCTTACTCGTTAACGAACTATGCAAACTCCCACACATATGTATATACAATATACATACATCGGTATATATATATATATATATACCTTCACTCGTTCGTCCAATCACTGCTCATTCTCATTGCTACGCAGCGTGTGCTACTCTCATTAGAAGCGCAGAGAGTAGTCATACGCCCTGTTGAGCCAAGTAATCATTCAGTGATGGTCGGTGGTCTTCGCGCAACTGCAGCGAATATATAGTTATGTTTGTTAAGTGATTAATAGCGTTAGCATTAGTGCTAGATAGCAAACAATTTATGAAGCTATAAAGTGAGAAAATAAAAGAAAAAAATATCTACAATAAACCTTCGTAAAGTTAGAAAAATCACAAAAATACAAAAAATGTATCACAGAAAATAATATATAAAAATCAAAGCAATTTGCGTAAAAAATATTATAGATAACTATAAAAATTATAAAAGAGAATAGGTATAAATGATTAACTATAGTAAGATGCTCCATGCCACATATAAAACGTTATCAAAATATCTCCTTAAATAATTATAATTACGGAATATATATGTTGGTTATTTTCAATTTTCAAGCTACTTTAGCTTCCAATATATATCTTCTTCTTTTTGCCTTATCAAATGGGATGATGAGTGGTTCACCATCTCTTATTGTTAGAGATTTCACTGTCATTCAGCAAGCTAAGAAGAAATATTCCCTCTATAATTTCGTTATGCTCTGGGCATCGATTACTAAATCACCTCTAGACGTTCAACAAGAGTATGCTCCTGTTGGTCACCGCATTTTTTCGTAGAATTTTCGAGCATTACTCCTGTCGACTAGCTTGTCAAGCTCTTCGTACCCATGCAGCTTCCAATATATACACATATAAATGTATATGTTGTTGTTGTATAAAATAATATGTTGACATCAACGTTCACACATTATCCTACACTGTAACACAAATGACCCGTTAACAATTCTGTGTGCCCTCGCCAATTGATCACTGCAATTTTTCATTTTTTCTCTTCAAGTGCGGTCAATTTATCAACGCAACGCCACGAATGCGCCATAAACTATGCAATAAGCGAAACATATTTATTGTGCGCTAGCTGCAATAACAATAAATACATATAGAATATATAGTACAGCAGTGCAGCAGCATATTGTAACAAAAGTGATTGAAAAGGGGAGAGAGTAAGTGCAGCTAAGGTAGTTATGAGCTGAAAAGCGGTACTAAAAATTGCAACAATGTAAGGTGTTGTTGTTGTAGCATACCAAGTACGGCTGGCAGCAAATGCACTTAAATAAGATGATGCTCGAATTTGCGCAAACACTTGTCGAAGTGACAGCTGTGAGGAATGAAGTGTTCAAGTAGAAACTATAAAGAAAAGTAAGTGGTGAGTAATGAGTGAAATTATGTTGTTCATAACACTTCAATGTAGTGAGAAAAGAATTGGAATTGAAACACATTCAGCTGTAGGGTGCAGCGCTGCTGTCGAAACTACAAATGAGGTTTTGGAGGGTAATTATTTAGACTGTTTCATATGTGACATTGTCGGCTAGAATATTTTCCACTTACGCACAAAACAAATGTTAAAGGAGATGACAGAAAAATACCATAGTTCCGAAAATTTAACAGAGTCCCAACAAAACTCCTAACTCATATGTTAAATCTGACGAAATGATGCTAAAAAGGGAAAATTTTGAAAATCCCGATGTAGCCCCGAAATAATACCGTGTCTCATAAACAAAATTGTTTTGAAATTAGAATTAAATATTTATATAATGGCTTTTCAAAAATTTAGATGCATAAAATATCGAAATCCCGAAGTAATCCCGAAATAATCCCGGAGCAAAAATTGCAAAAATGTATTATCATAATTTCAGTAGGTCTCCCAAAAAATTTTCTGTGTCAAATTTGTTATTCCGATTTAATACCGAAATAGTCCCGAAGTTGGTAAATGAAATTCATTCAAGAATTAAGTCCCGAAATAATGTTAAACCTGACGAAATGCTGCTAAAAAGAGAAAATTTTGAAAATCCTGATGTAGCCCTGAAATAATACCGTGTCTCATAAACAAAATTGTATTGAAATTAGAATTAAATATTTATATAATGGCTTTTCAGAAATTTAGATGCATAAAATATGACAGTCCCGAAGTAATCCCGAAATAGTCCCGTAACCAAAATTGCTAAGACGCATTAACATTACTTTTTTCGCCAGAAATTCAAAGCGTAAAATATCGAAATCCCGAGGTAATCCCGAAATAATCCCGGAACAAAAATTGCAACATTGCATTATCATAATTTCAGTAGGTCTCCCAAAAAATTTTCGGTGTCAAATTTTTTATTCCGATTTAATACCGAAATAGTCCCGAAGTTGGTAAATGAAATTTATTCAAAAATTTAGTCCCGAAATAATGCCGAGTCTCATACATGAAATTTATTCAAAAATATAGTCCCGAAATAATGCCGAAGCTCGTTAATAAAATGTTTTCAGAAATTGTCAAAAAGCACTAAACTATTTTTCAAACAGTTATGATTTGTAAGTCTAAGTTGTTAAGAAGGATATTTAAAAAAAAAATATCAGAAGTCTACTAAATACTTGGAAAGGTAAAATTTCAAAATCCCGATACGAATGCCTTTACCAACAATATTTGAAAATTACTTTAATACTTGCAGTTACTTTCTCCTAAAGTGTAAATTTGAAATATTCTAGTCTATAATCCTGCATTTCATATATGTACAAAAAAAACGCTTTAAACAATTTTTTATAAAATATCCTAAAATGTGGCTAAAATTTTATTTATTTACTATCGAAAATTGCATATCTGGAACTTATACATATACTCCTAGTACGCTACGGTTTCCGGCTTTTAGTGTCTAATATAAAATGCTTTCAAAATTTTCATCCTTAAACCTCTATTCTAATGAATTGTCAATAATATCTGTCGCATCTTAAGGGGGTATTCTGGTCTAGGATTTTGAAAAAATCGATTTTTTACATATTTTGAAAGTTTAGACTTTCAATTTTTTTTTTTCAAGTCGACGCCATTTTGTTATTATTATTATTTTTTTTTTTAAAATGGTCAACCCGATAACGACATCCTTACTAATGAAGAATCTTCCTGTCACAAATAAAATTAACCGAAAACAACAAAATAAACTTTAATCGGAAATGCTTGTGCTTCTTTAATCACTTCCCCTCCAAATATCTTTCCTATGCTTTTATAACCTTTCTTCTTTATAAAGCTACAAGCAATAAAGGCATCATTCTTTCTCCATCGTTTATCATCTTGTATAACAACCGCCATCATCAATTCACCACAATCCTTTTGTGCCACTTTATTCCGCCTTACACTTTCCACACGAACGTTAACAAGCTAATTAAATAAAATAAATATTACCCGCCAATGACGCGCTTATTAACAAGTTCACCAGCTGTGAGACCCGGCTCAGCGCTGCTCCGCTCAATGCAATTGAATTCAATTCCACACAACCGTTGTCTCTATCCTGGCTGACACGAGAGCTCCCTCCTTGTAAGCTCTGATATATTTTTATACACCGCATTTTTGTCCTTTCTTTTAGCGCCACGCGTTGCGAGTCCATCTTAGCACTTCATTGTTTGCACCATTTATCCAGCACACTTTTGACTTCCTTTTTTTGTGCTCACACAATCCTTTGGGAAGCTCATTGACAATAACAAATTACAACGAGCATGACTAATGAACACATCATAGATAGAGATAGTTATATAAGAGGGTTAAAGGTGGGGTTTGCTTACAAAAAATTACTTTTCAAGTGTTGTGATTTGCTTGGGCTATGTTCGGGTTCACAGTGCGCGTCGGCTTGGGATTTTCTTCAACGGCTTCCGTACTTCTCACATAATTTTGCAAGCTAATAATATAGTCTGCCTTACCTTCTAAATTTTGGAAGTCACTTCATGACTTTGCACTTAGCGCTTTGTGTGTATATCTTCAATTCACTTCGAGCAGGCAGCCAGCCTTTTTTTGTTTCTAACTCATACTTCTTCTTAGTCCGATTACCTGTTTCGGCTCTACATACGCCGATTCGAAGAGCAAAGCTTGTTCCTTCGCTTTCACCTTTGGATCTATCGCTCCACGCTTTACCTAACCCATCTTTTTGCTGCTTTGGTCCTTCATTCCAAGACTCCGACTCTGACGGTATAGCTCGCTTTTTTATACTGTGATGGCTGCTCTCCATCTTCGCTCTTTCCTTCTTTCCTTTACTTCTCTTTGCCGTTACAGCTTCGGCTCTTCCTTCACAGCATACGGCAATGTTTGCTTTGCATGTTCTTCCCCTAACTCATACCCTTTTCTACATTCTCTCTTACTCACTTTAAATCTCTAATACCTCAGCTGCCTTGGTCGATGATTTGCAGATTCTCCCTTTGTCCGAATTTAAGTTTATGTGGACTACCATACGCCTAACGTTAACATTCTACGTTTCTACTCTCTTACTCCCTTTACTTCTTCTCCACTTAATGCCAATATCTGTCTAGAGTCCTCTAGACTTCTCCGAATTTTCTTGTCGCATACGCTTTTGGCATTCAGAATCGTATTTGCTTCAATATATTATACCCTTCTTATCTATTTAACGTGAATTCAGCAAATTTGTCAATAATTTTAACATCCTCTTACGGTTTTGTGCCGTCCGACTTACGACGTACGCATTTAACAACTGAATACTTTACCGACCCTCTTCAGTTTCGCTTGCGCCGCCCAGCAATTTCTTAAGTTTATGTATGTATATATTACCAATTTACTTTTGACTTTGAGGTTATAATTCCCTTAGCTTAACATTAAGCCTTCCTGAGCTCGCCCCTTGTTGCCATTTTCTCTTTGCACACATTTTCTTATCAATTTCACATATCATTATACCTTGACTCGTGCGTCTTCCTCCATTTACCTTAACTAATTTATATGCTAAGCACATATCAACCCTCTTGTAATCAAATATTCTTTTTCGTCCTTTGTCAAATATCCTTTCCAGCCGTTTTTTTGTTTTCCTTTATAAATTAAATGCAACAAACATCAAAGCTAACCTCAGTCACATAATTACAGTTACGTTTTTGATGACAAAGAGACTCTGTGACCGACGACAAACTTTAAGATTATGTTTGTATTTTTGTTGAATTTCTTACGCTATCAATAATTAATAACCAAAAATAACAAATATCTTTAAAAGCCAATTAAAAGCGGCTGAAATCAACTATCTATTTCGTATGGATTTTACAATTTCATAGGAACACTGGTTCCGCTTTGCGATTTGGGAATTTCTTGAGCCTGCGACCCTTCAATAAATATTCTCAAAGCCTTCTAATCTCACCTTAAAGAAACAACTAATAAATAGAACGCAGTAACAGTAGCCATAGTAGTAGTTTCCTTTCATAAAACTCAAAAAAATCAAAGTCCAACGAGTTCGAGACTTATAAGAATCCATTTTTTGGTGTACCGGGCGGATGGAAGGTTTCAGCAAATGCGACTAACGAACTGTTGAGAAAAGTGTATTGAGACTATGGTATATAACTGATTCTAGATTGCCAAGCAATTTGTAGAAACAGACTCAATCCATCTACGTGGACAGGGATCACATCATCTCAGTCAGTGCTGGACCTTTTTGATCATATGTGATATAGAAGAGGTCACAATAGACCATTGGTCGTAGTGCAAAGCCTCAATTATTTTCTATCTATTTATCTATCGCATATAGCTATGAATAAATACAGCCAAAAATGTGGAATGAAAAGGATTCTCGGATTCGACACACCTCTGTAAGGTTGGTTAGTAAAATATTTACAAAATCTCAGAAAGTTCGAAAAGTACTTCAGACGACTCTCTGAATTCGCAATCTAAAGATTACACCATGATACTACCTCCACCATTGAGCTGAATTTTCTTTTATATATTTTTCTTTATTTCTATTTCTCCGAAAGGCTTAAATCACTTCATTACTGTAAATATATATAATATGAGACGATACATCTATCGCCTATCCTTTGATCGATCAAAATATTTTACAGATTTGAAGCAAGCTTCGGATCCCCTAAATGCATACGCTTAATTAACATATTATTAAACAAAAAATCGCTGTATCAATCGGTTTTGGTATGAGTGGATTCCCTTCGATTATAAACTTATTAAAAGTGAATTAAGTGAGGATCTATAAGTTTATTTTTATTGTACATTCCTAAATATCAGTTTTTTGTTTATTTTACATAGGTTTGTGAAATTTTGTATCAGACTTTTTAAGTTTATTTTCAGACTTTTGTTTTCCTCATTTTTATTTCTTGCTCTTGAACATACTTTTCTCAGCACGTTATGCACATTCATTCCATCATTTTTACGCCCACTGTTATTACGCCACAAGCAGTCATTAAAAAGTTGTTGGTTTTCATTTCCAGTCGATTTCGAATTTTATCGCTCATCTGTTCAGATAACTACGATTGTATATCCTGATTGGGAAAGAATCCGCGCAGGAAATCAAAGGATTCAATATGAGAAATGAATATTGATTATATATAAGAATTCAAGAATACTTAAGCAAAGTGGACTTTTGAAGATATAAGTTCGACAGGACTTTCAAGGTTTCGAAGGGAGAAGTGACGAGGATTGCCTTAGAAATCAATGAAAGGCTTAAACGATCCAAGTAAAAATAGAATAGATAAAAAACAGTGGAGATGTTCCTCGACAGAGTGCCTTGGTTTATTATAATAGAAGTTAAGTTAATAGAATATGGATTTATTGTATAGATTTCTATAAGCATGTATGTTTATTTCATTCAACATCAGCTATTGTAGAACAGTTGAGTGCCAGTAACGTTTTTGACAATCAAACAAGGTTTTATATTTTGTGTTGACATCATCGTATTTTTAACTGACAAAATCATTACTCTGGTGAGATTAGATGCTTGAAATAACTGAATAAATAATATTAAAATTTTCACTCTTCGAATGTAAACGAATCGATCGTGTCACGAATCGATCGTGTCACGAATTGATCGTGTCTAAGGAACTGCTTCTATTATACGTAAAATTTTACTTTTTTGAGCTGGAATCTTAAGAGTTACACAGTAAATAAAATGATAAACTTGGGCGAGCCGCCAACTTTTTATTTTTGGGGACATTCGAAACCATCTTCAGAGATCATCTTTGGCTTTTGCCATGATAATACTCGCAGAAAGTGCTATGGTGTTCTAAAAACATGGTCAAAGACTTTTATATAAGACGTTCAAGTGACTAAATCCCGCCTAGTTGACAAGTTCTCACAAATCACCGAGCAAACAATGGGAATCATCATAATTTTGGGCCATCGTTTCAAAAGAATTATATTTGAATGGTAGGTTCATACTTTCTTGTAACTAATAAATAATATCAGTATCAATTTTCTGCAACAGTTCATCGACTTAAGGAAGAAGTCACTACGTCGCGTTATAAATTTTGTTTGACGAGGTGCCCGGTGTGTCACGAGTCATTCTGTTCATCAAATAATTGCGAGATCTTGCAACCGAACTTCTACGGCAATCTTAGTTTTATAACGTCATGAGGTATTACCTAGAGGGGTTTCGAATTGCGATTTCGCTGCTGCTATGCGAAAGCCAACAAACTTTGGCTGATTATGATTAATCACGCAGCTGATTTGAGAAGGAAAAGTTCTTCTCGCATGTGCACAGACAGAGGCATACACACGAGGAGCAAATTTATAGTTTAAAGCAAGATACAGGAAAAGCTTTAGCGCGCTGCCGATTACGAGCGCACGTGCCACCCTCACAGCACGCCAACGCAATTTGCTCGCATGGCAGCTACAATTTTGCTGCAACTATAAATAAAAAACTTATTTGAGTTTAGCGTTTAAGCGTTCAAAGAGCGACTAAGTGCAGCTACGCGGATTACAGCTTTCCTTCATATAGCTTGGTGTTTGTATCTAAACATGTGTGTAGTAGTTAAGCGCTTTAAATGGATAAAGAAATTTATAGAATTCGTTAGTATTGGTGTTCATAAGTCTATTTTTAGACGAGAAAATCCTATTTTGCTTTCATAAGTATTTCCAAAAATTTCAATAAAGCTAAGCGTTTTGTTTTGGCAATAGAAATTTTATATTAAAAATAACTTTTAGCTTTGCTTGCGCAATTAATTTTGATGTGAACACACACTTTAAACACCATAATTAATGGCGTCTGGGGGGAAAAGTGTACGAATGAAAAGAAATATCGAAAGGCATTAATCAAAGGAATAAGGGGATAAAGCACTTAGGGCGACGCAACGAAATTGATTATTTATAGCAAATACATAATAAAAAGGCTTAGACTCGTGTCAAAAAGACTCCAAAAAACAACATTATAGAATTAATAATAAGGGTGGGCACGTAGTGGTATTGTAGGGTAATATCGAGCGAAAATTAAAACGAAATTCTGAAAGTATTACTAAAGCTGAGTACATAGAGAAACAACAACGAAATCAAAGAGCAATGTCGAGAAAAAATCCAACTAAAATTGCATCTAAAATTAGGCGTAAGGCTGGGTACATAGTCGACTAGCAAAACAGTCAAATAAAGTGTCAAACAATATATATATCCGAAACCTCTCTGGAAGTAATTATACTAAGTACTATACATATTTTTTTCAGCTTTCTGACATCTCTGCGTTGGATTAGCTATATGAGTCTTGAATATCTCTAAGAAAAAGAGTTATGATGGCAATACAAGAGCGTTCAGATTGACATTATGTGCTAGGTGTTAGTTTCAACCCCTTGGATTGACATAGCCAGGCAGGCAGCTCCACTTTACTCGTACTAAGTGGTGATATAAGTTTCTCTTTCTCTTCTATGATGGCAATACAAGAGCGTTCAGATTGACATTATGTGCTAGGTGTTAGTTTCAACCCCTTGGATTGACATAGCCAGGCAGGCAGCTCTACTTTACTCGTACTAAGTGGTGGTATAAGTTTCTCTTTTTTACATTTTATTAGTTTAATACTATATATCGTTACCTATAATGGAAAACAACATATCATCAAACAAAAAATCGAAAATCTCTGTCAAATATTATAACCAATATACCAAATAACCAACACCAAAATTTTGTTTTGGTATGAGTGGATTCTAATAAATGGATTTTCCTTCGATTATAAACTTATTAAAAGTGATTTAAGTGAGGATCTATAAGTTTATTTTTTATTGTATATTCCTAAATATCAGTTTTTTAGTTTATTTTACTTACTATAGGTTTGTGACTTCGCTGAAATAGCGCGCATGTTTCTTGCAAAAGCAGTAATGTGTGACTAACCTCTCTTCACGAAAATGTTTAATTAAAATTAAATTAATGTCTCCAATTTATTTTATAATTGTTAGTAAAATTATCGATTCTAAAACATTTAAAAAAATTTATAATTTTATAGATTTTTTTTTTTTAATTTTCCCTTTTTTAATATTGTTAGTAAAATTATCGATTTTAAAACATTTAAAAAATTTTATAGTTTTATAAAAAAAAATTTTTTTTTAATTTTCCCTTTCTTTAATATTTTCCTAAATTGTGTGAAATTTTTTTTACATTTTGATAAAGGTTGAAATAGCAAAAATTTTTTTTAATCATGATTTTTGCGAAATTTCGATTTATAGTAAATAAACAACAAATTTATTTAAATTTTTTTGTCTGAACATTTTTGAATTTAAGGTAGTAGTCTGGTAACTTATGCCTATTTTCATGGCTTTTTTGGAGGTTGGTTTTTTATAGGAAAATAAAAATGAATTATCTTGAATATTTAGAGTGTTTCTATTTACATATTGAAAAATTGAAAAAAAAAGTTATTTGAATTATTTGTTTTTATTTACATATTGAAAAATTAAAAAAAAAAATTATTTGAAAAAATTTAATATTTTATTACTATTATTATTGTCACTCGAACTTGGAACCTCAAAAAAAATGCACGTGGGTGGCCCGGGTGATTTTGGCTCTTGATGTTATCTGAAATCAAATATTCTTGATTATTCTTAATCTATAAACATGTCATTGTGGTCGGAACTAATAAAAGTTAGGGGTGAAAAAAATTCTCGTTAGTAGCGACGAGAACTATAAGTGTGTAGAACAGCCTGTTAAAATTTGAAAGCAATCGGTTCAGTAGAAAAAAGTTAGGACCCGGGCCGACCAGAAAAACAATGTTTTGAGAAAAACGCGTTTAAAGTTCAACAACTCCGAGAGAGAGGACTCCGAGGCGCTCTAGGAAACTCGTTATAACTCCCGAAATATTTCGAATTTCTGTCTGAAATTTTCACAGTATATTCTCAAGACATTGTACTTTCAAATTAAGCAAAAAAAATAATATTTCGATTTTTTGAACCCAAGTTACCAGAATACTACCTTAAGGCACGAGTTCAATAACTTGCTTAAAAGGCAAAAATATTTTCCATTTTATATTCTACTACAATCAAGCAATCTTTAAACTATATCTTAAATACAGACTAATCTCATGCATAAATTTAAACAATTTTACAGATTCTCCTTAAAAATATTATTTTTATTAATATTTTGCTCCGCTCAAAACAATTTGCGTGAGACTATGTGTCCTTGCGCTTGTATTTACTTTCACTGATGCTACTAAATGTCAGCCAAGGTTAATCCACTTAGACGTTGAACGCTTATAAACAATTTTCTTTTACATTTTGCCAGTCTGCGGGGCTAAAAAAGGCACAGCGCGAAAATAATGTGAAGTAAAATGAAAAATTGCGGTTTTTTGCAGCTATTGTATATACTTGGAACCGTCACGTACATTTTATTTTAACTGCACATACATATATATATATATATATATATATATATGTATAAGTGTGTAAATATGTACAACTGTAGCAAAATAAATCCACTCACGCAGCTAAGTTTATTAAAACATATCACTTGGCTTAGACAAGGCAGTCATTTGTCTTTTCCTGTCGCTTACATACTCGTATGTACACTGGCAAAGAAATATATATAAATAATTAATTATACATTTGTACAAACACAATTCCAACCAACATGTATTAGCAGCAACGTGCAGCCAGGCGGCAGGTCAAAAAACATGCTTTCGTTCTTATGCATGTAGACAATGAGCACTTTATAAATATAACCATATACCTTACATTTATATTTACAACGGTATATACATATACACATTACAGTATAAATATTTATCACGCACAGTTATGTTTGTATGAGTCGTGCTGTACATAGTCACTTTGTATATCCTACTCGCTCATTTGCCATACTTTCGCACTCACCTGTCATGCGGCTCTTCATCCTTTTCCCGTTCAAGTTGCGTATTCGCTAGCGCCACTGTCGCTTCGCTGTCATTTTTCTTTTCCTTCGGCTTGGTGTTGCTACCGCCGGCGTTTGTGCTTTGGCCTTGCGCGTTATTGTTGTGACTGCTGGCGATTTCTGTGCTGTCGGCACTGCTAGCAGCGTGTTTATACTTGTTCTCAGTCATGCTGCCGCTAGAGTGGCGTTTGTTTTTGTTATTGTTTATGTATTCAAGGTGTTGTCTTTGATTTTTTATGCCTCTTTTTTATATAATTACGTTTTATAGACACTACTCACACTTGCACAAATTAGCTTCATTTAATTAGTTGCGGTGTTGTGCTTATACCATATAATCACTTCCATAATTCACAATCACTCTTTGAACTGTCATTCCGCGCGTTTGTTCCGGTTTGTAGCTATTGTTAATGGCTGATTGATCTACCAAAACAGCCAATTTTTATTTTCTACTTTACCGTTGCTGCTCGCAATAATTTATTACTCATATGTGCGTCAATGGTTTGACGGGGCGTATGAGCGACGCGCTTCTGTGCATTTCACTGGTTTTCAGAATTCAATTTAATTTTTATTTGCTTCACTTAATTGTATTAAACACAAAAGTACAAATTTTATTAAAGTAATATTATTTTATTAATAGAAAATATACTCGTTTATTTTTACTTAAATAATTATTTCATAAATATTTCAAGATATTTAACAAGTACACTTTTTTATACTTTAGTCAAATAAATTTTTTTAATTATATATTGATTTTTTACTCAAAATTCATGGTGGCAACTTTTTCAATAATTATTCACACACATTCACATACAATTTTATTATTTTACTAAAGCAATTTGTTTCTTTTTTGTTAAATTTTCTTCTTTGGAATGCCTGTAAAAATAAAAATAAACAAAATTTTATTATTAATATTTAATTTATTGTTTTATTCCTTTTATTAAAGCAAATGCATAACCAAATTTAAAAATATAAATTTTTGACTTAGTAAAATAACAATAAATATTGATATTAATAATAATATTTGGAAAGTTATATAAAAAATGTAACAAATTAAAAACAAAAAAAAAATTAAAAATTGCTGTTTATAATATATAAGCAATAGTTTTGGAAGCATAAAAAAATTAATGTCGTATTTATCTTATTTGACAAATAAGAAAAAAATAATATGATATTAATATTAATATTAATAATGGGTTGTCAAAAAAGTCTTGCGGTATTTTTAAGTTTATTGAAATTTCGTGAATTTTTGATGACTCATGCCCAGCTCTTGACCGATGCTACGGCTGCTACTATGCCGGTCTATTTCGACCAATTCAGCGATTTTATCGCAATTTCCGACGACAGGCCTTCCGGAGCGTAGCGCATCTTCGACCACCTCTACACCAGAACGAAAACGTTGAAACCATCTTTGTGCGGTGGAAATGGAAACTGTATCGGATCCATAAACTGCACAAATTTTATTGGCGGCTTGAGATGCATTTTTGCCTTTATCGTAGTAGTACTGTAAAATATGCCGTATTTTCTCTTTATTTTGCTCCATGTTTGCGACGCTAGAACTCACGAACGACTTAAAAGAAACGACAATCAACCAAACACGTGTTAGCGCGTGAAATGAGCCTTCCAAAAAGGTATAGCATGACCCGATGCGATGAATAAAACTAGAACTACGCGCTTTCAGCGCCAACCAGCGAAAATACCGCAAGACTTTTTTGACAACCTATTATTAATAATAAGAAAAAAATAATATGATATTAATATTAATATAATATAAACGAAATTAAATTCAATTAAAACTTAAATTGAAAGTAAACTTAAAATAACATTAAAAATTAAAATTAAAATTACAATAAAAATTAAAATAAAATTTAAATTTAAAACTCAAATTAAAAATAAATTAAAATTCATATAAAAGTAAAAATAAAGTAAAACCTAAAGTTAAAAATAGATTTAAAATTAAAATTAAATTTAAACTTAAATTATAAATAAAATAAAAACTTAAATTTAAATTATTCAGAAATATTTTTTTTCTATATCTCGATTTCTATTTATTTACTTTTTTCTTTTTAAATAATTGAGAGTGTCTTAAATCAATGTAAAACTATCTGGTGTGGCTTTAGTAAATCATGCTTAAAAGTGGGCAATGCTTAATATGTATGAGTCGTTTTCAGTGAAAATTTGTTTCTTTAATTTTTTTTTCTTTTTTACGACAACTATTAACTTCCTAATTGCTGTGGCAACTCTAAGTCATTACAAATAAAAAGTAGTGGAAAGAGAACCCAACAAGTAACTGAAGTATTCCTTAGATAACATAAATTTATGTATAAATATGTTCGATTCAGAATATCAAATTAATTAAATGTCTAAAAAATAATTTTGTATGGTTTAACAACGATTTTGCAACTCTCTGCTCTCCCATTATCAGACACATTCCTTCAAATATCTCAATTACAAATTGATTTTGCCCTGTGCAAAAGGTCACACCTTTCGCATTTCGCTCGTTCGGTTGCTTTTAACCGGTGCACCTCAGGCATTAACACTGTCTGTGCGCTAAGCCAAGGTCACGGTGATTAAAGTACATAAAAAGTACTCGCTTTTAATTAATTTTCTCCGAGCTCAACGGAGTGCATTTCATTATATTTTATTACTTTACACAACAACTCTTGCAGAAAAACATGGGCGGGTGTTGTTAGGTTTAAGGTGTTTATGTTTGTAGTAGATATAGTAAGGTATGTTATTGGTATTAGGTCACGTTAAATGATTTTGAGGTTTTTTTGAACTCGCAGTTTATTGACTTGTAAGAAACTTTAAACACTTTGATGAACTTAAAACTCGTTGACCTTTATTTTTACACCCTGAACAGGGTATATTAAGTTTGTCACGAAGTTTGTAGCACCCAGAAGGAAGCGTCGGAGACCCTATATATATATATAAATAATCAATATGTTGAGCTGAGTCGATTTAGCCATGTCCGTCTGTCTGTATATATACGAACTAGTCCCTCAGTCTTTAAGATATCGTTTTGAAATTTTGTAAACGTCATTTTCTCTTCAAGAAGCTGCTCATTTGTTGGAACGGCCGATATCGGACCACTATAACATATAGCTGCCATACAAACTGAACGATCGGAATCAAGTTCTTGTATGGAAAACTTTCACATTTTACAATGTATCTTCACCAAATTTGGTATAGATTATTTTCTAAGGCAACAATGTAATCTCCGAAAAAATTGTTCAGATCGGATTACTATAGCATATAGCTTCCATATAAACTGAACACATAGTTACTAAAAAAAATGCACCTGTGAAGGGTATATTAGCTTCGGTGCAGCCGAAGTTAACGTTCTTTCTTGTTTTAAAAAGATTAGACAAGTTTTGGAATTTATTTTTTTATTATTATTACTTTTTTATTAATTTAAAAAAAAGTTTATTTTTTTTATATGCTGTTTATATAAACTTCTCTTTCATTTTCTTACTGTTATTTGCTTTTAATACTTTTACTATTGTCTTGCAATTTATTTTGCAACCTTTCTATGCAATTTTCATTTCACAAATTGCTTTTTATTATTTAAAAGGTCCAACCACGACTTTTTTATTGTTTTTATTGTTTCTATTATTTTCGTTTTTCTATTTTTGTCGTGTTGTTCTATTTATATTGTTATTGGCAATAAAACTTTTTATGAAATTAACCGCAATCTCGTTATTTCCTGCTCTGTGGTGAGGAAACTTTGCACATGGAAGAGAAGTGCTCGATTGGTATGTGCATTTGTACGTAAGAGCATGCATGTATGTACGTTTTTGTATATGTCTATATAAGTATATATATATGTATGTATAGTCCACATAGTAGCATAACATCCCTTTACATACACATACCCACTTACCAGCAGTACAATATTCGATTATTTATATTTATTTATAGCATGCGTTGGTGTGTGATTGCATAAAGGACATGCATGTCCAACATATACGTATATACATATATGTATGCTTGTAAATAACAATAACTGCTTAAATAATGTTCTACACGCATTCAAACAGTTTTTTTATATGCACATAGACATGCATATGTACATTTAGCTGGAAAATCACAAACATCTACGTATGTATGCGCTTTACGCACTATTAAATGATTAACGGTACTGCTAGTGACCGTTATTGAAGTTTTAAGCATTCTTCTGTATATAAGTATATACATATACATATATGTATTTACATATGTTTTCGGTGTGCATAAACGCTTTAAAAGCCGTAAAGCAGTAAATAACAGTTTCATACATACTCACATACATATACACACATACGTTTTAATTGCTTTTTATAGTTGATATTGTTGTTGCAAATTGTTTGTTTGAATATTTGCAATATAATGTGTATATGTGCTTTCGCAGTGGCAAATTGGTCATTCACGTAATTTGTTTAATGTCGCAAGCGTAGATACACACATACATTGCTCAAAAACAGTGTGAGCGAAACGTATTCGGATAGCGGAAAAAAAAAACAAAAAAAACTTTGAAAGCAGAAAAACTAGATAAATCGTTAACTTTGGTTGTACCAAAGCTATAACACCCTGCTCGAATAAAAATTTTCATAAGATTCAGTTTTCAACAGACGCTGAGTAGAGCCATATATGGGATTAGTTTGTGACAAAAAAGTATGGTATATCCAAAAAATGTATTTTGCTAAGTTAACAGGACTGTGCTGAATTAATATGCCGAATATAAGCGCCATCTATCAACCAGTTTGTTTACAGCAGCTATTTAAGCATTGCCGTAGTGCATTTCGGTTTTTAGAATGGGTAAAAATATCGCACAAAGAACTTCTCTCAAATTTGTATTTCTAACCAAATTTTGTGTGCGGGATAGTTGTGAATGTTGGCAAAAGGCTTACGGTGATTCAGTTTTATCAAAAACACAAGCCTACAAGTGGTACAAAGTGCTCAAAGACGGTCGAGTGATCGTTGAAAACATGCTTCGTTCTGGACGACATTCGACCTTTTCGACTGATGAAAATATCAAAAAAGTGAAAGAAATGGTGCTTGAAAATCATGAGGTATGTAAGTGTTAGAGAGGTGACAAGAGAGCACGACATCTTTGGGTATATAAAGCTGATTTTTTTTTCGAAAAGAGTACTTTGGGCATGCTTGATTGTGCGAATACCGATCCCACATTCATGTAGAGTATTGTAACTACCGTTGAGACAGGGAGGATCAATGATTGATGCTGGAGGGGAAAAAACGACCCAAAACCAAAAAAAAACACGCCAAAGCTGCTCAAGAATCAAGGTGTTGCTCTCTGTGGAACCCGTTTTCAGTCGATCGTAGAGATAAAACCAAATTCGCTGAAGGAGCTGAATAAAGGCCATCTCGAAAAGTGCTTATTAAAAGTGTTTCGAGGAGTGGAAAAATCGTTGGCTTAAGTTTAGTACATTTACGATTTACAGTACGATTACTTTGAAGGCGACAAAGTAAATATTGATGAATAATTAAATTTACAATTTCAGGTTACTCTTATTCATAATGTATACCCATATACTATTTTAGTTGAAAATTCCAAAACATGCACTTAGCGAAAATTCAGAATATCACACTTTCATCGCACACTGTTAATAAACACATTTTCATGGCATCGTCTATGTGAGTGTTACATTGTAAACACCGGAGAATACTTAATTTCGCGATAATCACTTGTAGTTAACGAGGGCTGATTTTTTCCTGATCAACACCCGCTTACATGCGCGCATTTAATATAAACCACTTACAGCAGCACATACAAGTGTAAATTTAAATCAGCTATAGAGTTTTCAAAAGGTTTATTTATAAATCAAACTGCGCACATATACACATAATAGTACACATTAATAGTTTACTGAGAAGAGTTGAAAGGAATTAAATTTCCAAGTTCTTTAACAAAATTGAGCTTAAGATTGAGCCTTGACACTTTTTCTTTGAAAATAGAAACTAAATCTTGGACAGAGAAAGATTTAACAATTGAAAAAATACTATTTTTAATGTTATCTACTCGTATAGGAGGGTCAAACCACATCAAGTCATCCATGAACATTTCGAAAAATCACCGATTTTGAAAATGAGCAGTTCATTAGAAAGGGGACCAGACGCATACCCCGTGATATAAATATTTCGTCAAAATTCTTTTTTTTTTGTTAAAGTTATTGAAGGTTGAAATTTAGAGCATGATAAAATTGTAAAATTATTTTCTCATAAACTACTGGAGATAAATCGATGAATAGAAAAATTAGAAAAAGTTGAAACTATATTCAATTGAATTAGATATTGTTGTCACCGCCGGTAATACAGTGGGACGGTATTACAGTATTCAGTGTTGAAACTTTATTACTGTAATGCTAGATGGCGTTGAAGTAGCTAAATTTAACGATTTTTTGACAAAATTTTTTTTTATCTTTCGTAACATTTTTTTTTAATATAAAGTATCCTATGTTAGTTCTAATACCGTCAAGAGTATATGTACAAAGTTCCATGATGATCGGTTGAGTAGTTTTTGAGTGAAAGCGTAACAAACAAACATACATTCGCATTTATAATATTAGTATGATATATTTTCGCCTTATCTTTTCTTGAAATTAAATTTCCCATTTTGGGATATGAAAATGTGTCCGTAATCCTAATTGCAGTAAATGGTTTATACAAGCAGCAATATCCAATAAAAATTGCCCGTTTCGGAAACATTCTTTCAATAAATTTAGTTTTCGTCACGATCAGTATTTAAACACACTTCATTTGGTAGAGGATATGTGATCTGAACTTTAAATTTATAGAGCTCTGTAGTATAGAGATGTTGTGAATGGTGGACCAATTGTCAATAGATCTATTTTCTATTTTCCACTTCTCTCTCAGCAACTTTCTGACCTACTAAAAAGCTGTACCCTTGTCATTTAGAAATCACTTGAAAAAGCGTACAAAGTACAAAGTGTTCGAAAAAAGGATTGATTGTCATTGGATTTGCCCTATTATTCTCTTCCCTTTGCACCGTTATAATTAACAAGCCAATTGAGATAATCAAAGAAGTAGAAGGTAATTAGGTTCTGCTGGTACAGCAAACTGCTGATTCAATCACCCCTGAACGTGCACGAAATGCAATTCATTTGAAACAACATTGTCTAGACTATCTTGCTCCTCAAAATGATACTCGTCAGGGTCATGTTAATCATAAATGGACATAAAAACAGCGCTGCAAATAAAATGTGTAATCAAAAGCGAGCCAAAAGATTAATTTGTGCTTGAGAGAAACACGACAGAAGGTAAAAACCCAAATATTCTCATGTTTATAAATATTTTGAGGTTTTTTCTATATAAATAAAAAGGCAGTTACTATCAGAAATATAAACAAAAACACAAAGCGCTGGAGCAAAAGATAAATAAAAACAAGAGCACGGATACTCGTAAAAAGCACAAACTGGTAACAAAACGAGCAACAACAAAAAGTAAAACAACAAAAAGTACAACAACGACAACACATACATACATATGTACGCGCCAGCATTCCACACCGTAAGCATGTTCCGTTTTGCCGAGTGCAACCTTATTTATTGCCATATTGTGGCTTGTTTGCTTTTATTGTCTATTTGGGCTTTTATTGCTGCTACGGTTTGTATTGTTTATTAGTTTTTCCATATTATAATTTCCTTCCTTATTTCCTGCACGTCTGTGTGGGCATGTGCGTATTTAAAGCTTGAGTACTCATATGAAAAATGTGCAGTGTTATCGAAATGTTATGCAGCAATTTAATATTTGTATTTAGCTGAGTGTCTTATTTAGAAAATAGAACTGAGTGGACTGATGTGCTTTCAAGTAACTTAAGTTAACTTAATTTAATTTAACTTAACTTAACTTAACTTAACTTAACTTAACTTAACTTAACTTAACTTAACTTAACTTAACTTAACTTAACTTAACTTAACTTAATTTAACTTAACTTAACTAAACTTAATTTAACGTAACTTAATTTAACTTAACTTAACTTTACTTAACATAACATAACTTTACTTAACATACTATAACTTTTTAACGAAACTGAAACTCCTGAAATAATTTTTGTTAAACCAATAAAATTAATTTGATTTTAACTTTAATTGACTTAGCTTTACTTACATAAACCAAAGTGAGACTACTGGAAAATTATTAAATTTATGAAATTTATTTAATTTAACTTAAACGCAACTTGTCTTAACCTACTTTATCCTAACTTTACTAAACTGAACTGAACGTACTTAACTTAATTTAACTTAACTTAATTTAACTTAACTTAACTTGACTTAACTTAACTTAACTTAACTTAACTTAACTTAACTTAACTAAACTAAACTTAACTTAACGTAACTTAATTTAACTTAACTTAACTTAACTTAACTTTACTGAACATAACTTAACTTAACTTAACAACCTAAGCTTTTGAAGTAATTTTTAGTTAAATTCACACATTTTGCTTAATTAACATGAACTTAACTTAACTTGACTTAACTTAACTTGACTTAACTTAACTTTACTTAACATAATATAACTTTTTAACTAAACTGAAAAGACTGAAATAATTTTTGTTAAACCCACAAAATTAATTTGATTTTAACTTTAATTGACTTAGCTTTACTTACATACATAAACCAAAGTGAAATTACTGGAAAGTTATTAAATTTATGAAATTTATTTAATTTAACATAAACCACCTTAACGCAACTTGTCTTAACCTACTTTATCGTAACTTTACTAAACTCAACTGAACGTACTTAATTTAATTGAACTTAACTTAAATTAACTTAACTTAACATAGCTGAATATACTTAACTTAACATAAACTTTGACTGTCAGTCAGTCAGTAGTAAAATTCGATAAATATTTTTTATTAACTTAACATAACTTAACGTAATGTAACGTAACTCATTTCGATTAACGTAACGTAGCAAAACTTAACTTAACATAGACTTTGACTGTCAGCCAGTCAGTGGTTAAATTCGTGAAAATTATTTCAATGAACTTAACATAACTTGACATAACATAACTTAAATTAATTTATCGTCACATAACTTAACTCAACTAACTTTATGTAGCCGAACTTAATTAAGCATAGACTTTGACTCGATATTCAGAAAGATGTAGTATGTAGCTGTGCTACCTTCTACTCAAGCACCCACAGCACTAATGATGTCTTATCTAAGCAAAACTTCAGAATCTGACGCAGCAAAAACTTTTAAAGTACATGAAAGAAACAAACGCCCATGCCTTCTCTATTTGTTATCTTTCTCATGCCTGTCCATTATATTTTTCCAAACTCTCTGACAATTTATAATACTTGCTTCGTTTAATCGCATCCTGTTTATTGTGTCCTTGCTGTGACCGAATAATCTACAAGAACAATCCCTGAGCAGATTCCGAGGCAGGGGCTTCAGGTATATAAGTATGTACACATACATATATGTAAGTCGTTGGTTTGACAGCGTGCCATTGGGTGGGTGAAATACAAATTCAGCTGTAGCTGTTTGCCGTAAGCTATGTTTTTGTTGTTATTGCTGCACTCATACAAAGAAGTGTTTCACACCTGTCTACCATGCCTTAACATCCACAATCTGCATACGCCGTGGCACACTGGGGCAACACTTGGCAAATTGTTGCGCTCAATACTGATAAAGTCAATAGATTTCTAAAGTTTTTGCTATGCTTTGCTAGTCTTGTTGTTGCTGTTATGCCTATTGCTTACGAGCTGTTGGCATGCTGTGAGTTATTATTATTGTGGTAGTATGCATGCTTCATAGCTGTTTTTGCTGTTAGTACTTGTTGTTGTTATGTATTTGTGAATTCTCTAAAATATTCTATTTATTTTTTCTGCATAAAATTTTATTACAAACATGTTTGCTTGTCATTAATATACTCTTGAGACAATTGATTGTGATTCAATACTTCCTCTAGCACCCATTTACTTAATAGAAAGGCTTTCAACTTTCCAGTTGATTTCGTATTGTACTATATATACCACTCAATTTATTATATATCTTTAAGAAATTAAGAGCGAGTTACGAGATAGGCAGACAACATGGGTACCTGAATTTCCATCAGTGCCAAATACTTAGTGGACATGGGTGCTTTAGAAGCTACCTTTACAGATTCCACAATGACACAGCGCACCCAGTAGCACTTCTCGCCAACAAAGTTTATCTTAACACATTGCCTATAGATTGGGAGCTGATTATTCGCTTTTATTTTCTTTTCTCAATGAATCAAACCAAATGCCCCGCATACATACACATATAAAAGCGTTTTTGGCTACCGTAAATTATTTCCCTATTGACGCTATGTTTATGTCTGCACTTGTATATATGGATATATGCATGTTAATCACACTGACGCGCTATCTAAACTACGATCAGACCATTAATTGCCACACTAATTGGTACAATGCACAGCTGCACAGTTATGTATGCATGTATGTACACGCATCAAAAGCCGAAAACAAAATAAAAACAAGGAAATGTCTGCGAATTCGATAAGCTTAAGGGCAGCCACCGGAAAAGGATTTATTTTTACTCTTCGCTGTTTGAGAGCAATTTCACTGAAGTATTTTTACACTAATAACAATTGTGGATCAAGCGTTTGGCAGCAGCGCACACGCTTTTCTGCTTGCTTTGCTTTTCACCCAATGTACTTCAGAAAGACAAACGTATATCAAACACTAACACTAAGATTATTTTGAACTGACATTTGGCACAAACAGTCATACCAATAAGAAAACAAGTCTTAAGTCTTACTATTTTTTGCCCACAGTAATATTCATTTACAATTTCTGCCTGACTCTAATTTTTTACACAATTTAATTTTTTTCACTTAAAAAACATTTTTTTTTGTTTAGTTTTTTGTTTATTTTTTTGTTTTATATAAAAGAAAAACAGAAAACCAAAAACATTCAACGCATACACTTTGATTTCCGTTGTAGAACAGAACCGGCGCGAATTTAACATCAACTGAGTCAGACCAATTGACGATGTTGTTATTTATGGTATTGCCAGCTGTTAAGTTAACATATCGCTGTTACGAAGTAAGATGTGTTACAGAGTTGAGTAGTTGGCTGGTTGTTTGTTGGTGGTCGGCGACATTTTCGTGCGACACTGTGTTGGTCAAGCGACTGTTAAGGAGCATTGTTCTAGATGGTGGCACAAACTCGCTAGCTCAGCTGTGCAGGATAAAGGATGTATTATTATAAATTTATATACATGAATGTGTATACATATGTATGCCAGCTTGGAAGCTACAGACCAGCTAAGTCTGTGCAACAGTTTGTTAATAGCGTGCCACGAACGAGTTAAAAAGTGTGGCTGCTCAGTTAAGTCTTTACATACGACAAAACGAAAAGAGCTACAACTTATACATAACCTGTAAAAATATAGCAGAAAACTTACTCTTCAAGTAATTTCAATAATCTCAAGCCACCTCTAAAAAACTATTTTGCTACACAATGACAAAAAGGAAAAGTTATTTAAGCTATGCACTGACAAAATTTTTTGGTTGAGAAGGAAAAGATTTTAAAGCTTCAATTTAAAAATTTGCAGATAAGGATTAAACGTAAATGGTTTTAATTCTTCAATCGCTTCGGATTAACGGAAGGATAGGAACTAAAGCTATAACCAACTCCAAGATCAGAGCTTTATATTGAAGCCAAACTGTAACACTGGGCAATCACAGACTCCTTGGTACAAACAGTACTATAGGTACTGATAAGAGCCAAATTTCCAAGTCAAACTCATCGCACTTAAAATCAGTACCTTTTGGCTCTTATTCTCCGCTTGAATAAATGCTAAAATAGAAAAAGAAACAGACCGGATATTGGATTCATATATTATTCTCTTATATGAACTGATCCTTTATCATACGGCTGAACTCCTGTCGATAAGAATACAATAGAGCCTAACAAACCCAGTCGGTGCCGAAGTATTTCGCCTTCAGTTTTAATCAAAATTCAAATAGGCTCTCTGAGATTATCTTCTTCTATGAATACTCCAAAAAGGATTCAGCATGTCCCAACAATCCATTCAATACCTTAATTATGAAAAGAGAAGCTCTTTTTTCCCCTCCTTCCTAAGCAACTGTTAATGCAACTTTAATGCCACTGTTAGCGAAAAATTTTATTAACACAGGTAACCAGAGAATGTTAATAAAATAACAAATAAAATTTATTAACATTCTCTCTTCTATTTTAATAAAATAATAAATAAAATTTACTTACATTCTCTGTTAGTACTCAAAAAGATATAACTCAACATTTGCGCCTTCTCTATTTATTAACTTTCTCCGGCGCAACGTATTAAGAACATCAACTGCGTCAGAGTTGGAGCGCCAGTAAATAGCAGTTTGTTAATATTGCCGAATGTAAACACTGTTAAGATATTGCAGACCATCTGTTATTGCACAAAGGCCACCTGTTAAACTTGGAATGTAATAAAAGTATGTTGGAGAGCAACAAATGCTTTACAGAATTTATAAGAAGGAACATCAAAGATGGAGTATTCATGCTATGATACATGCATCATGTACATACATATGTATGTATACATGTAAATAGCCAAGCTTTAAGTACATATTCAACTGGCCATCAAATAGCAATTTCTCTGCACAAGTATACCTTCAAAATGGTAACTAATTATACCTAGGACTAATTATATTAGGACAAAATTGTGAACATTTGTATTTCAACTACTGAAACACGCTGAATTGAAATGACCTTTGGCAAGTGCCAACTGTAATACTGTCTAATTAATTATAATGAACATGGTATTTAGTATTTTGGTATATTTTTAAAACCGCATAATGAGTACAGCTGTATGATTGCAAATAAGAATTAATTGAAAACTAATTATATTCTAATTATCAATATTCATTTATAAGTTAAATATTTCATCTGGCAATTTCGCTAACATAACCCATACAGGAGTATAATGAAAGGATATACTATACATACATATACACAAGCCTGCATACACTTAAGGACGCTACAATGAAATATATGTATGTACAAGCAGATTCCAAACATTTGAGAGCAAAACAGCAACGCTAACCTATAATTTTCCAAAAGAACTTACATACATGTGTGCAATTATAATTACCCATTGCCCAGGACCTGTTACAGCTCCTTTACAAGCACACCCAAATATGCTCGCGTGGCATGCTTAGCAGTACTTGTTTGCGTGCATAGCGCTACAGCTTCCGGTGTCGATTTCCATAACCAACTTCAAAAATCAAACTAACTCTTGCACATAATGAATGTCCACAATTAACTCTAAATCTCAAAATAACTCTTGCACATAATGAATATCACTTCCTTTCACAATATTCAACATTTATTTGACACTTTTTTTTATATATTTAAATATTTCTTAATTTGAAACAAAAAAGGTATCGCTTACTGCTAAAGTTCAAAATAATATCCGCTTTGACAAGTTCGTTAATATTGGCGATCAGCTGTTGCTTAGAAAATCAAGAACAGGGTGCTTCACATGAATGAATGATAAAATTTTTTTAAACTTAAATTAAAAAAAATATTATATTTTTATTTTTAATTCTAACAATAACGGTATTATTTAATAACACAAAGCAAGTAACTGCATTTTACATTTTTTACACGAATTTTCCTCAATTACGTTAATTAGTACTAACACCGCTTAGTTAATTTTCTTTATCTTTCCGAAGCTTGTTTGCGTTATTAAAATTTCTTTTGTGCTGATTTCACATAGTGAGTTGCTTAAGGTCATATTAAAATGCACACACACACACTTTTTTGTCACAAAGGAAATTTAATAACAATTGTTGGTGTGTTAAACATGAATAAGCGCTGTCAAACAAAAGAATGCGTAGCAGAAAGTATTCGGCGTGACATTTTAATTACAGCGCATTTTAATAAAAGAAAAAATATGTGAAAAGCACATAAAGGGAAATAAATTTAAGAATTTAATAAGTAAAAATAATTAAACAGTGAAAATTGCTTATGTTATGCACCCTGTGAAAATGCACTGATGCTGTTGCGCAGCTTCTATCACTTTTGACATTTACATTTAAAGGTGAATTGTGCGCAATTATAATTTGAATGGCTATTAATTAAAGATTGTGATATAATGTGTAAAATGCTAAACAAATTAACATGTATTAAAAAATAAATTGTGAAAATAACAATAACACGATAGAAAAGTCATTGTGCAACACTTGTATAAAAGGAAAAAGTATCCCAGCTGAAGATAAGAAGCCGATTACCATAACTTTCTATGCAGAATTTAGTCACTTCAGGAGTATAACTTGCACCTTTATGATTTGGTAACTTCCAGGTAATAAGCTTTAGATTTCATGTTTGTATCGCTAAAATTGTTTTCACTAATTCTAACTCATTCAGTCAAATACTCACGGTCGGCATCAAAAAACAAGTACTGTCTGAGTTTGTTATCTATTTCCGATTTCTGAATCTAATTATTCGGTTGTATATTTCTGAAAAAGCACTCCAGTTCTGTTGAAATGTGGAAAAAGCATAAGTCTGCTCGAATAGCTTCAGCAGCTCAAAAGAATATAAGATTACGGCTTGAGTGTGTTACTAAGCAAGAAACAGAAGAAACTAAAGAAAATTGTACCGGATGTGCCTTCTAACGGAAATTCGGATTATCGCTACTCTTGACTAGACTGCTTTGCATTATAGCGGCAATCCAGAGAAGAGCAGCAGTAATTTCTGATAAAAGTAAACAGTAATTCACGCATAAAAGTTAATGTAACTACTCATATGAAGCTTTTGTTTAAATATGTGAAAGTTTTTGAGTAGCATTTTCCGTTACTTGGCGTAAATAGCTTTACTTATCACATTCTATATTAAAAAAAAACAAAAGTTAGAGCCGTGGGTGTCAGTGAAACTAAAGCATATTTGTATGTTAACGAGCCTTTAAGAAAAAATACCTTGCACAGGGTATATTTTTTTATTTAACACGAAGTTAGTAGCAACCAGAAGGAAACGTAACACACTTTTTAAAGTGTAAACATAAATGATCAATGTGAAGAGCTAACTAGTTGATTTATCCAAGCCCGTATGTTTGCCTGTATATACACAAATGTAAAAAGTCTCAAGTGCAATACACCACAGAAAAATAAAATTACTTTATTAAATGAACTTTACAATTGAATAACCAAATATCAACATGATGCCACTGTTTTACTTTGTTTTCTAGGCGCATATCTGGTAGCGTTCACAACATTTTGGGTATGGCGCGTTCTCATCTTTAGGATCGCCCCATTCGCAGCCTTCTGAGGGCCTATGGATACCGCAACTAAAAAAAAAAGTAGGAGAGTGGAATTAGTTTAGGTAAGTAAATACAAAGTTTGTACTTCGTCCACATAACTTCTTACGCTGCAATTCTCAATTATTTAACCTTTAATTTGATAATATATGCACTTAATGTGAGCTTAGAAAAGTTCGAACAGCACGCTCTTCTCACTACTTCTGCTGTTAGCAAGTATAGAGCTATGCAAATTGTATTTATTACATAACGGTACACTCGATCTTCACAGCAATTTCACGGAAAACCCTTGCCTGTCTCCTAGATTTTAAGCACAATGCATTTGTATCACAGTCATCTAAAAATAAATTGTAGCCGGAAGGGACTGACGTTGTAATTTCACTCTAAAAAGTAACTTCAACTTTGTTAATATCAATTTTTTCTTTTTTTCTTAGAAGCATGAAAGAGAAAGTCATTCCCTTTCCTGTTTTGGCGTTGTCTCAATCTCTAAAACTAAATAATACTAATAGACTTCATCTTACTTATCTTGTACTCACATGGCAATTTCGACAACACCCTCTCTATTTAAACAATCATAGCGCCCACAAAACTCCGTCGATATCTCAGATTCACCTGGTGAGAGGATAACTGTCTCATTGAGCGTGCACTTGCCGGGATGCGCTGATTGGCAGTTGGACGAAAGATAATAATAAAAGTTAAATCTACTTTAGTATTCTTCAGTTTATATACTTATTTTTTTACTCACCATCGTCGCGATAAGAGCGATGCGCCTTCGTCGTCGCCTCTATTAACTGTCCTCCAGCAAGTAATGCGCATAGCCAACAGATACCGTAATACATCTCGTATATTTCGTGTACGCTATTCTCGAAGCAAATACAACGACTGAGCTACGGCGATCATTTGTCTCTCATTTTAAAGGACAGAATGTATAAAATAAGTGCTTAATTTTGTATATACATACATACTTACAAGTATATACAATGCTATATAATATTTACATTAAATTAATGTTTAGCATTAATCATGACTGCTAATGAGTGTTTAACGTAACAGACTCAAACTTCTTTACCAATATTATCTCCACACTGAGCGAGAGGGGTAAATGTGAATGAATTTAGGATGAGTTACTAATTCTGGATGCTATAATTGATAATTAATTATTAGCTATTAAGAGACCTAATGAATACAGGGTTTGTCCGGAAAGTTAAAAGACTGATTTTCTTCCGCCACGGCTGTATTTCGGAGCGCGCGTAACGGCTGGATTCGATAGAGTGCGTTCCTAGCTAACGAACGAGCGGCTGGTCAGTTGTCTCCGAGCACCTGGAGAGTCAGAACAAATATTATCGCGCGACGTGTTTCTGTGAGTGGTGTAAGCCTGAAAATGCAGCGTTCGTTAGAGCAGAGGTACGCGATTAAATTCTATGTGAAACTTGGTAAATCTGCGACAGAGACGTTTGATATGATCAAGCTGTCTTATCCAGATGTAGCTATAGCATGAGGCGGTGTGTTTCGGTGGCACCAGGTCTTTTTGGAGGGCCGAGAAGAGGTCGGTGATAAAGACCGTGTTGGGAGACCTGGGATTTCGACAAACACCGTCAATGTGACTCGTGTGCGTAAAGTTTTGAACTCAGACCGTCGACTAAGTATTCAATTAGTTGCCCAGATGTTAAATTTATCAAAATCTGTGGTTCATGACAAAACATCTGTGGTTCAAAGTGACGACCATTGTGAGAAAATTTGAACACTTTTTGAACACCGGTGTCAACAACTGATAAGGTGACGTTGCGAGTTTTCGAGAGAAAAGTTCTGCGAAAGATTTATGGTCCTTTGCGCGTTGACCACGGCGGATATCGCATTCGATGGAAAGATTAGCTGTATGAGATGTATGACGACATTGACATAGTTCAGCGAATTAAAAGGCAGCGGCTACGCTGGCTAGGCCATGTTGTCCGAATGGACGAAAACACTCCAGCTCTGAAATTATTCGACGCTGTACCCGCCGGGGGAAACAGAGGAAGAGGAAGACCTCCACTCCGTTGGAAGGACCAGGTGGAGAAGTACCTGGCTGCGCTTGGAATATCCAATAAGCGCCACGTAGCGAAAAGAAGAAACGACTGGCTGCGCTTGGAATATCCAATTAGCGCCACGTAGCGAAAAGAAGAAACGACTGGCGCGTCATTGTTAACTCGGCTATAATCGTGTAAGCGGTGTCTACCCCAATTAAGAAGAAGAATCACCGGTGACAAGTCTTGGATCTTTGAGTATGATCCCGAGACAAAGAGCTTAGAAGGGATCCAGCATGCACCATCGACGCAGAAAGAGCCTATTTTGAAAGTTTTTAAAGGATTGTAACGATTGGTTTAATATTTTTTTTTAATCGACTCAGTCCTATTACTTTCCGGACAAAGCCTGTATATCCAGTATATCGATTAACTCCTCGCAAAGTGTAAACAAGGTATATTCTATATACTCATTGAGCTTTCACATGGCCTGCCGAGATATTGGAGCTGTTAGATATAACTTACTAGTTATTATATATTTGTTCATTTTTTCTGTGGGAACTTTTATCTACGCTACAACCCACAAAATTGTATTCATCTACTCAGAATAGATGACTATAGTAATCACCCTGTATATTCATAATTATTATTTTCAACCGAAGCCCTTAACCCGATGGCGAGAGTCAGAGATAGACAGTGAAAGGCAGAGTATTAAAACACCAAACGTTGCAGGTTCATATTCTCAAATGATAGTTCTTACGTCACTGGCTGTGTTTGTCTCCTAGATGGAATCTCAACCGTGATTGTTCGATCCATTTCAATTGAAATTACATTTTCTTATTGTGACATTTTTGAGCCTAAGTCACAAATCTCCACCTCAAGGGCTCTATTCAGTACAGAAATGCTATAAATCCTTTTTAAGCTGAGCTTCAGCTGAGCTTATTTCTGACTTCGAAGTATAAAAAAATTAAGGAGACCATATTTCCAGCAAAATTTTTCGCATTGTTCTTATTGAAACATTTACCTTGATCTTACGAAAAAACGATAACCGATAACAGTCGTTTCCAAGACAGTTGGGTCTACGTAACCGCAACGGATCCGCATTTTTATTGGGTCAAGAACTTTTCACTCCGCAACATTCTTCAAAATTATTTAGGGAATGTCGGCTACCAGTACAATAAACATTATTCCAAAACTAATAACATAGACGAAATTAATATAGTTTCACAAGCTATTAGCCCTGTTGGAGATTTACACTGTGCCGTTTCCGGAATTTATAGTTCTATGATGCCTTTAATGACAACTTAACCTTTAACAATGCTCAAATTTTGCACACATTTTGGATCAGTCTTCAAAAGTTGGTCATAATATATTTATTATGGCAGGACGTTACAGCCGAATTCCTTAGGTGTATGACTACCATTTTGTCATCGGACCAAATTGGTTCCAAAGCAATATCAAGCCGCCGTCTGACCTCTATGGCGAAAAAGCTCACCATGGAATCAATCAGTGATTCAGGGGCGTTTCAAAATTTGTAGAATGCTCTATAGGTCTCGTAAATTTAGATACGGACGCCACATTAAAGAGGTTATGTTCGATCACTACACTGCTACACAGGAAATGTTATTATTTCCTATGTTATTGAATGTTCCTACAACAACTTTTCAAACATGCCACTATTAGTATTGTAATACTAAGGTACAGAGAAAAGCTATCAGCGCAGTCCACTAAGTTCAACGAAGACACCCTTAAATGATTGAACACAACCAGACCCTTGCCGATCAATAAGTGAAAATCGAAACTGTACGCGGAGCAATCATATCACTAACGGACACGTGAGTTTTACACCAAAGCGAGTTGTCTCATTAAAAACGGTTCAAAAACTTGTGTAACCCAGTGCGGAAACTAAGTGTGTCGCTTTCATTTAGAAACGCAGAAGTCTTTCGAACAAGAAAAATGTTGTTCCTTAGAAGGTGTTTTAAGTCGTAAGAGTCAAGGAGAGACAAAACCACTGGTACAAACAGCAGACCAACGATCTATAGAAGCAGTGGACTTCAGCAACAAGTCTTCTCTGAAAAATACGCAGACTGTTCTATGGTCCGAAAAGGGGATAACCATTGTCTACCAGAATTCGCAACTTGTGATCTTCATCGAAACTTGAAGAAGAACAAAATGGTTACAGGGCTCTACTGTACACATTTATAGGGATTTTCAAACTAATCGCAGATAAGATGACCCTTTTCGGTGAAGAAAAAGTGATATTCCACTATGACAACTCATTACCTCACAGCTCTGCCGTCGTCACGACCAAATAGACCAAACTAGGCTTTGAATTGCTGAGAAATATACCGTATTTTCTAGTTTCGGTACCGAAAGACTTTCCTTTGCTTCCAGACGTGAAAAAGTCACACGGCGCGCAAAAATTTTAGTCGTTTGAAAATGTTATCGTCACCAGGCCTCCCAAAATTTTTTTCGTACCGGTTAATAAAGTAGGAGAATAGCTGGCCATTTTTTCCAAATCCTCGTTTTTCTAAATATTTATTGGACCGTCCTTGTGTGTTAAAATTCCAATGCCGAATATGCTATGGAATCCCCAACTAACGCCTCTTTTTACAATTTCTGAAATTTAGAAAAACCTGTATAACCTTTGAAACCCTCAAATAAGACAACACGATTTTATTTCCTCCAAAACCACTTTATTTAAATACCGAGTTCCATACGTACAAATTATATTAGAAAATCGTAAATGCAATAAACCATAAAAATAAAATCACTTTATTAAACAAACTTTATATTTGAGTAACCGAATATCAACTTGATGCCATCGTTATTCTTTTGTTTTCTGGGGACAGATCTGTTGGCGTTCACAACATTCCGGATATGGAGCCTTCTCATCCTTAGGATCGCCCCATTCGCAGCCTTCTAATGGCGCCTGCGACCCACAACTAAAGAAGAGAGTAGAAATAGTATCGGTAAGTTAATATAAGGTTTGTACTATGTGAGGTTAAGGAAGTTCGAGCACTATCTTTTCACTATTAGTAAGCAAGTATAGACCTGCAAGTACATAAGTAGTAACTACAACATAAAGACACATACGATCTTCTCAATAATGTCTCTAATTAAAAAGAAAACTATAACTTCCGAGCAGATTTGGCTCCCGGCAACCGAAAATCCTTGCCTGTATACAAGATTTTAGTCTACTTCCATACAGCTACTGCAGCTGGCATCCGGTAAGGTACACAACCTTACAGCGTGTACGCCGATAGCTTACTGAAGGCGAAGAGCCCGCTGTATGTCTTATACTCGATTATGGGCCAGAAGAAACTGTCAAAAGCGCATGAACCGGTGGTAGCCCGGCGGAGGCTAAGCTGTTGCAAATTCCAGCTATCCAGCAGTAGCGCACATGAGGAGAGTGGAGCACCGACCCATTCTCTTTCTAATGATAGCAGTGCTCAAGTACCTTTCTTTGACAGTTATTTAGTTATTATCTCTTTCTGCTGATAGCAGGGTTAAGGTGCCTTTCTCTGCCAGCTTGTCAGATCTACAGTTACCTGTAATTCGGCTACGGTATCTTACCTTCACTAGTCTTATTGTAAAATGCCATTGATAATGAGATTAGGCGTTCCTTAATGCACTTCTCCGAAAAACGCTGCATTCCGGCGTGGTTAATGTAACGCAACCTTAATGCCAAAAAACTCAGCTCAAAAACATCGGGATAGTCAGGACGTCTGAAACTAAAGTGAAAACTTTTACCCGGCTTCGAGATGAAAGTAACTCTGAATCACTTCGCCGGGCCATCCAGAATACATTCCACTCTTACGCAGTTCGAGCAGTTTGAGGCCAGACAGTTGCATGACACCTAACAGCCTGTAGCAGTTGCGGTGCGCAGAAGTGTAGCTTCACTGCCGAAGGCCCACTTTCCATTTGCATCCTTAAGATAATTCACAGGGATGCGGCTCTTTGCGAGGTTACGAATGGCCCGTGACAGCACTCTACTTTTTCGCAGAGCTCTTAACATTGCTATCTCTCTTAAAATACTAAAATAAATAATTCAAGTAGCCTTCTTCAAAAAGAACACTATAGCTGCCAACTCTTTCTTCCTCTTTCGATATCTCAGTCATCTCATTCCCTGTCATCAGTGGTCTAATATCTTGTACTCACCTAGCAATTTCGGCAAGACCCTCTTCATTTTCACAAGTAATACGCGCACAAATGCCCGAAGTTATGGTCACTTCACCTGGTGAGAGTATAACTGTCTCACTGACCGTGCACTTACCAGGGTGCGCTGATCGGCAGTTGGAAAAGAAATAATAATAAGAGTAATTTTACTGTTATATCATTTAATTTATATTTATAATTCTAACCATTTTTTTACTCACCATCGTTGTGATAAAAGACATGCCCTAACGCGGCCTCGGTTAGCTGTACACCAGCAAGTAATAGCAACCCTGCGCATAACCAACAAATACCGTAATGCATCTTGTCTACTAAGTTCACGCTTTTCTCGAAGCAAATGCAACGACTGAGCTACGGCAATCATTTGTGGCTCATTTTAAAGGAACCGGGTGTTTATAAAATATATGCTTAACTATGTATACACCTTTACGTAATACTATTGTTTACATTAAATCAATGATTAGCATTAATCATGACCATAAACGAGTTTTTCACGTAACAGACTCAAATGAACATCTGCTCAGATGCTGAGCTCTGATCGACGATCGCGCATGCAAATTATTTCCGCAATGATCGGTAGGGGTAAATGTTTGAATGAGTTTGGGATGACTTACTATTTATAGATTCTATAAATGATAATTAATTATTGGCGCTTAAGGTGACCTAATGAATATACACAGTATATCTATTAACTCCTCGCAAAATATTAAAATATTATATATATAGTATATAGTCATGGCTCACATGACCTGACGAGATGTTAGAGCTGTTATAAATAACTTACTATCATATATTTAATGATTTTTTCTGTCTAAATTTGCACCTACTCTACGATCCACAGAGTTGTAGTCATCTACTCAGAATAGTTGACTATGATGATCAGAATCAGAAAGGAAGAAAGAAAGGCAGAGTATTAAAGCATCAGACATTGCAGTTTTATATCCTTAAATGATAATACTTGCAAACACTCCAACTCCGTGACTGAGGCAAGGAGAGTAGAAACTGACCTACAATAGGTGTATCCTGGAAACCTTGGCCTGAAGAAACGAAAATTCGGTCCCAAGGCAATGAAAAAATCCATAATAGAAAGGGTGACTCAATTTGGTCAGCTTATCTTCTATTAACTTAAGCACTCCGGTGACAGAGTTTGCTCTCCATGCTATTTTCCATCGTCGGCACTTAAAAAAGGCTTGGTTTGCGCGATCTAGTGATTCAATTTTCGGAAATACTCATATTTCGGAATTTCGTGCGCTTAAGAAGACGTCGGCGATGTCGCCCGCATAACCAAAGAAGTGGTTGCCGTAAGTTATTTGCTTTCTTTGAGTCCTGACTTTAATCGAGTTTCTGGTGCTTCTATCATATTGTGCCATTTTGCGTTATTGAATGCCAGTCTTATGTGAAGTCTTGTGAGAAGGACTATTGGTGTCGAGCAATTATACTTTCGACGGGTTTCCTCAACGCTGCGCACGACGTCTTCAGCGGCTCCGATATGGAATCTGCCTGACCTGAAGCCATTTTGCGTTATTGAATGCCAGTCTTATGTGAAGTCTTGTGAGAAGGACTATTGGTGTCGAGCAATTATACTTTCGACGGGTTTCCTCAACGCTGCGCAC
This sequence comes from Bactrocera neohumeralis, assembly GCF_024586455.1. NCBI lineage: Eukaryota > Metazoa > Arthropoda > Insecta > Diptera > Tephritidae > Bactrocera > Bactrocera neohumeralis. Next base: position 68,578,311 of record NC_065922.1, read on the forward strand.
GACGTCTTCAGCGGCTCCGATATGGGATCTGCCTGACCTGAAGCCATGTTTTCACTCTGTTAAGCTTTCAGCATTGTTCATGGCGGCTATGATGCTGGGTTTCAATAATATTTTTGCAATTTTCTTGCCATATCGAATATAAATTAACTCGAGCAACTATGGAACGGTTTCGCAGGCAGTTCACTCTGGTGGATAATGCGCATCCTCAGAGACGCCGTACGTTGAGCACCGAAGACGCTATTACTGTGCAACAGTGGAGCTGTATCCATCCACTGTATGGGAGAGCTTGCGAAAGTATCTTAGGGATCAAAAACCTAAATTTAATGGGGAATGTTTATTATCATTTGGCATTTATTTTTTCTTTAAGACAATCTCTTTCATATGTTGGCCGCGGCTACATCTCAGATGGTCCATCCGTTGAGTCCAATTTTCGATGACTCGTTCAAGCATTTCGACTGGTAACTGGCGAGTGACACGCATGATGTTTTGCTCCAAGACCTGAATCGAAAGCATATACTTTAGACTTTACATATTCCTACAAGAAAAAGTCTAATGGTTCAATATCACGCAATCTGGTGGCAAACCGATCTGCACAAAACTTGAAATTATCTGCTCACCGAAGTGTTCTCTCAATAAATCGATTGATTGATGCTATTTCTGGGAACTGGCGTCGTCCTTGTTGAAACTAAATAACACCGAGATGACGAGCTTCAATTTCAGGCATGAAGTAGTCGGTTATCATGGCACGATATCGATCACCATTTGCGGTAACGTTCTAATCGGCATCATTTTTGAAGAGCTTTGGACCGACGATTCAACCGGCCCAAAACTCACACCAAAGCGTCTTTTTTTCTGCATAAAATCGCAGCTCTTGAATCTCTTCAGGTTGCTCTTCGTCCCAATTACCGCCATTTTGCTTGTTTACATACTCATTGAGTAAGAAATGAGCCTCATTGCCGTACTAAATTTGACTCAAAAAAGTTGGATCTTCATTAAACTTTTCAAGAACCGATAGATCGAAGCGATCAATTCTTTCACAAGCTGTATTTTTTACGATTTCGATTTAAGATCTCGACATAAAATCCGCCAATTCGTTCCATACGTCACTACGGTCTTCGTGTACACTCTCAGCTCTCGGTCTCCGTGTACACGTTCAGCACGGCTGCTGTTTTTCTTCACTACGTGCTGGCCGCGGTCTATTCGGTCGAATATAATCCAATAATGAATGCTGGATCTTAAGAATGGTGGCTGATCTACCGTATTATCTGCTTTCCGTAAGACCTTCTTACGCTTCGAAGAAGTGAAAAAGTCACTTGCCGAGCAGAAATTTTTCCCGTTTGAAGAAATTATCACTGGCAGCTCCTCAAAAAGCGGTTAGACCGGTTAATGAAGCTCGCGAAGCGCTAAGAAAAACCTCCCTTTTTAAATACTGAGTTCCAAACGTACAGGTTATATTAGAAAGTCGTAAAATGCAATAAACCAGAAAATTAAAATCACTTTATTAAATAAACTTTACATTTGAATAACCAAATATTAACTTGATGTCATTGTCCTTTCTAAGCGCAAATCTGGATGCGTTCACAACATTCCGGGTATGGCGCCGTCTTATTCAAGGGAGGGCCCCATCTGCAGCCTTCTAACGGCGCCTGGGGAATACAACTAAAGAAGAGAGTGAGAATAGTAACCATTTAATTTGATACTTCATGTACATAATTTTAATTTAGGAAAGTTAGAGCAACACTCTGCTCGCACAATTTGTGCAGTAGGCAAGTATAGACCTATAGAAATTATATTTTCTACATAACGGTACATCATCATACGCACAATTGTGCAAACTAAGTACACGAAATCATCATTCAGTCGTTGTCGACAACCATAAACTAAAATTTCAGAGTTCTAAATGCCTTTGGTGCTGCAATGCATTTTATGTTCCAAGTTTTTTAAAGATAATAGGGAATATATCCTTAAAAGACATTTTGTTAATTTTTATCAGCAATTAATTATTTAGATTAGGAAAATCTCTCTCACTGGGCTACTTTTTTTCGTTCAATCAGGTTTCATACCACTGTTTTAAACACAATACATTTCTCTCACAGTCGTCAAAACTTAAAGAGAATATCAAGGATCGTCCAATACATTGTACTCACCCGGCGATTTGGGCAAGACCGTCCTCATTTTCGCAAGTAATTTTCGCACAAAACTTCGATGTTATCGTCGTTTCACCTGGTGAGAGGATATCTGTCTCACTGGCCGCGCACTTGCCGGGGTGCGCTGATTGGCAGTTGGAGAAAGATAATAAAAAATGGTATTACTTTTATAACTGTAGGCAAAATATATAATTCCACACCCTCCTTTACTCACCATCGTCGTGGTAAGTGACAGTCGACGTTGCGGCCTCTGTTAGCTGCGCAACAGCAAGTAATAGCAACCCTGTGCATAGCCAAACGTTACCGTAATGCATTTTGTATACTTCCTATACGCTTTTCTCGAAGCAGTTGCAACGACTGAACTACGGCGATCGTTCGTCGCTCATTTTAAAGGAACGGTAACTATAAAAATGTGCTTAGCTATGTATTATATAACAATGATATTTAATGATTACATTAAAACAATGATCAGCATTAATCATGACCGTTAATGAGTTAACGCTAATCGGCGACCGCAAATGCAAATTATCTATGCAAGAGCAAGAGGGGTTTGAATGAGTTTGGGATGAGTTACTATTTATAGATAACTTAATATTATATATTTTTCGTTTTTTCCTGCATGATTTTGGACTTCCACTACGGTTCCTTTTCCACAGAGAAATAATCACATACCCAAAATAGTTGACTAAAATGATAAGCGTGGACTATTGGAGGTTCCAAGTGTAGCCAGTTCCTTCTCCATCTGGTCTCTCCAATGGAGTTTAGGTGTTCCTCTTCTTCTCCTCCCACCACCTAGTACGGCATCGAACACTCTCAGAGCTGGGGTGTTTTCATCCATTCGGACGACATGACCTCGCCAACGTAGCCGTTGTCTCTTATGTCAATATCGTCGTATATCCCATACAGCTCATCGTTCCATGGACTGCGTTATTCACCGTTGTCAATGCGCAAAATACCATAAATCTTCCGTAGAACCTTTCCCTCGAAAACTCGTAACACCGACTCATCAGATCTTGTCCTCGTTCATGCGTGTACACCGCATGATGATAAGTGACTTGTAGAATTTTGTCTTTATTCGTCGAGTGAGAACTTTACTTCTCAATTGCCTACTCAGTCCGAAGTAGCACCGCTTGGTAAGAGTTATTCTGCGTTGCATTTCGAGGCTGACGTTATTGTTGGTGTTAACGCTAGTTCCAAGATAGAAATTATCTACAACTTCGAAGTTATTATTGTCAACAGTGACGTGGAAGCCAAGCCACGAGTGTGACGACTGTTTGTTTGATGAGAGAAGATATTTCGTCTTTCCCTCGTTCACTACCAGAACCATTTGCTTTGCTTCCTTATCCAGCCTGGAGAAAGTAGAACAAACGGCGCAGTTCTTGGGGCAATGATATCAATATCATCAGCTCATGCCAGAGGCTGTACACTCTTATAGAAGATTGTATCTTCTTTATTCATCTCTGCAGTCCGAACTATTTTCTGCGGGAGTAGTTTGAAGAAGTCGCAGGATAGGAAGTCGCCTTGTCTGAAACCTCGGTTGGTATTGAACGGCTCCGAGAGGTCCTTCCCGATGGTGTTGCTCATCGTCAATTTCGATAGCCGTATTAGTTTTACGGGGATAACAAGTTGTTCACCAAGAAATTTGGTAAGAACTGCAAGGTGCTTTCCAAAGTAAACAGGACTTTTCGAATCTAGCGCTCCCTGGTGGCACCATCTATATGTCAACTGGTGCCTTAGAATGTATGTTAGTGTTATCGGTGCGAGAATGAGCTTCGAACAAAGAGCCAACATTAAATTTTGTTTTAAAATTGGGAAAACTTTTACCGAAACGTTTCAATTGTTGAAACCAGTTTATGGCGTTGATTGCCTATCCCGTAGCAGAGTGCATGAGTGGTTTCAAAAACTGTGCGGGAATTCATCAAAAATCAGCCGAAATCATCATTGAAATTCATGGAAATGAAATTGAACATCTCCAAAACATCAATTTATCGCATTTTGACCGAACATTTGGGCTTACGAAAGGTGTGTGCACGGTTTGTTCCGCACAAATTGACTGACGACCAAAAATAGCTCAGAATCCAACATTCAATCGACGCTTGTGACCGATTATTTGACCAAAAATCACATTTTAACCATTAACCACTCCCATTTACCTGATGTGGCACCGTGCGACTTCTTCCTTTTCGAAAAATGCATTTGCCCATATAAGCCATGCGTTATGCAGACGTAGAGGCCATTCAAAAGGCTTGCAGCGGCATACTGGTAGAGAGAAACCAGAGTGAAACTGACTATTACTTGACGCAGTTCCTGACTGGGCACGGCTGCTTCAGAGAGTATTTATACAAATATGGACATGACGATTGGTTTGACTGCTCTTTTTGTGTGCAGTTGGAGATTGGATCGCGTCAGCCCAAATAAAGCCTATAAGAAAAGAGCAGCAAAGAAAGAGTGAAAACCGGATGATTAACGTGGAGTTGGAATATTTTTCGATCTAGAGCCAATCGCCTTAAGCTTCTTTTACCAAAGAAATGCCTGACGACAGTTCCGCAATGAATAAAAATTCTATAGGAGACAGAGTTAGAGTTTAGTATATAGGCGTCCTACTTTCCAAGCGGCGCATACACTAACACTGGCGGCGCATGCGCGAATAGGATGAATCTTGCATGCCGTCTAAAATATGACGGTACCTTTCGAAGTTTTCCCCTCCGAAAAAAAAAAACACCCAGACCTCTTTCAATCAATAAGTGACAATTCAAACGCTCATATTACCAATGAGCACGTGATTTTTACCAAATTGACCAAATCAGTCTACGAACTGCTGCCCTATCTACCACATTCTTTAGTTTTGTCTAGTTTCTTTTGTTTCGAGGAAGCAGAAGGGTCACGCGCCGAACAGAAGTTTTTGCCCTTTGAGGAAGTTATCACTGCAAAACCTTCAGAAAACAGATCGGTCCTCTTAAACTTGCATAAAATTTAAACCGCTCACATAAAATTAAAGATTTTGCTTTCTGCAAAACCCAATTTTTTAAATACCAAGTTCCATATGTACAGATTATATTAGAAAGTCGTAAATGCAATAAACCAGAAAAATAAAATCACTTTATTAAATAAACATTAAATTTGAATAACCAAATATCAACATGACGCCATTGTTATTACTTTGTTTTCTAGCCGCAGATCAGGTTGCGTTCACAACATTGTGGATACGACGCCTCCTGATCCTTATAAAAGCCAAATATGCAGCCATCTAACGGTTCCTGGTAATCACAACTAAAGAAGAAAGTGGAAATAGTAAAAGTGAGTAAATTTAAAATTTCTATTTCGTTCACATAACTTCATATGCTGCAATTCTCAACTAGTTAACAATTAGATTGATACTAGATTAGGGTAGTTAGAGAAGCGCTCTGTTTTCACTATTTGTGCTGTAAGCGAGTATAGACGAATATAATTTTTTTTTGCATAACGGTACAATATATCTGCTAAACTAAAAAAACTAAAATTTCAAGCTGGCTGTTAGCTTTCCAGCAATGGAAAATCTTTGTCCCTCCACTAGAATTTAAGCACAATACACTGCTCTCACAGTCGTCGAAACATAAATAGGAACCAGAGAGTAACTCTGCTTTTTTCAATTATTGAAGGTGTTATTCTAACTAGAATGATGGAAGTAGAGATAATCCGTTTACAGTTACTATGAAAATTGCACATTTCGTTTCTATTTGGACATTCTCTCTATCAATTGACTACAATAAAAATAAATAATTCAAATCAGTGGTCGGCATTTCTTAGCACAATTTTCACACGTACGCTTACATCGTTCAGTCGTTGTCGAGCCAGCAACGAATTAACATCACGTAAGAAAATATGCCCTGCAAGAAATATTTTATGATTCTAAATTTTGGTGCCATGGAATGGCTTTTATTTCTTTTAAAGATAATCAATATATCCTTAAAAGACATTTTGTTAATTTTCATTATACTATTAATTATTTAGATTAGATGCTTAATTTTCATTCCAATTTCTCACTGGGCTACTTTTTTTTCGTGCTCACCAACACAGTGACAGATCCTCTCATGCCGACCACTGATTCAAATAGACTTAAGTAGCATATGGGATTTCTTTAAAAACTCTATGGCTGTCACCTCTTGCTCTCTCTTTCATCATTTCGCTCTCTCTCTTTCTCTCTCTCAGTGAGTGGTATAATATTTTGCACTCACCTAGTAATTACGGCAAGACCATCTTCATTTTCACAAGTAATTCGCGCACAATAGTTCACCGCTTTCGCCGATTCACCTGGTGCGAGGATAACTGTGTCACTGACCGAGCACATACCGGGGTTCGCTGATTGACAGTGAGATAATAGTAAAATTTAATTTTGCTTTCATATCCCTTAATTTGTATATATGTATATATGAAGACAAAGTTCATAATTCTTCACCTTTTTTTTACTCACCATCGTTACGATAAAAGGAACGCCCTATCGCGGCCTCTGCTAGCTGTCCACCAGCAAGTAATAGCAACCCTGCGCATAGCCAACAGATAACGTAATGCATTTTGTATACTTCGTGTACGCTTTTCTCGACGCAATTGCAACGACTGAGTTATGGCGATCGTTCGTCGCGCATTTTAAAGGAATCGGGTGTTTATAAAATACATATGTATGTGCCTAGCTCTGTAAGACAATGACATTTAATGTTTGCATTACCTCAATAATCACCGTTAATTTTGATCAATAACAAGTTATTAACGAATTAGTCTCGAATCTAACACCTATACCGACGCTGTACGCTAATCGGCGATCGCAAATGCAAATTATCTACGCAAGAGCGATAGGAGTAAATTTTTTAATGAATTTAGGATGAATTATTATTTTTGGTTGCTATAATGGATAATTAATTATTGGTGCTTAAGGAGGCCTAATGAATATAAATATATATTGTATATCGATTGTGGCAAAAAGTACCCGGAAATTGTAAATAAAACGCAAAACATTTAATTCTTCATCAATATTTTGTCGCCTCTAAAGTCGTACCCATTAGACGTAATACACTTATGCCAACGATTTCTCCAGTCCTCAAAACATTTTTCATAAGCACCTTTAGGGATGGTCTTCAGCTCCTTCAGCGAATTTTGTTTTATATCTTCAATCAACTGAAAACGGGTTTCATGCCGATGATTGTTGAGTTATTTGCTTTTCAAACTCATAAATCCATATTTCATCGGCAGTAATAATGTTCTAAATGAATGTGGGCTCGCAATTCGCAGGATCAAGCATATCCAAAGAGACCTGTTTAGCTTCTTCGGGACGAGTCGAGCAAGGCTCATTCGAACGGGTTCGCGAGAGATGTCGAGCTCTCTTGCCATTTCTCTAACACGTGCCTGACGACTTTCATACGATTCCCTTCATCTTTTTTAATATTTTTATTAGTTGAAGTGGTCGAAGGCCGTCTAGAACGAGGCAACGATCTCTCGACCGTCTTTGAAGGCTTTTTACTACTCGTAGGCGTGTGTTTTTATAAAACTGAATCAACGCACACGAAATTTGGTTAGAAATACAAAATTTGAGACAAATTCTTTGTGCGATATTTTAATCCATTGTAAAAATCGCAACGCACTACTGAGGTGTATGGACTTAAGCAGCTGCTATAAAGAAACTGGTGAACAAATCGCGCTCATATTTGGCATATTAATTAAGGACAGTCCTACCAACTTAGCAAAATACATTTTACTTAATTTCATTTACTCGCTTTCTTTTGGTTCCACTGTATATACTCATGTCGAAATTTAGACCTACGCTACGCTCCATAGAGAAATAGTCACGAACTCAAAATAGTTGGCTGTCAGAATCAAAGAGATAGACATAGATAGTCTCCTTAGTAAAGCAGGGACATATTCTTAAATTACAGTTCTTACAACATTGATTGTATTTGCTCTCAAAAACTCAAAATTCATTCCATTTCTTTCGAACTGTTCCTTAACTTGAGAGAAAGAGAAGAAGCAGAGACAGCTTAACTTGTGGGAAAGAGAAGATGCAGAGACAGAAACAGACAAACAAAGTGGGGCAAGGAGTTGGAAACTCCAGAAAGAAAGAAATATCCAACGGAATTTGGATATCAATTTGATTAGTGTAGTCTGAATACTTATGCACGATCCAGTTCAAAGATCTTACCATATGCAGATAGTTCATTTTTGAGGTTATGTCGCAACGACATCCAGACATTATTCGAATAAAATATTATTATTTTTATATAACCTAATCTTTTAAATGAAGACTAACTTCAGGGGCTATACCCACTTGTAATTTTGAAAAATCGAAACTGGTTTTTTACATATTTTGAATGTATATATCGGGTGATTTTTTAAGAGCTTGATAACTTTTTTTTAAAAAAAAACGCATAAAATTTGCAAAATCTCATCGGTCTTTATTTGAAACGTTAATTGGTTCATGACATATTAAGATAATATTTTTATATAACCTAATTTTTAAGCATTTGAAGACTAACTTCAATAGCCCGGAAATGTTGTCTTCCAAAGCTGGAATAGTTGCTATTATTTCTGTACTTGTAATTTAGCAAAAAAATAGTCTAAAGGCGTTAAATCGTTTTGGTGGCCAACTTACGGGTCCATTTCTGAATGTTCTCCGAAGTTTTCCCTCAAAATGGCATATAATCGCGAGCTGTGAGAGTAGCGCCATTTGTTGAAACCACATGTCAACCAAGTTCAGTTCTTCCATTTTTGTAAAAAGTTTGTTAGCATCGAACGATAGCGATCGCCATTCACCGTAACGTTGCGTCCATCAGCATCTTTGAAAAAATACGGTCCAATGATTCCACCAGCGTACAAACCACACCAAACAGTGCATTTTTCGGGATGCATGGGCAGTTGGCCACCAAGATCATGCGACTTAACGCCTTTAGACTATTTTTTGTGGGGCTACGTCAAGTCTAAAGTCTACAGAAATAAGCCAGCAACTATTCCAGCTTTGGAAGACAACATTTCCGAAGAAATTCGGGCTATTCCGGCCGAAATGCTCGAAAAAGTTGCCCAAAATTGGACTTTCCGAATGGACCACCTAAGACGCAGCCGCGGTCAACATTTAAATGAAATTATCTTCAAAAAGTAAATGTCATGAACCAATCTAACGTTTCAAATAAAGAACCGCTGAGATTTTGCAAATTTTATGCGTTTTTTTTTTAAAAAAAGTTATCAAGCTTTAAAAAATCACATATATTCGAGAATATTGTCTGTAAATTTCCAAGTAATCCGGTAAATAGTTTCGGAGTAATTTCAAAGTTTCTGAGAGTAATTTCAATTTTTTAACTACTTTAAAGTGTGAATTTTCGTGCAAAAAAAAAAATTTTTTGTTGGAAAGCCGCCATTTTGTCTAAAATCTAAAATCAAAATTTCAAAAGTTAATAAAAAACATATTTTTTCAAATTTAACAGTGGGCATAACCCCTTCAGTCATTGATTTTCATTCTGCCAAAAGCTGTGAGTCGAAAGCTATTTAAGAAAGCTGGAAGAGCTGCATTGGTTCGGCAAAATGTAACATCTACTGTCCTAATAATACAATTTTTAACCACTAAAAATTATTATACGTATATTAAATAATTTCATTTTTCAACTCGTCAATTTTATTCAAAAACAAAAACAACAATATTTATGCAGAAATCACCAGTTACTATATTATTATCTTATATTACCCAAACAAATATAAATACCACAATTTCCAATAAAAAATATATAATCACTTCATTGCTTTAGCATTACATTTAATTTGATAAATACAACCATTACTCAAAACCATTACTTTACTTCAAAACATTGCGTTCTTAATCGTCCGCAGTATTCTTCGAACTGCGTGAGAACATGTCCCAAATGTGTTTTTCATAATGGCGCGTCTCAGCCGTCAAGCCACCTTCGCAGACCAAGTGTCGGGCACAACACTCCTGAAAAGGAGCATCTTTATTCACATAATCGCCCCATTTGCAACCCTCTGGTGGGACAACAGCGCCACAGCTAAAAATGAGAATGAAAAAATAATTTAATTTTATTTTTACAAAAGACTGTACTAAAACATGAGTTGCTTTATATGTATGTATGTAGATACTTCGTCAATTCTCTGCTCTTTTATAAGAAATTTAACATGGAAAGCAATAACAAAGTAAGTATGTATGTATATTAAATTCAAAGTAAGAGCGTATGTGGAGACAGTATATAGATATTAGTGGTATTGCTATTCTGTCTATATTTGCTTATACCAGTATACATACATACATACATATGTAGCTTCCACCAATTGCTCGTGTCTTCATTTTTATTTTTTTCCGCTGATATTTATTCCAGTTTCTTGTTCGATTCATTAATCTCCCATTTTTGGCAAATCGAAAAAATCTCGAATTTTCATTAAACTAGTCAGAGGTATTTATACCAGTTTGTATTAACACCAGTTTATATTTATACCAGTTTGTATTAACACCAGTTTATATTTATACCAATTTTAATTTATACCAGTTTGTATTTATACCAGTTTGCATTTATACCAGTTTATAAGTTATACCAGTTTATACCAGTTTGTTAACACCAGTTTTTATTTATACCGATTTAAATTATACCAGTTTGTATTTATACCAGTTTGTTTCTCGATTCACTATATTTGAAATTCGATTTACTTTCAAAATTTTTGACTTGGCGCTTTCTGTGTAATATGTCAGTCTTATTGATTTATACGAGTTGCTTATTTGATTCACTACCACCTAAGCTTTGGTAAATCAAATATCGTCTCTATTTTGATTTAATAATCCTGATTTATGTCACTTATATCAGATATATTAGTTATCTTCGTAAAAAAGTGAATGGAGGAGAAGCTTCTCCATTTTTTCTTTCTTTCTTGAACCTACCCATGAATGGTGGCATGCCCCTCACTGCCACAATGAATTACCGAACAAGAGGTGGGCGATTTCGCTTTCTCACCGGGTGAGAGAATGAGCGTATCACTCACCACGCATTTGCCAGGATGTGCTGTATGTAAAATGAATAAATAAAAGTTATATATCAAATTTGTAATTATTGGATTTATGCTGTTTTATATTCTAATTGTACACACCATCGTTATGATAATTAGCGCGCGCCACCCAGGCCTCGGCCAGCGGTCCAGCAGCAAGACATAACAGTCCTATATATAGACAAAAGTTGCAGTAATACATTTTTTATTTGTGTGTGCTCTCTTCTCCAAACAATTTCAGCGACTAAGCTGTGCAGATCGAATGCAGATCTTTTAAAATAAATTCGCCTATATATTTTATATATTTAGGTATATATGTATACATATATACTTATAAATAACACTGTATATAAGGCTTATCTTAAAACAAAAGTCAATTCTAATAATTACTTTAAATAAGAGAAAGTAGGCCAGTAGGCTGAATGCCGACCGACGATCGCGTATACAATTACTCTCCGAAAAGCGGGAGTGCGTTAACCGTGCGAATGCGATTAGCTGCTGACAGCTACTTATCAGTGTTGGCAAAATATATGATTTACCTTTCAATGTCTACATTTATGTATATATATGTAGGTATATATGTACATATTTGTTTGTATTTCCATATAAACGAGTTCATTTCAAATTCAAGGTTATTTTTCTGGCAAAATTTTTATATTTAAATGTTGATATCTTTCGAAGGTTTATTCTTATTTCTCATCATTCCTATCAGAAATCTCCTAAACTTTTTGACATAATCTTACGAGTGCCAAGAAGCATTGCTAGTACCTCAAAAGCCCGCATTGCATCGAACTTAACCTCACTTTTTGTATCTTTAATTCGCTTGCACTATAATTTTTTAACAATGAACCGTTTATTTAAAAATATATTTTACTGAGAGGCTGAATACAATTATATTTATAAATATTTTTTTCTGACTATTAATTTTATCGCTAACCCTAACCTCCAAAAAGGCTCGAACACTAATATGTTAGAAGTGCCTTAAACTTCTCAAAATTTTTCGTTTCTGAATTTCTATTTTTATTGAACAAAAATCTCTTGAAACGTCGACGTGAGTGCTATTTGTTGTTCCTAAAAGCAGCTGTTTCTCTCCGAAACAGCTGGGCCTTAGAAGCAAACGTGAGGTTAAGCGTAAGGATTGTTGTTCTATTCTTGTTTTATAGCTTTTATAATAATTCATAAAATGTTTCAACATTTAGAAATAATTCAAAATACATGATAATTTCTATTGTTGAAGTAAGTAAAGGGTGATCCATTTCAAGGTTTCTTAATTTAAAAAAAAAAACACAGAAACTTCAAATCTAATGGGGAATGTTTATTATCATTCGAAAGAACATTTTTTGATGACTCGTTCGAGCGTTTCGAGTGGTAACTGGCGAATAACACGCTTGATGTTTTGCTCCAAGGCCTGAATCGAAGCGGGATTGTCCGCTTACTATTCAGACTTTATATATCCCAGCATGAAAAAGTGTAACGGTGTGATATCACACGATCTTGGCGACCAAACCTTAAATTATCTGCTCACTGAAGTACTCTCTCAATAAATCCATTGATTGAAAAAGAAAAAAAAAAAGAAGAAAAAGTTAATTTTTTCCAGAAAAATTTTAGAACCGCCTAAAAAGATGTAAATTTGGTCAAAGTGGCTTCTATTTTTTTGTTATGTAGATAATTTTATGTCATTTACGATTTGAACAAAATGTCGGCCAATGGTCACCACGGCTCCTTTTGCATATCTCCACCCGTTTACGCCAATTTTCGATCACCCGGTGCAGCATTTCGGCTGGAATTTCAGTTATATTGCGCTGAATGTGCTCTTTGAAGTCCTCGGACGTTGCTGGTTGATTAGCGTAAAGCTTTGTTTTAACATACCGCTAGGAAATATAATCTAGATGCGTTAAATCTTATGATATTGGCAGCCATTTCACTGGGCCATTTCGCGAAGTTAACGAGTCGCCAAACAATGCAAGCAATCTGTGCATGTCTAACATCATGTAAAACATGAGTTGACGCACTGTTTTGTTTGAAATAAAGCTCGTCCGCTTCGATTTCACCGAATTCTGAGAAAAAGGTCGGTCAAAATCATCAACGATCAATTTTTGGGGACGAAATTGCGTTTCCTGAAGCACACGACTTGAGTCTGAAATCTGACATAATGAAATCACATCATCCTTATCGATAGACGCTGTATTTATCTTTACAGCTGGTTCTATTTTCCTATTCCTCAAGGAAATTTTTGAAAAGTTTGCAATAAAAATTTAATTGCCCTTTTACATTTCATAATAAATTCTTAATATTTTCTTGCTTTACCATAAGTCGTAAAAGTCTATTTAAAATAATAAAAAAAATTGTTCAAAAATCCGTATAAACATACAAGAGAATATACCATACATACTTAAATACCCTCGTGTCTTTGTTTGCGCATAAAAAATTAAAAAAAAATCAAATAAATAAACAAAATCTGCTACAAATTCTATACTCTCAAATGAACGTAGTATATGTTTGTCTGTTTGTATAAACGTAAATATTATTGAAAATAACTGCCCGCCCACGCTTTTCATCTTTTTCATTGGCGCTAGCAGCGCTTTGACTCATCCGCTCACCTGCTCACCTGCTCAACCACACAAACGCACTCCCTCTGTATAGGGTTGCCAATGTGCATGCGTGTACGCTGCATACCAGATAGCTTCCGTAATTTTACATAAAATTGTATAGAACACACAACCCTTGACTAATGATATTTTAATCCCAAATATTTTACCGGGTCCAAGATCAGAAAATCTGTACCAAAATTATTTGGATTTTGGGATGACGTAGTTTGTTTTCGCCAAACCGGCCTTAACTATCGATCTATACCCGCTATATGTAAATTTTAATGCAGCCAGTAGTCGTCCCGCCGATTTTTCTGCACAGTTTTCAGAGAATAGGTGTATAGTTGGCAGGTCTAGTACCAGTTCAAGAGCCGCCGTTGGAGTTTTTCTTAAATCTAATGTTATGCATAGCGCAGCGAGCCTCTGAGCCCTTTCAATTGGCTTCCGATAGGTGGATTTCCATACGCTTGTCCACCATACTACTGCACATAGAAGAATTTTGTTGAATATAGACATAAAATATTATAATCTTAAATATCTTAGATTTGTCAGAAAACAAAAGAGAGACGGCAATCTAAGAATATAACTGATTTTTATAGTTAAATTTATAAGAAGATCTAATTCCGTATCAACTCAAATATTTCTGGGAAATGAATGAAGCTACATGGAAGTTATACAATACCTATGATCGACCTGCAAGTCGTATGCCAAAGTCCCGATTCTAAATAAATATTTTATATTCTATAGATTTAAGAACACAGCGCTGATTTATCAAAAATGCTCTAGAATATGAGAGAAATATCTTGTTTCTTAGTTTTAACGGTATTTTACTATGTATGACCTAGGGTATTTTCAAGGTATTTTGTTTTGATTTCTTGGCAACCCTGGTATATTACTCACGGTACTCAAAAACGGCTATGCAGCACAGCTACATATATTTTTTGCCAATTGTGGCTGATGTTTCTGTTTGTCTTGTTGTATTTGCACATTCTTGGCAGTAGATAGAGAGCCAAATTGGGCTTTTTAAATTATGCTCAGTCTGACCGTCCGTAGTCACTTTTAGCGATTAATTAGCGTTGCATTTAATTTGTGATAAATCGCGTAATGTATTGGCAGTTGAAAACTTTACTGTTTCTTACGGCGCTACTCTGTCTCGGCGGTGTGGAACAGGTGGCAGCATGGATGGCGTTCGGAAATTATCATAATCCCGGTAAGTCTAGCGGCTGCTATGCTTTTTACAGTTATTGCTGATATATTTTCCTTTATAGCGCATGCCGGCAAATGCACCATCAGTGAAACAATTGTCATTGCGCCGGGCGAGAAAGTGAAATCACCGGAGACGTGCGCCGAAATACATTGCGGCAATGAAAAGGGTGACGCCACGATCACTGGGTAGGTGTGATGATTAATTTTAGTTGTTTATCTAATCTTTTGTTGTGGATATAAATGTTTTTATTTTTATTTTTTGTATTGCTGTTTTTATTTTTGTTTTTAGTTGCGTTTCGATTGGCGCTCCAGATGGCTGCGAATGGGGCGATTATGTGAATGAAAAAGCGGACTTTCCTGCGTGTTGCGCTCAATATTTGAACTGTGTTGGCGGTTTGAACAATGAAACACAAAGTTATCAAGAAAATATTTGGGCTATGTTTTCGCCCGATTTGAAAATTTCCGGTTTAGAGAGTGCTGCTGAAGCAAAAGGGCAGTGAAATAAACGGCGCTACCGTTAAAAAAAATAAAAGAAAAATGTTTAAAAGAGATTTTAAATAATCGTTAACTAATTTTATTAACACACTCAACATAACCTATAATTTAAAAATATAAATTTTTGAACACTAAACTTACGCGTATATGAGTCACAAAAACCTAAAATTCTGAGAGGGCGGAAAAAGTTAAAAGCACTGAACAGTAACGATTAAAATTACCGGAATTATAAGTCGGAATGCGTTTCTGTTACTTCAAGTGGACAGTCGTCAGATGGGACACATTCCGAAAATCGTAGAGATAGTAAAGAAACAAGCATTTTTTCATCCCGTTCTGTTGCATTTATAAAACTCACGATTTTAAAAATGTCTGTATATAATAATATAAGCCTATAGAGCAGTCAAAAGGCAAATTAAATGTTGAAGAATAAATACATACTGAAAATATATGTATGTATCTGCAAGAAGATTAGCACAATAACAGAGTTGATGTGATGTAAAATCATATGAAGTGCTATTTTGTGATATGATTTTGGCTTCCGCCGACATTTAACTAACAGTTTAATTAATAAGAGCTACAACAGCTACAACAACAACACATATTTGTATTTATATATATATTTAATTAAATGATTTTGTTTAATTTTTGGTATTATTAATTATTAAAATATTTATCTGATCCACCCTGTTCTAGATTTATAATTCTGAAGACATCGTAACACTCTGTATCCAGAACGTTTACGTGCTATGTTTTACGTTATTCACAAACAGCTAAGCGGTAAAACAGCTGTGTACGAGTTTTGTCACAAAAATTTTTCTAAGTTTTCCAATTTGTTTGCTGCTGAATTTCGGTGTAGTTTACAAAAATAAAGTATAAAAGAAATGCAAACAATTGGACGTTTGCTGTTGCTGTTTTGTACGCTACTTTGCATATTAACGCAAATAACTAGTCAGGAGGTAAGTTCGTCGATAAATTAATAAAATGCATTTTTTCTAACGGTAAAAATGCTATACCCGTAGGCCGGTAACCAGCTACCTGAAAAATATGTGGAATCCGTGCAACGTTCAACACACACCAACAACTGGGCGGTGCTTGTCGATGCATCACGCTTTTGGTTCAACTACCGGCATGTGGCTAACGTGCTGAGCATTTATCGTTCGGTGAAGCGTCTGGGCATACCCGACTCACAAATCATACTCATGTTGGCTGATGATATGGCTTGCAATGCGCGCAATCCACGTCCTGGTCAGGTGTATAATAATGCAAAACAACACATAAATGTGTATGGTGATGACGTGGAAGTGGATTATCGTGGTTATGAAGTGACGGTGGAAAATTTCGTACGCCTGCTGACAGGGCGTACACAAAATGGTACGGCACGCTCAAAGAAGTTGCTAACTGATGCGGGTAGTAATGTGCTAATCTACCTTACCGGGCATGGCGGTGATGGTTTTCTCAAATTTCAAGATTCCGAAGAGATTACCAGTCAAGAGTTAGCCGATGCGGTTGAGCAAATGTGGGAGAAGAAACGGTGAGTGGATAAAAATATATTTATATACATACATATGTATATTATTTCCTGTGGTAAATATATAGTTATATGTATATAAAAACATTTTTAATAAGTATTTATAATATTTTTGCAGTTATAATGAGCTCTTTTTCATGGTTGATACTTGTCAAGCCGCTTCCCTGTACGAGAAATTCACCTCACCAAATGTTTTGGCAGTGGCAAGCAGTTTGGTGGGTGAAGACTCGCTATCGGTGAGTTTTATACCTCCGCAAATACAGTTTGTGTAATTGGACTTTTAAATTATATCCTTCAAGATTTTTCGAAAGTCTATCTAACCTAACTTTTTGTCCTTTGATAATAATTATTTTTTATAACTCAGCATCACGTTGACCAGTCCATTGGCGTTTATATGATAGATCGCTACACTTATTATGCTTTAGAGTTTCTCGAACGCGTACAACCAAATAGTAAAAAGACAATGGGCGAATTCGTAAGTCGTATAACTTGTTATATATTATTTATTCATCCAACATTGAAATTTTTTTTTCTTTCAGCTGCAAGTTTGCCCCAAACGCGTTTGTATCTCCACAGTAGGCGTGCGTAAAGACCTTTATAGACGCGATCCCAATAAAGTACCCATTACCGACTTTTTTGGTTCAATACGCCCCACGCAAATTTCAACTGGACGTGTCAATATCACGCTAGAAGATGAAGAGTGTGTATTTTATATTTAGTTTTAATTAACTCTGATTCATTTTTTTATTAATTTTTTTTTTTTTTTTATAGAGATTTCATCAACGCCGCTATAGCCGCCGAAGAGGAGGCTGCTAAACGTAGCACATTTAAAGTCGAATTTCCATCGCAATTTCCTACAGAATTATTTAAATAAAATGTGCTCATACATGTTTTAGACTGAAAAGTATTACATAACTCTACGCTGCTTATTTTTAAAATATAGTCTACATATTTTTAAGACATTTTGGCAATATATACAAAATTCACATGCACGGCACCAGCAAAAAGTATGCACTTTAATTCTAATTTTTTATGATTTTTAATTTTTTTTACTTTTCTTTATATTCATAGGCAATTTAAAATTGCATCAAAAATTCCATTTATAATAAAACGGAGTGTGAAACAGTTATATTATATGAAAAAGAAATTAAGCGGCATGCAGTGATTGAATGAGTGCAAAATCTATGTATGTAAGTTTACTATTTTCTATTTTTAAATAGTAGTGTGTTGATATTTGTTGTGTGAATGTTATCTAATTATACCCTGACTAAGGTATATTAAGTTTGCCATGAAGTTTGTAACCCTCATATAGAAATGTCCCTATTAAAATATATGTATATATAATATCAGCTGGACGAGCTGAGTCGATTTAGCCATGTCCGTCCATATACACGCGATCCAGTTCCTCAGTTTTTGAGATTCAATCCAATTCTTCCCAAAACCTGATCATTTGTCGGAACTTCCTATATCGAGTCACTATAACATATAGCTACCATACAAACTGACCAAATAAAAATGAAGTTTTTGTAAGGAAACTTTTATATTAGTAGAGAGTATATAATTTTTTTTGGTTCGAAGAAAAAATAATGACTTATTCTAATTAATTAAATCGCTGTTTAATCAGGCTTGTTTCAGGCCGTTCCGACGATAGTCCGGTCTATGTAACCGGAACAGACCTGGATTTCATATCCACTCAAGGACTGTCAAATCGACAGAATCCTCCGCTACAACAACAACACTCCACGTACACCACTATTCCACCCAGTTTTTTCCTATCGAAATCGAAGGTTCTATCGATTCATTAACACTTGTCGGTATAAGATCGAACTAGCACTATCCACTTTATATAAGCCTCAGAAACTCATTCGACTGATGACTATTTAATTTCGGTCTAATCTCGCCAGCTCAATTCTTGTTACTCTTTATTGTTGTTGTTGTAGCGGCAGAAAACATTCCTGTATTAATTTCAAGGCATGGTGCTGAGTTGACAGTCCTTGGTCGGATAAAAATCCGGCTCCGTTTCGTCACTAAGCCCCGACTGCCGTGAGAAAGGTTTGGAAGATGTTCACTTTATTATTACTTTATTCTTCTCAATGGCAGTCTTATAATAATTACCAACTCATTTGCGAGACCAAATTCGGGATAAAGCCTCTAAATAGTGAAATAGGATGAAAATTCGAATTATACTGGCCCGGTTCTTGTTCTTTTTAGCAGAAAACTTCCCCAAAGTACTTTGGAGGAATGTTGCTGAGCTAACAGTCTTTGGTCGGATAAAAATCCAGGTCCGCTCCGGTTGCGTAAACCCAATAGTCGTGTGAAAGAGTTTGTCGTCTTCTATTGTGACCCAGGCCCAGGAAATATATTCAGAAACAACTACTCTTAATTGGCTAGTTCTTCTTTGGGCTTGTCTAGTTTTTATATTCTATTAAATGTCACATGTCCCTTACGCGGATAAAATTAATTAAGAGTTTGGTTTGGACTTTTGTCCTTTGAACCTGCCCTGGAGAGTACTAATCTCGCACTTATTATACCTTGAACAGGGTATATTAAGTTTGCCAAGAAGTTTGAAAAACTCCGAAGGTCTTAGATCCTAGTGGTAAGATTCAGATAAGTTGTCATCGAGGTCATCCAACGGTAGGCCCAGAAAATGTGCTGTTTCGACGGGGTCTTACCATAGAGAGAGGGGTGTCAGATGAGTAAGGTTAGCTTTGCATGCTTTTGAGGTAGTCAGAATCATGCGGGGACTCGTATTCTGGTCATAAATTTGGTATATCGGGGTCGATTCTGGATAAGTAGGAGTTAAACCTGTAGTAGGAGTTCAATCTGCTGTTTCGACGGGGTCTTACCGTAGGGAGAGGGGTGTCAGATGTGTGGAGTTAGCTGGACATGTAAAGAGTTAGAGTTATGTTGGACATACATATGTATATTTGGTATGTTGGGGTCCATTCTGCGTAAGCAGGAATTTACCCGGCTACAAAGTCCAGAACGAAGCTACGCAAGAGTTACTCTCAATTCTCGCGGCACCTCGAACTAGTCGACTGCAATGGGTTGTGGCTTGTCGGAATGGCGGTCAGTGGTCGTCTGTTGTTTGTTGCGTCCAAAGTCTGGTCGGCGCATTGTTTTATGTCGAGGGCGTAGATAAGGAAAGAGCTCCTGATGTTGCTAGGAAGAATGTTTCTACGAAAACACCCCATCAGAAACTGCTGGACCAAACTCCAAGGCCCGTCTTTTGAGTTTTGGGGTAAATTTTTTATTTGCCGGTCTTCTCTTACGTTGTAGGAGTTGTTTATGCTTCTTAAAGGGGAGGTCGTCTTACTATGTTGACGTTCTATCCGAAACATCAAGAGGCATCCCGTTATAATCCGGAGTGCAGTGTTCCGGCATGTCTGAAGCATCTTCGTTTCACTGCATCTACGCGACCATATTGCTGCGGCTTAATTAAGGACCAACCGGCCGATTGCCTTGTATGCTGCCAACAACCTTTCTTTGCATTTCCGTCATGTGCTGCCAGCTAGCGACTTGAATTTGTTACGGCTCTGTACTGAGTGGTTCTCGCACGAGCATTGGCGTGGGATGGAGATTGATCCCCATCTCTTCAGTATGGGAGTCATGCTGCCTGTTCGAGCTCCTATGGACCCTAAGGTCCTTTGTTTCTCACTGGAGGGAGTGGCGGCGTAGTGCGCAAACTTGGTACAGGTTGCACAGCCGTAGAGGCTTTTAAGGTTGTAACTACCCATTAACAACTTGGCATTTCGCTTGCCTTGGAGTTGTTGCAAATACCTCTCCCTGCCCACTCTTTCCTCCTTGCGGAACAGCTCCTTTATGGTGTGGAGACCAACCTCAATGAAAGGTTCGGGTCCTACCATGTTGGTGGATCCTGCGGAGCGGGTAAGCTCATCAGCCAGTTCATTCCCGGCTATACCTTTGTGACCTGGCATCCGAATAAGGTGCACTTGGTTACGATCTGATAGACTATTCAGTCATTCTATGCACTCCACTGGAGCCACGTAACTCGTGGTCAACTCTCAGTGTATCTTAAGGTCCTGACCGGATAAAATCCGGGTTAATTCCGTTAACGTAGAACCGGCTGTCGTGGAAATTGACTCAGTCCGTTTTCGGGATCCACCGTTAAGGGGACTCGCTGACAGCTAATTTTTTCTTGACCAAACGGGCTTTGACATTCGCTAGAACAACAACAATCGTTGTACGAGCTTGTAAAGCAAGCTCAAAAGAGCTGAGTGTTTGCTTCTCTTCGTCTCGCTTGATTTCGTTATTTTATGTATGTAAATAAAAACGAATATATTTTTCTTTGACTTTAACATTATTTTATAAACTTTATTTATGAAAGTGTGAGGTTACGTAACAACAAAAAAAAATTATGAAAAACAAAACTTGAAATAATAACAAAAAAATTAAAATTAAAAAATGAACAATGTGTATGACATAAAAAAAAAATTTAAAAAAATATGAAAAAAATAACAATATGAAAAAAATTAAAAAAAAACTAAGGAAAAATAAATATTATGTGCGAAATTATATGAAAATAAAAATTTAATGCGCAAAAACTCAAACCAATAAATTGCGAATAAAAAATCAAAACATGAGTGCGAAAAAAAAAAATAAATAAAAACCCAACACCAAATAATGCGCTATGAGCCCGACAATAATAAATAATAAAGATGAATGAAGAAAAAAAAATAAAACAAAACTAAAAATTAAATAATTTTAAATTTTCTTAAATTATTATACTAAAGTGACTGGCGACTGCGTAGTTGTACGCCGCCACGGAAGTCACCACAAAGAATGGCAGGGATATGCTGGTTATCTGGCCGGCAGCGCTGAGCCAGACGGGGCTGGGCTCGTTGCAGAGCAGCCGAAGCTTGCGGCCGGTATTGCACCTTGTACTTTAAAAGATGAGCGTGTGACTAAATGGATGCTGCTTTGCATGTGTATGTGTGTGTGTGAAGTGTAGTGAGCTGGCGCCGAAGAAGGCGAGGCGTGTTTGCGACTCGACGCACACCTCAACGGCAATGAGGAAGCAAATGGCTAAATGACTATGATGACACTATGTAATTGCCGATGAAGAGGCATGATAAATACGAAGTATAAAATATGACGTTGCAGGAGGTATGCCGTAGCTGTTGGTTGTGGTTATGATGATCTTGAGGGCGATGTGTAAAGTCATATGTGTGTATGTGTGTGGATGATCTGTTTTCTGCTACATTTTCTTGTTCTATTCGTATGCTTCTTTTCATCGTTTTTTGTTGTTTTTGAGCTTGTTGATGGTTCAGCCGCATTCCTCACGCTTAAAAGCTGCGTGTGCAGTCGTAGGCGCGTTCACAGCAGTCCGGATAGGGCCGGTTGGCGTTGACGAAGTCACGTTGCTTGCAGCCTTTAGGTGGCGCCACAGCAGGGCAGCTGTTGGTATGAAATGGAATTTTTGGTTTACGCATAAGCATTAATATATTTTGGATTTGTCAGTGTGACTAAAATATTGCATGCGCGTTTATTTCCGCAAAAATAAGCCGATTACTCACATTGTGAATTCCACATTGCCATTGTCCAAGCACTCGATGTTGGCGCAGGGGTTGTTCGGCGCCTTGCCGCTTTGGCCGGGCGAGAGTATGAGATCGCTGCTGATGTAGCATTTGCCGGGGTAGGCTGTGGGGAGGAAGAAAGCAGTTAAATTATTATTTCGTAGAATTTTTTTTAAATATTAATTTTTCATAAGAAATTGTTTAGGAGAATTCAAATAAGTAAGAATATTAAAATATTAAAAATATAAAAAATAAAAAAAAATATTAAATTAAAAATAAAAAAAATTAAAATTACATATGTATTAAAAAAAATAAAAATATAAAAAAGTTAAAAATAAAAAAAAAATTAAAAATATAAAAAAATTAAGAATATAAAAAATTAAAAGTAGGTAATAAAAATTAAAAAAAAAATCGTTTAGGAATTAAAAACTATTTTTTAAGTTATTTCCGATAAATTTTTATGCAAAGCAGAAAATCATCGCATACAATTTTTTTTTAAGTAATTTTCGATAACTTTGTATACAACTCAGAAAATAATTAATTAAAATAAGACTAATAGGTTAAATTTTTAAACAAATCATCTTATCATTGAAAAATTAATAAAAAAAAATTTAAAAATAATATTTTAATAAAATAATATATTAATAAATATATTTTTAAATTGCTAAAAACCTAGCATATTAATTTTGATCAAATGCGAAAATAATTTAATTTATTATTTAAATTTTTAAAAATTTAATTAATTTTTTAACGAAAAATTTTAATTGAAAAAATCAAACAAATTACTGAAAACGGTTAAAAAAAATGCTAATAAAAAAAATAAATAAATAAATATAAAAAAAAAATAAATAAATAAAAGATATGTATGTATGTATGTTCAAATTTTTAGAAATTCAGCATATTAATTTTATTACAATCCGTAAAATATATTATAAATTTAAAATTTTAATACTTTAATTTAGTTTTTAACGTAAAATTTTAATTGAAAATATCAAATAAAAAATTAATGAAAAAGTCATTTTAAAACTAATAATTCTAAAATAAAAATATTAAATAAATAAAAAAATTAAACAATAAATATATTTTTAAATTAAAAAAAATTAGCTTATTATATTTAATCAAATTCGAAAATTAATTAATTAATTTAAATTTTTAATAATTTAATTTATATTTAACGAAACATTTTAATTGAAAATATCAAACAAATTAATGATAAAATTTATTAAAAAAATAATAATAATAAAATAAAAATAAAAAATAAAAAAAAATTAAATAATAATTATATTTTCAATTTTTTTAGAAACTTAGCGTATTAATTTTAATCAAATTCGAAAATTAATTAATTAATTTAAATTTTTATTAATTTAATTTACATTTAACGAAAAATTGTATTTAAAAACTCAAACAAATTAATGAAAAATTTATAAAAAAAATAAAAATAATAAAATTAAAATAACAAATAAATAAAAAAAAATTAAATAATAATTATATTTTCAATTTTTTTTTAGAAACTTAGCGTATTAATTTTAATCAAATTCGAAAATTAATTAATTAATTTAAATTTTTATTAATTTAATTTACATTTAACGAAAAATTTTAATTGAAAATATCAAACATATTAATGCAAAATTTATTAAAAAAATAATAATAATAAAATAAAAATAACAAAAAATAAAAAAAAAATTAAATAATAATTATATTTTCAATTTTTTTAGAAACTTAGCGTATTAATTTTAATCAAATTCGAAAATAATTTAATTTTTTACTTAAATTTTTAATAAACTTATGTAATTAATAAAATAGTTTTTAATAAAATTTAAAGAAAAAATAATGGAAAAATGGAAAAAATATTAAAACAAAAATAATAATTTAAAATCTTTACATATCACTATAAAATAGCAAATTTTCTAATATTTAAATTTTTTTTGTAATTTTTATTTTAGAAATTTCAATTAATTCCACTTGAAATTTTTTTTTTTTGCTTAAAATATTTTATTATAAATCGGTTTCTTAAAAAAATTTCAAAATATTTTTTATTCAAAAATAATTTTTTTGTTTTTTTCATTGTAATTTTCATTTTTGAAATTTCAATTTATTTCACATATTTTTTTTTAATGTTTATTATAATTTTTGTAAATTGCTTCCTCAACAAATTTTTTATTTAAAAACAAATTAAAAAACGTTTTTTTTTTAATTTGATTTTTTGATTTGATATGATTTTCATATTTTTTTCTCTTGATCGCTCATCACCTTTGACCCTCGAGACTCACCTGAGTTTTTGTACTGGGCGCGTGCCACCAGCGCATCGCTCACCAAGCACAAGCTGGCGAAGGCAACAGCAAAAACAGCAACAACACACACGTAGAATTTCATTTTGTTTTTAATTTATTGTCTTTTGTACAAAACTTTGCTTTAATTGATTTACTTTAAATTGCGATTGTGTACGCACAACGGAGAGTGTTCGACTGATGTGGAATCCAGCTGCGTCCAGCACTTTTTATACAATGCCAAAGCGCATCGGAAGTGCCCGTCATCCGGTTGTTCTTCGGCTTTATTGTTGTTATTTGTTGTTGTGCTTCTGTAGCACTCCCGCACGTCAAGCAATTTTGTTGGGCGAGCCAGAAAATTAGCTTCATCTTCTTATGCCGACACTTTGTTCTTGCTTGCCGACTTTCGCGTCTTCGCTTTTGCTTCGGCACGCTGCGTTCATTTACTTTTGTGTTTTTTTTCTGTTTTGCGTTTCGTATTTTTTTCGTCGCTGGCCAATCAGTTGATTTTTGCTTCGGATGCTGTTGACTTTTGGTCCATTGTTTGCCGGTAATCGGTCATTGACAACGGTTTTGCTTTCGCTTTCGTTTGTGCGAAAGCGGGGGGCAAGCATGTACGCTTACTTCGAAATTCAAGTGCAAGTCCAAGCTTATCGCATTAGCTTATATGTACATATGTATTACAATGCCTATTAAAACATATTTAATCTATGGCCCACATTCGGTATTTGTTTATTTTCATACAGAAAGGTCAGCGGGGTATTCAGATTTTAAGCATATTTTCGAAGCTCAGCTTTAATACTTGTATTTTAAAAAATTAAATATATAATTGGGACTTGAAGTGTTAGATATAATCGAAAAATAAATAATATTGTAAAATAATGCCGACTTTCTTCGATTGAAACCATAACAAACTCAGAAAGTTAAACTTCGAGCTGAGCCATTAAAATATATAATGTTTTAGCTTCTTTTTAGGGCATAGCTGATTTCGAAAACTTATCGTACAAAGTAATAAGTCTCAGCTGTCTTCTGAACTCGCTGGGTTTGGCTTTATGCAGTCCCTAGGTTCAAATTTCGGTTGCGAAATGTCTAAGCCTAACTGTGCATCAATAATTCGTCGATGTCTAAATCCGTTCTGGCATCCCCTACCTATCTGATGACATTGATGCTTCGACCTAGTAAAGCTGTAACCAGTAACTTAATCCCAGTACTTCAAAAATCTCACTGAATGAAGCCTAAGCTACCATCATAATCGAGCTGAAGCCGTAAGATGAGTTTTGCAATTTAAGCTTTCCTCTTCAATGAGCTTTTTAACACGAGAAAAGCGACTCAAAGCGGCCATCCGTCGCAATCTCCAATCATTTCCAATATCAGGGATCTCTTAGCTGCAATTACATCTGAACCCAGTTCCAAAACAAACCCTTACAACCAGCTCCATTTCATCATCTTATAGAAAGTAGTACTTATGCGTTAGCTATTGACAGCTAAAGAGCTCTATTTGACAACTGTAAAATCTGTATTTTTAGCAGCCAGTCTTGTAAATATTGAACTAACATGTTGATATGTTATTTAGTTCCCTGTTGTTGTTGTAATGGTTATCTAGTCCGCGTTAGGATGACAAGGTCCAGATAAGTTCAAGGTCATTCAACGGTAGGCCCAGAAAACGTGCTGTTTCGACGGCGTCGGACCATGGGAAGGTGTTTGAGATGAGTAAGGTTAGCTTTGCATGCTTTTGAGGTAGTTAAAATCATGCGGGGACTCGTTGCATTCTGGTCATATATTTAGTATATCGGGGTCGATTCTGGATAAGTAGGAGTTAAACCTGCTACAGTCAGAACAAGGCAGCGCAAGGGTCACGCTCGTTTCTCGCGGCAACTCGAGCTCTTCGCCTAAACAATGGGTTTGACTCCAAGTTCGTCATTCACATTCACTAAGAGGGAGTCGGTGAAGGTATTTATGGCTGCACTGTGAATGGCGGTCAGTGCAGTGAAGTTAGTTGCGTCCGAAGTCTGAGTAAGGATCTATTTTTAGTAAGTTGCGTGTTTTATATCGACTTAACTTGCTGACAGTTGAGCTTGGTATAAACTCGGGACCTCTGTTAAATTTATAGTCTTGCCAGCTCAAAGAGTTTTGTTCTGAAGTTCAATTCTTGGTATCAAGTCTAGTCTTCTGTTGATGTCAATTGGAATATGAAGCAAATTATATTAATGACACCTATCACCTTTGGGCTACGTCCATTTAATTAAACACTTCAGTGCAGCGCCCCTTCTTTTGAGGTTAGGCTGACAAAGCTCCACCTTTCTTATAATTCGGTCTTTGGAAGTGAACTAAAATGTTAGAGAAAGAAGTTCACACAATAAACTTACCGGAAACTGGAGAACAGGAGTAATTTTGTAATTTGAGTCAGGTATAGCTTAACAGTTTGAGTACATACTTAAAATGATATAAAGTTTACGATATGGGAGTTCGAGAAAGCAATATAATTCTTGGAATGGTTAAAAAGTCTCAGGGACTACTGAGATCGGCTACATACTGCTTCTAAAATACCTGATAGAGATAGAGAGTTCTTTAAAAACAACATATGAAATGTCTCTTGATGTCGACTAGAAGTAAATTAAAGTTTTCCTGGGTTCCACAGTCACCCATTAACTATTAAGATATTTTGAGATCTGAAGAGGCTAAAACTTTCTGATAAAGAGTGATCTATTTCGAGGTTCCCTAATTTAAAAAAAAAACACAGAAACTTCAATGGCGAATGTTTAATATCATTCGAAAGAATATTCTTTAACACTTATTTTTTTAAAATATCTATTTCAAATGTTGGCCGCGGCTACGTCTTAGATGGTCCATCTGTTGAGTCCAATTTTCGATTACTCGTTCGAGCATTTCGACTGCTAATTGGCAAATGACGCGCGTGATGTTCTGCTCCAAGGCCAGAATCGAAGCGTGAGTGGCCGCATAAACTTTCTTCTTCTTCTTAATTGGCGTAGACACCGCTTACGCGATTATAGCCGAGTTAACAACAGCGCGCCAGTCGTTTCTTCTTTTCGCTACGTAGCGCCAATTGGATATTTCAAGCGTAGCCAGGTCCTTCTCCACCTGGTCCTTAAAACGGAGTGGAGGTCTTCCTCTTCCTCTGCATCCCGCGGCGGGTACTGCGTCGAATACTTTCAGAGCTGGAGTGTTTTCGTCCATCCGGACAACATGACCTAGCCAGCGTAGCCGCTGTCTTTTAATTCGCTGAACTATGTCAATGTCGTCGTACATCTCATACAGCTCATAGTTCCATCGCGATATTCGCCATGGCCAACGCGCAAAGGACCATAAATCTTTCGCAGAACCTTTCTCTCGAAAACTCGTAACGTCGACTCATCGGTTGCTGTCATCGTCCAAGCCTCTGCACCATATAGCAGGACGGGAATTATGAGCGACTTATAGAGTTTGGCTTTTGTTCGTCAAGAGAGGACTTTACTTTTCAATTGCCTACTCAGTCCGAAGTAGCACCTGTTGGCAAGAGTTATCCTGCGTGTTAGTACTGGTTCCTAAATAGACGAAATTATCTACAATTTCTACAAAGTTATGACTGTCAACAGTGACGTGAGAGCCAAATCGCGAGTGCGACGACTGTTTGTTTGATGACAGGAGATATTTCGTCTTGCCCTCGTTCACTGCCAGACTCATAAACTTTAGACTTTACATATTCCCACAGAAAAAAGTCTAACGGTGTGATATCACATGATAACGTGAAATTATAATATCTGCTCACCGGTGTTCTCTCAATAAATCCATTGATTGATACGATGTGTGAGAAGTGACGCCGACTTGTTGAAACCAAATGTCGCTGAGATCTCGCGCTTCACTTCAGGCTTCAAATAGTCGGGTATCATAGCGCGATTACGGTTGCCATTGACCGTTAAGTTCTTACCGGCATCATTTTTGAAGAAATATGACCGATGACCACGAAGGTGAATTCATTTGTTCCAAAGTAGCTGCATATCCGTTTTCTTTCTCCGAAATAAAATTTTTTGATTCTATGGGGAGTTTTCATCTGCGACTGCGTCTGTAATAATACGCTGTATTTTCTTGTTTTTAAAGCATCTTCAACTAAGCTTGGTCCCTCCACCTAGCTAGACACTTCTCCAAGTATCGATAAAACTTCCTAAATCGCTTAGTTGCTAATGGGATCAAACAGAAAGTTATTTTATTAAGGTTTCGTCGAGCTTAATTTTCTTAGTTTCAGTGACTTTTAACATTTTGTCGACTTAATGCATACACACATGACAATAAGCGCCTCAAAAAGAGTTCAATATTCTGCACGTGCTCGAAATAACAGTCACACCTGCAGTTAAAGCAAAAAAAATGAACGGCGATTGCCCTGTGAACCCACGCATCAACGAAAACGGTTGTTTTGAAAAAAACAAAAAAAAATTGAATTTAAAATTTCTGAACTGTTGACATCAAAGTGTTATTGACCAAAATTTCTTTTCTTTTTATTGTTCTAATTTTTTCCATAAAGCTTTTTTTTGGAAAGCGTTTGTGCGTGACTCATTTTTACACAAAATGCGCGCGACGCGAAAAAAATTCTCAGAAATTACGAGCATTTCTAAATACCGGAATAAGGTGCACTGATTAATCAATTGACATTATGAAATTGTTGTTGTTGTTGTTATATGCTGTAGAACTAGTTTTTTTGTTTTTGTATTTTTGCTTTGCAACTCAGCGCTTTGTTTGCTTGTGTGCACATTTGTTGTTATACTTAATTTTGTTTTGTTGTTGGAACAAAACAAAGTGTGAAGTGTGTCGATGACAGCTGAGCTGGCCAATACCGCAAGCGGCAAGGCCGTTGCAGCGCCGGTAAGGGTGCAATGTTTCTTGCTTACTTGATTCTAGAAGTTCATGAGTGTTTGGGATTTTTTTACTTCTCAGTTACTGTCATTAACCAAGCTTAACTGCTTCCGTAAGTTCGAAAGTATGACAAATACTTTTTATTTGGATTCTTTGGTGAAAATTAGCCATTTAGTGGAAATGCCTAATAATGAGTGATTGGTGCGAGTTTTACGAGACGTAGGTGTGCTAGTGTCATATGAAACGGTAGCAGCTACGGTAGTGAGTGAGTGAGAGCAAAGCAGCAAGTGAAGAACTTATAAAAGAAAGGTAGGGAGAATGGGAGAAAAAAATGAGAGAAGCTGTAGTTGACGAAATATCGAGAGATAATATGTGAGAGTGTACAACGTTTGATCGTTAAACCGGAAGTGATGGCTTAGCTATTATATCTAACTATTTTATTCTAACTGTCTATTTTTATTATAATTTTCATATATAGTGAGGAATCTGGAAGTATCTTGATCAATGATTTCTATACATCCAAAATTTCCCTATTCCAGATTTGAGGATTTTTTCACTTACAAAAAGGTTGAGAGAAGTTCAATGTTTCGGTCCTTTATATATATATATTTTTTCCCGTAGTTCCTTGGTGGAACATAAGGCCTTTAGAATGGATTATTCATTTCAGTCTCAGTTGAATTTATGAGCCGATTAAAAACCATTGCGATCGATTTTGGATAGTTTTCCATTTAAATGGACTAAATATATTTTTTTCGATCCCTAAGACTTAACTGCTCCCAGCAGGACTCAAAATTTATCGAAATATATTTTTACGGATTTTCCAAATTTCCTCCTGGTAGTACACAAAATTGATCAGATTATTTTGAAATATTTTAAAATAAATTTTCTGATATTTTTACTTTTAAAAATTTTAATTTTTTCTGTTTAAATCGTATCTTGTATCGATAAATTTTGTTTCGATTAAATCGATTAAAAATCGTTTTTCCGATTCGATAATATTTACTTCTGCAGTTGTGTTCGTGATAGTTTTTCAATTTAAATGGACCAAATATATATTTTTTCGGATCACATGATTTAACTCCTGCCAGCAGGACTTAAAATTGATCGGAATATATTTTCTTGTATTTTCTTGTATTTTCACTTTTAATTTTTTCGATTTAAATCGTCGTTTATTTGGCGATTTGTTAATTTTTCGTCTCTCACGAAGATTTCAAATTGAATATAATTAGTTTCCAGCTAGTTTCCATTTTGAAATATCAAAATTATTTTGTATCGATAAATCTTGTTTTGATTTAATTCGATTAACAATCTATTTTTTCGCTTTGATAATATTTTCTTTTGCAATTGTGGTCGATCTTTGATAGTTTTTCAATTATGTCAGTTCCGAATTATCGATTCTGGATAAAAAAAATAAGTAAATATAATAAGACTTACATATATAAGAGTCGCATAAATTTGTATTCAATTACACTACGCAACAAATCTGAAATTAAAATTTGCGACTTTTCCATCACATTTAGCTATTTTTGTAAATGGTGTTGGCATGACCAACACACCTCTTGACAACAAAAAAAAAAATGTGTTAGAAAATTTTTAATATCATTTTCGGTCTTAGCTACCTAAAACTAGCAAAAAAATAACCGCAAATATCACAGTCGCAAAATGACTGTAAACTAGTGTTATCGATGTTTTAAAAGGAAAATAAATTTAAACGACTTGGTTTTTCAATTGCATAAAAATATGTTTTCTGTTATCGATAATTTTTGTATCGATATTCGATCTGTTATCGATAATATTTTTTCGGTATAAATCGTTTAAGAATCGCTTTTTTCGACGTCTCTACTTATAAAAACGTGATTGATATATTAATCTAATTCGATTTACGTCTCAAAAATTGTATGAGTTTTTCGATGTTTTTCAACAAAATGGATTCAAATAAAAATAAAATATTTTTTCTGAATGTTAGTTGCACAAGATATTTTATATCGTTAATTATATCAATGTGTTCTGTTATCGATAATTTTTGTATCGATATAAATGGATTAAGAATCATGGTTCTGCTTATAAAAATATGATTTTTTTTAGGCCGTAAGGAGGGTTTAAAGTACCTTCGCACCGTATAGGGATCCTCATCCTTCGTGAGTGGTGTACCCACTAAATTTTTTTTTTTTTGTTTTTATGAATTAATATCTTAAGAGTGTGCAATGTTTTCAATATTTTTCAATTAAATGCATTTTTTCTGACCATTAAGTGAACAAAATAATTTATATCGAAAATAATTAAATCGATAAAAAAAATTATCGATAACATTTTCTGTTATCGATTTTTTTTCAATTCGAAATTTCTACTCATCCCAGCAGTAAATAGAACTCTAATGTTAAAAAAGAAAACATTACCTGATTTTTTTTTATTAAATCTTTATTTATTTCACCATTTTTTTCTCACTGTAATAATAATAAATGTCATAATAATATATTAATATTAATACAATTCAATAATAATTATAATCATATCATTCTCTTGCGTAAATACATTTTCATCTTAATTCATATTTCTTAATTGCAATATGTTTTATATATATTTTTTTATAATAACTTTTATTAATTTTTTAATATTGTTTTTTTTTTCTTATTTTCTTTATATTTTCTTACAACTAACAAACGTACTCATCGCAGTTGCATTACAAAATTTTTGGTTTTAAATTAATTATATTTATATTTTTTCCTTTTTCTTTTTTGTTTTGCTACTGTTTTTAAGTGTGTGTGTGTAAACATTTTCTAGCACTTATTATATTATATTCCTTTAATACTTCTTTTCTGTACTTAGCTGCTGTTTTTTTTTTTTTTTGAATACGTGTCTGTTTTTTCTTTCTTTTTTGTTGTTTGCTTTCGCGCTTTTCCCTTTTCGTGTTTTTTTTTTAATATTTTTTGTTCAAGATAAATTTTTAGTAATGACTTACATAAGTATTTAATTATTGTATATATAGTAGTGCCTAGTTAAAACGAGCATACAGAAAGCAAATTGTATAAATATCTTAGAATTTTATTTTTTATTGAAATCTAAAATTAATTTAATTCGTTTTTAAGATTCTTAAATCTTTTTTTATCGATTATTTTTTGTTTTATTTGTTAAACATTTATTTATTTTTTATTTTTATTTGTGACAATTATATTTTTTGTTTCCTGTAAAATATTTTAGATTTTATTATTATTATTATTTTAACAATACATTTTATCAATTTTTTATAATTATTGGCATTATTATCGTTTGCTTTTGTTATATGAAATCGCGAAGCTTAAATTTTATATTTTTAATCCAATGATTTTTTAAACAAAAACTCACAACTTTTATTTTATATTACTTTTTTATACATATGATTTTATTATTTTATTTTATTATTTTTATTAAATTATATTTTCCTCATTTTTTTATTAAAATCATCCTTTCTTAATTATTGCATTATTTTTTCGTTTCTTTTTCATTATATTTTTTATTTTACTTTCATTTGTAACTCAGAACTATTTTTTAAATATTATATAATTTTATTATTTATATTTCTGTTAATATTTTTTTATATTTGATGTTATTTTAATATTTTTTATGCTTTATAAATTTATATTTATGTTACAAGTTATCGAAAATCGCAAAAAATTTTATTATAAGCAGTGCCAAAATATCGATAATTTTTGGATTAATATTGTTATCGATATAAATTGTTTTGTGCAATTAAAGGTCAGAAAACAAATACTGAAAAAATTATAAAAATTTTAAGCGGCTTATTTATAAATCGAATTAGATTAATAAATTAAAATTTGATTATTATATTATAATTTCATCAATAACGTTTTTATATGTAGAGAAAAAAACGTTTCTTAAACGATTAATATCGATAACGATAATTTCATCAATAACGCTTTTATATGTAGAGAAAAAAACGATTCTTAAACGATTAATATCGATAACAGAAAATATTGATAATGTTTGTATCGATATAAATTATTTTGTGCAATTAAAGGTCAGAAAAAATGTTTTAATATTATTGAAATCCATTTAATTGAAAAATACTGAAAAAATTATAAAAATTATAAGCGACTCATTTATAAATCGAATTAGTTTAATAAATTAAAATTTGATTATTATATAATAATTTCATCAATAACGTTTTTATATGTAGAGACGTCGTAAAAAAAGATTCTTAAACGATTTATATCGATAACATAAAACATCGAAAACAGAAAATATCGATAATGTTTGTATCGATATAAATTATTTTGTGAAATTAAAGTTCAGAAAAAAATATGTTAAGTTTATTTAAATTCATTTAGTTGAAAAATATTGAAAAAACCATTTATTTAAATTCATTAATATTTAATTATTATATAATAATTTTATATATCACGTTTTTATAAGTAGAGTCGTCGAAAAAATCGTATATTAATCGATTTATATCGATAACATGAAACATCGATAATTTTTGTATCGATTTAATTATCGATATGAAGTCTTTTGTGCTAGTAAAGGTCAGGCAAAATATTTCAAGATTATTTAAATTCATTTAATTGAAAAATACTAAAAAATCATCCGAATTTTAAGCGACGCATTTATAAATCGAATAAATATTAATATATTAAGCTAATTAATATTTTATTATTAAATTATAATTTTATCTTTCACGGTTTTTGTATTATTTAATTTAATTTATTTTATTTATATTTGCATTATTTCAGTTAATTATATTTTTTTATTTTAGTTTTTTATATTTTTTGTGGAAATTTTTTAATTCTAATTTAAAATCAACTTTTAAAACTAAATATTTACACATTTTCAAACTCTGTTCTCAAAAATTGTGTACCAATTTGTAATAAAATTGTTTGCTTAAATACAATACAGTAGTTGCCAGCAAAATTTTTCCATAAACCTTTAACTTTTTTGCACTAAAATGGTTTGCATTATATATAAATACTTTTTTTTACTAATATATCAAAAATTGACTTAATTAACAATAAAATTACTTTTAACAAATGCTTAAATGCGTTAAGGTGTATACTATTTACTTAAATTTTGCAAAGAAATTTATAAGTAAATGTTTTTGAAATTGCTAATTAATTAACTTAATTAATTACATTTTTCAAAATTTTTAAGTTTTATAAATATTTTTTTAGCTAAAACTCAGCATTTATTTACAAATTTTATTACGCGTATAAACTACGCAAATATATAATTTAGACAGTAAATTTTCATATCATTTATTTATTATTATTTTTTTTATTTTTATTAATTTTCTATTGATTTTTTTTTATTACTCGTATTATAGTTTTTTCTTGTTTATTTTTTATTTTATTTTTCATTTTTATTTTATTTATTTATTTTTTATTATATTTGTATTGATTTCTTATTTTTTTATATATTTTATTTATTTATATTGTTTTTCTTTATTTCTCTTCTTTATTTTTTCTTTTATTCAAACAATTACATTTAAATAATTATAAATATATTTTGTAAATGCATTATGGTAGTGTTAAGTGTGTTTTAACAATTTAAAATTTGCCGCATTTTTGCTTACTGTAGTGTACTTTCTCTATAAACGCAAGTGCACCCATGCTGCCATATTATTTTGCAGGCTTGTATTCATATACTACTACATAGCATAATTGTTCCCCTTTCATATCAACCACAAAGGCTTTAGCGCTCATATTGCACTTATCAGCCATATGAGTGATTTTTTTTTTATTTCCATGTACCTTGAGTAGCCACATAAAAATGCCTTATTTGCAGCAGTTAAATTAGAAATTAAACATAAAAATTCTTGTTTAATATTTTATATATTTTTTTATTTACTAACTGTAATATTTTTTATTTTTACTATTATATTTTTGTGAGTGTGGTAGTTGCATATGATTATTGTTAGGTGTGTGTCTTTGCTAAATGTGTAGCATTGAGTGAATTTTGAGCGCAATGAGAGCGATAATGTTTTTAAAGGCAGAGAGACAGTAAACAAATTTAAATTTCCACATATATGAGATTAGGTGTAAATAGAGAGCGATTTTCGTATTGAAAGTAGCAACAAGGTAATTTTTCAGGTTCTTCATATACTATTTTTTTCAAATTTCGTAGTTCCGAAAAAATAAAAGGTCCCAATAACCCCCATAAAAATTTTAAATGAATGTTGTTGACAAAGTGTATATGATTACTGAACGAAAAGGAACATTATAGATCGAAATATAGTTGAATTGTCTAAATTTATGTCTTTCTGAGTTCCTCAATTCCAGTTTTTATTATCTATTCGGAAAAAAGTAATATTAATTTTATAGTCCCTCGATGCTTAGAAATAAAATTTGAAAAGTACTAAAAGTTGAATCTACTGAGCAAAAGTGATCATTGAGAGACACTTTAACGAAATTTTGATTATTAAGATCGCGAAAGAGTAGTTTACTTAAAAAAGTGGCTTTAGAACACAATATAGTGAAATTCATATGTGCTCCTCTGAGCGAAAGTGTTCAATGGTATTCAATGGCAATTTAATGTAACCATTCTTCATTTTAATCCCACAAATTTTCGCGGTTTCAATTTCTAAGCATTGAAGTTAAAAATAAATTTTTAGGCTGAATAATTAACTTTTTTACTTTTGATTAAACACACATGCAGTGCTTCATTACGACTCAAGTAAGCACATATGCTTTATGTACTCTCACACGCATAACAATTTATGCACAAAGCTAATTGTAATGCCTCTCACTCATTTAAAAAACTGGCATGCTATAGCTTACAGAGTATGCCTATGCAGCCATTGGTCAAACGTTTCAATAGCGCCAGCGCTTAAAGAGCATTGCTGCGCGTCGATTGGCCTGTTCGTTGCATAAATGTTCTCTGCGCTCATCAGCCTGTTGAGTATGTTTTATTGTGCAGCCTTATTGTTGAGTGCATTTTGAGTCACAAACTAAACTTGAAGCTGTTGAAAAGTGTAAGGAAATTAAAGTTATTAAGTGGGAAATATTCACTCAGCTACACATGTGATTTTGGTTTGCTTGCAATTTCTAAAAATTATTTGCAGTGTTGTTGTGTTATTAACTTTTGGCTAAAACTGTTATACAAAAATCTACAGTGGTTGCGTATTTGCTTCAGTCCTATGCGTAGTGCTTAGAAATTAGCTGAATATTTATATTTGTCTTAGCTTAAATATTTATTTATTGCTATATGTAATATTTATATATGTATATACATATGTATATATATTTTTTTTAATATCGCGAGCACCAATTCGTTTTATGTCTTAAAACTATAAGTAAACTTATAACCGAGCTTTTTTGAATGCATTTACTATTTGTTTATAATAAACTTGCGCTATGTTAACTAATTTTTTATACATTTATAAATATTTTGTTTAATTTTTGCTTTAAATTTTTTATGAATAAAATCATTATGCTAAAATTTTGCTATCTATTTTGCTTAAATTGCAATTTTATGCTTAAATTTTTGCATATTTTTCTTATTATTTATTATTTACACACTTCAATTTTTTTTAATTTCACTAATTTTTTGTTTCTTGACATAAATAGTTTTTTTTTAGTATTTTTCTGTTATTTATGTATTTTTTTATATTTTTTCTTTACCAATAACAACTTGACGCACGTTTTGGTGGTTCTACAGTAATTTGACTCAAACAATTAAATGCAAGAAGGTGTTTCAATTAAAGTAGCTTTCAAATATTTATTTCTCATTACAATTTACACTTATTCAACAATTTTTTTCAATGTACTTCAGGTGCGTGCGCCGTTAATGGGTTCATGTCTATGCTAATAAGTAAAGTAGAGGAACTTAAATGTTCTCAGTGTGTGAGAAAATGTTGGTGTAGTGCGTAAATTGAGAGCTTTTAGTTTTTATGTAGATTTCCTTTTTATCAAAACCATATTTGAAGGAACAATGCTTATAATTAGCAAAGAAATAAATATACTCGTACTTATTTGTTGCCATAAATATGTTATTTTGTAGGTACTAAACACGTATGCGACACAAAGCGAGTGCACAAATAAATCTTTAAATGCCGTTAGAGACAGTTATAATTAGTTAGTAATTTGAAATTCATGACACAATTGCTTGGTTACCATTTAACGACTATTTTCAGCAAATAAATTTTTATTTTACATATTTATTTACAAATTGAAATATTTTTTAGCATTACTAATTATTATTTTATTCATATTTTTATATTTTGTGCCCAATATCTCTAAATACAGTGCTAAATTCATCTTTTTTTGTTTCAAATTCACATATTTTCTACTATTTTTCTCAGTGTATTCGAATTATTTTGGTGCTTTTGTTTAAAAACTTGTCAAGGCATTTATATATCAGACTCTTGCTTTTACTGTGTTCATTATATACATTATGTTTATTCTTATAATAGTTTTAATATTTTTACATAATCTGTCTCACATTTTACTTTGTTTAATATTTTGTTTTAGTATCTTATAATATTTTTCTTTCCATTTTTTTTTTTTTTTTTTTTTTATTTTACCATTGGAAAATAATATATTATGAAACAAACGCAATATGAGCGTGCGTGTACGTCTCTATGAATGGTTTCTGTAGCTGTCTCTGCTAAATAAGCCGCTAAAGAGAAAACGTGGTTGTGAGCTTTGCTAATTTTTTTTTATATGTTCAGTTGATGATCGCATACAAATAAATATAAAGCAGGTTTAGTTTAGAGTTTTAGGAAAATAGAATAACGGTGTATAAGAAAGCGTTATTAATAACAAAGATTTTATGTTATTGTATGTAGTTGCCATCTGATTTAAAATGGAAGCTATTTAAAAATAAGAAACTATTAAAAATTAGTTTAATAATTAAAAAAAGGCTTGAATTTAAGCAAAATTTCCAAATATGGTTGCCACCATTATGACTTTTGTAAGTAGGTTTAAATTTTAAAACTGAAAAATTAGTTTTAATTAAATAGTAGTTGCCATCTGATTTAAATTTAAACTTGTTTAAAAAAATTAAAAATTATTTTAATAAGTAAAAAGGCTTGAATTTAAGCATAATTTCCAAATATGGTTGTCACCATTATGAATTTTGTAAATAGTTGTAAATTTAAATTTGGTGAGCGGGAGAAGATTTACAGATTGTGGGAGAGAAGCAGTTACAGAGATACAGAGAAAGTTAGAGTTGCAGAGAAAGAGAGAGAATGGGATTTACAGAGGTTTAGAAAGCGGGAGAGATAGAGCGCATTAATGTCTTTACTTCTATGCTTTACATCAAACAGACGAAAAATTTTGTTCCGAGTATGAAATTTTTTTATTCGAAAAAGTATAGTTATAAATAGCCAATGACGGAAACAAGAGTAGTATAAGTTCATTTCTATTTCTGTGTCATTTGCTAGCTGTTGGGAGCGTTGCTTTTTTGAGTATTCGTTTCTATGTTCTTACAACATGTTAAAGAGCAATTTTCGTCTCATTATAACTTTAAAATGAATTCAAAAATTTTGAAAATTAGTCCATTTCCCATGAAATAAAGATTTTAGCCTATATTTGCTTGAAAATATTCTGCAAAAATGTAATATTTAAATAATATTGAGCAAAAAATGAAGAGTGTTTGAGCATGGTTTGTGTTTCCACTAAAGAGAGTTTGTTATGACGTTTGCAGGTTGTGACATGCGATAATTGAGAGCGTAGTATGCATAGAACTGAGTAAGAAATGTATTAATATATTTTCGTTTATGTGCTTGATAAGAGTAGGATTGCTCTGCCGTTGTTATAGAATTTTATAACCCTGCAACATGTTGCTGAGCATCTACTTAAGAAAAATGTTGCTAAATGTAATTCTCTCTGCTCTCCCTTTTTCTCACTGCTTCCAATGAATTTAACTAAATTAAAAGGTAATAAAAAGAGGGAAACAACAAAAATTGTAATATTGAAAAATAATTCTTTTCTGAACCCGATTTCACTCAAATAAAGATTTTTGAGTATATTTCCTCGAAACAAAGATTATTGAAAAATAATTCGGTTCTGAAACCGATTTCACTCAAATAAAATTTTTTGAGTATATTTCCTCGAAACAAAGATTATATTGAAAAATAATCTTAAAAAATGATAATACTGTATACAAATTAGTTTCCGTTGGCATTTTTTCACTTCCAAATTTCATAAAATAAAAACACAGTTCAAATAAACTTTGTAAAAAGTACATTTATTATTTTTTCACTTAAATTTTTTCATTTTGTTGTGATTGTTTTTGTTGTAAAATTCGTGGAAATTAAAATACATACACACAATAACCAGCGTGGAGAAGAAACATAATGACAGCAATGAAAATATAATATTTTTACAAAATGCAATAAAATTGAAAATTTACAAATTAAAATTATAAAATACAATACAAACTTAAGGCGTGGCTTAAACTGCTGCACCTTAAAGTAAAAACTAAACAGTAAAAGTAGAACACAAACTCAACAAATTGCTACAAATTAACCGTAATTATTTATAAAAAATCATTTATTTTATAATTATGCATATATTTGCTTTATTTTTCCATTTCCTGATAAAACACATACAACTGCAACGCTAATTATTTAATGTACTTAGCTTTTGTAATGCCAAATGAAGTGTATTTCTCGCACAATTTTTAGTACTAGAGTAAAATAGTTTAACAGTAAATAGTAAGTGTTGTCTGCTTTGGTGCGCTGGGTGTTGCTGAAAATGAGGCGAAAGCGTTGCAAGTGCAGCACGATTTATTTGAGAGAATTATTTGGAGAGTGTGGACTAGCATGAAGTGAAAAGATGTCTTTCAATGAGCGAAAAAATGAAGAGAGCGTGTGAGCATGGTTTGTGTTTCCACTAGAAAGAGTGTGTTATGACGTTGACAGGTTGTGACATTGGCTAATTGAGAGCGTAG
Source organism: Bactrocera neohumeralis (assembly GCF_024586455.1). Lineage (NCBI taxonomy): Eukaryota > Metazoa > Arthropoda > Insecta > Diptera > Tephritidae > Bactrocera > Bactrocera neohumeralis. The sequence continues at coordinate 68,618,808 of NC_065922.1, forward strand.
TATGTTTGAGCGCTGAGTGTATGACAAGCTATGAGGTGGTCGGTTTACTACAATTGAAATTAGTATGTTAAAGTGGGTTTAAAAACTATATAGACTTATATGAGAGTGATGGATAGTGTTGTTGTAGTGTATGCGAGGCAGCTTATGATAGACAGACTTGTAATGATAGTCAGACTTTATAAGTTTGAGAATTGCAAGGCAATAGAAATGAAAGTTAATGTACATTTAAATGTCATTGAGTTGCCATTCGTTAGAATTTGTGATAATACTACGTTTTAATGACGGAAAATTATGAGGCGCGTGGAGCTTTCAATTTTTTGATGGAAGCTTTCGCGTTTTTTGGTTTAAGAAGCTTTTATTTGCTCTCACTTAGTGTGACAATGAGTACCAAATAATTTTGGAAAATTGTTTAGACCGAGCTTTCACGCATTTTTAAGCTTTCTTCTATAATTTAGTTTTCGTAACTAGTTTTAAGCTTTCATGGTTTGTGGAAAGCCGTATTCATTTCTTGATTATATTTTCTCTTGCCCAATTTTAGCTGAGAGCGGTTTTGAGCTTTAGTGCAGTTTTAAGCTTTGTGTGATTTTAATTAGAGCTTTCATAGAAATTTTTAACTTTTATAGTTTGCTTCTACTTTTAATTGATAAGCGTAAACGACTTTAAAATATCATGGAAACATTTGCAATTTGAGCTTTCATAAAAGTTAAGATTTTATTGCGCATTGTTGGAAAATACAAACATATTTTAGAAATGCAAGTTTTACCTCTGACTCGATTTTATAAAAAAAGAAAATTATTTGAATTTGAGCTTTCACGTATTTTTAAGCTTTGTGTGATTTCTATTTAAGCTTACATAATTTTTTTTTAAGTTTTGCTTTTAACTCGTAAGAGTAAACGATTGTAAGATAACTTAGAAACATTTCCAATTTGAGCTTTAGTAGCATTTTAAGCTTTCATTGCATTTAAATTCGATGTAGCGAAAGAGCTTCAGTCAAAACAATATTTCTTTCCATAATTTGATGGAATTGCTTTAAAAATATTATTAAAGCTAAAAATATATTTTTAGCTAAATGAAGTCAGACGGTAGACTTTTAAGCTTCGCAAGCTGAAAAAAGTAATTGGTTATTTGGCAATATTTGTTTACAAAGCTCGTGGCTACAATTATTAACTAAAATATAGTTGAAAGCGCATAAAATTTGCTTACATCGCTAACTAAAATTAAAGCTTTAAAAGCTCTAAGCGTATAATTTTAACTTGGCAGTGATGAAAGTAGTTGAATTTTTGAAAAATCTTTAATTGTTTAATATTTCACCAATTTGAATCTAATGAAAGCTCGCAAGTTTGAAAATCGGAAATGAAAGCTCCATAACTTGGCATAATTTTAATTTGGCAGCGATGAAAGAAGTTGAATTTTTGAAAAACTTTAAATTCTTTAATATTTTCACCAATTTGTATTTTATGAAAGCTCGCAGGCAAGAAAATCGAAAATGAAAGCTCCATAACTTGTCATAATTTTAATTTTTGGAATTTTTGAACAACATTTAATTGTTTAATATTTTCAACAATTTGTATATAATGAAAGCTTCCAGCTTTGAAAATCGAAATGAAGTGAAACCTCTACAACTTGGCAGTGAGGTAAGACTTTGAAACACTAAAAACCTTATTTAAAAATCAAGAATTTCACTAATTTGAATTTAATAAATGCTCAAAGGTTTAAAAATCTATAGTCAAAGCTCCATAATTACGGAACCGTTCAAGAAAAGTTTAAAAACGTTTGCTTGTAGCTTAAATGCGTTAAAGCTTGGTGGAAGCTTACTAGTTTGAGTGAAAGTTTTCTAGCTTTAGTTACAGCTTTCTAACCTTAGTGAAAGCTTTCTAGCTTTAGTGAAAGCTTTCTAGCTATGGTGAAAGCTTCGCCACAGTAATGAAAACCTAATAATTTTGAAATATCTTTAATGCACTTGAAAGCTGCCTAGGAGCATTTAAAGCTCATTAATAGCAATGACTGTTCTAGAACTAATTTAGACTGCTATTAAAGTTAATAAGCTTGCTAGTTTATGGCAGTTTTTAAGTTGACGCACTAAAACACCCGCTACGACACCGTTATGTAGACAGACAAACGCGGTTCTTAAGCAAAATTTTGGTAATTAAGAAGGAAAAAACTTTAAAGACTCAATGTAGAACGTATCTAAGTATAAGCACATGACATATGTAATAAGTATGCGATTTATATGTATGTATGTATGTATGTATCATGACAAAAAAATATTTGATTGCAATAGGTTTTTTGTTTTTTTTTTCATATATGTTTGTATTTAGTATGTATTTCATGTAGGTATGCATGTACTATGTATTTCTATGTATGTAAGTAATGACAGACATTTAAACAATTAAAAATTACAGTAATTTTAATTAAAAGCAAACACTTAAACAACTACAACACTTTACACAGAATACAACGTAGGCGGCATTTCAGCAGTTAAAATTTGTTTTTTTTTTTGTTGTTTTTGTTTTAAGCTTAAATTCTTCTTCTTATTTTGCTTACTAAATAAAAGGTATATGGTAATTCTTTATGCTCATATGCATGTATATATGTATATGTATATAGTGTAACATAGTATGTATGTATATGCTTAAGACAATTAACAGCTAGCTTAAACACATATATATAATTAAAGTTAATTATAATTAAAATGCATGTTTGTATGTGTGTGTGTATATAACTTGCTATGTATATATGTATGTGTATATTTTTTGCTTAAATATATATATATATATATTCATATATATAAATATTTGTGTATATATGCGCTTGCATATATGTATGTTTATGCCTTAATTAATTAATTAATTTTTTCTGTATGTATGTATGTGTGTATTTAGGCATTTACTTAATTTTATATGCGCTTTATATATTTATGTATGTATATTATATACTCTAATTGTTATATATGCATATTGGTGTACATGTGTATGCATGTGTGTGTGTGTGCATTTAGAAAATAGGAAAATAACACGCTTAACACACTAATTTGCTATATATATATATATATCTACATGTATATAATTACAATTGGCATACACACAACTACATACATACATATGTATAATTGCATTGTAATTCTATGTATATGCCAGCATGCATACACTTCTATATGTACATGCAGCTACTTATATACATATTTATGTATATGTACATACATATTTAACGGCATTGTGTATGCATGCATTTAGGCATGTGGGCGTGGTTTAGCTGGTTCTAGCTTACGGCTCTTCCCTCTCTCTCTCTTGTTCAAAAATAATAATAAAACAAAAACAATACGCTTAGTGAAAAGAAACGCTCAAGAAGTATTGTACAAATGCTTAGCTTACAACTTTAACGTTTGTTGCCTAGTTATTTATTTTCTTTTAAATATTTATGTATGTATGTATATATGCATGTATGTACTATATATATTATGTATATATGGTTGGTAATAATGCTTACTGGCTAACCATTTTCCATTTACTTTTGCTCACCCTAACATACATACAAATAACAAATTACAGCATAGCGCACTTAATTGCATATTTTTACATAATTTTTTTTTGTTTTATTTTTTAATTATGACAAATTATAATTTTATATGCAGTTACACTTTATTTATAATTTTTCTTGTAAATACAATTTTTAACAAAAATTTTCATTTATTTATTTTTTATAAAAAATGTTTACTTTATTTGTAATTTTCATTTTAATTTACATAATTTGTATTAAACATTACATTTCATAGTATTTTTTGCTTAATTTTTTTGCGCTTAAATTTACTAAATTTTTTTCGTTAAACTATTTTAATTTTTCTTAAATTATTTTATATTTTCTTTAGTTATTTAAAATTTTTCTTTAATTATTTTAATTTTTCTTAATTATTTTAAATTTTTCTTAATTATTTTAATTTTTCTTAATTATTTTAAATTTTTCTTAATTATTTTTAAATTTTTCTTTAGTTATTTTTAGTTTTTCTTAATTTTTTCTTTCATTATTATAATTTTTTTTAATGATAATTTTTGTTTAAACTTATTTTATTTTTTAAAACTAATAATTTTCTGCACAAAATCCATTTTTTTCACTTTCACATATATAATAATTAACACAAGTACATATTTATGCGTTCTGCTAGTTTTTATTATGTATATTAAGTGCACGTCACTAAAATTTAATTTTTTTCACAATAATTTTAACTCCGTTTATGCAACTGTTTTTTTTTTCTTAATTACTTAATTATACTTTTACTACATTAATTAACACTTTTTACTTAAAAAACTATTTTCTATACTAAATAGACATAATTTACTGTTATACATATTTTACTGCTCCCTTGAAAAAGTGAAAAACTGTTTTCAGAAATTTTTCATAAATTTCAAGCATTGTGTTTTTCATTGTTTACTTTTTTCCACCGTTTCACCAATACTCATGCATTAACATACGCATTTATGTATATATTTAGTATAAAAATTACACACTATTTGCTTATTAACAATTAAAAAGTCCATCTGTCCTTCACCGCAAAGCCTTTGTGGCCGCTAGCCGCGACTTTACGGTTTTTTTGTTGTATGCTTAAATATTAAATATATATTTTAAAAATAATTACATTGAAAAGTCCATAAATTGTTAGTTTTTGCAAAAACAGCATTCATATTTATGCTAACAGTTAGAGTTTTGCGCAATTTTCGGCTGCTTATGTAACATGCACTGCAAGAAATTTTGTAGCAAAATAATTTTTTTTAAATGAGGAAAATATTCAACTTTTTTTTTGAAAAGTGGTGACTTAACCAGCAGCAAATACTCAAATTAATTTTCATTTTTTTCTCTTGGTATGTTGTTGTAGGTTTTAAAAAAAGAAATTTGTATTAATAATTTTTTTTTTTTGTTTTTTTTTCATTTTTTTATGGGTTTGGAGGAGTGGAATTCGTTCGCTAAGAGCAAAAACTAAGTATTAAAAATAATAATAATAAATAAAATAAATATTAAAATAAAAATAATATTAATTTTTAATTATAATTTAAAAAATCGGAAAGATTAATAAATAAAAAAATAAGAAACAATACAAAAATTTATAAAAATAATAAAAAAAACAATATGTAAAATAAAACGAAATTAAAAAGTTTAAAATTACATTAACAAATGTAAAAAAAATTTCGAAAAAGTAATAACTATGGTGATAAGAATTAAAAAATAAATAATAATAAAATATGAGTAACAATAATTTATTAAAAAATATATTTTTTAACCTAAAGTTATAATTTTGACAAACGAAAAATTAAATGAAGAAATTTTATGTTTAAAATTACATAAATGAATTTGAAAAAGTCTTGAAGGGTAATAACGCAGGTGATGTGGTTTAAATAATAAATTTTGAATTACCAAAATTAATTAAAAGCAAAAAAAAATTATGTTTTTCAGTTAAAAAAAAAAAACAAAATAAATAAAATTGTTTACATATTAAATTTACATTATATACAAAATTAAAAAATTAAATACGTACAAAAATAAATAGTTAAAAAAAAATAATTAAAAAATTAAAAAAAAAATTAAAAAAATTAAAAAAAAAAAAAAATTAAAAAAAAAAAAAATTATTAATTAAAAAAAAATACATAAAAAATAAGAAACTCAATAATTAAGATAATACAAAAAAATTATTAAGAACAGAGAAAAAATAGAATTAAAAAATATTAATAAATAACTAATTTAAAAATTATTAAAGAAACAATAATAATAACATAAATAAAAAATAAAATTGTACATATTATATTTATGTACGCACAAAACAAATAAAAAATAACAAATATCTACATAACAAAATAGCAGAGAAAAGTACAAAGTTTAATGAACTCACGCGGAAGCTTTCAATTATTATATAATTAATAATCTCTCATTTGGAAAACTGTGATAAATCAAAATTTTAAAAGCTCTTAATAAACAACTTTCACTTGAAAAGCTTTCATGACATTTAAAGTTTTAATTAACATTCACTTGTTAAGTAATAAAAAACTCTTACAAATTAAAAGCTTTCATTGTGGAGATTTCACTCAAGTATTTTTAATAAGTAGCTCTAACTCGCGAAAGCTTTCATTAAATACAAATTTGGTAAACTAATACTTTAAAAGCTCTTAATCAACACTAATAGAATTTTGAAGCAACTTTCATTCGAAAAGCTTTCAGTATATTTTCCAGGAAAATGTGTAAATTTAAATATCTAAAGCTCGCCCCAAAGCTTTCAATTAATTATAATGCATTTCTCAATTAATTCTCAGTTTAAAAACTTTCATAAACGGACATTTTGATACCTTTCAGTGAACTTTAATAGGGTTCTAAAATAACTTTCACTAAAAAAGCTTTCGTGGCATTCAAAATTTTAATTAACATCCACTAAAAAGTAAAAAAAAAATTAAAAGCTTTCATTGTAGAGCTTTCATTTAAAAAATAAGAGCTTTCATTGAAGACCATTAATTAAAATTCACTTGAAAAGTAAAAAAAAAGTTGTAGAGCTTTCACACCAGTATTTTTAACAGCTTTAATTCAGGAAAGCTTTCATTAAATATAAAAATATGAAACTTTGATAAACTAACACTTTAAAAGCTCTCGATAAACACTAATAAGATTTTAAAGCAATGCTTTGCGTAAATTTTCCAGAATAAAAGTAAATTTAATTATCTAAAGCTCCGTTAAAAATTAAAAGCTTTCATTGTAGAGTTTTCACTCAAGTATTTTTAAAAAGCTTTTGCCAAATGAAATTATGAAGCCTTCATAAATTGTAGAGCTTTCACTCTAGTATTTTTAACAGCTTTAATTCAGGAAAGCTTTCATTGAATTCTTTTTGCCGTTTGCTTTTTAATTTTTCAAAAATATATTGCCAACTTTTTTATGAAGCTTTCATACATTTTTTTTGTAACTTATAGCGCCCGCAAAGCTTTTTTAGGGCTAATAATCATTTTAAAAAACTTTTACTTAGTCGTGAGAGTTACGTAGCTCCAGTAATGGTGAAATTTCGCTCCAAACCCAAGTGAAATCCGGTTAAAAGCGCCAAATAATAGGGATTAGTTTAGCTTGAGCTTTTTTTCAAAAATTACATGCATTGACAAGGACTTTCATTAGGAGTCGTGATACTTACACGCTACAACAAATATGTTTACCTATAATTGTAGTGAACAAAATGAACGGTTAATGCGGTGTTACGAGTGGAAATTTTACTTCGTATGTGCTGAGCTTTCTGCAAAAGCTTTTTCGGCATATTTTTCAATTTTGTTTTGCTAATAATTAAAAATTAATTAATTCAGTCATCAGGTAACAATGTTTTAAAAACAACAACAGTAACAGCTGTGGAGGGCGGGGCAGCGGTGGCTGTGGCAGTGGCAGTAGATGTGGGCGGTGCGGCACTAATCGTGGTCGCATTCGTTGTGGTGGCAGTAACTAATGTGGTTTGGCGTTGTGGTGAGGCGCGACGCGCCACATTGGACTGCTGCGTTGGCAGTGAGAGCAATGTTGTCGCTGCGCTGCCGCTAGCAGCGCTCGCCATTGCTTGTTGTTGTTGTAGAGCAGTGCTAAGTTTGCGCGTGATTACATGACTGCTGGCGGCTAGAGCGTGCAACGGTGTCTGCGCGCCGCTTGTTGCTGCTGTTGCCGCAGCGGCGGCGGAGTGCATTTCATCGGTTTGCGTTTGCGTCGTCACCGTCGCCGTGCGCACTGTTGGTATTTTTATGGTTTGTGTGGCAATTGCTTGGCAACCGCTGGCAGCGTTTTTTGAATTGCTGTTGTTGCAGGCAATTTCTGTGGCGCATGCGCCGCGTCGCAAGTTGTTAACAAAAGTGGCAGTGGAGCGCGTGGTCGTGGCGGTTGTTGTTGCTGTCGCGCTCGAAACGCAGCGCAATACGCCTGCGCTTGTATTATTTAATACGAACTTTGTGTTGGTCTCAACAGCAGCATTTGCAGCTGAGTTGGCAGTGTGGCTGTTGTTGCTGGCTTCAACTGGCAGTATAGTAATTGTATTTTGTTGCTGTTGTTGTTGTTGCAATAACGTTGCCGCTGTTGTCAGCATGTTGCATGTTGCTGTTAACTTTTGTTGCAGAAAACTCTTCTTCTTCTTCAATGGCAGTGTTTGTTGTAACAATAAATGCTGTTGCTGTTGCTGCTGCTGCTGCTGCTGTTCGCGCAAGCGGCGTTCTTCCTCCTCCTGCTGTTGGCGCGCTGCCGCAATTTCACCGAGGCTCGCTAGTGTAACTGCGGTCTTTAAGACGTGCGGTGGTGGTGGCGCCGCTGCTTGTAAACCGGACGCGCGCATATATTTTGGCCCAACTGTCGTCGGCGTTGGCGGTGTTTGCGACTGTGGCGGCCGCTCACCCATAAGCGCCGTCTGCAGTATGGACTTATAAGGCATTGCGGGCTTAGGCTGTTCGCGTTGTTCTTGCTGTTGTACGTGTTGTGGTTGTTGTTGTTGCTGTGTTTGCAGTCTTTTACTCTCTGTCAGACTATTTTCCGCCGCTGGCGTTTGTTGTGCAGTCAGCGCGCGCGTGCCCACCTTACCGCCATGCGTCTGTGGTGATTGAGCTTTGCGATTTACCTGTTCCGCGGCTGCCGTCAGCGTCGCTAGTGTTGCTGCCGCGCCTGCCAGCAATGAGGTCTTTAGTATCGACGTGGTTGGCTCCATTAAACGCGCCATTATTGGCGATTTCATTTGCGATGATGTGTTCTCCTCGCCGCTTTGCTTCTGTTGCTGCTGCTGTTGTTGTTGCCTTTGCTCCAAATTGCGTAACTCTTCCTCGTCCGTATCGGCGTCGTCCTCATCCATTGAATAGCTAAGTTGCTGTTGCACGTTCTCCACTTTGATTGTAGGTAACTCCAGCATCGGTAGACAAAATCTTACCGGTTGCGGCTGTTGCTGTTGTGCCGCTGACTTTTGGCTTTGCTCGCGTTGTTGCTTTTGTAAATCCTCTTGCTGTCTTTGCAGACGTTCAGCCATTTCGGTGGCAGCGCGTCTACGCGCCTTCATTAAATTGCTTGCTTGTTGTTGCTGTTCTACTTTTGGCTCCTCTGGCTCATCCTCATTCTCCTGTTGTTGTTGTTGCATAATCATCATCAAACGCTTAGGCTTCGGCGGATCATCATCGATCGGCAGTAATCCACGTTCAAGCCTTTGCTACCTCACGCTGGCCGAATTCAAGACGAAGGGAACGTAGAACATTTTACTTTCTAGCAGTAGACTGGCGGCAGCTTGGATCTAGTTAGGTTTGGGGAGAAAAAATAGACGATTTACATTAGTATATGACTTTCATCAAAAGCCCCTGAGCTCTATGGGGAAATATTTCCTGAAATAACCTATAAATTATTAACCCTTGACCCAACGCTTTAGGTTGAAAGAAATCAGGATTCGGATCCTGAAATAGAAGTTCTGGGATCCCACCAGACGATATAAAACGACAAATGAGAGCCTTGATGTTAGGTTGTCTCTCCTACCGTATTAGCCCACATTCCTTTCCTATAGTTCCGGTAGTCTCTAACCCAGTTGTTGACGCAAGTGCTTGATATAAGCACTTCCAGCCCGAAATACCTGACCATAAAAAATAGACTCCACTTTCAAATCCCGTCAGGTTTAAAGATAGATCTTTGTGGGTAAAAGCTATAATTTCTGGTAATTAGGAGTGTTCTAGGATTTAGAATAGTGGGTTTGGGTTTGGTCCTTAGCTAACGCTCGCTGATTACACATTCAGCACATATTCCAATATTTGCTAGACATGTCCTCAAAATACCATATTAGAAAAGTTGGGAAGTCTTAGTAACCTCAAAACTAATCAAGCTTTTCGATTATGCATTCAATATTACTGTCCTCAAAGGAACAGATTACCGACTAGCTCGTAAGGATGATGAGGTATTAGCGTATATTCCAGACTAGCACTGAACATATAAGATTAGAGAAGCTTTTCTGCGGAACCAGCCTATTATATGTGACTGCAGAGGGATTAGCAGACGTCTGCGGACGAAATTAGCATAAATGAGGTTCTAAAACCAAGGGCAAAACCTCCGGGTTATAGTGTTATCAAAGGGATTAACTGAAACATCCCGCTAATCTCTTCCAAAGTTCCGTAGTCGCAGGCAAAACTACCGGGTCAATGAGTTAGAAAGCGTTTCTGCATTGTCAGCTTGTTAGATGTGACCGTAGATGAAGTAACCGACACTTCTTACAAAATGCGTCGTATCTGATTTTCGAGACCCAGAGTTTGTAATTATAAAAGTAGAAGCTCACGGGTTTCAAACTTATTTCATCCTCAACTTACCTCCGGTATATGCGACAGCAGTTCAGTGAGTCGATCTTGTGGATTCTGCGGTGACGAGTGCTGCAAATACGTGCGTAACACCTGCACGTAACGCTCTTGTATGGTCTCTAGTTCCACTTCTGCTAAAGGGAAAAGATGAGCTACATTGTTATTGTAGTACAACAGCTGCAATTTCTCACTACCAATACTCACCTTTATTCAACAGAATGTACACCTTCAAACAAACATATTCCTCCATTTTGAGTTTAATGCGTCGAAACATGATCGTGATCTGTGTCATCTTATCCACCATATGACCGACATCCAGCTTCAGCTGTTCCATGGCAATGGGCTGGCCCATCAGTGTGGTGAGGCACGTTTGCAGCGTCAGCAGATGGCCATTCACCTCGTCCACGAATTCGGGATCCTCCTTCTGCAGCGGTGGCGTTGCTGCTGCCTGCATTTGTTGATTATGCAGCTGGTGTGGCAAATTCAGACTCGTGGCATGCGGTGAGCCGCTCATGTGATGGTGATTGTGATGATGATTGGCTGAGGCGGGCGAATGTGGTGGCGCGCCTGCGCTAGAACGACCGCCGCTCGAGCTGGTGGTGGAGGAGGCTTGCGCTGTTGTTGTGTCACCGCCACCGGGCGTCGTGGTGCTAGGTGTCCTGCGCCTGCCGTGCAAGGCCTGGTACGCCGCTGTAGTCAATATGAGTATCTCATGCCACTTGTCCGTCAGCAGCTTGGTGTGTATGTCAACGGGTATCTCCAAGTAAAAAGGCAGTTTCTTTGTCCACGATACCAGCTTATGTACGATGGAGTCACCGATATTGCATAGCTTCTCGCTAATCTCCGACTTGTCCTCGAGAAACTCGGAGAAGTGTGGCAATGTGGCTATGTCCTCCATAGCATCACAGTCGATTAGCGTTTGGATCATGGAGTGCGCATGCTCATACGAGAGCTGGCGATCCTTCGACGAGCTCACGGCGGTATCGAGGCGATTTCTTAAATGCACGATTTCGCTGGGATTCGTTAGGGCAGTCTTAAGTATTGTACCGTTAACCAAATGCGAGGGCAATTTGATGGCATTCTCCTGCAGCTGTGACGCATGCTGTTGATGTTGCTGCTGTTGTTGCTGTTGCTGCTGCTGCTGATGCAGCTGTTGTGCATGCGGCGGTGCATGTGACGCGTTCGCTTGTAGATGATGCGCATGCGCGAGCGCATGATGTGGCGAAGGCAGCGCATGGTGTAATGGCTGCTGTGAGCTGCTGCTGCTGCCGCCCGAAGAAGCCGACGACGAGGATGAGGATGAAGAGGAGGTGTGTGGTGGCAGTGAGGGCGGCCCATGCGACAGTGGACTATGCAATGCGCTGGCCGAAGAGTGTGGCGGTAGCGCGCCATGTGGCGAGCCGTGTAGCGTGTGGTGCGGCGAATGCAACTGCTGATGATGTGGAGAATGCAGTTGCGCGGCTTGCTGTTGCTGGTGTTGTTGTTGCTGCTGCTGCTGCTGTTGTTGCTGTAGCAGCTCCTGCTTGATGGATGGACCCAAAAACATTGGCTTCATTTCACTTTGCCCTAGCGTGGCGCTTAGCAGCTTCGAATGTTGATGCTGCGCGGCGGCAGCGACTGCGGCAGCGGCCGCCAATTGCTGTTGATGCTGATGCAGATGCTGTTGCTGTTGCGGTGAAAGCAGATGCTGTTGATGGTGTGGTGAGAGCGGCGATTGATGATGTGGTGAATGCATGTGTTGTTGCTGTGATTGCTGCTGTTGTTGTTGCTGCTGCTTGGACTTTTTGTGTTTCTTATACTTGACCTTGTAGAGGTTGTAGACGGCGCCGCTGTTGCGGCCGCCCGGCATGCGATCCTCGCGCACGGCTGTTGTGTGGGGAAAAAAACCAAAACAATTTTAGACTCTTATAATTAAAAGTAAGTATATATGGGGGGCGTACGTACCTTGCAAGACCATGCCCTGCTCGATGCACTTCTTAAATCGACAATACTGACACCGGTTGCGCTGCGCTTTGGTTATTTCGCACGTGCCATCGGCCACGCAGGTGTAGACGCGTCGGTTCTGCACGGTGCGCTTGAAGAAGCCCTTGCAACTGTAGGGATAAAAGATAACGGTAAATTATTAAAAAACTGCATTTGAAACGCTGTGCTTTTTACACACCCTTCACACGTGATGATGCCGTAATGCAAGCCGGTCGCCTTGTCTTCGCAGATCATGCAGACCAGCGGCTGATCATCCTCGTCCGTGGGCTCGTGCGGCGCATCCAGACCGCGATTCATGCCCGTCGCATTGGTGCTGCCCCACTGCTGTTGCGCGCTCAAATTGAGCGCATGTATCTGTCCGGGCGGCAACTGCGAGTAATCGCCCGCCCACAGCCGCTCCATATTGAGCGCATGCGGTGTGCGAAACTGATGCGGCCGCGGACGCACATCCTGTATGCGCGTCTGACCCAGTGAAAGCAATAGTTGCGCGGCCTCCTCGTTGTTTTGCGGCGACGGTCCGGGCGTATGCGTGGGCGTAATGGAGCCCGCCGATGGTGATGACGCCGACTGCAGTGATGACTGTGATGAGTGATGTGACTGTTGTGAGAGCGATGACATAGAAGAGGGCGGTTGCTGTTGTTGCTGGCCGTGTGGATGTTGTGGCGTGGAGGGCGGCGTCTGATGCAGACCACCGCCACTACCGCTGTTGCTGTTGCCGCCATGTGTGGGCGATGGACCGGCTGTTGGTGGCGCCGGCTCGTATCCCCACACCATTGTGCGCACGCCACAGCTTTCGCCCATGATGACCGTAGGCGTACCGCGTGGCGGCGTTTGTGAAGGCGTTTGCGGCGACAGTTGTGAAGACGAAGAGGATGAAGAATGATGCGGTGAGGGCGACTGCGCTGGACCACCCGGTCGCAAACCGCCGAGCGGACCACCGATAACCTCCGGTTTAACGCCGTTTATGCGCGCGTTCGAAACCCAGACCATGCGTTGTGCCGCGGCTGCGGCAGCGGCAGCAGCGCCAGGTTGCATAAGCTGCGCGGCAGCCACTTGCTGATGCACTTCGTTCTTTACACGAAAAAGTATGGCTGCATCGCGGTTGGGATGACGCAATTGCAGCGAGCCAGGGTGTATCAGCTGCGCTATATTACCCAACGCTTGTGGCGGTAACTGCGGTGGAGGCTGCTGCTGTTGCTGTTGTGGCGATGATGGGTGATGGTGATGTGGCGAGTGTAAGTGGCGTTGCGCGCCGCCGCTGCTGCCCAATAAACTACCCGCGGCGGCGGCCAATAGCTGCGCTGGCTCCTTTTTAATGCGTAAATGCTGTTGCTGTTGCTGCTGCTGTTGTTGCTGATGGTGATGATGCTGCTGTAGCAAATGTTGATGTGGCGATGAAGCGCTGGACTGATGCCGCGCGCTTGGCGTTGAGTTAATGGCATTCGGCGACATTTGCGTTGGTCGCTGTGACATAGCGGCCGCCTGCTGCAGCAGCTGCAATTGCTGCTGTTGTGTCAAATGCTGCATGGATTGGTTTAGTAAATGTTGCTGCGGCAGTCCTAGACCAGTTGGCGGACTGCTCTTGCGCAGCTGCGGTTGTGTGAGCTGTTGATGTAGGTGATGCGTCTGCACGATGGGCGGCGGCGGGTGATGCAGGTGCGGATGATGCGCCGCCGCGGCCGCCACCGCTGCTGCTGCTACTGCTGCCGGTGTTGGCAATGGCGTCGGCGATGGCGTGCTTGCGTGCAGTGCTGCGGCGCTGGAGCTGGTTGTGGTAGTCATCGCGCCAGAAGTAGATGTCACTGAGCTGGTCGCTGTCGACACAGACGTGGAGTAAGCCGGGTGATGCGCCAGATGTTGTAGCGATGTTGGCGGCATTTGCTGCGCATGCTGTTGCTGCTGCGGTGACAATTCAGACTTTATGCGTGATGGCGTCACCAGCACGCTGACATGCTGCTGCGACTGCGTGAGACCTTTGGATTGTGTGGGAGATGGCGCGTGCTGTTGATACTGCATTTGCTGTTGTTGCTGCTGCTGCTGCTGATGCTGATGCTGGTGGTAGGATAGCATTTTCGTAGGCGAGGCGGCAATGCGCTCTTCCTTCACCGAGCGTATGACACTTAAATTACTAACACCACACTCGGCACTTGCAGCGTTTTGCATACAGTCCCCACTCGCACCGCCATGTATACCATTTGTAGACATCTGCGTGCCACCCGTTGTTGTTGTGGTGGTTGTTGACGGACGCTCATCCATTGAGTCCGGTGAGGCGCGACTGCTGCCACCACCATTACTGGTGCCACAACTACTACTCGCATTGCCATTATTATGCGGTGGTGTTGGTGTGGCGCGTGTCGGCGTCGCATTGCTGGGCGTGCGACGCCCTGCCGGCAGGCTCAGATCAGTCGGCGGCGCAGGTGACATGCGCACTGTTGTTGTTGGTGGCGGTGACATCACGGACGAGGCGGCCGCTGCGCTCACAGGGCCGCTGGACGAGTTAATTTCAGTCTGTTGTTGTTGCTGCTGCTGCTGTTGTTGGTGTTTTTGCTCAGCTTTTATGGCTGCCGCTTTGCCAGCGGACACAACCACCGTAGTGGTGGCGCTTGGTGGTGTTGCCACGCACACATTGTGACCGGAGTTGCTGCTGGCGGCAGTTGGCACAGTGCTGCTCGAGCAGATAGTGGCAGCTGCGGCAGAGACGGGCGCAATGGTGGATGTTGCCGTCAAGGTGACGACGGCGGTGGGCAACGGCAGGGAGGAGAGCGCACCGCCGCCGCCACCTCCATGGCCGCCACCACCGCCAGCACCCGCACCGCCGGTGTCGCACATTTTCGGCGACATCGGTGCGAGGAGATCGGGCGAGGAGGTGGAGGTGTCGGCTACTGATTCGCCATCACTGCTGCATCTTGAATCGATTTTTCGTCGTTTCAGTTTTAGATCCTGAAAAAGGCTCATTTTATCGAGCTCGCTGTACGGGCCACGGCTCAGTGTCATAATTCCTGGAAGAAGCAAGTGAGAGAGGACAAAATTTATGAATTAGTTGACATGTTTAGTAATTTGAAGACAATTAAGTTTAATTTGTACTTAAGTAATTTTAAAGATGGTTTTTTTTATAAATTATTGTTTTGCAAAATGTTGCTGAAACATGCTGTTGATACAAGTTGCTGCAACATGTTGCTGTGAGTAATAAACAATTTCGTTCATTAAAAAATTCGCCATTTAAGAGAATTTGTTAAACAAGAAATTAATATAGAATTATAGGAAATGTTGCTGACACATATTTTTAGTTAAAGTTACAGCATAAAATGGTTTTCACGCAACATGTTGCTAACTATATAAATTGGAAATAATAATTTTTACAAAATCTCGTGAGTGGTTGTGTTTCAGTATTTATCAATAAATACGTGAACAAATATTGAACATGTTGCTGAAACATGTTGCTGAGTGTAATAAAAAAGATTTAGTTAATTAAAAAAATTGCACGTTTAAGAGAATATTTTAAACAATAAAGTAATATAAAGCTATATGAACTGTTGCTGAAGCATGTTGCTATACATAAATATTCTTCAAAAGGAAAAATTAAAAATATAAAGATTATTCATCAAATAGAAGGACAGTTGAATAACTTTTTTTAAGGAAAAATTAGACATGTTGCTGAAGTATATTGCTGAGAAATGTTGCTAAGGGTAAAAAATACTGACTATAAAATATTTTAAAGTTGTAGAGAATTTGTTAAATAATAATGTCATATAGATCTATCTTTAATTGTTTCATGTTGCTGAAACATGTTGCTGAGACATATGTTACTATGTGTAGTAAAAACTGCGGACTTTGTTTATGATTTAAGGCTCCGAATGTGCTTATGTACATGCAAATATTAATGTACTTAACTTCTGCAACATGTTGCTAAAAGCCTGCGCCGCAAGGGCGCGCTTAATTTAAGCCAAAAAATTGTGGGCTATAAAAAATATAAAAAAAAAATATACAAGTCTGCAAAATTGGCTTCTTACAAGCATATCATATTCAAGAACAGCTCAAATATCATTATGCACTTGAACCTGGATGTTGCCGAGAGATAAAAACCGGTTGTAAATTGCATGTGACGTTAAGTTTTTTGTCAACGTGGTTACATGGCTTGAATTTTCAGAGAAATTTTTGCAGTTACACAAAAAAGCAACCTTACAACTACAATTTTCTAAAAAATAAAAAGTATGTAAAAAAATTGTTTTAACAAAATTGTTTAAAAAAAAGTATTTAAAAAATATTATAAGAAATAGATGGAAATACAACTTTTATTTTCGAAAAAATAAAATAAAAACAAAAAAAAAAAAAAACAATATATAAAATTATAAAAAACAAAAATTATTTTAAAAATATTAAAAAAATAAAATGGAAATAAAACCGAAAATTACAAAATTGTAATTAAATAAAAAAGTTATAATAAAATATTATATAATTTTATAATTAAAAAGTGGCAACTCTTACTTTTTTACATAATTCTATTTTAAAAGTTCAAAAAAAAAAATATTAATAAAATAAAATTGCAAATAAGAATTTAAAAAATTAAAAAAAATTGAATTATGTATATGTAACAAAAATCAAAAAAACCATATGTGAAAAAAATTTATGTAACTGCGTCTTTACACCTCCCAAGTGGTTGTAAATTAAATGAAATTTGAACCGCTTGACATTGACAACTGTTCTCCGCTTAGGTTCAAATACATATGTAAGCATGTTTATGTATAGTTATAAGAAAATATAAATATTTTTTTAAATTTGCACACACAAGCAAAAGTAAAGCTCACACAGATGCATTCAGTTAACTCCTTGACTATTTTACCACACTCCTTCTACCCTCCACTTGGCGCATAAAATTCATGCTGGTTTTTGTTGTTGTTTGTTGCATTATGCTTGCTGGCGCCAACTGTTACACCATTATGCTGGCGCTATCGAATTACCAAGCGTTCGATATGCTTTTAACACCTACTTATGTGGTCAAGAACATCCGTTTGGGCTCTCAGGTTAAGAAATTAAAATGTAAAAGTGAGACTATAAGCTGCTAAGCTCTTGCGATATGTAAATGTTAATACACTATAGGTATGTATGTATTGTATATATGTATATATGTACATATACATATATGTATATACATATATATTCGTATATGTAGCTTAATACTTAGCTATTTTGAGTATAAAAGAATATATGTAATTCGTCCCCAAAAACAATCGCAAAAATATTTACATAAACTTTTTTCTCTAATTTTAGTAATTAGGTGATTTATTTTGTTGCATTTAATTATAATTTCAATTTTTAAATAAAATAATTAATTTTATATTTTTATCTAAGAAATTAATTTATTTAATTTTTTTTAATTAATTAAAATTTTTTGTTTCTGTTTTAATTATTTGTTATTTATATATTTTTAAATAAAATAATAATTTTATATTTTTATTTAAGAAATTAATTTATTTAAATTTTTTTAATTAATTAAAATTTTATGATTTCTCCTTTAAATTATTAATTTTTTGTTTATGTTTTAATTATTTTTTTATTTATATATTTTTTAAGTAAAATAATTAATTTTATATTATTATCAAAGAAATTAATTTAATTAAATTTTTTTAATTAATTAAAATTTTATGATTCCTCTTTAAATTATGAATTTTTTGTTTCTGTTTTAATTATTTTTTTATTTATATATTTTTTAAATGATTTAATATTTTTAATTAAATAATTTATTTATTAATTATTTATTAATAATTAAATAAATTATAATTTTATTGATTTATCTTTGAAGTATTTATTTTTGTTCCTATTTTAATTAATACTTTTTTTTTAATTAAGAAATTAATTTCTTTAAATTATTTTATTTAATTATAATTTTATTGATTTTTTTTTAAATAATTATTATTTTTTTGGTTTCTGTTTTAATTAGTTTATTTTATAAAAAGTTAATTTAATTCTTTAAATTAAGTAATTGATTTCTTTAAATTATTTTATTTAATTATAATTTTATTGATTTTTTTAAATTATTAATTTTTGTTTCTGTTCTAATTAATTTATTTTATAAATAGTTAATTTAATTCTTTAAATTAAGTAATTAATTTCTTTAAATTATTTTATTTAATTATTATTTTATAGATTTTTTTAAATTATTAATTTTTGTTTCTGTTCTAATTAATTTATTTTATAAATAGTTAATTTAATTCTTTAAATTAAGTAATTAATGTAATTTTTTTAATTAAGTAATATTTTTTTTTAATTTTTTTTTACTTAATTATTATTTTATTGATTTTTCTTAAAATTATTTTTTTTTATTCCATTTTAAATAATTTGTTTCAATTAAGTAATTAATTTGATTTTTAAATTAAGTATTAATTTTATTTAATTATAATTTTATTTATTTTTCATTATTTTAGTTATTGCTAATTTCTATTTTCCTGTTATTATTTTGTTAATTTTATATTTTTATTATGAATTAAGGGGGTCCTCTTATATAATTGTGCAAAAAGTACCTAAAATTTAATATTTTTTTTTTGGAAAAAGTAAACTGACTCAGACATGTGCGCTATTCTGCAACATGTTTATTCAGGTTTCATTTATAAAATCAGAGTTTTTGAGTGTCGGGTGTCAAAAATGGCGGCTCCAGCAAAATGTGTTTTGAAACCCGACCTCATCTGCGGCCGATACAGCTCGCAATTCGTTGTCTACAAGCAGAAAATCAAACGAATCCTAATGATAACATTTCGTGGAGGCGCCTCAACCGAAAAAAATGAAAAAATTCGTTATAAAAACAAAATGGCGGCCACTTGAAAATAAAGTATCGTTTTTTCGCATGATTTTTCCACTTTGACCTGTTGTAAATATCGTTCATGATCAAAATATTGCGATTTGTAGGTTACAGCGCCAGAGAATTTAGTCTTTTAGGCGGACAAAACGCGAAGATAATTGGTTGAATGGTTCAAAAAAGAGAATGCCCGCAGATTCGCAAAATCTTGTTTCGAGAAAACGCGTGGCCAAGTTTCAAAGCGTCCGTCAATGCTCAAGACATACATAAGTCCGTTCAAAGTCGTGTTGCGACGGAACTAATACACGGATCGAAAAAAAATTTTACCAACATATTCGAGACAATTTAAGCTTTAGATTTGTACAATAAAAAAAATCGATTTTTTAAAGAAATTTCAAAAGAGGACCCCCTTAATTAAATAACCCTTTTTAAAAACCATAGAATTTAGTGAAGAAATAAAAATAATGGAAAAAATATTGTCAATGCTCTGGACATAGGTCCGTTCAAAGTCGTGTTGCGACGGAACTAATGATCGAAAAAACATTTTACCAACATATTCGAGACAATTTAAGCCTTCGATTTGTACAATAAAAAAATTAAATAAAAAATTTCAAAAGAATTAAATAACCCTTTTTAAAAATCTTAGAATTTTGTGAAGAAATAAAAATAATAAAAAAAAAATATTTTTTAATGAAATATTTCAAAAAAATTTTAAAAAAATTAAAGAGCTGAAAACTTATTCAACAGATAAAAATATATCATAAGATTTGTGTTTCTAAAATGCTGAGGAAAGGTGAAATTAATATTATAGTGCAATGAATAATTTTAAAAAATTTTTTATTTAAAAAAAAAAAATTATTAAAAAAATATTTTTTGAAATATTTAATTAAAAAATATTTTGAAATAATATCAATATTTTATTAAAAATATTTTTTTTAATTTTTTTTCTTTTGAAATGATAAATTTTTTAAAATTATTTCCATTGCACTATAATATTAATTTTACCTTACCGCAGCATTTTACAAAAACAAATCTTATGATATATTTTTATCTGTTGAATAAGTTTTCAGCTCTTTATTTTTTTTTTAATTTGTCTTGCCTAGCAACAAATTTCTCGAACATACGGGGCGTATATTTAAGTAATTGCACCCACCCACTCGATTACACTTCAACTTGAACCTGACATTTAATTGAAGAAAATGCACAAATTCTGCGAAATTCCACGACAAGGCACATAAACACCTACTCGGGCGTGTAAAATTCTATTTAAGCATTTCCTTAATGAACACTTAAAAGTTTATTAACTTATTTGTCACATTCGACCCAAAAACAATGCATAGCTGTTGCTATATGTATGCATGAAAATGTGTGCAAATGCATGCTGAATACAGAGCATTGCATAAAAATGTGGCTAAAAACCAAAAATGCATACAACAACAAAAACATTTTTTTAGCATAAAGCACATAGCAGCAAACGGTATAAGTGAATAATGGTGGCGGGTGCTGTTCCTACACTGCCCAATAGTGGGTGTATGTGTGTGCAAAGTTGATTTATGTTTTATGTGTATGTGTTTGCGTCATTTTTGTCAAACTCATTAGACAAGTTTTACAGTTTTCCTGTTGACCTTAAAAATAGAATAATTTTTATGCACGCTGCTGTGATTCGTTAAAATATGAGCATACATTCCTGCATAAACAGATATTTACGCTAATACATGCCTACATACATATAATGTAGTATGCTAGACTTTATTATTATTTTTACTATACAGAATTTTTATTGCTGCACATTTTAATCTAAATACTAATACATATATGTATGTATGTATGTATGTACATATATGAACTAGGTGGGTAAAAAAGACATTTTTTTCGCTGGGTACTCTGAAAAATAGTTTTAGTAAATGGTGATTTAATTGTTTTTATTTAATATAACTTTATTGATTTTTCTTTAAATAATTAATTTTTTTCTTTCTGTTTTAATTAATTTATTTTCTTTAATTCTTGTATTTTTTAAATCAAGTAATTAATTAATTTTTTTTTAATTAAGAAATTAATTCAGTTTGTTTGATTAAGTAATTAATTAATTTAATTTTTTTATGTAATAATTTTATTGTTTTTTTAATTACAATTTTTTGTTTCTGTTTTAATTAATTATTTTTTTTAACTCATGTATTTTTTAAATAATTAATTTAAATTTTTTAATTAATTAATTAATTTAATTTTTTTTATTTAATTATAATTTTATTGTTTTTTTATTAAAATTTTTAGTTTGTTTCTGTTTATTAATTAATTATTTTTTTAAATAATAATTTTTTTTTAATAGTTTAATTAAATTTTTTATTTTTTAATTTTTTTATTTAATTAAAATTTTTTTTTAATTAAAATTTTTTGTTTCTGTTTTAATTAACTATTTTTTTTAACTCATGTATTTTTTAAATCAAGTAATTAGTTTAATTTTTTTAATTAAGTAATTTAATTATAATTTTATTGTTTTTTTTATTAAAATTTTTTGTTTCTGTTTTAATTAATTATTTTTTTTAACTCATGTATTTTTTAAATAATTAATTTAAATTTTTTAATTAGTATTTAATTAAATTTTTTAATTAATGAATTAATTTAATTTTTTTATTTAATTATAATTTTATTTAATTATAATTTTTTGTTTCTGTTAATTATTTGTTTTAATTCATGTATTTTTAAATAATTAATTTAATTTTTTTAATTAGTACTTAATTAAATTTTTTCTTTATCACCTCTCCTTATATGTAACGGATTTTATGGTTTTTTGATAGTATCTTTAGTTTTTTCATATTAGTTTTTTATTTTTTATTATTTTTTTGTTTTAATAATTTTTTATTTATTTTTTTAAATAATTTTTTTTTAAGGACTCAGCAGTAGAAAATATATTTTGGCTACCCAATTTATAAGCAGTCGAATCGACCCAAAAATACATAGTTTTAAAGCCCCAAAACTGTTGTCAGATAGCGTGGCCAATGCGGCACATCACGACCTTAAACACGCCCACTTTATCAAATATCTGCCATATATACGCACAAACATACACTCACACAAAAACTAATTATAAAAAGACGAATAACTCGGAAGTTGATATTTGAGATGGGCAAACTCGTTGCTGCGCTTAAGAAGTTGCCAAAAATGGCTATAATTTATTAATGAATAGACAAGCAATAAACTAATTTGCAAATTGTATTAATGAATTGAGTCGATAAACGCCAAATTTTTAATGTTTGCAAAATTAAAAAAATAAATAAAATTAACTAAAATTAAAATATAAAGAGTTGTTATCAAGAAAGTATAACATATGAAAGATTAAAAAAAAGATAAAAAAAAAATAATTAAAATACATTCTTAATTTTTTGTACTTTTAATTATACTCTTGTTGCTACAGAGTAAGGTCCGAAAGAATCTTTTCCTGATAATAGTGACTCCGTATACCAAAAATGGGCTTAATCGGGTCAATACTTCCCTGAGATCCCATATACCTAATATAAAAATAAACTTCCGGGTGACTTTATGCCACTTAAATCGACCAATATGTGAGTTATCTCAATGAAAATGGAAGAGCGTGTTTTACTCATGAAAGTGTGTCTTTGTGCCACAAATATATAAAATGTAGCGAATGCTTGACCCAGCCTCCATATCATTAATTTCGATTGCAGGATTTTCAAACATCCAGCTCAATATATTCCATTTGATTGGTAGGTACTTTATGAAACCCATTTTAGTATTAGTATTAGTATATTAATAATATGTGATATTGGAAAAAGTAGATAAAACCGGGTCGATATTAGCCCAACTCTCATATACTAAATATAATAATTTCGTTTTTCTAACAAACCTAATGCCGAATATCTCGGTCAGTGTATGAGTTATATATATTATATTTTTTATTTATGTTATTTTTTATTATATTTTTTTATTTAAGTTATTCTTTATTTATTATATTTTTTATTATTTTAATTGTAATTGAATTTTTTTTAAATTTATCAAAGCTTAATTGTATGATTTATCTATGTATTTATTCCATATAAAGTTTTTGAAATTTTTCATTATCAGCAATCTCATAAAAATGTCTCGAATGCAGTTCCATTCTCTACAAACACAACATAATCCAAATTGCTGACTCACACACGCGGCGCGTGCTCGAAAATTCATTAATTATAATTGCAAAAAAGTGTTAATAATATTTAACAGCCGTCAAAATATTCATTTCGAAATATTTCTTGTATGAAGTTAGCTTTGCGCAGATTTGTCACACACCCCACGACGTCTGAGGGGCTAAGCTAACAGCAAAATTTTTCTGCATGCCATTTTGGCTTTAGACAACCATACCATACATGCATATACATATGTATATACATACACACACATGTATACATATTTACTTTTTTTATATATGCGACTGTGTTAATTTTTCGTAAATTTTCGGTATTTTATTTTTAACTTAAGTTTTTTTTATTTTCGTTTTTCCCAGATTGTTTTTTTAATTTATTTTTCTTAATTTTTTTTTTAAATTATTTTTTATATAATTTTTAGTTTTTCTTAATTTTTAAACTTTTTAATATGATTTTTTATTTTATTTTCTTAGTTTTTATTTTCTTAGTTTTTTTTTTTTTTTATTTTATTTATTTTTTTTTTTATTAATTTTTGGTAAATTTTCGAAATTTTATTTTTAACTTAAGTTTATTTTATTTTCGTTTTTCCCAGATTTTTTTTAAATTTTATTTTTCTTAATTTTATTTTTTATTTTTAATTGTTTTTTTTTTTTCTTAATTTTTTTAATTTATTTTTTTAGATTTTTATATAATTTTATTTTTCTTAATTTTTAATTTTTTAATTTTTTTATTATTTTTCTTATTTTTTTTTTTTTTTTTTTATATTTTATTTTTTTATTTTTATTCATTTTTGGTAAATTTTCGATATTTTATTTTTAACTTAAGTTTTTTTTATTTTCGTTTTTCCCAGATTGTTTTTTCAATTTATTTTTCTTAATTTTATTTTTATTTAATTGTTATTTTTCCTAATTTTTACACTTTATGATTTTTATTTTAATTTCTTAATTTTTCCAAATTTTTTTTATTTTTTTTATTTTTATTAATTTTTGGTAAATTTTCGATATTTTATCTTTAACTTAATTTTTTTTTATTTATTTTTCATTTAATTGTTATTTTTCTTAATTTTTTTTTAACTTTTTAATTTATTGATTTTTTATTTTTAAACTTTTCTTAGTTTTTATTTTTTTTCTTATTTTTATTTTTTTATTTTATTTATTTTTATTTTTTTTTTATTTTTTTTTTTTTTTTTATTTTATTTTTTTTTATTTTATTTTATTTTTTTTTTTATTAAATTTTCGAAATTTTATTTTTAACTTAAGTTTATTTTATTTTCGTTTTTCCCAGATTGTTTTTTTATTTATTTTTTATTTATCTGTTATTTTTTCTTAATTTTTAAACTTAAATTTATGATTTTTATTTTCTTAATTTTTTTTATTTTAAATAATTTTTTTTCATGTTTAATTTTTTCTTTTGTTTGTGACATTTGCCTCGTTGACGAATTCGCTCATTGCCAAGGTTCCACTGGTGATTTTCGCATTTTATTTTGCATATTTATGGCCACAATAACAACAGTTGTTCCTATCTTTAAATCTCTGTGTGTATATTTATTTTAAACAAATTTCAGCTATGACTTAGACTGTTAGACTTTGTTGCGCATTTTTGTTGTTTTTTTGTCTGATAACTCTGCTAAAATGCCAAAAAATAAATAAATGCAAATATATGGTAAAATGCGCGCAAAACAAGTTTGTCGCTTAAGTCTTTTGTTTGTATGCGCCAATTGACTTTGTTTGGCTTGTTTGCAAATAAAACCAAACAGCTGTTAGCTGCTTAGTATCGCGTTTATTCAAAATTTACTATTATTAGTATTGTTGTTGTTGCATTTAGACGCTTCGACTTTGCTGTGCTCGCCTTAATCAGCGGCGCACGCGTCTTTGACGAATTCGCACGTTGCGGAAGACTTCGTTTACTTTGAAGGTGATTCCCGTCAACGGTACATTTTGTTGTTGTATAATTTTTGAATTCTGCAATTTATTTTGTTCTTTTTCCGAATTTTATTTAGAAAAAAAATTATAGAATGAATTAGTCTTTTTTCAAGGTATAAGCTGACGTGCTGTTCGTCGTCTGATTGTTATTTGATTAACGAAATAAGGCGGAAAGCTGTGTTGCAGAAATACTAAAGCAGCAAGGCACGTTTGTCTTCAATGATTGTATTAAGCACGCTTAGTCCAACTGTCTAGAGACAAGCATTATGCTTTAGTTAGAATCGAAATGAAGGCTGTACATGCACTTTAGGCTGTTAAAGTGCTTCGAGGTTGTACCACAGAGTTTCAGATATGAGTAGATGATTAGAATAAGTCAGAAAATGTTGGACTTATAAAAAAGACGAGCCTTGATTGATGATTCTGTGCAAAAATAAATGTTTCTTTGAATATTTTTTTGGACAATGTATAAAGTTACTAGTCGAATGGCTTTAATATTGCTCATAAGTTATTATTTTCCGACAAAAAATTCAACCTAACCTAAAAAACGGAAGAAAACTAATCTAAACTTATAAAATTGTAACCACAAAGCTCAAAGAAATTTGCTTAACCTAAAAGAGTGAAAATAAGTTAACCTAACCTATAAAATCATAACTACAAACTTATTTTTGCGACTCAAAATATTCACTCTAACCTAAAAAAGTGAAGAAAAGCAACCTAACCTTTGCGACTAATAAAGGTGAAAATAAGTTAACCTAAGCTACAAAATCACTCTAACCTAAAAAAGTGCATAAAAAACAACATAATCAACAGAAGTATTACCCTAATATGTTTTTATAATCCAAAAAGCACTTGCTAACCTATAAAAGTGAAAAAAATTCTACTTAACCTATAAAAATGTATTAAAAAGTGAAATCAGTATACTTAAATTCCAAAATTATAACCCTACAATTTCTTTTTCGACCAAAAAAAAAATTCTCTTTATACGATGAAAGTGCAGAACAATCAATCTAGCCTATAAAATTATACCAAAACCTGCGATTGAGGTTAGTTTTAGTAAATTGATTCCGTAGCCAGGGTTATTGCGTAACCCTCATACTGTAGGATGTGAATTAGAATTACGTTGATGAAAAATCTGTAAAAGTTTCCATGAAGACAACTAAACCGATATCTAAACCCCATCCTTTATTCACCACGAGCTCCGAGACGCTAATGAGTTTAATGAGTAGCTTTTTCCTATCGTAAATGCTTTTGGAGGTTTGTTAGTGTCTGTTCTCAATTGGAAAAAAATGTTCCGTAAGTTCATATTTTGCTTCGAAAGCTATCTGAACCACCATTTAGCCGACATGTACACAATTGAACATTATTTTAGGCACACACCTCGGGCTCTGAAAGTAGTGTCTACAAATGAAATGAAAAGAGAGAGAGCAACATTGAAGTGCAACCCGAAGCAATACAAAAGAAGTTGTAGAATGGAAATCGAATCAAATTTCCTTAATCTAACACGGCTGCAACCGCGTACGGTGCCTATGATAATGAAGAAGAAGAAGAATCTACAAATTAGCGGGGATTCCAAGCAATTTTAGAGGCCTATCCACGAAAAAATGCGTTGCAACTAACTAGAAATTTGATGAACGGCCTCACACCATTTTTTTCTTTTGAAGAAAAGTTTTTCATTTCAAGAAAAACCAACAATAATATAACTCGCATTTAGCAGATGAAATCTAACTATGCAAAGTAGAGAAAGCAAGGAAAACTAAAAAAAAGTTTTATAAAATATCTATACTCTACAGAAACACTCGAGGCTCCCCACCGAAAGCGAAGCAAAGCTACGAACATACAATAAAAAGTAAGCAGACACTAACAAAAGCAAGTTTACAACAACAAAAAATGCTTAATGAAAAAATTCTACAACAAAACAACCGTACACAACACTCAACTTAAGCGCTCACCTAAGCGAACTTATTGCATACTTCTATTTGTCTACATCGGCAAAAGGTTCGTTTCTGAACCGCCCACGTCGTCGTCAGTGAGGCAGTGGGACACTGCACTCGCTTTGTGCCACACGACGTCAACTTCGCACTCGAATGCACTGCCAGGGTTGCAAGTATGCGAGGGAAAAAACAAGAAGAAGCAGACGAAGTAGCGAAAAATGCAAGCATACCCACAGGCGCACTAACGTTCTTATGCGCGTAGCAGCGACGAGGCCAACCACCCTTGAGTTGACCGCTTTAATGCATCTTTACACCTCGTGCCCGCCCACCCAGCCAACACATTATGGGCGCTATGTGCCACAGACAGCTTGGTTGGTTGAATGGCGCGCTGACTGAGCGACTGTCTGGCACATTGTCGTGCTTTGTGGGGAAATGAAGCGAAGGGAGCACTTGTTTATAATGGAAGGGTTACAAAAGCGCGCAGCTGCTGCTGTTGAAGTGCGCCGTTATGTATGCAATGCTGTTGCTGTTTGCATAAGCAGCAAAGGCTTCACATACACGCAAGCAGAATGCTGTGTGGCGCGGTCAGGTATGTGTGTGTGTGTTGGCTGGCTGTGGGGATAAATGCGCATAGTTCAATGCACGGCAAAAAGGTGAAGGAAACTTTACTCCACTTATTTGCGGCATTTATATTTAAAACGTTTGGCTTAATGGCGTTGCTGTGAGTGCTGTGCATATGTTGCCACATATACACAAACACACATATACATATACTATATGAAAGCCCGCTACTTCCATGCAATGTCGTCATGTGTGCTTATAAGCTTGGCTTTTCGTCGCCTTTCACGACTGCTTGCATGTTCCTGGCACTTGTCAGATGACAGGTAAATAAAGTTGGAACGGCAACGCGACTATGCAGACAGCTATGTATGCATGTAAGTGTGTTGCATGTCTTGCAAGTGTGCGAAAATGCACATAATACATATGTTTTGTATATGTAGTGGCATAGCAGCGCATACTCCAATAAGAAATTGCTGGCAAATAATGCAACAAAGCAAGAAAGTCAGTCAGCAAATAAAAGTCAAGCATATTTTTTTCTTTTAAAATAGTCAGCAAAGCATTGATACATGCATTTATATGTATGTATATATTATATAAATACATATAAAAATATATATATATATTGAGTTATTTACTTATAAAATATAGTATGACTCTATACACCCTTTTGAAAGACTTTAGCATCTACTGTTATTAAAAGCATATTTGCGCGCATATGAGTATGCTGGCAGCGAGTTGAAAACATAGTTGAAGACGTCACTATAGTGTAGAGTTCTAAATATGCAGAAATCTTTAGGATTTTATCAAAAATAAACCTTAGATGGCGCTCAAAGCGAATTAATTGTATGGAGGCTTGTACTCAAGAAGTGCAAATTTTTGTTTTTTTTGAGTGCTGACGAAAAGCTAGAAAGTTGAATTCTAAATACTATAATAAATAAGCAAAATGAAAAAAAATCAACAAAAAAAAAAAATAAAATCAAAATTTCAAAATTTTTCAAGTCAGATTCATCAAATATCCAACATATGCCGACCAATATTTGGCAGACATAAGTTGAGTGAAAGTAAAGCAGGAGTGTAAAGTAGCGCAAACGCGTAGATTTTTTGAAACAAAGAGACTGTTGGCTGGTAAATTAGTCAATGCCAAAACATTTTAAAAAATATTTTAACACAAAAACAAACTGAAAAACTTTAAAAAGTTCTCCATAAGCAAAAAAAAAAAAAAAACAAATAATGGAACCTCCAACATAGATATCAAGAAGCTTGAGCCTCATTTTCTGGTAATAAAGTTGACAACTCAAGTAAAGCAATTAAAAAAAGACAAAAACAGGCCTCCAGATTAGCTTCTTATTAACATTTTCACTTATTGGAATAATGGATAGAGCATGCTCTATAAATATTTGAAGTAAGAAAACAAGAAGTGAAAAAAATATTTGAAAAATTTAAATTTTTTTAAATATTTTCAAATGTTATTTAATTTAGATATTCAAGTATATTTTTAATATCACTGTAAAAATAGAAATTATTTCATTTGGCTCAAAATTGTCAAAAAAATGATAATAACTATGAATATTAGTGTGAAACTTTTTATTGCCGTTAAACAAAAAACAAAACAAAACTCAAAACAAAAATTAAAACTAGACCTCATACTAAAAAAAAAAAAACAAAAATTAAAAATATATATTACGGAATAAAAAAAATGTAAGAAAAAATAAATAATAAAAAATTGTATTAAAAATTAATTTTTAAACAAAAGAATTAAAAACAAATATAATTTAATAGAAAGTTAAGAAGTAAGCAATAAGAAAGTAATAAAGCAAAGCCTAATATTTCATTAAAAGAATAAATAAAAAAAATATAATATAATAATAAAAAAATAATAAAAATAATAAAAATTAAAAAAAAAAATAAAAAAGAAATAAAAAACTGAAAAAAGAAATAAAAATTGAAAAAAATAAAAAATAATAATAAAAAATTTAAAAAATAATAATAAAAGTTGAAAAAAATAAAAAATAATAATAGAATAATAATAATAGAAAAATTAAAAACAAATATAATTATAGGCAATAAGATATTAAGAAGTTAGAAAAATAAAATAAAGACAACTGAATGAAAAAAATCAAAATAGAACGAAATGTTTTTGGATATTTTTATCCATATTAAAAAATTATTTATATAACAAAAATATTAATAAATCTTGAAAATATTTCATTGAAATAAAAAAAAATATTGACTTAAAAATTTAAAACTATTTGCAAAAGCTTTTTAAAGTCTGTAAAAACAAAAAAATTACCAAAAAAAAAAATAAATATAAAAAATCTAAAAAAAAATATTTTTTTTTAAATACTCGCAACTTTGTTCATGTTTAGATTGTTCTTTTTTATTTTTGTAAACAACACGACTATTTTAAATTTATATCTTGCTACTGTATTTATTTATTTTTATTTTATAAATTTATTTGCTGAATGAAAAAAACAAATATAATTTTTTCAAATCTTTTAGCCAAGTTTTCAATTCACATAAAAATTTATATTAAAAAGGCTTTTAAAAATTATTTATATACATTTTTTTTAATGTTTTGTTGAAATTATTATTTTTTATATTGTTATATTTTTATATATTTTTTATTTTTTTTTTTTTTGAATTTTTTATTTCCTTTTTTTTATTATTATTTCTGTCTGATAATTTTCAAGTAATTTTTATAATTAATTTGTTTTTGAGTTCAAATTTTTTTTTTATTTTTTTGTGGTTAATTTTTATTATTATTGTCATTATTTTTATTTTTCATTATTTTTTTCTAATAATTTTTTAAAGTAATTTTTATTATTAGTTTTTATAATTAGATTGTGTTTTAGTTATAATATTTTTTTTTACATTATTATTATAATTTTTTATTTTTTTTTTTACATTTTTATTAATTTTTTTAATATTTTTTTTTATATTTTCTTTTAATTTTTTCTTAATTTATTTTTTGGGTTTGTAATTTTTTTAATTCAGATTTTTTTTTAAATTTCTTTTGTTTCTTATTATTTTATAACAAAAAATATATTTCATCAAAGATTATATTCTTATACCTCATGACATCTGGCATCGCTCGACTAGCAAAATCGCATTACACTGTCTGCTAAAATACTTGTTTTTATTATATTAATACCAAAGCAAAACTATATGTCTACGATTCACAACAACAGCCCTACCTATCTGCAGAAAGGTGTATACATATTTATGTACATAGCCACATATGTACATATGCATATACACAACTACACATGCAACATAGCGCATTTGAATGCGGAAGCATTAATGTCATGTCCTAAAAGTAGGCCAACCATTTTCACCCTAACACTCTTCGCAGCGTTTGTTGTTTTTGTAACCTTTTTTTATTATTTTTGTTTGTGCAATTTTTCATTACACTGCTCTATAGCTTCGCTAGCATTCGTTTTTTCTAATGTATTTTGTCTGCCTGGCAACTCCAATTCTTTTTAAAAGGAACACATGCGCCTGCTGCCGTTAGCTTGTATGCTGCTCATTATTCTTTGGGTCTTTTATGCAACTAGATATATGGGTGTATGGTTTTCGTTGCAAATGTACGTATGTATGTATGTAGGTGTGTATAAATTGCTTTCCGCTTATGAAAAGTTAAAAGTGCTTGAAGTTTCTTTGACATTTCAACTGACGGGTGAAACAGTTAGTTCCTGTATGGGGTGCATGAGGTGTAAATTATGAAACGCAGGAGGATTGGCAAAGTGGAGAAAACTTTTAAAAGTAAGCTATTATTTATTTTTAATTAATACTTGGTAGAAAGTATAAATTTTTTCACCAAAGAAATTTAAAAAAAAAATCCAAATATTCAAAATTACAAAAAATAAAAAGCTAAAAAATTCTAATAAACCTTTTTTTGTTAATTTATTTGGAAAGTACTATAATTTTTTATACTTCACAATTTTACAAAAAAAAATATTTTTTTTCTGCGAAAGAAATGAAATAAAAATTTTATTATAATTTTTTAATGTTATAATTATAATTTTTTTATGCAAATTTCGTTCGCAATTAACTTTTGCTTAGTATAATATTATCTATTTCCCATTCGGAAAATGCACTTAAAAATTGGTTGCTCATACATCACTCATACGCACTGTAGCCACCATACAGCATTAATTGTCTAGCAGCATTTGCCATACAAAAAATGTATTAATGAAAGAAAAATAATTAAATTAGCTTTTATTAATGAAAGAAAAATAAATTAACATTTTAAAGAGAAAATACAAAAAAAAAAAAGCAAAAATTGGATATAAATAATTTTTCTAGAACATAAAATGTTAAAATCGCACACATATAATTCAATGAGAATAAACCAATTTCTCACCCCAAACATCAAGGGAACATTGAACTAAACAGCCAAAAGCTTTAACAGATCCAAGAGTCACCAGCGCGCGCACAGAGAGCATAAGTACTCTACAAATATTGAGTATAACTTTGTTTTCATATTTGCTCTCTAGTTTTTGTGTTTATTCTATGTCTTCGCCAGAAACATCCCTGCGCAGCGAGGAGCACAGCACAACTGAATTAAAGTTGCGGCAGGTCATGTACTTAGCGGATATAATGGTATAACAAAAGCAACAAGGGAAATAAACACAATAACAATTGTCTAGTAGGGACATATTTAACTGAAGACAGTAATGGCTGTAGATATTTACAAAGAAATCATTATATACGTAAAGTGAAGAAAAATAAAAATAGTAATTGCTAAATTTAAATAGAGCTTTTATTGTATCATATAAGTTTTCTTTGCGGATGTGCTTTGCTAATTTTTTATGAATTTTGTAGTTTTAGATAAGGCATTTTAAATATTCGGAAGTCATACCAATATCAAATTTGTGAATAAAAGATTCCCGAAAAGCTGGGGAACGAAAAAGCTTTTTATGAACTTTTACATTTTTTTATTTTTCCGGAAAGTATTCTATTTTGCATAATTTAATAACAATTACTTGAAAAAAAAACAATTACTTGAAAAAATTTGCACCGTTATATTAAAGCTTTTGGAAAGCTTTTAATGAGCTTTTACATTTTTTTTATTTTTCCGGAAAGTATTTTATTTTCATTAACAATTAGTTAAAAAAGCATATTGCATAGTTGGATTAAAGCTTTTGGAAAACTTATTTTAATAGCTTGTTGTTTTAAATACAATTTGCTTAAAAAGCACAAGCTTTGCTTCAAAACATAGGCGCTTTTACACATTTTTCTAAAAGCATTTCATTTTCAAGAGTAATTACTTGCAAAAGCTCGAACTTTGCTCTGAAATATTTAAGCTTTTTCAGAACTTTAACAATTTTTGAAATATTTTTCGTAAATATTTTCTTTTAAATTAAATTTAATTCAAATGCTTGAGTATTGCTTGGATATATGTACAAAAGCTTTACCGGAGCTTTTAGAAAATGTTTCTGAAAGTATGTATTTTTTTAACTTTTGCTTTTATTTTGAAAAAGATTCATATTAGGTAAAATTTAAAGCTTTTAAGCTTTTTGTTTCACACCCAAAATTCAAATGAACCACTTTTGTCTTCCAATGCGTTTAAAGTGATTTTTAATTTATTTAAATAGAAATTTATATCATAAATACTGGTTTCTTTGAGCTTTTAATGAAAAAAAAACTAAAAGCTCGATTTAAATTTATTGTTTGTTATAATATTAAATTTTAAAAGCTTTTTATTTTATCTGTTATTTTCGGGTTAAAACTTGTATAAGCTTTTTGAATCCCTACTGTTTTCAAGAGAGTTCAAATTGAATTTCTTTATATAGTAATTTAGAACATAAATACTGGTTGTTTTAAGTCTTTGTTGAAAAAGACTAGAAAAAGCTCGAAAATCCTAAACTTCTCGAAGACTTTTATTACTATCTAAATGTATACCGAAAGCTTCTCTAAAATCTTAACGATTTTTTAAATTATGCCGAAAGCTCTTCTAAACTTTTAACTATTTTTTTTTAATTTATGCCAAAAATATACTTTGTTTTTGGTTGAAAAAACTGAAGCTTATTGACATATCGCAAAAGCTTCGAGATTTGGTAAAATTTTATTCTTTTAACTAAAATTTGTTTGAAAAAGCTCAAATCTATGAATTTTTGATTTAAAAGCTTAAAACAATTTTCATTAAACTGTTCTGATTGATTTTTTGAAAAGCTTTCCACTATCTTAGAAACATTTTCAATACTAGATTTGAAACTTTTTTGTAACTTGCGTTTTTCCGATTTAAACTTTTGGTGGCTTTGAGAAAATAGTCTACTTGTCTATAAGTATATATGTACATACATATGTAAATATGTAGATATGTATGTATAAACTTATGTCTATACAAGGGAACTAATCAAAAAATATGTGTCAACTTCATTTAGCTACTTAACCACAATAACAACGACAACAACAGTAACTTAGAGCAGCACTCTATTAGCTGAGGGCACTGGCGCTTTTATCAGATGAACTCAAAAAGTACAAACGATTGCATAAATACAAACACACTTGTGAGTATATACATATAGACACATGCGTAAGCCTATATTTATAGGCATATCCATATACATACATACATATGTAAGCATGTGTGTATGTGAACCTATTTACACATGCTTATACATTCATTGTCAATAACAATGCTGCGGAAGTTCGTAATGTGGTGAGAAAAAAATTAAAAATAATATGTTGGAAAAATTCCTATAAACAAAACAATTTTTTAATATAAACATATGTTTAAAAAAAAATAAAAAAATTTATTAACTCTCAAGAAAAATTTAAGTTGTTTTATTGAAAAAAAAAATATTTAACTTATAACATTTTTTTTTAATTTTAAATTATTAAATTTTTTTTAATTTTTTTACTTATTAAAATTTTTTATTATTTTTTTTTAATTATAATTTTTTTTGTATTTTTTACTTATTAAATTTTTTTACTTATTAATTTCTTTTATTTTTTAAATTAACTTTTTAAATTTTTTTAATTACTTATTAATTTTTTTAACTACTTATTAATTTTTTTTACTTATTCAATTTCTTTACTTTTTCATTAAAGTAAAAATTGAAATATTAAATTAATCTTTTTTAAAAAATTAAAAAAAAGTAAAAAAAATTAAAAAATAATTTAATAAGTATGAAAATTAAAAAATAAAATTATCATTAAAAAAAATAATAATAAATTTAATGAGTAATTTTTTTTATTTGATTGGATAAGTATATTAATTAAAAAATAATTAATAGGTAAAAAATTAATAAAAAGTGTAATACGTAAAAAAATTTAAAAATCTTTTTTTATTATTCAACCTTTTTACTTATTACGCTTGTTATTAATTTTTTTTACCCTTTAACTATTTTTTAATTAATATACTTATCCAATCAAAAAAAATTACTCATTAAATTTATTACTATTTTTTTAATGATAATTTTGTTTTTTAATTTTCATACTTATTAAATTATTTTTTAATTTTTTTTACTTATTTTTTTTAATTTTTTTAAAATTAAATTTTAAAAATTTTATTTTACATTATTAAAAAAAAAGTAAATAAGAAAAATATGTAAAAATGTGAATTAAATTAACAACGCGTACACCTAATTTTATCAAAACATTTATACATGTACATATGCATGCCTATGCCTAGGTGTATGTATAAATTTCAATTTTTCAAGCTCAGCTCTGAATTAACAAAGCATAAAAAGGTGAATGAACTTGTCAAGGAAAATTTGAATTTTTATTAAAAGAAACTTTCCCAATATGCTGCCTGAAATATAACTAAAGCGAAAATAGACAAAAACTTGCATAAGTGTGTATGTGTGTGTATAATAACAGAAAGTAACAAAAACAAAAGGGAAAAATATTTTAGACTGCACAAAATGTTACAAGTAAACAGACAGACAATTAACAATTGTACAAACACTTCAAAAGCTGACAGATATGCAAACATATACCTACATATATACAGAAACATATGTACATACATATATATATTTACATACATAGACTTTTTATATAGTATTATGTGTGCGCTTGCGCTTATGGCACATACAAATTGACGATTAAAGAAATTCAAATTTGATGAATGAGTAGAAATTTTTTCGGCAACAACAAATGCAACAACATCAATAAGGCGTTTGCAGCAAAGGTGGCAAAGACAAACACAGAAAAAAGTTGATGAAATAGAAACATAAAAGAGAAAACTCAAAAATAATAACTAATAAGTAGCAAGAAAGTGAAAGAAAGCGTTAAGGAGGAAATGTTAAAGAGAAGCAAATATTAATAAACAAATATTGAAGTGGTGTAAAGGTAAAGGTGTAAGAAATATTTTGGGGGGCCAAAAAAGTAGCAAAATAAAATTAAAAAGATGAAATTGAATTAAAAGTCATAAAAGTGTTAAAAATTAAACCAAAAATGAAACAGAAAAAAACCAAGTTTTTTCGTTTGCACTGAAACTGTAAACCCCTTCACAAATAAAAAAATTTTGCATACAAATAATACCCTTCACAGCTGCTTTTTTCATATTAAAAAAGGTTATAACAAGCTCATTATTATGATTTTGTTGGTTCAGTTTCTATGGCAGCTATATGCTATAGTGGTCCGATCTGAACAATTTGTACGGAGCTTGTACCGTTATCCTGGAGAATAATCTGTACCAAATTTCGTGAAGATATATTGGCAAATAAAAAAGTTTTTCATACAAGAGTTTGAATTTGATCGCTCAATTTGTATGGCAGCTACATATATGCTATATTGAACCGATATTGGCGCTTCTGACAAAAGTGCAGCTTCTAAAGAACAGCTGAGAAAAGGATGTATGCAAAATTTCAGATATATAGCTCAAAAGCTGAGAAACTTCGCGTATATACAGACGGAACAACGGTCATGGACTGACTCAGCACGTCTTTTTGATCATTTATGTATATGTATGTATGTATGTATATATTTTTTATAGTCTCCGACTTTTTATTCGGGTTGTAAACAAGTGTTTAAAATTTCACCGAAATCTCTGAAGATAAATAAAAAAGTATTTCCTTCATTCACAGTTTAAAACAATTACCGAGCTTCTTATATCGCTGATTCCCTCAGCTTTGCAAAAATAACCTATAAATTATTGGTAATAAATCTATTGATATATGTTTACACATACACATAAGCACTATATATACATATGTATGCTTACATACTCAAATCGACTTAACTGTGTGTGGTATTTTTTCTGCCGAAAATTTTTAATTGAGAAAAAACTCAGAAAATAGAAATGTTAATTCAACGTTGACATACTTTTCTGGAGCAAAGGCATACACAAAAACAATAACAGCAGTCACCAAAATATTGAAAATAAATGGAATAGCAAGAACAAATAAACGCCACAATGCGTGCATAGAAGTTGGGAGATACACGAGCACACACGGCGCAAATAAGCACACACATACATATGTACATATTTATAGGCATGTAGATATGTGTGTATATCTCAGCGCATATATATTTGTTGCATAAATCAAAATCTTATTTTTCATAATTTCCTTATGTATATATTAGACGATACATACATATGTAGATAAAAATCTTTTTGATGCATGTATTTGTAAATGACAATCCTCAGCTGCCCTTTGCAATGCACAAGTATATACTTGTGTGAACATACATATGTATATATTTCGTACATATTTAGATACTTATAAATCATGCATTTGATGCATGTTATTTTTGCTGCGTTAAATGACAATCCTCAGCTGCCCTTTGCAATGCACTAAGTGGTGTGAACATACATATGTATGTATGTATTTCGTTAAATAATATGTTTAATTTATGTATTTTTAAACGCATATAACAAAACTCTTAAACTAAACTTTTTCCTGAGTGAAAATAAAGTTTACTACAAATTTATGTGTAAAATGACAAAACTAGCTAAAATTGCCGACTAGTTACGAACTAGTCCAAAAACAACTATAATATTTTTGGCACTAAAGTCACTAGTTTTGGATAAAAAATTTAAAATATATATACATATATGTGACCTGGTCTACGAAAAGGGAGCTAACGTGCGAAAACTAGTTTTTTGGGAAAAGCTGTTAAAAATAATCGTCAGTTTCTCGTTATCTCATTTAATTGTTCTCCTTGTTTTTGACACCTAAGCCCCCTTTCCGTAGACCAGGTCACATATATATTTGTACAAATTAATATGTAAAAAACTACCTGAAATTGTCCACTAGATAGAAACTAGTCCAAAAACAACTAGTTATTTTTTGATATCAGAGTCAACATATTTGTTTAAAAAAGATTTGAATAAATACTTATACAAATTAATATGTAAATTTACAAAACTAGCTAAAATCGTCGACTAGTTACGAACTTGTACAAAAACAACTAGCTCATTTTGACACTAAAGTTAGAAGTTTTAGCTAAAAAAATTAAAATTAATATATATTTGTACAAATCAAAATATAAAATGCGAAAACTCGCAGAAATTGTCGCCTAGATAGAAACTAGTCCTAAAACAACTAGTATGTTTTTGACATCAAAGTCACCATAGTTGGTTAAAATTTTTTCTTTTTTAATATATATTAATACAAATTAAAATATTAAATGACAAGACTAGCTAAAATCGTTAACTAGTTACAAACTAGTGCAAAAACAACTAGCACATTTTTGACACCAAAGTCACCAGTTTTGAGTAAGTTGGCGCAAAAAATGTGTAAAAATCAAAAAGTGTAATAAAAAAAAGAAAAAATGTGTTTTGGTTCAAATGTAAGTAGTTTATAACTAGTTGCAAGCCAAAAATATATAAACTTACTGTACAGAAAGTTCTTACATATGTATGTATATACTTTTTGAACTTAACTTATGCACACTTCATACAATTGGACATGAACTAGCCGGCTCTTCTAATATCGTTATGTACATATGCATATGTATAAAATAAATATATATACATATTATATGTAACAATGTAGGTATGTACCTATATATGTCTTCAATGAATATAATTCCCGGCGCTCGCCAATTAACTGCCTACTCAATCATACGCCGTCGCGCTATCTAATTTTCTGAATACAAATATCTTGCGCTCTCTTGCATTGACACACGCTCAGCGATATATACACACAAAACATAAATGTCAAAGCGCTGCGCGCGCTGCTACGTTAATTTAGACGAATATGCGTATGCGCTTGTACTTGGCGTGCTGCGCTCTATGTGTCCAAAAAGAGGAAAAGAAACGTACTAAACTGCAGCGCTTTTGCTGTACAACAACAAAAAATCCGAAATATTTTTTTATTATTTATTTTAGCCCCTCATTATAGGCCTGCCACAGCGCGCTCAGTGCGTTCACATTGACGCTCAGGCATAGCGCTTGTACAGCCAGCAGTCGCGTCGTTTTGCGCGTGTGCGTGTAGCTATGTATGTGTTATACATATATACGTAATTTGTTGTTTTTATTGTTTAGAATAATCTTGCGCTTGATAATGAAAATAGGTCAAATTTTAAAAATACTTCGGTGCGCAACAACAACGCGCGCAACGGCGCAGCGTCAGAACAAATAAAATAGTTGCGTATATACATACAAGTATGTATGTACATCTACATAT
Source organism: Bactrocera neohumeralis (assembly GCF_024586455.1). Lineage (NCBI taxonomy): Eukaryota > Metazoa > Arthropoda > Insecta > Diptera > Tephritidae > Bactrocera > Bactrocera neohumeralis. Next base: position 68,658,014 of record NC_065922.1, read on the forward strand.
ATAAATATATGAGTACGTAATATTTATTGCGTTAATAGACAGTATAGCGAGCGAAGACGCGTATAGACATATTTTTAGTTATGTAAAAAAGTATATATGTAAATACATAGTATATCCATACACGCATGCATACCCTATAGTTGGGACTTAGAAAATTATAACACTAGATAAATAATTTTAGTGTGAAAATAAATACATGAGAGAGTATATTACCCTTAAGCTAATGTAACTATACATATGTATTTAAGTATATGTACGTATGTATTTGAGCTAAGAGTAATGTGAAAATTCATGGCACAGTACAATATTGGAAAAATTTGTCGAAGAAGCTCAGATTTCGGCAGTCGCTATGTACATATATATACATATGTACATATGGACGCTTCTTTGATTTATGCAACTTTCTCAATAAATTCAAGTATATAAATAATACCGAAATACTTATAAAGTTTAAACAAATTTTTGAAATTTAAACTTTTCCGGAGTGAAAATAAATTTTCCTATAAATTAATATATAAAATGTTAATATTCGCTAAAACCGTGGACTAGTTACAAACTAGTCCAAAAACGACTAGTACGTTTTCGACACTAAAGTGAACAGTTTTGGGTTAGTTGGCAATAAAAATATTTGTATTGATTCAAATGTTACTAGTTCGTAACTAGTCACAGGCCAAAAAAAATATATACATTTGTATATATGCATATACTCCCTGTACGGTAAGTTTTTACACAACTTAACTTATGCTCACTTTATACAATTGTACATGCGCTAGCCGTCAGAGCTCTTCTACTATTGTTATGTACATTACATAACCGTAATCAACGAAAAATATGTCGAAATCGGTAAATTTTACCATATTTTCTGACGCCTAAAGGTAGGCAGTTGTAAAAATGTCGAAGAATTATATATTATATTATGTAAACGATTTAATGAGAAACTCCAATTATATATTTTGTTGCTTATGTAACAAAAACATATAAATTTTAGTAAAGGAAATGCTCTTGCAAACCATATTACATGAAAGCTCTATGGTCAAAATCAGCCACTCATAGTGAAACATTAGTGAACTTAACATCAAATTAAAGTAGAAAGAAACATAAATATTAATTTAGTATTTGATACATCGCCTAAAATTTTTCTAATATTTAAGGTGGGTCTCAAATTTTGAAAAGCTTTCAAAAGTGGCATTTACACAAACGTCATTCAAAAAAGCTTCACGTCTAACATATGGAAAAATTTCATTAATAACAGAAGTGGAAACTAAAACCTGCTTCTGGGCTTTCATAGACAAATGATGAGCAAAATTGATTTCACAAAAATGCATTATAACAAAAGTCTAAGCTTAACAGGTCATTTGAAAAACAAATTAAAAGAAAATATAAACCAAAGCTCTAAAATAGGACATATAGTTTTCATAATACATTAAAAGCTTCAATGTTTCATAAAAGCTTTCACTTTTGAGAAAAAGCTTAGTAAAAAAGCTTAACAGATCAATTAAAAATAAAATAAAACCACATTTCCTTCATCTTCTTCAAAAGCTTCAAAGTTTCATAAAAGCTTTCACTTTTGAGAAAATGCTTAGTAAAAAAGATTAACAGATCAAAGGAAAATAATACCACAATTTTCTTCAAAAGTCAAATGACTTTTGAGAAAATGCTTAGTTACAAAGCTCAAAGCAAATGACACCCAGAGCTTTCTTTCAACGCCGAAAGCTTTAAAGCTTAATAAAAGCTTTCATAAAAAGCCTTCACGAAGGGACAAAAAACTCAGTGGCATACTTAAAAATGAACTCTTCGAAATCGTACCACCATTAAGCTCACTTAGCTAAAACTAAGCAAAGCTTTCATAGACAGTATTACACGAAATTGAAAGTATTATATCAGTAAATGTGTTATGAATATTTTTCAATAATTTTTAGCTGTAAAATTTATATATAAAAATATTTGTATAAAACGAATTTATGTATGTTATATAAAGTGGGTCAAATAAATAAATATTAAATTATTTTAAATAAAATCAGTTAATATTTTTAGCCAATTTACCTATGGACGTCATAATTTAGTTGCTAAAATTTCGACCAATTTTGCCAAATTCGGTAAATTTTAAAGATGTGTGTCGCAGTCACAGTGCTTCTTCAATTTAGTTGCATATTTTTGTAGTTTTGTTCCGAAATTTTCAATGCCAATTGGGGTTGTGTACAAGTTTTTGTTGAACAGTGTTGTTTATATTTATTTTTTTGAATATATTGTTTGTAAATTTGAACTATAAATTTTTTTCTAAAATTTAAGTTTAGAAAAAATTTGGTTAATTTTTTAATTAAATTTCAAATAAAATTTTTCTAATTTTTTTTCAAATTTCACTTTTGAAAATTTTCTTTATCAACTTTATTCCAAAAATTAGTAGTATTAATTTTTGAAGAAATTATTTCCAAAACAATTAAATGTTCTTAATAATTTTGTTTTAATTAATTAAATTAATTAATAATATTTCAATTAATTAATAAATTTTTATTCAATTAATAAAATTTTAGTTTTTTTAATTTTTATTTTTTAATTAATCAAATTTTAATTTTATTAATTAATTTAATTAATTTGTAATTTAAGTAATTAAATTAATTAACAATATTTTAATTAATTAATAATCCAAAATTTTATTAATTGAGTAAAAATTTATTAATATTAATTGAAAAAAAAATTTAAAAAATTAAATTGTTTTGAAAATAATTTTTCAAAGTTTTTTTTTCAATTTCTGCCAATTACAATTTTTAATATAAATTTATTTGTGTTTTTTAGAAATTATTTTCGGAAATTTTTGTTGGTGGTTTCATTTTTGTGTAGCACTGTCGAAATTTCTTGGAAAATTTTGTTTAAAAAAAAATCGGTTTTGTATAATTTTCTTGCCAATTCAAAAAAAAAAAAATAGCGTTGCCAATTGCTGTTTAGGTAAATTGTGCTGTGACGAAATAAATATAAATATTAAAATTCTATAAGAAATATTTGTTGTTATACTAACGGCAAATCGGCATGCGCGACTTTTTGCGATAGTAACAATTGTAATTGTTGTAATGTATGTTATTATTGTTGTTGCACTTGCTACATTTCGCTGCATTGCTATCGCCAGCGCCACTGCCTCCAGCAGTTGTTGTAGCCGGCGTTGTTGGCATTTTATGTGCGAAGCCGCAGGCTGATGTCGTAGAGCTATGCGGCGGCGAGCCACACTCATCACCGCCATTAAAAGACGGCTGGTCGGCGTTTGCTTGCTGCTTGTCCTGCTCGCGTTCGCGATCCTCCCTGCCGCTGCAATTGAGCGCAGTTTCGTTGCCGGCAGTGCAGCAGGGCGCGTTATCATATGCGCTTGCGGCGGCAGTGTTGGCGCTGCCATACCCCTGCCCATTACCGCTGCCATTGCCATTGCTGCCGCTACCATTTCCACTTCCGCTGTTGCTACCGCATCCCAGCGCGCTGTAGCTGCTGCAGCGCTTTAGCAGCGTCTTATTGAGCGGCGTTTTTATAATGGTCGCGGTGTGCAAGCGCTCGAAATCGCCCTCGTCATTGTTGGATGCAGCGCGTTCCCGTGCGCTTTCATGCGCCGCCTCATCCGCGTCCTCCTCGTGGCGTTGCTTTCGCGCGGCAGGCGTGTCCGCGTTACTTTCTCGCTTACTAGCGCTGCCATTGCCATTTCCACTGCCGCTGCTACTGTTGCTGTTGCTGCTATTGCTGTTATGTCCATGCGCTGTAGCTGACTTTTCGCCATTCACGCGGTGATGTTGTGGCTGTGGTTGTTTGCTTTGTTCGCGCTGCTGCGCTTGCCAGCTGTTAATTGGCGTCTCCCTGCCATCTAAGCGCTCATCACTTTCCCTATATTGTCCATTCTGCTTCGGTTCGTAACTTCCGCTTTTGCCGTTATTGTTGTTGTTGCCACCAGCAGCGCCACAATTGCTGCCTTCATCATTCACATCCGCTTTACTAGCTGCGACACTTTTCAAATGCTTCGCGATCTTTTCATGTTTCCCTCCCAAAACACTTAGATTCATGGATTCGTTTGCAACATCTGTGTTGCCGGTGTCATTAGCTGTGTTGCTGCTGCTGCTATTGTTGTTAGTGTTGCCAGTTGTGTTCGCTGTTCTCGCTGCCACCTCCGACGCCAATTGGTTGGCATTCATTGGAGTTGGTTGTGTTTTATTTCTGTTGCTAAACTTTATGTTTACTTAAAGTGTTAAATTTGGTACGAGAAAAATGCAGCGCGACTGCAGGAATGTTGCGCAACATGTTGCGAAGAGTTGTTTGACGTCTGCGGCGTCATTTTTAAGTGGGGTAACACAGCAATGTGGAGAACATTTCGAAGGATTTGTGTTTAAGCGGAGGATATTAAAATTTTGCTTAGTTTTGAGATTTTTTAATATTGTTTTTCAAAAATTAGGTTACCACAGTTTTTTTATATTTTATTTTATTATTTTTATTTTTCTTCCACTCACTAGCAGCGGCAATATACTTTTAAGGCAGTTTTGGTCAGGCGCTGATTTATTAATTTATTTATTTGCTGAGTGTTGAGTTTTTGAGGTTAGGATTTTTTGAAAAAATTCAATCTACGACTTGATCTGCATTAATTAATTATAAATAGACTTTTATGAAGCAATTTACTAAAAAATATGTTTCAAATAAAGCAAAAAAAAATTAATAATAATTACAAAAAAACATTACAAATATTGTTTGGATTTAAGTTTTAAATTTTTTCTGTAAGCTATTTGCGTTAAATTTTTTTCTGAAAGTAGTAATATTTTCAAAAATTCTCTCAAGGTAAAATTTTTAAAATTTTTTAATTTTTTTAAATTATAATTGCTTTTAAAATCCCTCGATTTTCAAAATTTTACATATGTTTAAATCTCTATTACTTTTTTTAAATTTAAATTTTGAAAATTCTAAAGAAATAGTTTAGCTCTCTTTCATTAGAAAATCCAAAGTTCATAATACTACACTTTTATTTTCCTTCTATAATTAAAAAAAATTTCAAATATGCTTTTTTACTTTATGTGTCTATATTTTAAAATTAAAATTTTGAAAATTTTTATAAATTATTAAATTTATTCAAAATCTAAAAAAAATTTAAATTTTGATTTCTAAAGAAATCATCAATTTGATAATTATATTTATTTCAATAATTAAAATTTTGAAAATTAATCAAATGAATATTTGAAAAAATAAATAGTGTTAATTTTGTTAATTTATTAATTTTTTTCGAATCAAAAAAAAAATTAATATTTTTAATTCTATAGAGACCGTAAAAACTGAGAATTTTTACTTTTTAATAATTAAAATTTTGAAAATTAATTAAATGAAAATTTGAAAAAAATAAATTAATTTAATTTTGTTAATTTACTAAATTTTTTCGAAATCTAAAAAAAGTTTTAAATTTTGAATTCTTAGGAAATCATCAAATTTGAAAATTATAAATTTTTCTTAATATTTAAAATTTTTAAAATTAATCAAATTAAAGTTTGAAAAAAAATTAATTTAATTTTGTTTTTTTTTTTATTAAATTTTTTCGTAAAAATTAAAAAAAAAATTAATTTTTTAATTTTATATAATTTTTTTAATCATTAATATTTTGAAAATTAATACAAAAAAGTTTTTGCAAAAAAAGGCCATAAATAGTTTTTTTAATTCGTTAAATTTTTTCTATACCTAAAAATTTAAAACAAAAAAACTTTCAGCATTTGTATTCTAAAATTTTAAATTTTCTTTACCTCCAACTCATTTGTTTCACTTGAAATTCTCAGCACATTTATGAAAAAACTTTCAATCAATATATTTTTTTCAATTACTCACAAAATAGTTTGAAAAAAGTACATTTATTATTTATTCAGTCTTAAAAATTTTCAAAATTTTTGCTGGCAACGGCTCATTGTGCGAAAACGTTTGACTTCATTTTATGCATTAATTTTCGTTAAGTTACTTCGATTTATACATTTTATTTGTGTTGCACTTTCGCTTTCCTTGCGTTGCACTCACACGCTTCCCTTCTCTTTCTCACACACACTTGCTGAATTATTAGCACTCAAATAGAGCTTTCGCTCTTTTGAACACACGCACTCTCTCTCTCGCTGAGTGGAATGTGTTTATTATTTTGCTCTGTTGCGTTACTTTTATTTACCGTTAAGTTCTCGTTTTTTTGTAATGCTCACGAATGATTCGTTTCAAGTATTATTTATTTGAGGTTATGTGTAATAATATTATTTCAAATCTTTTTTATTTTGTGTGCTTTGCGTACTTTTTTTCGTACAAATGCCTTCAATGCAAAGCAATATTTCGCGAAAAGTTTTCATTAATGCACTATATCCACTTTTAGCGCTTACTGTCTACCGTTTATAACTATATATGCTTAATGTGAGAATTGCACTTGTTTTCTGCCTATGAAATGCACTTTTCTGTTAAAGTATTTTTTCAGTCTTACACTTTACATATAAAGATCTTCTTATTTTTTAACTGTAATACGTATAAAAATGCAAAATCGTTTTGACGATTTATCTCTTTCTTCTCTAAATGCCGTTTGAGCGCACGATTTGCTGCTCATGAATGCACTCAATTCACTTTTGAAACTTCTTCTCGGTAACTCACGAATAGTGTCGCTCAGTAAAGTACTTTAACGCGCACAAAACTTGTGAAAATTCTGGAATATTCCGAAAGCTTCGTTGGTATTTGCAGCATATGCTCTCAGCACAAAAGTTGATTTGAGCGCTTTTTTGAGTGTTTTGTGGGGTTTCCTTGCAGAAAATGCTTGTAAAATGCAGTCTTTTCACTTCCCTCGGTTTTATTTTGTAAATTTTTTGCTACAATTGGGACGTAGGACGGATTCAAAACGGGTTGGGTGTTTTCACTATAAACTTTTCATATTCTATTTTCGTTTTTACAGTTTTTTTTTATCAAAAATTTGTTTTTATTTTGTCGAAAATTTCACTTCGTAAAATTGTTGTATCAGAAAAATTATTTATTTTCTTCACTTTGTGTGGTTTAATGTTGTTGTAATAACACTTTTTGTCGAAATTATGGAATTACATGCAATTTCTGTGATGTTTAGAATTAAAAAAAATGAAATTTTTGGTTCAAAAATGTTTGACTAAAATGTTCTTGGTTGGAATTTCGAAGCGTTGTGATGAATTATAAATTATAAAAAAGAACTTATTATTTTATACTTAACTAAATTAGTAAAAGTAAATTTTAATTAATATATAATTTTTTTCTTATGAAATAATCTAATCTATAAGTAATAAAAATTAAACATTTTCAACAACAACAAAATTTTATTGGAAGATGAGATAAAAAATTAAACACAAATTTGAAAATTTTTAAAATTAATTTTAATTAATGTTTGCTTTAATTAGGTAAAAATGTGAATATTGTAAATTAAGTTCAAACAAAAAGTAGTGATTTTTTTTAATAATAATATTAAATTACGTTACGAAAATTTCGAGATGAAAAATTAAATGCAAATTAAAAAAATATTTTAAATTAATTTTAATTAATATTTGTTTTAATTATTAAATTTTCAACATTTTAAATTAAGTTTAAACAAAAATTAGTGAGTTTTGTCTTAAAAAATTAAATTAATTAATTAATTAAGTTCAAACAAAAAGTAGTGAATTTTTTTTTTAATAAGAATATTATATTACATTACGAAAAGTTTGAGTAGAAAAATTAAATACAATGTTTAATTTTTTTTTAATTAATTATAATAATATATAAAACTTCATAAAAATAAATAATTTTCAAAATGATATTAAAATCTTTTTTTATATTTAAGTTGTTTTCTTTTTTTAATTTTATTTTTGAAATTTCAAAAATTTTAAAATTTTCAATATTTTTTCTTTGTTCTAAAAATATATAACTTCGTATAAGTATTTCAATTAAAAAAAAAAAAATTTTGGAAAATATAAATATAATATGTTTTTTTGTTTTAAACCTAACCTCAAAAACAACATGGCAATACAACTCAATTTAATAAATAATAATAATGCTAGCTAGATAATAAGCATTTTCAAAATAATGATTCCCGTCCTCGCCAGAGTTCAATGATTCATGAGAATATGACGTGACGGAAAAACAAAGCAAAACAAAAATTAAATAAAAAACCAAAAAAAAACAAAACAAAAACAAAATTATGCAACTTCAAAATTCCAAGCATGAACAATTTGTATTTGTGCCGCAAAGTATTTGTATGTCGTTGTGTATATTTGATTTAAGAGCAATTGCTATTGCAACAACGCAGCGCCGCAACATTAAAGCGCACAACAACAAAATAACTGGCGCAACACAAGTGTTGTTGGCGAAAAAAAAACTAAATTAAACAACAACAAAATTTGTTGATTGTTGTTTATCGTTGACCGCATAGAATATTGTAGAAGCGCAGCGAACGCCATGGCGCATATAAGCTTTTGAACACACACACACACACAAGTGCAAATATTTCTAACACTTTTATGGAAAATTAGCTGCGCTCAAATGAGGGAGCAACACAAATTTCAATTATTGCTTGCAATTTTTACACGTAATTGCATCAGCTTGTGATATATTTTTTTAAATTTTTTTTTAAAAAATATTTTTTTAATAGAAAATTTTTTTTTTTTTTTTAGTTAAATTTTTTTTATTTTTTTTTTTAGTTAATTTTGTTTTTATATTTTTTTAATTAAAATTTTTAATAGTATAAAATTTTTGGTATAACTTTTATTTATTTTTTTAGTTAATTTTAATTTTTTTACTTGTTTAGTTATTTTTTTTTTGTTTTTAACCTTCATTGAACTGATAACTTGTTCTGCATTAATTTATATTCAATCTTTGGCGTAGACAATTTATTGTTATTTTTTATTCTCGCACTTTTTTATGTTTTTAAATATATATACATACATATATTTTTTGTTAATATTCATATATTTTTTTTTATTTTTATAAAAAAAATTTGTGATTTTTCTCCATTTAAATCCAATTTTCACTGCGCAAAATCCTCAACAACCGTTATTTCGAGCACTGCTATGTCACCTTGCACCAACACGAACATTGTAACTGCAATGCAAAATTAATAAAACTTTGTCTTTGTTATACCTTCGCTTCAAAAATTGTTTTTAGACATTTTAAGTGAGACTTTTAGATTGTTTAGCGCACACAAAAAAAAATAATTATATTTAAAATTATTTTTAAATAAAATTTTATTATAACAAGTTATTATTAAAATTTTATTTTTAATTTTGCTTTAAATGGAATTTTTTTTTCGATTACATTTTTTATTTTCAATTCAATTGTTTTTTTGTTTTTTAATTTTTATGTAAGCTATATTATAAATTTATACAATATTATTATTTTTTTATTTTATTATCATTTTTCTTTTTGTTTTGTATTTGTTATTTATTTAAATATAAGAATTATTCTTAATATTTTTTTTAATTTTATTTTTATTTTAATTTTGTTATACATTTTTTGTACTATATTTATTTATTATTAATATTATTTTTTTTTAATTTTTTTTTTACTTTTAAAAATGTTTTTGAAAATTTTGTAATGAGATTTATTTTTTTTTTGACATTAAGATTATTACAAACAAAAATGCAATTTAATTTTTACTGCAACAACAGAGGAAGTTATATGTTTAATTAATATTATATTGTTAATTAATACATTTTTATTAATTTTACTCAATATTATTGTTTTTGCTTTTTAAATATTTTTATTTGTAAATTTTTGAAATTTCCTTATTCAAATTTTCATATTCTTTTCAAACTCAACTAGTAGCTTAATTAAAATTTTTTTCTCGAACGAACTTTAAATTTAAAATAACATATATTTTTTTAATTTATTGGAATTTTTAACATACATTTTTTAATATTATTTTATTTTTTCCTTTATTAATATGTTTTGGTTAATTTTTTTATTTAATTTTTTTACTGTTATTATTTACTTTAGTTTTTGTATTATTTATTTAAATATTTTCACTCAAAAATTTTTTGCTCAGTTTCTAAGTTAATTTTTTAATTTTAAATTTTTATTATTTTTTTAAATTATCTTTTTATTTCTTTTTTTTTAATAAATTATTTTCATACATTTCTTTTATCAATTTTTTTTTTTGCAATAAATATTTTTTAATTATTTCTTTAATTTTTATTATTTTTATTTAAATTTTTATTATTTTTTTTCTTTTTTTTTCTAATAAATTATTTTCATAAATTTTTTTTATTAATTTTTTTTCAATAAATATTTTTTAATTATTTCTTTAATTTTTATTTAAATTTTTTTTCAATAAATATTTTTTAATTATTTCTTGCTCAGTTTTTTAGTTAAAACTTCTCCTCTTCTTTTACTACATTCTTCTTGTCTTCCCATCTTGTTTTTTAATTTCCTCTAAACACAACAACTACTTATAACAAAAATATGTTCTTCAAATTTCGTTTTTGGCAAGCTAATAAATTTGTCAATCGTCACATAGATGACAGCTTCCGTATTTCCGTTATGCGACAACTAAGCACATGAAGGCAAGCAATTTGTATGAGCACGGATTTCCGGTTGGCCTGTTTTCGTTTAATTTGTTGGAGTTGTAGTGTTTAGTATTATATAATTTTGTTAAATTCTTATTTCTTTCGCCTTTTTATAATATATAACAGTACTTTCTCGAAATGGATTGTTATAAATGTTGTTATTAATTTTGGAAAAACGATTAATGAATTTAGGAATTTTTTTAGAATGAAATTTTTACTTCGGAGTTTCGGGAAAATTTATATTTGTTCCAAAAATTTGTTCACGTTTTATTTTCTCTATCAATTTATAATACAGAATTAATTGCATTTATAAAAATTTTTCATTTATTTTTATTTTTGTTTTTAGTTTTATTTATTTTTTATAATTTTTATTCATTAACTTTTTAAGTTTTATTTTTACAATTTTAATTATTCCCTAATTTTAATTTCATTTATTTTGACATTATTTCATTATTCTTTAGTCATTTATTATTGTGATATATATATGTAACTGCTCTAAATAATTTTTCTAATTGTTAAATTTTTAAAATTATTTTTATTTTTTTCCTTTATTTAATTAAAATTTCTTTTATTTTTAAAATATTTTATTTCTTTTTAAATAGATTCTAATTTTTTGTTATTTTTTTTATTTTTTTTGAAATTTTTTTTTCATTTTAATTTTTTAAATTTATTTTTTTTTTCTATTCTTTTACTTTTTGTAAATTATTTTTTATTCTGTTTAATTATTTTTTTAATTGTTTTTAATTTTTCAAATTATTTTTAATTTTTTAAATTATTTTTAATTTTTCTTAAATAAATTTTAATTATTTTTCTTTTAATTATTTTAAAATTAATTTTTTAATTTTTTAAAGTATTTTTTATTTTTCTTAAATAAATTTTAATTATTTTTCTTTTTTCTTTTAATTATTTTAAAATTAATTTTTAATTTTTTCAATATTATTAAATTAAGTTTAACTTTTATTTAATAATTTTTCATATCTAACCGATTTCTTATTTTGATCTTGCATCATATCTCTTTATATGCTATTATACTGCACTTTATAATTTTTTTTTTTTAATTTTTATCACTATTCACCACTGCTCACTGCCATATAATCCACCGTAATTCCAAAAATCTCAGCGCCGCTAATAATCCGTGTAAATATTTTGCATTGCAACACTTATTAATTAATTATTCTTGCATTCAATCAGTGCCGCACAATAAAAACCACAAAACCACCAACAAAATAACACCACACTGTAAAAAAAACAACAACACACCGTATAAATCTTTGACTTTTACTTTTCAAGTTCTCGAGTTCTTTGGCGCTGCCACCTGACGACGTTTGTTCTTGACTCGTCACTGTTGGCTAATAGCTGGCTGGCTGCGCTTACGCTAATTGCGCTAACGTTTAACGTTTGTAACGGTATTTCGGCGCGGCTATGACGAACAACAATTGCCGCGACGCGCAACGGTAAAGAGTTGGCGGCAAAATGAAACCGATTGCATGCCGCTACGAAGAAAACTTGTCTGCGTTCACGACGTCACTACTGCTGCGACTGGCCACATAGAGTCAGCGCCGCGCTGAAGAGTTGGAAAACAGCGCACACAATCATGCATACATACACCTATGTATGTATGTATGTAGTTTTAAAAATTCGAGTTCGTAGCGGTTGCTTAGAGCGGCGGCTAGCGTTGGAGCAGCAGTCAACGGTACTTTCATCCAGCTTTTACAGCGCGGAGAAAAACTTTTACCGCCAACAACACGCACAAGCGAAAGAGATGGGCGCGCGGCAGTGAGAGCGCCCGGCGCAACGTTACAATACGATTCTAATGTTGCGCGCGCGGTCGCAAAGGGGATAGCGCGTACAAGAAATGACCGACCGACCGACCAACCGTTAGACGACTGTTCGCGCTTCGTTTGTTTGTTTATTTAGCCTAACTGACTGACTGACTGGCTGGTTGGTTGGTTGGTTGGTTGGCTACTCCGCGCCCAACGTGCGTACATACGAACGGAATAAAGTGAAATGAAAGGAGTAGATGGAAGAAAGCGGCCAACAAGCGCCAAAAACTCTAACGAATGCTGCCGCCAACGACCGCTGCCACATTTGCTGCTGCTGCTGCTGCGTTGAGCGATGACGACAACAAATAGCTGAGCTAGCGCTAGCACACTATTCAAACACACACGCACACACATACCGCTGCTATACATAATAGTCATTCATAGGCGGCAACAACAAAGCCAACAACCAGAAACGAAAGAAGCATGAAAGCTCACCAATACCGAAGCACAGTGGGGCACACCGATGCGAGCGAATCAACGGCAAAAGATAAAACATATACAAATACAAAAACAGAAACAAAGCACATGTGAGCGCATAAACTAACGAACCAACTAACAACAACAGCAACAAGCGCCGTGCCGAGCGCCACTAACAACAAACGACTGCAATAGCCGACGAGTAAGCATACGAGTCGGCGCGCTTGCACACGAACCCGTCTGGTATTCGTGTATTACCGCTATGTGACTTCGTGTGCTTTTAACTGTGTATAACACAGCATTACAGCTACGTCTGCAGCGCGCGCCTGCTCAGCGCGCTAAAGCAGCAGCAACCGGAAAAACTAATGCCACCGCATGCAACCACAAAAACAACAAGTAAACAAAATACATACACACACACAAAGGCAGGCAGGGTAAAAAATATGCGCGCGCCACAACAACAAGGAGTGTAGCAGCAAAGCAGGCAGTAAAAGTAATGCATAAAGGTGACAGCGGGCGCGACGCAGCGTGGCTTGCGGCGCTGAAGTTGAGTGGGAGAAAAGCGGCAAAAGCATTATTTTGTTGTTGTCAGAAGCGCTGTATAGTGAGGTGGAAATATGTAATACTGCGCGCAGCGAAGTTGCATGCATAATTATGCTACACTCATAGAAATTTATATATGCACACATACATATAATATACATATGTGTAGCTGTCTAGGTATTTGTTGGCGAATCGAAAGCTTTTGCATTTGAAAAGCAGGAAGCGCATGAAGACGGGACTATACATAAATAAATACAAACATACATACTCATTTATGTGTGTAAACCCGTCTCTTTGGCAATGTAAACGTGGTGAGAGTGAAATGAGAAAGCCTGTTAGTTTGAATGAGAGTAAAAGCAGTGCAGCGGCTAGTAACAGCAGCTCACTTGCTAAAGTTTTGTAGAACTTTTTGGCTGCATTTGCCTGCATTTGAAAGCGAAATGCTGAAAAGCTTTTCGGAAATTGTCATATGTACATTTGTAATTGAAGCATAAATGTCAAAAGCGACGAAGTGGTAATGATTTTTACATAATATTTAGGAATATATGTATGTATATATTTAGATGGAATATAGCCATACATAAAATAACAAAAAAATCTATAAAATTAAGAAAACAAAATAATATAAAAAAGAGAAAAAATAACGATTAATAAAAAAATAATTTTAATAATTACAACAAAAATGTATGAATATGAATATAAAGTAAAAAAATTAAAAAAATCAGGAAATTAAAAACTATATGAAAAAATTGTGAAAGCTTAAAGGAAATTATGAAAATTAAAAAAAATTATTAATATCAAAATAAATTATGAAAACTAAAAAAAATATAAAAGTTAAAAAAAGTTAAGAAACTTTACATAATTATAACAATTAAAATAAATAATAAAATATAAGAAAGTATAAGTATAAAATGAATAATAAAAACTGTAATAATTTAAAAATATAAAAAAATAAAAGGCTTATGAAAACTGAAAAAAAACAATATAAATAATATAAATTAAAAAACAATAAAATAATGAATAAAAATTTTAATAATTAAAAAAATATGAAATAAATAAAAAAAATTATGAACACCGTGAAAATTAAAAAACAAAATAATTATGAATATTAAAATAAATTATAAAAACTAAAAAAATATTAAATTTACAACAAAAAATAATAAAATAAAAATTTCTAATAATTAAAAAAAATATTAAAAAAAATGAAGAGTTATGAAAACTAAAATATGAAAACATAAAAAAAATTTGAAATATAAAAAAACAATTATCAAAATCAAAACAAATTATGAAAACTTAAAAAAACATTATAAAATAAAAAAACCATTCAGAAAATTTAAATAATCTTGACAATTAAAAAAATTAAAAAAAAATATGATAAAAATTAAAGAAAATAACTAAAACAAAAATTAAAAGAATTATGAACACTAAGAAAATTAAAAAACAAAATAATTATGAATTTTAAAATAAATTATGAAAACTAAAAAAATATATATATTAAATTAAAAAAAAAAAAAAATAAAATAAAATAAAAAATAAAAAAAATTTAAAAAATAAAAAAAAATTAAAAATTTCTAATAATTAAAAAAATATTTAAATAATGAAGAGTTATGGAACTAAAATATGAAAACAGGAAAACTTTTTGAAATATTAAAAAAAAAAATTATCAAAATCAAAACAAATTATGAAAACTAAAAAAACATTATAAAATAAAAAAAAACCATTAATAAAATTTAAATAATCTTGACAATTAAGTAAATTACAAAAAAAAACCAAAAATATGATAAAAATTAAAGAAAAAAACTAAAATAAAAATTGTAATAATTAAAAAAAAAAACAAATACTAAAAGAACTGTAAAAACTAAAATATAAAAAGTGGAAAAATTAATAAACATTAAAATGAAATATTGAAGACTTATTTTGTATTTTTGTACAGTTTTAATCACCTTCTAAAATTAATGAAGTTATTTCTTAAATTTTATTTCATATTTTATTAATTTTTTATAAAACATTTTTTGTTTATTATTATTAAGTATTTTTTATTAATGTTGAATTATCGTAATTTCTGTTACTATATTTATATCTTTTTCGGAAAAAGAAAAATTTTTTTGCTAGAAATACAGATTTACTCATATACATACGTATATTTACATAAATTAATATTTATGCACACGTACATACATACACATATCTCTAATCAAAAAACATGGCTTAAAAACCGCTGTTACTGTAACAATACCACCAACCGGTGTGCGCCATGCAAAGCCCATCAAGTGTACGCTCTCTAAATGTATAGTATGGAGCTTTTAAAAACGCTCTCAAACTACATTGGTTATTGAATTCCTCTCATACTCATCTTCATTCGTTCTCACCTACTCCCTCTCTCTATATTATGGTATTTCTCACTCTCCCGCGACTTTCAAACAACTTAACATAAATGCGTCCAACAGCAATGACCTTTAACAGCAGTTTACCGAACGTCAGTCGAGTTCTTCGCCTGCTCAATGTTATTTATGGTATTGCAGCACTGCCCCCGGTGCCAATGCCTACCTGCCGCCTGCCATTGCATTGTTGGCGGAAAGTGAAAATGAATTTGAAATTGTACACCTTCTAACTTGCGCGCCGCCTGAGCGTAGAGCGGCGCGGAGCGCTTGTGGAGCAGTGAATGAGTGCATAACGGCTCTCTGGAAGTGGGAAATTGCGCTCTCTCCTTTGCTGTTATGAAATTTGCAGTTAGAGGAGAGGGAAAAAACAGCTCGTTGCACTGTTTGCATGAAAATATTGTTGTTGCTGTTGTTTTTTGTTTTATCTTGCTTTATTTGACTTTGCTTGCTACAGTGCCCCAGTGCACTGCTGCGCGGTGATAATTATGTATGTTGACTAATTTTCATTGTTGTTGTAATTTTTATGTTGTTATTATACAAGTAGGAGTGCATATGTAGCTACATACATACATACATACATATATACATAATGTAATAGCAGTAATATGTGCGCTTACGTTGCATGTATTGCCTTTTTGTTGCTCTTGTTGTTGTTGCACTCGAAATTGCATTGCAAATTGTGCGCTGCTCCACTCAGCTACATAACTTTTTTTTTATTACATATACTATATGTTTATCGTTTCTAACTGCAAATGCAACGCTGCTTGTTTGTTGTTGTTGTTGTTTTTTTTTGCTTTGGCATTAATGGTCATTTCTTGGTATTGAATAACTTCGCAAAGTTGATTGACTGAATGAGTCTTTTTTCCAACTAAGCTTTGTTGTTGTTTTTGTTAATTTTCGTTGTTGTTTTTGTATCATATTTGCTGTTTCTTTGTTTTAAGTTGACTGCATTACATAGGTATTTACAATTGCATTTACAATATATGCAGCATTATAAATACATGCTTACATATATATACATACATATGTACATATGTGTGTGAATATCAATTTCATTGCAGCCGCAATGCGGGAAAAGTAGGAAGTATTTTTGAATGCATATTCAATATATCAGAAGTAGGTTAGATTATGTGAATCACAGTGATGAGAAGTTGTAGGATGAATTATGTATATATGTACATATGTACATATGTATGTACAATACTATATCCGTATATATAATATAAAGTAAAAAAATAATCTTAACATTTAATAACTTTTCACATACAAAAACATGCTTAAAATTAATTTTCCATTTAGTGGCAACCCTTTCACGGAAAAACTGCAACAAATATGGTATTGCCCATATTTTCTGGATATAAGTTCACAAAAATATACATTAATTCCTTTTCACATACAAAAATATGCCCAATATCAAAATTAATTATCAACTAAGTGGCAACCTTTTTACAAATTTTGATATTGGCATTATTTTCTAGGTATTAGTTCACAGAAATATGCAGTAATTCTTTTTTACATACAAAAATAACTTTGATATCAAAATTAATTTTCAACTAAGTGGCAACCCTTTCACGGATAAACTATTACAAATATGATATTGATCATATGTTCCAGCCATTAGTTCAGAAAAATATGCATTAATGCCGAAATTTCTTGAAATTATTCAAAAATATGGCAACTCTATTCAAAATTTGCCGTTTTTTTGATTTTTTCAGAAGAAAGTTTTTACACATAATATTCTCTACACTTGTAAAATTTTCTTCAGACACATTATTTTCCAATACTCAAAGGTCAGGGTTGCCATTAGCGCTAAATAATATATTTATACATATGTATACAACAATTGTGTACAATATTCAGCAATATAAAATTTTAGCAAATTTATCAGACTGAAATGTATTTTTTTGATTACCTTTTATAATAACTTTAAGTAATCGAAAAATATCATTAAAAACAATATACTTATACTTTTCTAAATAAGTGGCCACCTTATACCATAAAAAAACTATTTTATAAACAAGAATTGGCCACATTAACAAGATATTAGTTCATAAATATATGCACTAATTTCGAACTTGCTCGAACATATGCAAAAATATGGCAACTCTGTGGGAAATTATGCAGTTATGTTATGAATTTTTCATAATAAAAATCTCACAAGCATGCTTTCTGCTTCAAAAATAAGCTTATGACACATTTTGCAATATTCAAATGATAAGGTTGCCACTTATTTTAAAATATATGTATGTATATTTCTTTTTTGTGCAAAATTCGCACATATGACAATCGTATACAAAATATTCATATTTTAGCAATTTTATCAAATTAAACTTTTTTGATTTTTTTTATTTTTTTTTTATGTATTTATATATATTTAATGTATTTTTGAAACGTGGCAATCAATAAAATTAAAAATAAAATATTCAAATATAAATTTCTTTATATTGCTGTTTGCATTTTAAAAACTTTTTAGGTTACGGTAACTCATTTCGAAGAAATCTAATCAAAATCGAGAAAAACGTTCTAAAAGAGGGTAACCCTATGCACACTTTCACTTTTTTCTGACATTTCCTGAATAATTTTCGCTATTTTTGAGCCTTTCTTAAGCCGTTCCTTCTAGTGTACTCGAAAAATTAGTATTATTTTGTTTAACTAAACTGTGGTAACCCTAGCAAAATAAATGTTTGCAAAGAAGTTAAAAATGTTATAAAAACGTATGTGATTATTTTTTCTTACATACATATGTACATACTTTTAATAAAATTCTTAAATTGTTCAACACTAAACTTTGAACTCAATCAAAAGCGAAAATTATTCGAAAAGAGAGTAAAAAATTGTTAGTATATTTTGTTGAATGTTTATTTTGTCTGATAATCTCACCGAAATCTTTGTTATATTTTGAATCCTTTTGCTCTTAGTGAACTTTTAATTTTTTTTTAATTTAATTTTTTTCTTAAAAGTGAACTTTTAATTTTTTCTTTAAATTTTCTTCAATTTTTTAACAAAAATCTTAAATATTTCTATATAAAAATATTAACTTGAAGAATTTCTGTTTATAAAGAAAAATAAAAACACGAAAAAGTTAAAAAAAAATTAAATCAGCTTATGCGTATTTAGAAAAAAAATTAAGTGTAAATTTTTGCGAAATTAAATAAAAAAATATTTGTATTTAAACGAACAAAAAAAAATCCTGCGAAAATAAATGAAATGTTACGCATACGCCCTGTCGTTCACTGTAGTATACAGCGCTAAAGCAATACAATATGACAACCAATCTATCGAGGTGCTTTTAGAAATAAGTTGTTAAACGAAATCAAATTTTTCAAGTACAACTTTCAGTTCTGACAAATTACTGCTTAATAGGTGTTTTGAGTACTCGAAGTACTCATAATACATATTGAGTAAATTGAAGGTTAGTGCCAGTACTACATATCGTCAGCTAAAATCCAAAACAGCCTTTCATAAAATAAATCGAAAATGAGTTTTTTATTGCTTCCGATTCACTACATCATATTACATATATGTAGCAAAAAACTGTCAGCTTTCGCAGTCAGATATAACCAATATATAACCATTTTATAACGTTTATAACATTTTCTAACCAAAACTCAAATTTTGTTTCAATGTGAGTGGTTTCTATTATATCGCTTTTTCTTCCTGTAAACTTATGAAAAGTGACATTACGCTATTTTGCGTTTTAGGTGATACATACTTGAAAATTCTTAAAATGTTAGTTAGAGATAGAGAAACAAAATATTTTTTTTCGAGTTTAAAGCGTTTAATATACTAATAGGCAGAAACTTTATTTTATAGCTAAATAAAATTTATGATAATTAAAAAAAAAAAGATTTCACAGTGCAAATATACTCTATACCACAGAAGCCACAGCACTTTATGAGTATAAAGATTAGAATCGAAGAGAAATATGTAGCTGCCGCTATTAAACAAAATACAACCCCGCTCTTCCATTATACTAATAATCAATGCACACGGAAAATTATTTTGGCTGAGCCCAAAATGCCCAATTGAGGCATGAGTCATGTGTAGAAGTAGGACGATGGAGTCATGTCTAGAAGTTCATGCAAGTGAGGAAAATTCTCTGAGCACCACTCACTGGGGAGTTGCCAGACACTCTTCTTTTACATATGGCTCAAGCAGCTCACGACTTTCGATCTTAGACCAAGTATCCTCTGGATAGGCAAAGAACATTCGTTTGAAAGCGCGCTAAAGTGAGAAGACGAACCATCCCTTCCGAGGGTTGTACGCTGCTTTTGCGACCCATTACGTAACAAACGCCTCCAATGAAAAGGAACCCGAAATGCCCAAAAAATGATTTAATTATACCGAGATAATCAAAAATTGTTGTAAATAACTTTGGCAAAATGAGTTTATCGTGTTTCCAAGCCAGTTATAGCAATCACTCTTAAATGTTTCGTTAAATTACGTGCAGGCCATATGTGCACAGAATGTGATGAAGCCGACGTTCAAAAGAATAAATTATTGGCAAAAAACTTCAATGAAACGCACAGCATTATTTTTGAACACCATTAAATGAGGATGAATGAGATGAACGACACTCAAAAAATATCGAAAAGACGTGTTTATCATATGTGACCTGGTCTACGAAAATGGGGCTAACGTGCGAAAACAAGTTTTCTGGGAAAAGCTGTTAAAAATAATCGTCAGTTTCTCGTTATCTCATTAATTGTTCTCCTTTTTTTTGACACCTAAGCCCCCTTTTCGTAAACCAGGTCACATATATGATTCTAGAATATTTTGTTGTTTTTGTTGTTCTCAAGCCCTACGTTAAGTAAGTGTCAGCAATATTTTGTTAAAGTGAGTGTCATTTTGGTATTCTCAAGATCTACGTGAAGTGAGTGTCGCACTAACTCACAATGAAACCAATAGAATCGTGTATCAAATCAAAGCTAATTATGGCAAAACTGCTTGGAATTGCTACCGTAACCATGATATTCTTCAAACCTGGCCGCTGCCCTTTTTTTTGTGCCTGACCTCAAAAAATTGCTTGCTGGAAAGAAATCTATTGACTATCAAAAACTAACCGTCGAAATGAGGCCTATTTTAAAGCAGTAAACCAATTGTACAACCAAAGTAATATCGAAAAGCTGGAAGATCATAACAATCGTATAAAATTTTGTCTTCATTTTATACTTTTTAACAGTAAAAATATATTAAAATCTTCGAAGAAAGGGATACTAGTAAGATAGGACAATGGAGATGTGATATCATACAGTATTTTTCCCGAATGTAATTGAGTTAAAAGATTATGAATCTATGGCTAAAAGATATGCGGAACGTTCTGCTGATGATTTATGCCAAAAATCAAAGAACAGCTCAGCGAAATGCTTAGCAAAAGAATAACTAAAGCTTAAACTGGAAGAACATGTCTATTTGCCTGAAGTAGGCACTCGAAATTAAACTTTAATATAAAAGTTCATTGAGAGATTACAGAAATAATAATCAATAATGCTAACCGATCTCTCAAGGCGCTTGTTATTCTTGTATGGGACTCATAAGCTTATAAAATTAGTACACCTAACCTAACTTAAGCTCAAACACAGTTGCGGCTCAAATAAATTGTCATAAAATGCGCTGAATAAAAACTTTTCTCATGCTTTACTAATATTTTCCCAACAACGTTAATATTTCCTACCCCACAAACCGCAGTGCCCAGCATTAAACTGAGCCAAATCCAATAAAGCCTGACTAAGCACTTCTCAGACAGACAACCACACGGCATGCGGTATTTCTTTCAACTACATCTTCCTGTGTCATTAATTTCGTCGTTTGCATTTCTCTTCCTCATGCGCGCTCTGTCGCACTACCGTCTGTGGAGCGCACTCTCCGGCAAGTGGCACAAATAACAGGTAAAGGTAAGAAGAGATTAAAGCGAGTAGAAAAAAAAGTTGATTGATTAACAAATACGGTAGCTTGATTTGACGGCGGCTTAAAGCGAAAGAGCGTAAACTGCTTAAATGAGTCCATGATCTTGCTCTCTCTCTCTCTCTCGCTCACATTTTCGCTCACTTCAAACAGTAGTTGATAGTTGAACCACAAAGCTCACACCTCATGAGCGCTGGCTCGATTGGCAAGATCATTAACCGCTAATGTGACAACAGCAGCACTCCCCGCCGCGCTCACGCGCTCGCTGCCAAGCGTTTGCTCTGATTGCGTCGCTGTTGAATCATGGCAAACGGTGTCATGGACGGGCCGCCGTAAAGAACTTTCACTTGTGCAATAGCCAAGCGGCGCTGGGCGGCATCAGACGGACGGATATATATATATGTATGTGTGTTTGTGTGGCTCGCACTATTTCTGTCGAATTCGAATTTCATTTCGAACAGCTGCAAGTGTGCAAAACTCGTTTGCGAAGCTCGAGCAATTGGAGTTGGCTTACAGATAGTTTTTTCATTGCGGGAATATTATATTTTCGAGCGACCTGCTTTGTAACGCTATCACATAGTATGCTTTACACAAGCTTACATGCTTACATCTGTACATATTAACGCCATAAGGAAGTGAAAAATAATAGCAAGTGCGGGAAAAAGGAGTTCACGCTTCGCTTTTGCTTTGCCAATTGGCTATTTGGTCATTTTACGCTTTTGGCTGCCGACTGCCAAGTCACAGCTCAACTTGGCTCTGATTTTTATTGTGCTGCCGCTTGGCTTACAACCAATTTGGCATATAAAATAGCACAAAGCGCATACTCGGAACGAGCAAAAGTGCAAGTAATGCGAGTACTTAAAAATGTAATGGTAATTTCAGATATTTTTTGGAATCGGTTGCATAGAAAAATTATAAATAAATATGATATAAATATTTTGAAATTATCAAAAAAAAATAATAATTTAAAGATTAAAAATAAAGTTTTGATATTTTAGTTAATATGACTGTATGATATAGAGGACCGATATAGGAAATTTCCTCAAATATTGCAGCGTTGTCGCAGACCAAAATCCGTGCTTGCTCTACAGCGCAGAGTTATGCACAGACACATTTAGAAAAAAACCGAAGAAAACCCCTAAAAACGAGAAACAGACAGCCTCTAATTCTGAGTTGTGAGGCAAACGCACAGCAAACAGATTGGGGCAGCGCGGACTGCAACACACTGGCTGAATCTCTCCTTGGATTTATCATTAGTAATAGTCTGAGAATGTGGGCTATAAACCCCCACATTCACCCCCTATTTCACAAGAAATAGGAGGGAAGTGCTGGACATCATACTGAGTAACAAACACATGACTGGACTATACTCACAGTGTGGGGTGTCATCATAACCTTCAATGGCGTATCACAGAATCATGAGATTCGTAAGGGTATAGATACCGCAACTCCCACCCAAACGTATTTCGAAGAGCACCAATTGGTCACCTATCGGGATACGTTAGAGATGAATATTAGTGGAAAGAGGCAGCTAGACAGTGGAGCAACGGCTCGGGGTCTGGAGAGCAGGTTGTTTGCCCTCAACCAGGCCATCATAAGCGCATATCACTGCAGCTTCCCTCTAAAGACGATCGCCAAACTACACAACTCTCCTTGATGGTCGAGTAGACACTCAGTACTTAGGACAAAGGTACATAAGCTCTTTAACAAGCTTAAACGTACTGGAAGCTGGGAGATTCAACCTAACTACTTATGAAAAGGAGATTAAGTCTGCCAAACAGCACTATTTCAGGAATTTCTGTGAAAACGTCTGCACGACACTAGAGACAGCAAGGCTGAACAGGACTCTGGCTAAAGCTAGGACCGACACAATACCAGCAATTAAAAGATGTGACGGAACCTAAACGATAAGCGTGGAAGAAAGAGCTACGGCACTTTGGTGTTTCTTTCTGGAAATAATTCGGGAAGACCAGTATCTACATGTAATTCACGAATCATAGTTCTTGTTAGAAATTATTTGTATTTATCAAAGGTATTATAGCTTCCAACCGAAACAACCAACGTTTTTTTCTTGTATAAAGTTTCTAAAAATTGTTTTGAATATTTTGTGCGTATTTTTGCTTTGAAAATTTTCTTTTATTTTAATTCACCGTTATTTTTATATATAAACACATATATTTCACACAATTTGTGTTTTCGAGTCAGTTTCCCATTTCCATGCCAGCATTATTTCCGCCTCAAGTCGTGATTTGAACTCAAATTACGAAATTTCTTTTAGCGCGAAGTTCGCAGTTGGCCAAGAAAAGGCGGAGAAAGAAAAAGAAAAGAAGAGTGGAAAAAAACGACACTGGTGACAGAAACAAGAAACCCAGCGATAACAACAAGAACAACAACCACGACAGTGAAGCGCATGATTGACGATGGCGCAATCGTGTAATGCAACAACAACAAAAAACGAAAAAAAAAACAAAAACAAAATTAAGTGGAAGTGTGAAATGGCAAAGAAAGCAAAAGTGAAAAATGTAAGTTAAGGTTGAGGGGCGTTCAAAATGCCATTTACCGAATTATATACATACATACATACATATATCTAAATATACATATGTGTGTTGGGTATTTATAATACTTGATATTGTTGTTGTATGCAATTTTATTTTTCATGGCACAAAAAGCACAATATTTCATTGATGCGAAAGTTTGCTTGGCTGAGTAAGTCAAAGTAGCCATTTTCTATTTCTTATGAAAGAAAAAATTGTAAATTATTGATATATGTACGTAATTTGTATAAAGAATATTTAAAAAAATTCGATAAAAAGTAAAGAAAGCGAATTTCAAGTGTTTAAAAAATTTAGTATTAAAATTTTGTTAAAAAAAAAATAATAAATTAAAAATTAAATTTTTTAGTAATGAAATGTTGTTGGTATAAAATAATAATAAATCATTTAAAAAAATATTTGTTAAATAAAATTCAATAAAAAATAAAAATTTTAATTTAAAAATTAAGTCATCGAAATTTTTTGTCCAACCCTTTTAAACAGAAATTTTGTAAAAAAATTTTCTCATTGAAGCAAATGTTTGATTGCCTAAATGGAAACTTAATAATAAAGATTATTAAATTAATAAATTAAAAATAAAAAAAAAAATATTTAATAAATAAAATTCAATAAGAAATAAGAATTTAAATAAAAAAATAAAAGTATATGAAAAAAGTCATTGAAATTGTTTTCTCCATTTTCAATTTTTTATGAAAGGAAATTTTTTAAAAATTCGTTAAAAAGTAAAGAAAACGTTTTGAAGTGTTAAAAAATTTTTTGATTTTAATTTCGTTGATATAAAAAAAAATTATTAATCAAATAAATTAATAGTAAAGCCAAAATATTTATTAAATAAAATTCAATAAAAAAGAAAAATTTAAATTAAAATATAAAATTATATGAAAAAAACGTTCTTAAAATTGTTTCCTCAATTTTAAATTTTTTATGAAAGGAAAATTTTTAAAATATTAATATAACTTGTAAAAACAAAATTAAAAAAAAATTCGATAAAAAATAAAGAAAGCGAATTTCAAGTGTTTAAAAAATTTAGTATTAAAATTTTGTTGAAAAAAAAATTAATAAATTAAAAATAAAAAAAAAATATTTATTAAATAAAATTCAATAAGAAATAAGAATTCAAATAAAAAATTAGAAGTATATGAAAAAAGTCATGAAATTGTTTCCTCCATTTTAAATTTTTTATGAAAGGAAAATTTTTAAAATATTAATATAACTTGTAAAAACAAAATCTTTAAAAACTCGATAAAAAGTAAAGGGAACTAATTTCATATTTATATAAATAAAAAAAACGGTTTTTACGCCAGTAAAGAAGAAGAAGATAAATAAAAAAATTAATTAATTAAAAATTAAAAAAAAAAAATATTTTAATATTTAAATTAAATTTAAAAAAAAAATTTTTTTTAAATCAAATTAAAAAAAATTAAGAATTTAAATTAAAAAAATAAAGATATATGAAAGAAGTTATTAAAAATTTTTAATCAAATATTTTAAGCGAAAATTTTGTAAAATTTTTTTCTCACTGAAGCGAATGTTTGCTTACTTTGAAAGAAACGCAATTTTTCAATTTTTATGAAAATAAAGTTTAAATTTATCTATTTCGAAAAAGATTTAAAATATTGAAATAATTTATAACAAAAAACGTTTGTGAAAAGGTTTGATAGAATAAATAAAATTAATAAATTAGAAATAAAAAAAATATTTTTAAGTAAAAAAGATTTAAATTAAAAAATAAAAATATGTATATGAAAAAGTCATTGAAATTTTTTCCTCCAACCTTTTAAACAAAATTTTTTTCTCATTAATGTGAATGTGAGATTGCCTTAATAGAAACTTAGACATGCCAATTTGTCTATTTTTTATGACAATAAAGATTTCTTTAGTTTATTTTGAAAAATATTATTTTGAAAATATTAAAGTAGTGTGTAAAAAAAACTTTTGTAAAAAGGTTCGATAAAAAAGTTAGAAATTAATTTTAAATGATTAAAAAAAGACAAAATTTAAATCAATAAAATTGCAATATGATTTTGTTCACAATTTAAAAAATGTGTTGAAAAATTTTTTTGTTCGAATTTTTCCCTTGAAACAACAATCAACACTTCATCAACTTCATTGGCTGTAAGAAAGCAACCATTTTTACACTACAACACTTATGCTACCATTCCAGCTTTGTGTCTAACCTCAAACTTTTTTCAAGCTGCCCAATCAACTCAAACAAGTCAAACTGAATTATATGCATAACTATACATACAGTGTATACTCACACATGTACATATACTACATACATGTAGTGTATATTCGTATATGTGTTAATGTATGTATATGCCCGTTTATGTTAATTAAATATCACCGAAAATTATTTATAGCGCTCTTCTATTTTAATTTCGAAGTTCACTAACCCTGAAATTGACTGAATTTCGAGTGGCTCTTTCTTTTTTAACGACGCACTTTCACTTGACCAACACATATTTTATTTTTTTCACGGCCAAGTCTACGACAGCACTCAGACACACATACATACCTACATATGTACGTGTTGCTTCAGTAATACGGATTTGCATGTGAAAGGGCAGAAGATGATGTGGTTAACTGACTTTTATGCTGAAGTGATTTTTAGAGTTTTTAGAGTGAAATAAAAAAATGTATAACCGGTGATCCAAGTAGAGGTACTTTTTCAATAGTTTTTCGTGAGCCGTGTCAAACGGTCAAGTTATTTTTGTTCAGTATTGTTTGGCATTTTCATCGTGGAAAGACTTACGCCTGAGCAAAGTTTAAAAATCGTTCAACGAATGTTTTTCGCGCGCTTCGTCATCTTATGGTCAACATAATCAGGATACAGGGCGTAATATTCGCAACACCACCACCCCTCTTGAGACGTAGCATTCATTATTGGCTAATATTCGACCAAATATACCACGTCCAGCACGCAGTGAAGAAAAGTTACCAGCCGTAGCTGTGAGTAAACGTAGAGAGTCGATACGGCGCCGTTCGCAGCAACTTGGACTGACGTATGGAACGACTTGGCGCAGTTTACGTCGAGATCTTAAATTAAAAGCATA
Organism: Bactrocera neohumeralis; assembly: GCF_024586455.1. NCBI lineage: Eukaryota > Metazoa > Arthropoda > Insecta > Diptera > Tephritidae > Bactrocera > Bactrocera neohumeralis. Next base: position 68,685,210 of record NC_065922.1, read on the forward strand.
TGAAATACAACTTATGCAAGTACTAAAGCCGCACAACCTTCCCAAGCAACATCGCTTCGACCAATGGGCTCTTGAAAAGAAGATCCGACGTTGCCGCATTTGGGACAAAAAGCAACCTGAAGAGATTACACGTTTTGGGTCGGTCGATTGACCACCAAGTTCGTGTGATAGCTTTAGGCTTTTTGGGGATATGTAAAGTCTGAAGTCTATGCGGACAATCCCGCTTCGATTCAGACCTTGAAGTAATATAATCTTCCAAAAAATGTGCTTTCGAATGATAATAAACATGCCTCATTAAATTTGAAGTTTCTGTATTTTTTCTTAAAAAAAAATAGAACACCTCGAAATGGCACCCTTTATTCTAAATAATATTTTTAAAATTTTAAATCTAAAATAATAAAGCATTTGTACAGTATTGACTCTACTTACCCGACCACACCGCCGGGCCAGGCATAGTTTGTGTTTCTCTGGATACTTTATGGGACGTAATTTTGCTGCCGTTTTTGGTGATTTTGACCTTTGTGCTGCTACCAGCTGGTTGTCTTTTGAATTTTTGCTACTTGCCTAGGTACAAAGTTTTCACTGCTTCGGAGAGATCTTTCACAATTATTTTTCAATTCATAATCAAGCACTCAGGGTATTAAGCTTTAGCAGGCTTTCACTTTTTCATCGCTATTTTCTTTTCGACATTAATTCACAGGCGGAGCACGTTTAAACTGGCCGACTTTTATAAGGACTTAGAGCACATTTTTTTTAATTATACATACTGTTTATAATTTTAGACATTTCTAGCGCCTATTTTTCAACTGAGTACAGAAATATTTGAGAAATATTTTTTTAATAAATTTTTAATTCTTTTTTATTCATTAAAACTTAATAATATTTAATAAAATTTAATTTAATATTTTCTTCTAGTTTTTTTTCCAAATTCACACACACTGTAACACTGTATTTGGGTAGCAAAGAATTGTGGAATAATCTTTTTAAATTGTGAGTAAATTTTTTAAAATTTTTTTATTTTTAAATTCAAGTTATTCGTATGCTCTGTTATTACTTATTTTTATAAAAAAAAAACATTTATTTAAACATTTGTTTCCTTTTACTCAAGAGGTTGAACCCACATCCCCCATATCATTCCTTGCTATTGCAGTGTCTTCCAAGCTGAGATAAGCAAGGTAGCAGTAGATCTCTGGAGTACACCCTCCTTCAGACAAGTGACCATCCACTGGGATAGCAGAGCGTCATTGTACTAAGGGTTGGTGGAGAAGTACCTAACCTCGCTATCAATAGTGTGGAGTGTCTTTGTGATAAAACTGGTATGGGCGCCAGGTCATAGCGGAGTTGCAGGAAATTGCAAAACTGATGAGCTAGCAAGGAAAGGCACCGTAAAACCGCTATCGGTAGAATGGGAACGGGTCGGTGCTCCCGTATTTTCTTGTGTTCTACTACTAGATAGCTGGGCTTCGCGGAAGCTTTCAGCGGAATTAGACGCAGATTTGAAAACAAGGCTTGGTTCAAAAATGGAAAAGCTGGAAAAAGTTTTTTGAAGTTTAAGCTTTCGAAGGTTAACACCTTTGGGTTTAAAATAAGCTAGTGGTTCAAACTTCTTAAGTTATCGAAAAAAACTGTTGGAACATAAAGCTTTCAGTGGATATTAGATGCAGATTTTAAAACAAGCTTTTACGTGAAGTCTACTGAAGCTTTTTTTAGTTATCGAAAATGAAGCTGTTTGAACATGAAACTTTCAGCGGTTATAAGAAGCAGATTTCAAAATAAACTTTCACTTGAGATCTGCAGCAGTTTTTTTGAGCTTAACAACAAACCAAAGACAGAAGCTTTTTTAAGCTTAACAACCGACAACAGAAATGGCTCTGAAGAACATTCGATTTAAAAGAAAAAAATAGTTGATTACAGTTTGAGTGGGCGGTTTAAAACACTGTGTTCTGAGCTTTCACTTAAGCTTTCGAGGTCAGTAGATATTTAATATCGATTAGGTGCCATCAACGCTGTTGGCGATCAATATTTGTTAATGGAGTACAAAAAATTGGTATTCACAGAAGATGCTGTGCATCTCAGCCACGAAAGTGAAGGCTTTAAGCGTCTTCTGTGCGATTTTAGATTTCCAAAAAATACAAAAACAGTAAAAAAGAATTGCTGTAGCCATAAAGCATAACAAATTTTACGATTCTTGAGTGTTAAGCTAATTTTGAGCCATTAACGAGGCGCTCCACTATCGATACCTTTCAAATCGACTAGATGTAGCGTTATACCCATGCAAGCAGATTTTAGTGATTGCAATTAAAATGATTATCAAACCTCATAAACACTATTTTATTAACCACTGTAAATATATGGTAAATAAATATGTATGTGTATATATTTTTGAGAAACTTCGCTTGAAAATTAAGCGTCCATTCAGCGCATGCGCTTACGAGTCAAAACTCTGCAACAACGACATGAGCTAGGTTTGAGAGCGTGGTTTGAGTTCATTGACGTATAATACACAAATTACAATAAAAACAATAATAGAATATACAACAACAAATATAGTTGCGCGATTCTAATGAAATAGCAGCCTAAAAACCAGTCTCACGAGCATTGCAACAGTGTGTGGCATGTAGCTTCGTTAGTGTTTTGCATTAGTGTGCGTATGTGTGTGTACATGTGTTTGTGTATATGTGCATACATGCATTTGTGCATGTGTGATTTATTTCGTTTGTTTGTTATTTTGTTTGTGTAATTAGATTTTTTCCTTTGCTGCTGTTGTTGTTTTTATTTTGCATGCAACTCGGTCGTTCGGCTAGACACAACAAATATTGCCTTTGTTGCAACAATAAAACAAAAACAATACAGCAAACTTGAAAACACACACAAATACAAGTAGACTTGCGCACTAACACAAACATATGCCACATATGCGCAATGAGAATGCACACACATACTCATACAAGAGATAACATTTAGCGCAAGCACAACAAATTTTGACTATATGTTGTTGTTGAAAATGCAATAATTTGAAGCGTGGCTTTGATAAAATTAATTTTTTTTGGAATTTTTGAAAAAGTATTTTTTGTTTTTGTAATTTTTCTAAAAGTAATTTTTTTTTAGTTATCAAAAATTTATTTTTGTGATTTTTTTTATTCATGCTTCTCGCTTTTTCATTTTGTTTTTTTGCTTGTATTATTTTAATAATTATAAATTTTACCATTGTTTTATTTATTGCATGATACATTTTCATATTAATTTGTTGCTTTGATAATATATTATGTTTTTTTTAATTTTCAAAAGTTATATTTTAGTGTTTTTTTTTGTTACATTTTTTTAACTAATTAAGATTTACTAAATTTTAAAATTTCCGTAAAAATTTTTTTGGAATTTTTTTGCAACAACAAATGAAATAATTTTTAGATTTTTTTGTTATATTTTTTTACAAATTAAGATTTACTAAATTTTCACATTTCCGTAAAAAAAAAGTTTGGAAATCTTTTACAACAACAAATGAAATAATTTTTAGATTTTTTTTGTTACATTTTTTTTACAAATTAAGATTTACTAAATTTTCACATTTCCGTAAAAAAAAATTTTGGAAATTTTTTACAACAACAAATGAAATAATTTTTAGATTTTTTGTTATATTTTTTTTACAAATTAAGATTTACTAAATTTTCACATTTCTGTAAAAAAGTTTTTGGAAATTTTTTACAACAACAAATGAAATAATTTTTAGATATTTTTTGTTACATTTTTTTTACAAATTAAGATTTACTAAATTTTCACATTTCCGTAAAAAAAAATTTTTGGAAATTTTTTACAACAACAAATGAAATATTTTTACATATCAGTTTAAAAAATTTAGCGAAAGCTTAATTTGTTTAAATTGATCTGTAAAAAATCTGTTGAAAATTTGAATTGAAAGTTTTTAAGTCATGCTAATTTTACTTTTCTATTTTTTATAATTATACTCTTACTCAATTTATTGCATGATATTTTTTAATTTTTGTTTATATTTTTTTAATATTCTCATTTATTTAGTTTCTTGTTTGGATTATTTTACTAAATAATTAATTATACAATTTTTTAATTTATGATATGATATTTTTACATTTTTATTTCGGATTTGTTTAAGTACTGTTTTTTAATTATTATTATTATTTTAAATTTATTTAATATTTTTTTTCTGATTTTGTTTTAATATATTTTAATCGAGACAAAACACTTGGAATCCATCAAGCACCAAACCTTGAATGGATTTCCACCAAAAGCATATCGGACATAAGTAGTTTCATCGAAACCTCAAAATGATTTGAGAGAGAAGGTGAAACGTAATAGCAGATACAGGAGGTTCTACGAATAGTGTATCAAAATGGCACATCAAGTGCTAAGCCCGATAGACTACAGGGCTGTAATTCTACCTACCTACCTAAACTAATCTAATATAAACATTTTTAAACTAAATTATCTATTTTCTAATATTTTTAAACATCAAAGCCAAATATTTTTTATTGCTTCTATCAGTACTGCAATTAAGATCATATTTCTTAAAATTGTTTGGAATATCTGTAATAATTCCATACTTAAGCAATTTTTGTATTCTTTTATGGCTAATGTCAGATTATAATTTAATGAAATCCGATCTGAAAAACAAAAAATCAAACAGAATCTTCCCATGAAAGCTTTAATTTTAATTTTTTTTTATCGCTTAAGGGTCAGTAGCGTAATCTTTTTTAAATTTTTTTTTTGTTGTTTTGCGTTTTCTCTTCCCTTATACCCTTAGAATTAATGTAGAAACCCACTTTACCATTGAAAGGTTTCGAAAAAGGCCCAAAAATAATAATATCGCTCGACGTTTTTTGCAACGTTTATGTCCATCTTTGTATGCTTTTTCAGTACCTCAAATTTTAAACGCGTTTTTCTCAAAACACACTTTTCTAAACTGGCGGACATGATTTCGGTCGAACTACTCAACCGATTTGCTTAATTTTTTTTAAATGTTCACAAAACGCCTGGCTATCGTCCCTACTATAATTTTCCTTATTCATAATTTTTTATGATTTATTAACAATGTTATGACAAAATTTATGCAAAAAAAACATGGGGAAAAATTAAAAAAAAACGTTAATTACTTTTTTATTTATCAACATTTTTTCATGATTCTAGTAGGGACGATAACCATTCACGTACTTTTTAAGAATAAATTGTGTTTTTGTGTTTCAGATGATCTAAACATGAGAAATCGTGTCCGCCAGTGAAAAAACGCATCTCATTCACCCAGCCATTTCTCCGATAGATGTCATCAAAAAATTCCGAAAAAAATTGTTTATACACTCCACGATATACCTCATGATATGTGAAAAAAGTTCTATTGTAGAATAAAAATTTCTATGAAAAAAAATGTCAAAAAAGCAGGCCGGATTACCCTACTGACCCCACTTAAAGCACAGTGGCATCATCTAAACCAATTACAATAATTATATTAAAATATTAATATATTGAAATCAAATATCACAGGAATAAACATAATTTTTTAAAACAAGCTTTTTTGTGTTTTTTTTTCCATTAAAAAAAAATTTTATGGTTTAAAAATATTTCGAAAATTTTTTAACACTTTTTTTTATAAATTGGAATAGCAACTTTACCTAATTTAGAAATAAATAAACTTTTTATATCATTATAATGCACATGTTAAAAATCCTTATTAGAAAATATTTTGAAATTTTGTTTACATTTTTTTTATAATCTGCAATAATGATTTTTTTTATTTAACAATAAATAGATATTTTTAAATAATTTTTTTCAATAGTCTTTTAAGTAAAATTAACAGTTTAATACTTTTATTTTTTATTATAATTTTTAATTATACTTTAATATATATATATGTACATAATATCAAAATTTTATATACATATATATTAATTATCGTTAATAGATTATATATGTATATTAATTATTGCATCGAAAATTTTTATGAAAAAAGTTTATTTTTCAATATTTTAATTTGCTATTATTATTTATTTTTTTTTTTTTTGTTTATATAATTTTTTAATATTTTTAATTTATGTGCGGTATATTTTTAATTTTTTTCCGACAAAAATATAGTTTTTTTAATTATTGATGTGAATAGTTTTTTAATAATATGTAAGTTTTCTTTAATATTTTTAATTTATTATTATTATTTTAATTTATATTTTCATATTAATATCTATTTTCTTAAGTTATTGTTTAACTCATTTTAATTATTTTTTTACAGGGTGTCGCAAAATTAAAGAAAATTTTTTTATTATTTTTAATTTGTTATTATTATTCTAATTTTTATATTAAAATCTATTTTTTAAGTTATATTTTTAATTTAATTTTAAATTTTTTAATTTAATTTTTTACAGGGTGTCCCAAAATGAAAGCAAAATTTTTACTATTTTTAATTTATTATTATTATTTTAATTTATATTTTTATATTAAAATCTATTTTTTTACGTTATATTTTTAATTTAATTTAAATTTTTTAATTTAATTTTTTTACAGGGTGTCGCAAAATTAAAGAAAATTTTTACTATTTTTAATTTATTATTATTATTTTAATTTATATTTTTATATTAAAATCTATTGTTTTACGTTATATTTTTAATTTAATTTTACATTTTTTAATTTAATTTTTTTACAGGGTGTCGCGAAATTAAAGAAAATTTTTTATTATTTTTAATTTGTTATTATTATTTTAATTCTTATAACTATATTAAAATGTATTTGTTTGGTTATATTTTTAACTTAATTTTAAATTTTTTAATTTAGTTTTTTTACAGGGTGTCCGAAGATTTAATTAGCGCACGATTAAAATGTTCCGCCATATCAAAAACTATTCACAGTTGACAAAGTGAAAAACTATTCCGGGCATATTTTTAATGAAATTTGTGAACTGTCGTCGCCAAGCTTTCATTACTTTTGAAATATTATTCAATAATGAAGACAAGTTCCATCGTGTAGCACGCTCCAATTATACTAAGCCTAAACTGTCAGGTGTCGATTTGTGTGTTTGTTTTTTGTTTTAGGATTGTCAACACTTTACTACATATGTAAGTGATAATTATATTATACATATATATTTTTTTACAACTTTAATATTTTTACATTGTATCTATCAATATAAATTAATCGAGTTTGGTTTTATTTATAACTTTTTTTCAGTGTTATTAATGGAAAAAGTTAAATTTTTCCTTGCACTCCTTGATTTGAAAAAATTTCATCCACTGGTTTTTAGATTCTTAAAAGTTATGAAAAATTTTCGTTAATTTTACTTTTATTTTTAGTTTTTAAAGACCTCAATGTTAAAATATTTATGTATTTATTTGTGTTAATTTTTTCTTTTTTCGTTTTTGAGTTTGTTCATTAAAGAATTAAGCATGGCACTGATTAAATATTTTTTATTAATTTGTCTTTAATTTATTATTTTTAAGTTTTTTACTTAGAAAAAATTTTAAAAAATAAAATAAAATATTTAATTCCATATGCAATAACAATTTAACACTTATCACTTGCTTACTAAATCAAACTATTTTTTTTAAATACACACTTCCTTCCATATATTTCGAGACACTAGAGCACAAGTTTTTTTTTCAAATTAAACTAAATTTAAAAAACAAAGAGCTTTTTATTCCTGAATTTAAATATTGTTTATTTGCACTACCTTTGTTTTGCTTTTATTGAGATTACTTGTTTTTAATTTCATGAACATTTTTCAAGACAGCGTCAGCTCATTTTTTATTTTGTTTTATTTTTAACTATTTTTTTATTTCTGTTTACACTAGTGGTTGAGTATACCATCTAATTTTTATTATAATTTTATTATCATTTGTACCGCTAGCTTTTTGTTTTATCTGTTTTATGTGCGTATCAAAACTTTAAAACTAAAAATAACAATAATCAATTCCACATATTTTCGCTACCCAAATACATTTTCAAAATTCAAAACGTTTTCGAAATATCTTTCATACAAAACCAGCATTTTCAACAGCTTCACAACACTCACACATACACACTTCTACACAGCTGACTCCACTATGCAACTCCCGCGCTGCCTTTTGCGTGCGAGCTCGTGCAATATGGCCGTTACGCGTACACAATTCAATATTGCATGATTTTTTAAAACATTTCCAATTTTCAAAATCACACCGTTCCAATAATTTTCTACATTTTCTTTAAATTTATATTTTTGCGATTTTTTTTTCAAATTTACGCTCACGCGTTGCCGAAAACACGCCTCGATACACGACGTTTTCGAAACTATGAATTCGCGCTACGACGTTTGCGATGCGATCCGTGGCGCGATGCGGTGCACTCCGGTCCGGGTTCAGATTTTTTGCAAACGGAAATTGCAACTGACGCAGTCAGCACAAACTCAACGACAAGCGCAGCACACAAAGTGGCAGCAGCGACGCGCGCGCAGCGGCAGCGACCGAATCATATGCAATAAGCGACGAAATAGCAACAAAAGCAAAAACAAAAGAAATATGAGTAGTGTTTAGTGGCAGAAAACGATGTTAAACGAGAAGAATAAGAAGCAGCAGCAGCAGCTGAGCCAACGCTTGTTGTTGCTTGGTCAGCGCAGCCGCCAGCAGCAGCAACATGTTCTGACATCGTGCAGCTGTGGCGAGTAGGTGTCGCAGCACTTGGCAGCTACTACCTTTTGTGCCAGTTTTCTGCTACCTTTTCGCGCTGCATGCGGCTACAACTGTTGTGCGGTCAGTGTGAACGCACGCTTTTGGGGTCTCGAAAACCTGCTTCTAACCAAAGCACACACACACACACACACTCTTGCTATGAGCACTTTTGTGCTGACGCCGCCGCCGCCGCCACCGCCACAGGTGCGCAGCCGAAATTCTGAGCAACAAATTCGTATGTGAGCAACGCTCGTTTGCATTTATGCTAGCTGGCTGCATCATTGTTGTTGCTGCTGTAGGCTGTGCTCAATTTTCGCTTAGCATTGCAGTCAACGCCACTGCCAGCGACAGCGCCTCAATTCGGCTCAGCTCGTCAACGTCTCCGTGCTCTTGGCGCGCGCGTTGCGGCGCTCTCGGCCAGTCGGCCACCAACAACAACAAACCAACAAGTCTTCCCGTACGCAGCGCTCAGCTGCGCGCCCCTCACCGCACGCCATCGCACAATGCTGCCGACTGCCTACCCAAAAAGCTAGTTGTCGTTGTTGTTGCGACACTAAATGCAGTGTTGCCATTGTGACCGCATTTACCGTTAACGGTTTATATTGCCGTCCGCACTCGCACTCGCACTTTTACCAAAAATCGCCTGTCGCTGCAACAACGCTGCTTTCATAGCTCAGCAACAGCGTCGTCGTCGTCGTGACTTCCTGCCATCCTTCCTCTCTCCTGCGTTCTTCGGCCACAACGCTTATGTCACTCTCACTCTCACTGCTCAGCCCAAATTACGATGCGTTGCGCTGCGCTGCGCTTGTCCAACGCTTTCACGTTGCTGTCCGCCCTTTTCGGCATACGTTGCTCGGCTCGTCCATTGTCGGCTCCCCGCCCGACCCGTCGTCCGCGTAGAAAGTGTGTGAATGCACTCTGGAAGGTCAGGTGTACGTTATGGGCCGCTTATCCTTGAGCTACAAATGTGTTTTTCGTACTTGCTTCGTTTGCTCGCCAGTGAACGCTTGCATTTCATACTTTCATATTGCATTTCTTTCTGGTATTATTGCTGCGCTTGTTGTTGTTATTGTGGTTTATTGTTGTTTATCACATTCGCCTTGCAGTGAAAGTGTGCGTCGCGGCGCAGCAGAAAAGGGTGACATACATTTTAGTTTGTTGCTACGTTAGTGGTAGAGACGAGAAGTCGTTCGAGCCGCTGTAAGTTCCGTTAATCAGTTGTTTATGCGATAGGTATGAGACTAAGGAAGGCGGTAGTAGAGTTATCGCCACTGTGGAAAATAAAGGAGAAAACTCTTTGAAGAAGCTTAGGTGCTAACTAGGAATTCAGTTGTGCTTGAGAGTTGTGTTTGAGAGTTCGACGAGTCTCCTCGAAGCTGCCTTAGTGACTTCTCCGAAACCATGGAAACCATCCAAAGCTGGAACAGTTTTAATTTCATTTTCTTTAATTGATCTGCTCCAAGCTGTCTTAGTAACTTATTAGAACTCGAAGCGCTTCACTATAACTTTTCTTTAAAGCATTCACAATCAATCTTTTTATGTTTTAACAAAACTCGAAACACTCTGAAAGAACTTCTTAATCCTCCTTAATTTGAATCCATTCACTCAAATGGCTTTCGATCTAATGGATACTTCTACAATTCGATATTTTTTTGAAAACCAGCCTAACAATTCGTTCAGTTTGCCTTTTCATTGCTCTTTTCCATGAAACCCGAAAAAAGAGTTATTTTGAATAAGAGAGCTTACAAATATTCAATTCTTGGAGTCAAAATTAATCCATCCGGTTAATGAATATTAAGAAGGCTTAATCTTTTTCTGTTTATTGCAATATCAATTCATCAAAACAAGGTTAAAAAAAATTAGGAAGAGTTAAGTGGAATACACCGAGTTCAAGCGTTAATGTAGAACTCAGCTAGATTCGTTTTTTTTCCAAAAACTCTTTTACCGTCTACAAATTCTATATTTGTTATAGCTTTGGTAGACTTAGAACAGTCCGATTGACGACTTGAATCTGTATGAATATTTTTAAATTGGAAAAATATCGGACAGATTGAGTTCCAATGGGATTATTAATACAAGTTGAAGAAACTGCTTCCTGTTCATCATCCCCGTCCTGCTATATGGTGCAGAGGAATGGACGATGACAACATCTGATAAGTCGGAGTTACGGGTTTTCGAGAGAAAGGTTCGAAGTTGTATAGTCCTTTGCGCATTGACAACGCCGAATACGACAGTCGATGCAAGTATCAGCTGTACGACATGTACGACGTCATTGACATAGTTCAGCGAATTAAGAGACAGCGGCTACGCTGGCTAAATCAAGTCGCCCGAATGGATGGAAATACTCCAGCTCTGAGAGTATTCAACGCAGTACACGTCGGGGGAAGCAAAGGAAAAGGAAAACCTCCAATCCGTTGGAAAGACCAGGTGGAGAAGGAGCTGGCTGCACTTCGAATCTCCAGTTGGCGACAAGTAGCGAAAAGGAAGAACGACTGGCGCTGTTGTAAACTCGGCTATAACCGTGGTGTCTACGCCAATAAAGAAGAAGAAGAAGAAGTAAGTGGTAAAGCTCCATGTCAAGGCTCTCTAGAGACAGCAGCATTATATGTATAAACGAAAGCTCCCGAAGAGTTCTAACAGTACTAGTAGAAATCTATATTTTTGGTACTGTTGGTTAAATAATATTGCTGGATTCAGACTTTCATTTAATATCTATGCCGTGTGAAGTTATAAAACTCGGGTTTCTATCGTTTCTTGGATCTCATTGATGAAATCTTTGCAACAACGGAAGCTTCATATGCTTTCTAAATATGTAGTTTCCATATGAAAAGCACATTTTAGAGGTTCTAATTCAATAATAATGTTCGTTTCAAGCCTTCATGGAATACCTAGCTGATTTTCGAACGCCGAAGAGATAAGGAATATTTCTTCTAGCGAACTAAGTGATACTCTCACCATTCTTGGGCGCTTTAAAACTTAAGGCTCTGCTCTACATGAACTGGAGCTTTAGATAAGCTGCAACCAGCTCTCAAAAGGAATAGCTAACACATGATATACCCAATAAAAAAGTTGTATCCAGGTCGTCATTGAATATATGAGCCAAGTATGCTCATTTCCGAGCGCTACAAGTCGTAAAACGCTGTCAACGAATTATCTAATATTTTTCTAATACTCACAGCAAATTGCGGCGTTCGTTGGCAACTCTGTCACGTCGCAATTGCACCACATTGCACATTGCACTACGAGGTTGAATTTGTATATTTGTATTTATACATATGTATATAGACAGAAAAACTGCATAGAAACTGCAACAACAAAGCTCGGTTCAACAACACTTTTCCACAAATCCTTGAAATTCATTGAAATACAACGAACGACCTAACGAACAAACTGGCGAGCGAATGTAACAAACGAACGTGCTTGCCATACACACTCATACATACATATGTATGTATGTGCACACTGACAAGCGCATTAGTTCGTTTATAGATAGAAGATAGACGGCGGCGAATGTTGATAGAAAAATTCATAAAACAGCAACAACAACAACAACACGACCAACAAATATTATAATACAAAAGCATAGAATAGCAATAGCAACAACAATAACACCATCAACATAATATTGCCTAGATAGTAGCGACAGCGGCAGCGGCACAGCGCACGAGTGTACAACAACAACGGTGTCGAGTGCGCGCATTAGCCATAGAAATAGAGGGCGGCCAAAGGCGCATGCAAGCAAATGCAGGCGCGAAACATGCACGTGGCTGCTGCCGAGTTGTTCGTGTGTGTGTGTGTGTAACGTTGGTGGCGGGTGCGAGGTGTGTGACGTGTCGAACGGCGTAGTGTTGAAAATGTCAAGATGACAATTAGTCCGAAAGTGCAGTAGCATTTTTGAAGGCAATATGCGATTGCAAAAGCAAAGGCAAAAACAAAATTTGCAATTGAAATGAAATTAAAAACAAAAAAAGAAAAAAAAAACAAATTTAAATAATGGCAAAGTGTGCGGAGAATAAATCAATTGGAAGTTAGTGTGAGAGAATGACACAAAATAAATATAAATAAATAATAGATTTGACAGAAATATAAAATAAAATACAATTTTAAAGAATGAAATTGAAACGAAATGAAATAAAAAATAAAAGTATAAAATATAATTAAATAAATCAAAAAATAATAAATACATTTAAAATAAAACATATGCATATGTAAATAAAACATAATACATAAAAAAATAGATAAAAATGAAATGAAATAAATAAAAATATAAATGTTATTATATATTAATATTTTTAAATATAAAATAAAACAAAACAAAATATTATTAAAAAATAAATATAAAAAAATGTATTATGCTACAAAATGAAATGGAAACGGAATGAAATCAAAAATATAAGTATAAAATATAATTAAATAAATCAAAAAAAATAATAAATAAATATGCAAACAATAATGACAAAAATTAAATAAAAAATATATAAAAAAATATAAAATATAATAAAACAAAATATTATTAAAAAATAAATATAAAAAAATGTATCATGTTACAAAATGAAATGGAAATGGAATGAAATAAAAAATATAAGTTCAAAATATAAATAAATAAATCAAAAAATAATAAATAAATATGCAAACAATAATGAAAAAAATTAAATAAATAATATATAAAAAAATATAAAATATAATAAAACAAAATATTATTAAAAAAAAATATAAAAAAATGTATTATGTTACAAAATGAAATGGAAATGGAATAAAATAAAAAATATAAGTTCAAAATATAAATAAATAAATAAAAAAATAATAATTAAATATGCAAACAATAATGCAAAAAAATTAAATTAAAAAATATATAAAAAAATATTATTAAAAAAATTATAAAAAAATATTATTAAAAAAATAAATATAATAAAACAAAATAAAAAAATGTATCATGTTACAAAATGAAATGGAAATGGAATGAAATAAAAAATATAAGTTTAAAATATAAATAAATAAATCAAAAAATAATAAATAAATATGCAAACAATAATGCAAAAAATTAAATAAAAAATATATAAAAAAATATAAAATATAATAAAACAAAATATTATTAAAAAAATATAAAAAAATGTATCATGTTACAAAATGAAATGGAAATGGAATGAAATAAAAAATATAAGTTCAAAATATAAATAAATAAATCAAAAAATAATAAATAAATATGCAAACAATAATGAAAAAAATTAAATAAAAAACATATAAAAAAATATAAAATATAATAAAACAAAATATTATAAAAAAAAATATAAAAAAATGTATCATGTTACAAAATGAAATGGAAATGGAATGAAATAAAAAATATAAGTTCAAAATATAAATAAATAAATCAAAAAATAATAAATAAATATGCAAACAATAATGAAAACATTAAATATAAAATATATAAAAAATATACAATATAATAAAACAAACCAACAAAAAATCAAAAAAATAAAACAAAATTTAATTAAGTAAAACATGCATAACATATTAATACGAAACAAAAATATACAAATTAAGATATAACAATGAAATAATAATAAAATAAAATAACTCAATGAAATAAAATAAAACAAATTAAAAACTATCATTAAATTTCATATAAAAACAGGCAAAAAAAACTATAAATAAAACGAATGAAAAGAAATGAATAAATGAAATGTAAAATAAAAAATAAATAAATAAACAATAAAATAATAAATAAAAATAAACTAAAAACAAGAAAAAACGTTTACTTCAGTCGCACCGAAGCTATAATACGCGCTCCACTAATGAAAAAAAATTTTCCATACAAGAACTTTGTTTTCATCGTTCAGTTTGTATGACAGCTATATGCTATAGGGTTCCGGTGTCGATGGTCTCAACAAACGAGCAGCTTCTGGTGGGAGTAAAAGTGTGCAAAATTGCAGATCGATATCTTGAAAACTATGGGACTAGTGCGCATATGTACAGACAGCTGCAAGTCGAACATGGCTTTTCCATAACCGGAGATACTCTTGAATATAATACACCAATTATAATAATAGAGGTTGTCCAAACAAAAGTCAGAGCAAACTCACTAAAATTTTAAATACAAAAAAAACTGCTTTGGTTACATATTACTACTGTGATCAAATCGAATGGTGAATTTTGTCCATTTTATGTCCTTCAAAGTAATCATATTTTGATGATAGATGTCACTAACAGCCAACTTACAGAGACAAAAATTGACCGACTCGAAAAACACGCGAAGTATAAATTAAAAATTCACCTTTCAATTTGATCACAGTAGTATATATCTTTTATAGGGTCTATGATGTTTCCTGCTGGGTGTTACAAACATCATGGCAAACAGGGTATATGTTCGCGGTATAAAAATAAAAAAAATCGAAGAATTAATTTTTAGATTAATAAAAGCAATATTTGACCAAACCCCAGAGAGAAGTGAAAATCACAAACGATATAATAAGCGAGACTGTCTTGAGCGCATATTTACCCACTTTTTAGATCAAAACACTTCTTATTCATTCTGAATGTTGAATTCCCGATGTCAAATTAAATTTTATAGCTAGCTTACGAATGGAGATTTATAACGAGACAATTGACTTTAACAACTGTTTCGAGTATGAAAAAAGGTTAGCCCAAGTCTATTGCCAAGCGGGATTACTTTGAGCGACACGACATACTTATATTCCGAAGAATAAATTAAGAATTTCAAAGTTATGAACAAAGTCTAACTATTTTTTGCTCATTCGAAGGTTCATTCGAAGCTCAGAGAGACCACATAGTACCATACCTTTAAATTATTAAACAGTTTGGCAATTAGATTTCGAAACTTTAAAGATTTTTAAATCAGACTGGGGTAGTTGGAGTGGGAGAAGCATTTTTATGTGGTAATTAGAAAGATTGTGAAGGTAAATAAGTCGAACATAAAGCTGCTTCGGAATACATCGTCATGTTTTCAAGTCGCTTATCGTGCTTGCCGATCTCTCAAAAAGAGCAAAATAGTCGACATCTTATAAGGTGCTCCATAGTGTAAGTAAGAAAGAGTGTCTGCATTAAGTTTACAATACTGAATATTAGACGGAAAGCTAAGTGCTAAGGGTACAAGCAGAACAACTACCCTCAGAGGCATCCAATGATGGTTGTGAACAGTAACGGCTAACAAATAGTATGCAACTAGTAAGCGTTACAACTCCCAGTAAGCTTTAGCAAAAGCGTAAACAAAAGCATAAAAAATCCCTAGACAATTTTAGTAATTATAATAAAAATAAAATATAAAATAAACAGTAGCAACAACAACAATTACGCTGACAGTGAACGCAGCGCTATGATTGCCTATGCCAATATTTTGTTGCGTTGCCTATTTACATTGCAACAACAACAACGTTATCAACCTTACTGATAATAGCAACAATATGCAAACGTCTGCCACGACATAAGCGACGTTATAAATTACATGTGAATGTGTAAATATATGACGAATGCATTTGCAGTTGCTGTTGTTGTTGTCGTTGTTGAACAGGCAAATGTCGAAGTGTAGCCACGAGCACGAGCACGACATGTTGCACTAGAAGAGCGCATTTTAGCTGACAAATGGAAACGAACGAGCATTTGAAAATTCTGTGTGTTACAGTGGGACAAATTGTGGTTTGCAGGAAAAAATAAAATTTACTCGAAAAAACAAGTACTGATCTTTTATAGATATTTTTTTTTACTAAAAGTAAAAAAAAGAAATTTAAATAAAAATTTTAGAGAATAAAATTTCATTTAGTATTAAAAGATTTATTTTACCAAAAAATTGCAAAGAAAAAATTTTTAATCTAATTTTTATTCCATCTTTTGACCAATCAATCCACTGTGCACTATGCTTAAAAACATAAATTGTACGGAATCGAATTTTTTATGGTGTAATTTTTATTATACAGCCATGGACATATAAATAGCACACATATTTAATATTTTTTTCATAAAATTTTGTAAATTTTTTTTCTTAAAGCAATTTATTGTGCACTGTATTTGAAATCATAAATTTAAAAAATTTATATTTTTATTCATTAAACTTTGTTTTTATTATAATTTCTAAAATATTGTTGATTACATTTTTTGCCTAAACCAACCCACTGTGCATTATGCTTGAACACATACATACATATTATGAATTTATTGTTTATTTTTTTATTCTATTTAATATTTTGTCATAAAATTTTGTAGCATTTTTTCTTAAAATTCTATTAACCGAATATTTTATTCTCCAAGTTTTTGTGTTTTAGATTTTTTATTTTATTTTTATTATTTTTTATTTTTTTTTTTAATTTTTATTATTTTTTTTTTATTTTTTTTTTATTTTTTTTTTTTTTTTTATTATTATTTTTTTTTTTTTATTATTTTTTTTTTTATTATTTTTTTTTTTAATTTTTATTATTATTTTATTATTTTTTTAATAGTTTTTATTTTTTTATATTTCTTTTTTTATTTATTTTTTAATTTTTTATTTTAATTGATTTGTTTTTTATTTTTTTTGTTTTACAAATTTCTCTGCTTAAATTTACTCATAAAATTTTTGTACCACTTATTACCGAAACCTACCCACTGTGCTACCGAACAGCCGACCTACGAATACTCGTCATCACGACTAATACGTGAGCACGAACATAGTGACGATTGCGTTGTTTTTGCTACAACAAGCGCCAAAGGTGGTTGGCAGGGGCAGGCGCTCGAAAATGGGGGCGCAACAAATGCACTTTTATTTTCAACGATAACGTAATGCAAAAGCGCCATTAACGCGCTATTAATAAAACACAACAGCTAAAGAGCACGAGTGAGAGACGAGCCAATCAATAAATGAGCGAGTGAGTGGCAGCCGCAAATAGTTATTGAGAGCAAGTAGACACCTCAGAGAGCGGGGTATGAGGGGTGTGCTATTGTTATCAGCATTGCTTGCGAGACTTTTTAGTTGGTTGTTGGGAGCGTGCTTTGCCAATTCGGTAAGCAGCAATTGTTGGGGGTGCCAACAACATGGCAATGCAGGAACTTGCTGCTCACTTACAAACGTTTACGACGACGCTGTGTGGGGGTGGTAGAGACGTGTGTAGAGACGACACCGACGAGTACAACGACCATTGTATGAGTTTGACCCAGAAATGAAGGAGCTCGAAAGTGCGTACGAGTGAGTAAAACGTTGCAAATCGAAATAAGTGCAATAAAAGCATAACAGATAAGCGAATTATTTACACAGCAGCAATGCAGAATGATTTAAATGCAAAGGAAAGTGTGGCTTGTGGAAAGCGAGGTGGAGAGTGGGGTATAAAAAAGCCAATCGTAAGACCAAAGTTGGTCGAAGAAGTCATGGCGATATAGAAGTCAAGAGCAGAAATAATGATACGAGCACTAGGTGCAAGCGCAAAATTGACGTATCTGCAACTGATTAAAAAGCAAAGTTGAATGTCTTGTTGAATAATATTCAAGGCCAGGGGTCAAGAACTGTAAATTTAAAAAATAAATTTGAAAATAAAAAACAAATAACGGCATAAATCATGGAAACTGAAGTACTAAACGTGGGAACTACAAGAAATAATAGTAAAACTAGTCATAAATGCAAGGAATACTAAGATCTAAGATCCTAGGGCGGGGACAAAGTCAAGAACTATACATTTTTAGAAAAAAAAAAAAACAGAAAACGGCATAAATAATGAAAATTTAAGGGGGTATTCTCATGTAATCACTTCGAAAAATAGATTTTTCTTTTTTTTTATATTTTGGCAGTAAAACCTATTGAAAACACGCTGTGAAAAATTCAGAACGAAATTCATAGTATTTGATAAGTTACAGCTCATAGTCGCCGAAGTGTCGTAAGGACTGTCTACCAGGCGCCATGACAAGCCTCGCATTTTTCTCGAATCATCATTTTCTGAAACTGTCATGGTCATGGTCAAAGTACTCAACCGATTGCTTTAAAATTTACATATGTTCTTCTACTCATTTATAGTTATCGTCCCTACCAGAATTTTTTATTTTCGAAAATATTTTCATATTTTTTTAAACGATTTTTAACGAAAAAAAAAACAAGATTTTCGTGACTTTTTTTTGAAGTTCGACATTTTTTTTAAAGAAATTGATTATATTTGGTAGGAACGATAGCCGCAGAACTACTGAATAATAATCCATTCGATTTTTTTATTTCAGACCATAACCAGTGAACTATTTTTTTTGTCGGGGACTACTTTGATTTAAAAAAAAAATATATATTAAAAATGTAAAAAACGAAAAAAAAAAATTTTTTTGTACATTTCAAAATACAATTAAAAATATATTAAACAATTAAAATGATTTAATTTTGTTGTCGCATAAAAAAAAATTTCTTAAAAATTAGTAAAATGTATGTATGCGTTCACATGAGAGTACCCCCTCAGTAACAATAGTGGGATTGCAATGAATTATGGTAAAACTATTCATAAATTTAGGGAATACTAAGATCACTAAGATCTACCAAGAACCAGACATACAAAAGTACATGAACTTTTGCTGGAATGAATACACGCAATTTAAGGCCTAGAAGGTCCACTTTAGTAACAAATGCATTTTAGAAAGTTTGTACCAGCTGACCTCTAATTTTCAACGTGACATTCTCTCTCTTGCTTTACTTCTCATTTATCCACATATAGTCCAGAATTGGCTTTTATAATCGGAATATTCGGGAAGATTTTTATTGTTAACCGGGAGCACACATAAGTAGAAAGCTACTAAAGCCACAGTTTTGATTACAGAATAGTTGAAAAATTGGACAATGTTGATACATTGAGCATGGTACCGCCTATTTTGGCCATATGCCAAAAACAACTTCACCAATTTGAAGAATTTATAGTATGTTTGGAGTAATACAAAAAAAAAAACACACCTAGCAAAACACTAGAAAAATGGTTCCTAAAAAAACTAGAAATTGCAATTTTTCACATCTTCTTGCACGAATATAGACTTTTGTCATTAAAACAAAGTAGAGATGAGATTATATTCAATGAAAGGAAATTTCCGATCTACCAAGAAACAAATTCAATGAACTACCCAGAGCTCGAGTTGAGGCCAATAGAATGTTACTGATAATTTGGAAATTTTTTTTAAGAAAAATAAAAAAAAAAATTACAATACATAAAAAATTTTGAATATTTAATTTCTTTTTTTTAATTTTTTATCAGAATATTTTTTTTAATAAAACTTTTTTCTGCAGCGAAAAAGCATATCAGTTGGCCAAGTCAAGAGCCTCGAATGAAGACAACACCTTGCCTGCTAGGAACGATCAAGAGGTAGCTGTGAAACCTACAACCAAATGGCAGAAACAGACATGGTTAAAATATGACAAGACAAGAACTAAGGTCTTACGATATAAGAACATTATATATAGACTTACAGCCAACAAAAAAGAGCATTGGCCATTTGAAGAGCGTACGTTGAAAGTGGGTATATCTATAACAATATTTGAGACTAAGGAAACGATCCAATACTTCCTCTACCAGGAATCCATCAATCAGGAGAAATTACAAAAAAAAATTGAATAAAAAGACACATTGCGTTTGGAACGTAAGAAGATAAGTTTTCACAAAATTTCATGAAAGAGAAAAATTTTTTGTACAAGATAAAAATAAAAAGCCCAAAAACTTGGTTATTTATAAAGTGTGATCTAGTAGAGGTAGTTTTTTCAATAGTCTTTTTTGACATATCGCTCGTGAGTCGTGTCAAGCTGTCATATTATGGCATGATTTGACGCGTTTTACGTCGAGATTTTAAATTGAAAGCGTGCAAAATACAGGTTATACAAGAACTGAAGCCACTTGACCTTCCAAAGTGACATCGCTTCGCTCTATGGGCTCTTGAAAATTTTCCACAAGAACCGATGTTATCGAAGCAAATGTTGTTCAGCGAGGAGGCCCGTTTCTGGCTCAATGGGTATGTAAACAAGCTAAATTGCGCAATTTGTACGAAGAGCAACCTGAAGAGATTTAAGAGCTGATTTCATACAGAAAAACAACGGTTTGGTGTAGTTTGTGGGTCTATATTTCTGCAAAAATGATGTCGGTGAGAACGTAACCATCAATGGCGACCGTTATTGCACCTTGATAACCGAGTATTTGATGCCTGCAATTGAAGCGCGTGATCTCGGCAACATTTGGTTTCGACAAAATGGCGTCACTTCCCACACATCGCATCAATCAATAGATTTATTGAGGGAACACTTCGATGAGCAGCTCATTTCACGTTTTGTGCCGGTCAATTGGCCACCAAGATCGTGTTCATATAGGTTAGGTAAAAATGGCTGATCGATGATCCCACGTAGACTAACAAATTAGTCCTTTGTGATGCCATTAAATGAAAAACTCCCGTATTCGGACTTACAGATTGCCGAAGCGCTTTGTAGCCAATATAAAGTTACACAGACGCTGTTCATATCACACCGTTAGACTTTTTCTTGTGAGGTTATGTAAAGTCTAAAGTCTTTGTGGACAAACCCGCTGCGAAGCAAGCCTTGGAGCAAAACATCACGCGCGTCATTTGCCAATTAGCAGTCGAAATGCTCGAACGAGTCATCGAAAATTGGTCTCAACGAGATATCTTCAAGAAATAAATAGCAAAGAATGTACTTTCGATTGATAATAACATTCACAATTAAACTTGAAGTTTCTGTGCTTTTTCTTTAAAAAGTAGAGAACCTCGAAATCGATCACCCTTTATTTATATACCATATATTACATAACTTAATGCATTTATGTATGTATTTCTTATTAAAAGTGTTTTTTTTTTATATTTACATCAGTTACCGCATCTTAGTTCATGTAAAGCAATTGATTGCAAACAATTTTCAGAAAAAAAGATATAATATCAATTAACTTTAAACGACAATGTTTTAATACACCGTTATTGGCTATTTATAACACACATACACACGTAAATAACGCTTATTTTTCTCTGTTTACATTGACGTTCAAGTGATTTTCTACAGATTAAAGTCAGAACTGATTAGATCTATTTATGTTTAAGTGTATATACTATATGCTATGTATGTATAAACATATATATATGTATACATATATGTACATATGTATGTAAACAGTAGTTGATTAAATCTGACACGGAGCCTGCTATAAACATCTGCATATATGAGTACTAGCCATATACATACATATGTACGTATCTAGTACACATCATTTCGAAGTATTATTAGCGTTTTATTTTCCAACTGCATATTTTTTATTACCCCATATGCTTCTTGCTCAAAGCGATTGTAAACCTCGAGATTTTATGTTTCACATTTTCCATAATTTCTGTGTTTTTTCCTCTGCACCGCTAAAATGCAAATTTCGTCAGTCGCCGTTAAATGCATACATCTGTATGCATGCACCCGTGTGGCGTCCACAAATGCATAAAATTGCAACAACAACAACAAAAGTAAACAAGTATTTAGCAAAAACAAATGCTTCCGCTTACGCAACTGTAATAGTTGTAGATTGTAGACAGTGAGTATTGTGAAAGGTATTTATTTACTTATTTATTAAGTCTGACAGTGGCTACACCTTACGCTGGAGACACAGACTCCCACATGGAATTTTTAGATATTTTATTTTGTAGAAAATGGTAAAACATTTGCATTGTAGTTATAAAGAAGAAAAAATGCACAATTTGTGAATTAAGCGCAGTGAACTGAAAACTGAAATTTTTTTCATACATAAACTGGTTGAGAATTACAAGCATTTGATCAGTCTACATCTATGCTTTTCACGCTAACTTTCATGTTTGATACCGCATAAATGATAATGATTAAATATTTTTAGAAAAAATCAGGAAAATAAATATTTTTCTTTTTTTTTTAAAGGGACATTTTTTAAAGTTTTTAAAGGGACATTTCAAAAAATCTTTACGAAACGCAGTATAGAGACTTGAGCAAATGAAATAGTAAAAAATTTCAATACATCATTGTAAAGATAGAGCAATTTTTATATAAAAGAAATATTTTAGAATGTAAAATACAAAAGCAGAATTGCCAGGGTTGCCAGAGTTGTCGAGTAACTGGCAACTTTGCCAAAAGTTGCTGCCATTAAATCGATTTTTTTATCAAAAAGTATTAAAAAGAATTTAGTACCACAAAATATATGAGTTGCTCACACTTCAAAAATAGAATTGATTTCATTAAGCGCTGCTTTGAAAAACAGTAAAAATTCTAGAAACAGGGTTGCCATAGATGTCAAGTTAAATTTAAAAAAATGTGCTGCAAGTAAGCAACATTTTAGCAAAAATGTTTTCTATAGAAAAATTATGGAAGGAAAATTTTAGCAAAAAATATTACAATTATTTAATTTTAATTATAAAACTAAACAGGGTTACCACCTAGAGAGACATAACATATATAAAATTATTTATACGGCGAAATTTCAGTTACATGGCAACAACAATCGATGGCTTTCTACGTTAATGAAATATAAGAATTTTTTAAAATTATTTTTTATAGGGTTGCCAGCATTATATTAAAAAAAATATAAACACAACTTTTTCAAAAAAATTTAAATGAGAAATCTGTTAATTTTCTGCGCTTTCAAAAGTCAGAATTTTTATTTGTACAAAAAATTATTTTTATAGGGTTGCCAACATTATTCTAAAAACCATATATGTACAAAACTTTCTCAAAAAAAAAATCAAATGATAAATCTGCCGAAAGTAATGAACACTTTAGCAAAAAAAATTCTTTACAGAAAATTATAAAACTAAGCAGAGTTACCAACTAAAGGGCCCAAACAGTTTAAATTAATTATACGGCGAAATTTCAGTTATAAGATAACAGCAATTGATAGCTTTCTGCGAAAATCAAGAGTCAGAATTTTCATTTTACACAAAAATAATTTTTTAAAGGGTTGCCAACAATATACGAAAACCCATATAAACACAAGTTACGCAAAAAAATTTAAATTATAAATCCAAAATATCATAAAAAAAAATTTTATGCAGAAAACTATAAAACTAAAGAGGGTTACCAAAATTAGATTGACAGAATTTTTATTTTATACAAAAATAAATTTTTATAGGCTTGCCAACATTATTCTAAAAACCATACAACAAACACAACTTTCGAAAAAAAAAATTTAAATGAAAAATTTATGTTTAAATAATAATAATGTTTTATAGAGTTGCCAACGTAATTAAAAAAATGCTTGAAAGAAAAAAACAGTATCGACGGATTAAAAAAATTTTTGAGCAAAAACGATTTTTTTAAATTTAGAAATCATTTTAAATCATATAAAAAATGTTATAACGTTGCCAACATTTTTCTGAGAATCACAACCGCACAACAGACAGCTCAAAAAAAGTATTTTTTGATTTTAAGAAACACTTAAAACAGACACAAAAATGTATATAGGGTTGCCAACATAAATTGAGAAGTTAAAAAAATTGTTGCATGGCATTTTAGAAGTTTCGTTCATAAATTATCTGGCGTCCTACCTACGAAGAATGTCAAGATAATTTTGAGCTTAACTCAGAGAATAATTTTAAAACGTTTTGTAGTTGTACCAAAACTTTTGAACTTAGATATTTGCAGATTATATTCGGGTTTTACTACCATTTTATAAGATGCAATTCTAATCAAATCAAATAAATCTACATTTTTTAAAGAAAACTATTATATGACTTACCTTATAAAAAGAAAATCCAACGCTGCAAAAGAAATGCCCGCGTCATTACCCAAAAGGCCTGCAAAAATAAACGTAAAAATATAATTAATATTTTAGGAATAGAGCAAAAAGTATTTTGTAGCTGAGGTTTTGAACTCTATTAAGTGAAGATTGAAACCGTCTGAAAAGATAGCAAATACGACTCTTGTGGGAACCGGATCTCACGACAGTTGGGTCTACGTAACCGGAACGAACCCGGATTTTTTATCCGTTCAAGGACTGTCAACTGATCAGTATTCAGCCGCTACTACTACTATCCTTGCGGGAGTCAAGGCAAAATTTGAGGCATTCGTTTTCGTTGGTAGAGCAGACACTTAAAACAAATATATGCAAGTACACTATATATACACAATGCTAGACGGCTTCGGAATCGAATAATGAACCCAGAATTTGAGAATCGTACTCTTTGCAGAAACTGAATTTACGACTAATTTTTCGTCCGAGTGATCAGGACGCTCTTTGCAGAAATGCTATTTGGGACTATATATGTGACCTGGTCTACGGAAAGGGGGCTTAGGTGTCAAAAAAAGGAGAACAATTAATGAGATAACGAGAAACTGACGATTATTTTTAACAGCTTTTCCCAGAAAACTAGTTTTCGCACGTTAGCTCCCTTTTCGTAGACCAGGTCACATATAGTAAAACAAAACTTCAGTGAACGTTTTAACATCCTGATGCTTTCCGTGTGTTATGCCAAAGCTTGGACAAGCAGAACACAGTTTTATAGTGGGCAGTAAAGTGAGCTCTCTATTTATCATGCGGCAGTAAAAATTTCCGACGCGGCTGCAGAAAAGTATGCTTAAAAAGCAGTATAGTATGAGTTTAGCAATACTTGAAACTGCCGCCTTCATAGCTTAAGGGCTTTAGGCACTTTAATTAAAAAAGGAAATTGAACACCTTCAATAATTCAAACACATTCTACGACGAAATAAAAATGGTGGTCACAGAAGATTCAACGAAAATGCCCGCGCGCAGAAACTACAGACAGCACAGTCGCAAGAGTTCGTAGAGGAAAGCGCGAACTTTCTGCTGACCTGATAATATTTGGCAGACTTTCTGGGTTTATCCTTTTCAATAAGTTGAGAACCGGTTTTAGATAAAGCTTTAGATTTACTTCGTTTGATTATCCGCACACTTGCACAAGGTTGGTTGTTGGTGGAACTATCGTGCGCGCTACCGATTTTAGTGAACCGAGCGAAGAAGAAGAATTCAGTTTAAAAATGTAACACAACACTTTTTGAAAATACAAATCAAATTTACACACTCTGCTTACGCACAACAATACAAACGCGTGAACGCAAAACGAAAAACGCAAATAAAAAAAAAACGGCGCGTTGCGTGCGAAAGTGCATGTAAGAAATTCACCAGTTAAGTTAATGGAAAGCCGCGTTTAAATGATGTGAAAATAACGATAGACGCATTTTGTGTTGAGGCGAGAAATAAGCCATAAAGAAAGACACCTATACAAGAGCTATAGTGCGAGAGACTAAAAGAGAGCGAGCGCAATGAAAGCACGGCCATTAATCAATAATCAATAGTCAGACGCTATGCGCGCTACAATAACAACTAACAACAATGCGCCGGCTTGCGAATCGTTAGCTGCGCGCTTAGTATGCGCATGCGCGAATGTTAAATGGCAAATATTAGCTTTTTCAACTTTGCGCGACGCAATTAAGCGAGCGCTTAGCGAAATAGTGTGGAAACGTGTGTTAGAACGAATTGAGCGTGCGCGTATGTGTGAGTTTGTGGCTGGGAGAGAGCGCGCGCTCGTAGCGATTAAATAGAAAATCGCATAAAACCGTTGTGAAACTGGTAAATAAAACGCAAAAAAATTATGGAAATTCTTAGAAGTCTAGAAGTGAAGTTCGCAAAGCAAAAACACAAATGAAAACAACAAAAACGCATGCTGCGCTAGAAGGCGCGCTTACAGCAACAACACGCGTCGCGCTCTGAAGGTTGCATACCAAAGTGGCAACTAAGCTGACAACAACAAATTGCTTGTGACAGCGGCAGCGGCAAGAATTAACATTCTAGTTGCTACTATGTGTGTTGGTGTGCGTATGTGGCGCGCGCGCGCGCTCGCACAACAAGTGGTATTGACATAGCGGCAGTTTGTGATGTTAGCCATAAAAATTAAATTAGCAGCCAAGTCCAAGGATACTGTCGGCGTTGACCAACAATACGGCGCGACTAGTGACGGTGCACAAAGTCAACTAAGGCGCAAGCGCGTTAACATATGCGGGCGCGGGCGCGCGCGCATGCGCTAAGAATAATTCTTGTTAGCGCGCGAGTGCGCGTCATGCAACCGGCTTGGTCTGCCCATAACAACAAAACAGGTGCGCGCTGCGCAATCGGCAGCACTCGATCGCGATGTCGTCTGTGTGATAGACTGATTGACTGCTGTTGTTGTTGTGCTGCTTATTATTATTATTGCATACGTTGTTGTAGTTGTCTACTGCACTTGCGCGCACTGTGCACGTTCTGAGCGGGTGGCCGTTCATGCTAATCCTTAATTAGCAGTAGATTAGCACAATAACGGTACATCGTATGCAGATTTGCAAACACGCTTGACAACAATCAACCGGCCAACAACAACATACGTAGTAAGAAAACAAAAAGGGCGTCACGTTTATACATTAAACTGTTGAAGTGATTTTTATTACAATTTTAATATACAGGGTGCGGCTTTTATTGCCGTTATTTTGTCGCCAATCACGCTGAGCATATAAAAGCATTATTACATATGTATTAATATAGTATATATGTATGTATGTCTGTATGCGCGGTTTATGTTGTTATGGTGAATTTCAAGGTTGTCGCTGTGCTAATGGACTTCATGGCCTTATCTGCAATCGCTGTGATTGTTGCAGGTGGCCAAGTTTGTTAGGTAAGTACGAAATGTGGGTTGCTCGAGGTGGTTAGAAGGGTTGACATGATTTGTTGGGCAGCAAGAGTCCATAACTAAAGTGTTACTAAAATAATAATATTCTTGACCCTGAAAGTTATTTTGCTACTTGAACTCCTCAAAGTTGAGTGGACCCATAGCTTCTAGGTCTATTGTTCAAGTTACGAGTACAAAAAAGGAGCCATTCATACCATATGGTATGTGGTCTCAAGACTCTCTCCAACTATAAAAGTTTCTTCAAGTTTGAATAATATTGTCGCAATAAGAGACTTTATTTAAGTGACTTGATTTTAAGCCGCCGGTCTACTTAATAAATATAATAAATTTAGTCAAGATGCAATTGATTTGACACTTCGCCACCAGAACTCAGTTTACAGGAGAGCAGTACAGAGTTTTCACTAAACATTGGTTAAAAATCTTGGCTGTCATATTTTCGGGGAACTGAATGAATAGGCTGATATTAATATTGGTCGCCTTAA
Organism: Bactrocera neohumeralis; assembly: GCF_024586455.1. Lineage (NCBI taxonomy): Eukaryota > Metazoa > Arthropoda > Insecta > Diptera > Tephritidae > Bactrocera > Bactrocera neohumeralis. The sequence goes on from NC_065922.1 coordinate 68,712,955, forward strand.
CAAGTTTTTAATACTCAAAGCACTTCGCCTGGGTGCTAGGTCATAGCGGAATCGCAAAAAATTGCAAAGCTGATGAGCTAGTAAGAAAAGATTCGGTGGAATGAGTCGGTGCTCTCGTATCCTCGTTTGTTCTACTATAGAGAGCTGGGCTTCGCGGTAGCTTGGCCAGCGCTCGGCCACCATCGGTACAAGCGCTGTCGCAAAGCCCTTTGGCTCAAGATCGATCGCAAGAGATCTAGTGATCTTTTTGCTCTCAGTAAAGCTAGCCTCTCCCGAGTTGTGGGGCTTTTTAACAGGCCAGTGCCCTATTGGCGTCCAATAATTATAAGGTTGGGAATCTTACTAAATGCCATCTGCAGAAGCTGTGTGAAAGAAGATGAGGTGGAAACAAATCAACACTTCCTTCTTGACTGTAGCGCGTTTGGGAGGTAAACAGTTGGGAACGCATACCTTCAAACATCCCACCGAACTGGCGGGAATAGAAATTAAACGCCTGTGTAAATGTATTAACTACTAAGCGTTTTGCTAATTTATAAGTTCGAATACAGAAGTTCTTCTTTTCTATGACTTCACGAAGGACTACATATATATCAGTCCAAGTGAGATGTTTGATCAGCCATCTAACCTAACCTAGGCACTTCTTAAAGGTCGTTGAGAAATCGAAAAAAATTGTTTCTACACTCCACGATATACCTAATGATATGTGAAAAAAGTTCTATTGTATAATAAAAATTTCTATGAAAAAATATTGTCAAAAAAGCAGGCCAGGTTACCCTACTGACCCCCTAAAGCGTCTTAAACTTATAATTATGGGCATAAAATAAAGAATAACACCACCAGAACCGATTTCAAGCTACTTAATTTAGGAATTTGTTAATAAAAATTTTTCGAAGTTAACTTCGAAAATTCGAAATTGGCAAAAACATGTTTCGCGCGTTGTAAAAGTTTGTTTGCACATCAAAATAAATTTTTAAGACTCTGTTTTATATACTCGAAAATTCGAAAACAATTTCGAATAACAAAATTTCTTATAGTAAAAAACAAGTGGTTTATAAAATGACTTATTATTGAATAAAAGATACACTACAAAATAAATACATGAAGCAGTAGTATCTTCAGAGAGCTTTTCTTCAAAATAAATTATGCTCGTAAATCCCAATATTTCTACACTTCTTGTAGATAATATAACATATTATTCCTCAGAGTCTAACTCTTCAAAAGGTTCGAAAAGTTTATAATAAAGACTGTATGAAAGCAATTAGACACATATTTTATATATCAAGGCATTAACCATGCCTTATTTCTCTAAGTAAAATGTCCTCAGTTCATACCATACACCGCGAATACATTAAACCTCAGCAGCCTCAGCAAATACTTTGCTCTCCGACTCCGACTTTACTACACACCTTTTCGCTTCCTCATCTGCCGGGCAATAATTTATGACCTGCCATTAGTTACGCGAACAAAACAAAATAACATAAAATGAAATGAAATACTCAACATTACTATACCGTTATGTTAATTGGTATAACTTTGACATTGAAAATTATAATAAATTTCTTATATATTTTTGCGAAAATATACATGAATAGAAAAAACGAAGTTGAAACCAGCCGAATCGAAGCCAAAGCGTAATGAATAGCTATGCGTAAATAATATTAGACAACAACGACACCGGAGTCAAAACACCAATAAAGTCAAGCTTTGAAACAGCGCAAATGAAAAATCGTAAACGTAATTTCAAATAAATTACAGACAGCAATAAATAATAGTAACGTGGAACGAGCTTCAGCTATGCCATATTTATTGCCACTATGCCGTACTCTCTTTGGGTGACGAAGCACGGAGCAGAAGTACTCGTTAAAGCTGTTGAAAGACGTTGAATATTCGATTGTTCGAAGAAGATCGAAACGCTTAGAAATAACTTTAATAATTAACCATGGTTCAAGTAAGATTTACAGGGTTTGGCAAAAAACAAAGCCAAATTCAGTCCGTCAGTCAAGTTGGATATGATACGATAGGTTTATGAAGAATAACCTCAAATTCGAGTTCACCATGTAATGGGAACCCGCTCTAAGCGGGGAAAAAGATGTTCTTGAACGAAAAAGGAGATGCTCTACATTCCTATGAAGCATCAAAAACTGAGGTCTGAATTTGTTGTCTCCACAAAACTAATACGACTGTGGAAAGTGACTTTGAGCAATACCTCCGTCAATATCATTGGCTATAAGAACCACGCCGTTAGTTCTGCCTTTTCCAGGTTAGACAAAAAAGCGAAGCAAATGTGTCTGGTAGTGAACGAGAGCAAGACGAAATATCTCCGTCATCAAACAAACAGTCGTCGCACTCGCGATTTGCTTTCCTTATCACTGTTGACAGTCATAACTTCGAAGTCTTAGATAATTTCGTCTATCTTGGAACCAGGATTTACACAAACAACAACGTTACACTCGAAATCCGACGCAGAATAAGTCTTTCCAACAAGGGTTATTTCGGACTAAGTAGGCAATTGAGAAGTGAAGTCGTCTCTCGACAAACAAAGACCAAATTCTATAAGTCACTCATTATTCCCGTTCTGCTATGTGCTGAAGAGGTATGCACGAGTTCCTACCAAGTTCAAAAATCTCCTACAACATTGTCAGCATCTACTGATGAACTGCTCCTATATTAAAAGGTGGCAATGCTATTGATCTCAAATTAAGATAGATGTATTTTAGATTAAGTTTCGTACCCAATCTGACGAACATTTAGGCGATTTTATTTAAAACCCTAAGAAAGCGTTAATTTCTTAACTGAATTGTGGTTTCTTATGGCGAACTAGAGAGGAAGACAAATCTTCAATATTCAAAGAACGTGTTTAGAACTTAAAAATTGCCGAAATCGGACCAGTCTGGAACAGCTTTCATAAACGCCGAGAACAACTTCCAAATAAGGAGGCCACAATGGATATTGGTAGTTTTCTCGTGGAAACTATTTCCGAAATATATTCTAAATTCACTGCACTTTGCTTCCCAGTGACTTGCCACAGCTGACACACTTTCAGCCGTCGTAAACAAGTCAAAACCCATTAAAAAGAGATTTTTTTCAGAGAAAATATCGATGTCATGGCTTTGCGGTGAATATTTCAATAACGTTTCGAAATAAGATTGATTTCAGTAAAAACGGGAAAAACACACAAAACTGCTCACCTGAATAGACATGTGCGTTGGGATGACTAAATAAAGGCGAAGCAGAGGAACAGAGCAGCGAAGGAAAGCAAAGGTGGGCGACTGCATGCGGGAGCCGCGGCTAGAACTACAGCGTAAAGAAAGAACAACAATGGCAACACTTAAATACAAGCGCTCACCCACGCGCTGAAACAAAAACAACAAAACAGTAAGCAACAACAACAATAATTTTCATTTATTTATTTACGTTCCACATTTCTGGGTCAATTTTGACAGTTTGCTTTCGTAGCAAGAACAAATAAGGGGGGAAAAACCAATACAAATACGCGTATGCATGCTGCGATCAGCAACAACAACAACAACAGCAACAACTATAAGTAGATAACGCGCGCGCTACGAAAACGTGCAGCTGCCTGACAACGAGCAAAGTTGCCAAGAACTTGAAAAGTTGCCTAAGCGACGGAACCAAAGAAAGATTGAAGAAAAAAACAAAACGAAGAAATTGAAAAAAAGACAACAACAAAGCATGAGCGTGTATGGACGATTACGTCGAAATCGTAATACCAAATAAAAATTTAGGAAAAGTGGAAAAATGTTGGAAAACTGAGAAAACAAAGGTGTTCTTCATGTTCATGAGCACAACAACAAAAGTTGAAGGTTTAGTACTCACAAGCAGATACATATTTATGTATGTAAAAGAAAGGTGCAGTGGTGCCACCTAGGCACTCTAGACGCTTTTGAGTATTACTGTATTGAAAGCATGAGAGAAGCGAGTGCTGTCACTTTAAGTGGAGCATTTGACGTCGAATTAGGCAATCAACGCGTAGCCGAAAAGTCACGACAAGGCATTTCTTTTTTTTTTTTTGTAATTTTACTTTTCCATTGTTTTTATTATTTTTGTTTCTGTCGAAAAATAGCCATCAAATTGACAAATTGTTCTAAAGTGTAGAATTCGAACGGTGGCGACTTCAAGAGACACAACAACAATAATATGCTTGCAACAACAACAGTATGCTGTTAAGAAATTGGGCCAAATGTGACACTTCACACGAAGAATTATTGACACTTTTTGTTGTTATTTGGCTGACTGATCACTTAAGCGCGGATATATACACATGTATAATACATACAGGCATACAAGCACACATACATATGTACATACAAAAGCTGCAATATGCATCTCTATATGTACTATGTATTAATCGTTCACCCACTGAGCTGTCAAAATACCAAACTTACTGCCAGAGTGTTGATTGCAACATTTAGAAATTTGTGCTTATGCTTCTACATACAAACATACATATTCTTCACCTATCTTCATCTATACAAGCGCATCAGTTTAGTGCCGATTTTAGAATTAAAGCGTTAGCAATTGTAAATTTTGGTAGTTTACTGAAAGCAATAGTTCATTCAAACAAAAATGCACACATGCATATCGTACAGGTACAAACAAAAAACATTTTCCATTAACGAATATCAATTTGGACTTTCGAACACTATTAAAACGTCTTGAACTTATGATAATGGGCATAAAATAAAAAATAACACTCCAAAATCAATTTCAAGTGACCTAATTTAAGAATTTGTTGATCACAATTTTTCGAAGTTAACTTCGAAAATTCGAAATTGGTAAAAAAATATTTCGACCTTTGCAAAAGTTTGTTGTGCACATTGAAACAAATTTTTGAGACATTGTTTTATATGTTCGAAAATTCGAAAACAATTTCGAATAACAAAATTTCTTATTGTAAAAAGCTAATGGTTGTAAAAAGACTTTTTATTGAAGAAAAGTAATAATTTACTTGATGCACTGCAAAGCAAATAAATAAAGACACTACTGATAGAGCTTTTTTCACAAATAAATTATGCTCTTTAACTCCAACATTTCTACGCTTCATATGTTGTAAATGAAATAACACATTATGTAATATTTTATAAGGTGTCATAATATGCGTCGATCTGCAAACATTCATGAAATAATTCGTATAATATAATAAAATGGAAGTGACTACTTGCTAAAACTTTCACTTTCTAATATTTCGAAATTAAATGGATTTCTATAAAATGTTCTAACAGTTGGCTACTTCTATATTTAGGAACACTATGTCATTTAAACTATCTAAAAGACACCCGCTTGTCACATAAAGATCAATAGCTTTGTAAAATATTTATTTTAAATAAATGGCCCAGCACCTTTTCTCTACTCACTCCCAAAAAGCTATTAACCTAATTTTCTAAAAATTATGCTAACATTGTTGCTAGCAGCATAGGCTCACCAATAAAAGCGCCAGACAAGCTATTTAATATAAACAAAGGCATATATTAGGGACAGCAAAGTATTAATGGACATAAAATGGATGGAAATGGATGAAAGGAAAAATTGTGCTTATGCAAAAGAAAACAATAAAAATAAAACAGATATTCTGCAATTAAAACAAGATTTAAGAAATTTTACTTATTTTTTGATTGTCTGCAAATTTATACATATGTACATATGTATGTATTTTTTTATGTAGAAATAATGAATAAAGAGCTTCATATTTACCTAAGAAGTGTTCTCTGGGAGTTTAATAGACACCATAAGATGAAGAAATTTCACAATTTCGTAAACATTTATTATATTTAATGTGTATTAGTGTGCTCTGGAAAGTTATCAACAATTCAAAATTTTTCGAACTTAACTTCGAAAATTTCGAAATTTCCAAAATCCCTTTAAATTAAACAAAAGTGAAATCAATACTGAGATTTGAACAAAATAAAAATTTCGAAACTGTAAATAACTTAATAACTTGAAAATTCCTTTTTATAAATTTATATTTAGTTGACTGCTAATAAAGGTTATTGCCAAATTCCCAAACTAAACTTTAAAATTAAACATAAAAATCTTCGGAATTCGGAATTTAGCAGAAATGCATTATATAAAACGACTAGAATACTGAGTTGACTTATTTTCGACACTCGAAGCCATGCTAGGTTTTAATAACCCTCCTACATAATATTTAATTGACTACTAATAAGTAATAGTACCAAAGCTTCACCGAATTGCTAGCGGACCAGCTTATGCCAGTGATAAATCGTGGTTACATACATACATATGTATGTTATAAAAATAAGTTTGAAAGTCAACTTCGAAAATGAAAATTGTTTAACAAAATCGATAATTCTTCAAACAAAATATCAACATAAACCTAAGAAAAAATTTCCTAACTATCAACTTCGAAATTTCGAAAATGAAGAGCGTGTAATGAAATTCACAATTTTCTAATAAATCTAAACGCCAAATCTAAATATTTATAAACTCGAAAGTAAACTGCGAAATTTTCGAAAATTAATATTTTAATAATAAAATCGTATATTTTGCTTAGGTACCTATACCACACTTTTTTTTTTTTCAAAAAGTAACTGAGAAATGTAGTTTCGAAATTTTCGAAAATGGAAAGTTTTTAATGAAATCATGTCTTTCGCTTTTCCTACACTTAACCTACATGCTAGAAGTTAGTATTTATAAACTTACAACACGCATTGCCTTTGCAAAAATTATGCTCGAAAGTAAACTTCGAAATTTTCGAAAATTAACATTTTATAACAAAATCATATTTTTTGCTAAAGTGCAAACCTAACTTATGCCACATTCTTTTTTATTAAAAAAAAAATAATCGAGAAGTGTAGTTTCGAAATTTTCGAAAATGAAAAGTTTTTATTGAAATAATATCTATCGCCTTTTGTACACTTAAGGTTATATATAATATGTTAAAGATTATGCTAAAAGTAAAATTTTTTTCGCTTCAAAAATTTCGAACTCTCTCATTTATGAGCTCTTGTCCCTATGCCCACTTTCAGAACGCACATTTTTCAGCTGTTCCCATTTCTTTTGAATACCGATCGCGCATGCTATTGACTTTGACATATGTTTTGACTCATCAAACATAGATAGTTTATACATATATACACATGTACATATATAGTATATACATATATGAAGATGTATTTATGTACATACACACAAATGTAGGATTGTATTCATATTGGTTGTGCACATAATGTTCGAATGTAGGTCTCATACTCATATGGCACATAAACAGCTGTATCGACGTATCAGCTTTCATACATATGTACATATGTACGTACATATCTACATACATGTATATATTTATACATGTATAAATGTGTAGAAATATTCATATATGTATGATTGAATTTCGCCTTATATGCTTGTGTCTCGTATAAGCAATCAATGCTGTAAATGGTATCCCTGGCTACTAATCAAGTTGAAGGTTTATTTTTGTTTATATGCCGATGCCAGCTATCAGCTAGGAGGAAAGCGGTAACAAATACACCTTATATGTACTATGCAGCTATGTACATACATATGTATGTATATACATATGTAAAATATGTTTGAGAGCATATATTTGATGTCTAATTAATGACTTACTATATATACCTACATAAATACATACTTGCACACATACACACATAAAAATACACAAACATCGAAAAAGCAAATAAAATTTCGAAAATGTTTGTTTCTTTCCGCTTTGTTGTTGTTTTCAAACACTTTTTTTGTTTCTGTGTTTTACTTTTTTCTTCGCCTTCTAATGAAACAAGCATTTCGTGAGCAGTTCTTTCTAATCTTATCGCTTCGCACTTTTTATGAATGTGTATGCTTTCTTTACAACAAAAACATTGCCTAGCAATATCAGCGTGTTGCCGCAATCATCGCCATCAGCCGCAGCGGCAGTGCTTAAGTTTTTCAGTTGGTTTTGAATTTAGGTCAAATGATTAGTATTATTTTTGTTGGAGTTTATTATTGTTTTCTTATTTTTTTTCTTCTTTCAAGCAAATATGTATATAAGAAATTTACGGTGTATTTTAATTTGGTTTATTTGCTTTGTTTATTATAAACAAATATTAATGTGTGCCTTTAGAACAGCTGCTTAATTTATGTATATACATTTTATTAGGTTAGACAAAAATGCTGCACTGAAAGTTCGGTGGTAAGGTACTTTTTAGGGAAAACGTTTAAATTTAATTTTAGCAATTATTTTACAAACGGATTTGGGTGAAAATATTAAACATATTTCATTATTTCCACACATTTATTACTTAACTTCGAACTTTCGAACATGAAGTTTGGATGCTTTTAAGGTTGACAGTATTATTTTAATAGCGAGAAACAATTAAAAAATATAGAGTAGCGAACTTCGAATTTTCGAACATGCAGTTTGAAATCCTTTAAAGGCAGTATTTTCGGCTAACTACAAATAATTATTTAGAAAATATAGTATATGTATAGTTTTGGCGAACTTCGAATTTTCGAACATCCAGTTCGAAAGCCTCTAAGGGTGCCATTTTTGGTTTATTAAAAGAATTATTTGGAAAATATAGTATACAGGTATATATGTAGTTTTGGTGAATTTCGAATATTAACATGAAAACCTCAACTATGCTTTTCATAAATAGTCAGTGAAAAATGCCTATGCATATGATTTTTGTTATTACTCAACCAAAAGAGAGTGAAATCAACACTGCTTGGAATAAACTTCTAATAATTTTTTTGGTTTAAATTGTAAAAACAAACTTTAAACGATGTTTTTTAACCTGCTTTTAAGAGCTTTATTATATTATATGAATATATGTACATATGTACATATGTATGTACGTACTATACATATGTATGTACATACATTGAAAAAAAGGTTTTTTAACTTTCCAAATTAAAAGTTACACTACTAGTATGCTTTTTGTTTTATTTAGAAGGAATTTTTAGTAACTACATATTTTGCGCGAGATATTTTATTTTCTTTTCAAAATTACTTGTTTTCGCACGTTTTTGTTATTTTTTCGAATATCCAAATTTTCAACTTTGAGTTTCTGAAAAAAACTGAACTCCTCACTTTTTACCAATTTAACATTGTAAGGGCTTACAATAATAATGCTATAAATTTAATAATAATAATAATAATAATTTTTAGGGAATTTTGAAAAATTTTCGAGCAATTAATAAATATTTGAATATGCTGACAAGAAACGTTTAGTCGTTGTATGCACCTACATACATATGTATATACCGGCATATATCCATAGAACCCATTTGAAATTTTTCGAACATAAACTTCGAAAATTCGAAACCAGTGCTTTTAATGTTTTTTACTAAAATCATTGTCTATCTTGCAATATAAAATAATTTCGCTCACTTCGAATTTTCGAACATAAGTTTTCTGGTTTCGAACATATGTAAACGCTGTTTTGACATTTTAAATTGCACTTCTAGCAACATACGTGACTGAATTGAAATGTGTCTCTTATATAATACATATTAACTCCAATTTATTAGCATATAAATTATTTCCCTTTCAGCGAAGAACTCGCTAAGCAACATTTAATGCAGCGTTGTTGCTCCTTTTTTCTTTGCAATGGCAATATCCATTATCTATTCTATTAATTTAAGGTTTCGCAAATGATTTGGATTGCATTTGAAATGACATGTCTTCGAACGTAGCAAACTGGACTGCCTTGAGTGGGAATGAATGACCGAACTGCGGCTGCAGCCTGCCGCCATACAGCGAAATCGTTGAACCAACACGATTACAGTCAGCAACAACAACAAACGGAAAAGTCAAAGCGGCGCATATAAATGCCAATAAATTGTTTATGCATTGAAATCATGAATTCGTTACAGAAAATTGTGCAAGCGCGAAAAGTGCAACAACAAAAAAATTTCCATACAGAACACAGCAGAATTTCATACATATGTATGTACGTATTTATGTGGTTATGTATGTGCAATGGTAGATATTGTAAGTCGGCGCTTGCGGCTTAAAAGTGAATTGAGAAGGCCGGGTGATTGTGCGGACACGATAGGCGCGAACGGTGGTGGCAGCCACCGGTTTTTTGACCCGATCGTCTACAGTGTTATTGTGGTATGACGCCGAAGCTATAGCGCGGCATAAGCAAATAGCTGAAAGGCATACACATAAATATAATTCAATAAAGTTTTTACTAATAATTTGCTGAAATAATAATAAAGAAATTAAATTGTAATAAATCGTATCAATCGCATAAATCTAAATTTATGAGATCAAATAAAGCTATTATGCGGTTGAGAAAGAAAAAATACTGGAAATACAACTTTTGCGAGTTTCGACTTTTCGAACACAGTTTCGAACTGCTGTAAATTGTATAGAAAATGAAGTCGACTGTCCGCAGTTTATGATATAATGAAATCTTACATCGGTTAAGTACCTAAATGAATCAATTTTAAAATAGTGACTAATTTCGAAAAAAAAATTACTGAGTTTTGTGCGATTTAGATGCAAGATGCACATTTAAATTTACAACTATTTGTAATTTTCATTGGAATCAGTATAAGAACTAACATTCAATCGAAATTTAAAAAATAATATGTATCTTTTATTGAATTTAAAAATTTTCGAAATTTAAAAAAAAACAGTAATATAAAAACGTATCTTTTATTTTAAAATTTAAAAAATAGAATTGAATTTCGAAATTTTCGAAGATCGAAAAATTAAATATTTCAAAAACAGTTATAGAAAAAGTAAAAAAAACATAATTAAAGTAATATAAAAAAATTTGAAGAACTTCGAAATTTGGAACATTACCTAAAAATTTTTCGAATATTTAAAATAAGTATTTAGAACAAAAGACGTATTTAATTTTTAACATATTTCATTTTTGCATACAACACGCATGCCTATGTTCTCAAATACATAATATTTAAAAGCAGAAATGTTGTAAGTGCTTTTCATAAGACTAGCCTAACACATTGGCTACCAGTCCATCACGGGTAAACAAACAAAAATAGTGCATGGAAACAAAGGCACTATTGCACTATAGAGCGGAATGAGTACAATAAACCTATTGAAACATTTTTTAACTCGAGAGATAATATAAGCTAAATTTTATTATTAGATAATATCAGCAATTTTAAAAAATGTCTAGAAACTAATTAAAATTGTAATTTTTTAAAAAAGTTAATAATGAAACGGATTTTAAACTTTTAAAATCCAACAAAACACAAAAATAAAGAAATTTATTTGGAAACCAGACATCTGTATATTTATGTATACGAAATTCGAAAATTCGAACATAACTTCGAAAAATTATAAAATGCTTAACAGAAAACAAAAATTAAAAAATTGTCTTGAAAAACAGACATAGGCATATTTATATGAATTTCGAAAATTCGAACTTAACTTCGAAAAATTATAAAATACATAATTTCGTTTTTTATGCTAAAAAAATATGTCCTGTTATTTTTTCTGCTTCTATCAATATTATATAAGTTCTTCGAAACTTACACATACGACAATAAATTGAATAAATACATAAAACTAGATCAAGCAAACTACTGAAACGCTATCAAACACATTTTATATATGCAATTAAACTAAAAATATAGAAATGTCATCTAAAACCCTGCGTCGCTATTAACAAGCGCGCTCAATTAAGTGACAACTATCAGCCTCCGGTGCTGATGTTATTTTCACGCGTCGACGTCCGCACTATTAAAAATGCGGGATTGACTGCCGCACCCTGTATAGAAATGTCATCTAAAACCCTGCGTCGCTATTAACAAGCGCGCTCAATTAAGTGACAACTATCAGCCTCCGGTGCACACGCGTCGACGGCCTATTAAATGCAGCAGTAAGCGCTACGCGCACGTAGAATAATTGCCAATACAAAGCAATTACCAGCAGCAAAATTGTTGGCCATGACTTTAAACCTTTGTTTTTGTTGCTTTTATTTTTAGCTATGCATTTTTCTTGGTTTTTCCAACTATTCATAGATTTGCTTGAAGTACATTTTATATAGATTCTATACATGTTTAATAGCGGTACAGTTTTTACGATCATACGCTGGTTAATTGTTGCAATCTTTTTTTTAGCATGAAAGTTTTTATGTCTTTATTGAGATGAAATGGGATTTACAAGTTGGTTTTAGGAGCAGATTACTAAGTATCAGTTAATTGGTCTTATGTCCGGTTAACTGATTAATTCACAAACGCTGACAAATTAAATTATGAATGATTGATTGAGAAATTTGCGGAAAATCCCAGTAAAGCATTATTTGATGTTTCATACAAAAATTCCTTCGAAATTTACAAATTTTAGTGAGAAGGTAATTAAAAGCTCGCTTGATTGTGGGTGTAGCTGTCGGTGAAAGCATTAAGTTTATGTGAGTCACGAGAGATATTCTCTCTTTGCATTGCGCATTGAGAATTACTGGAAACAATAGAGATTCTCTGATTTATTGAAATATTTTGCTTAAAATTATTGGATCAAGAGATATTATGGGATCTCACCGAACTTATGTACTCATGATTAAAACAATGCTGGTTACTAACGAGCTAGAAGTGTAAGTAAAGTGATCAAGCCTCCACTATAGATTCCTAACACTGGTTATAAGGGCACGAAAGCAATCCAAGGTCAATATTAAGTACCAATTAAGTTTGAAGAACAGTCGAAGAAGAGTTCCTACAACCGAAACTCGGAAAATTAATCCACACTTTACAGCAATGATAACAGTTTTGAAACCATAAAGGACTTCAACTCGAAACCAGGTGCGCCATTACTTGCAAAGTAACCGCCTCTGAGATCTCAAATGGAAAAACGAACTTTATAGAGCACAGAGAATACAATTTGCAACGTAACTAATTGTATGTAAGTAATTGCCTGAATAAAAAAAAATAACTGTAAAAAATACATAAAAAATCGTATTCTAATCTTGATCATTGCCAGGTGCGTTTAATGCACTTTTGCCATTCGAATGCACTTAAGGTCTAACAATACTTGGGCACTCCCCAAGCACACATTGGCAGGCGTGCGCTCTCTCAGTCGGTGGCAACGTCAATGAAGTTCAACTAGCAAAAGTTGTGCGGGTGTTTGTGAATAGCTGCGCATACTCTTGTTGTTGTTTAAAAAGCAGCAAGTAGTGAAAAAAATACAAGGAGGTATTAGAACTATGTATGTTCGGGATAACTTTTTTGCAAAATTCATGATTTTTTATATTGTTTGCTAAGCCAAATTGGCGTAGACCTCTATGCTTGCTTTCTTTTGTTTTTGGGATTGCATTTCTTTTTTTTTACAGAATTAATGGTTTCGAAAATTTTGAGATTCACACTTTTTCTGAACTTAATGAATTTTTAATATTTTTTTAAAGCGATATCGATTATGACTTTAGTATTTCTTTTTTTTTCGTTATAGATTTTTTTTTGCGAAAGTAACGGTTTTGAAAATTTCGGTACTGCAATTTTTTTGCAAAATTTTAGATTTTTATTGTTTTTTCTTACAAAATTAACGGTTTTAAAATTTCGGGATTGCAATTTTTTGCAAAATCTATTTATTTAAAAAAACTTAAAATAATTTTAAAAAATTTAAAATAATTTAAAAAAATTTAAAATAATTAAAAAATTAAACAAACTAAGAAATATTAAGAAAAAATTAAGAACAATTAATTTTAACATTCAAAAAAAATATTAATTTTTTTTACTTAAAAAATTTTCATTAAATTGTAAGCAATACAGTTTTATGTAAACTAAGTAATATTTAAACGAACTAAACGAAATATTTTTCTTTTCAATTTCCAGTTTTAAAATTATTTAATTAGAAAAATTTAAAATTCTTCTAACTACTAAATGTGATCAAGATGAATTGAAAAAAATTTAAAATGACTTATAAAATTTTAAATAATTAAAAAAAAAATTAAATATTTAAAATAGTTTAAAAAAATTAACAAAAAAGAAAAATTAGGAACAATTAATTTAATAATTTTTTTTTTAATTTTAAAAAATTTTATAAAATTTTGTCTAAACCAGGAATAGCAAAATGAGATAATTTAGTTCTCGTTTCAGGTTTAAAATGTTTTAAAATAAGAAAAATTAATGACATAATTAAACATTTTCTGCTTAGACACATAATAATTAACTGAGAATAAAAACCAATTAAAACAAATTTTAAAAAATAACCAACCAAAATGGAAAAGATTAAAATTTTAAGATTAAAATTTTAAGATAAAAATTAAATTAATTAAAGTAATATTAAAAAAACAGAAAAATTAGAAAAAAATTAAGAAAACTAATTTATTTAATTATTAAAACTATTTTTACTGAAAATGTTTTATTAAATTAGAAGCAACATAAATTTGTCTTAAGCAAGTAGTAACAAACTCAGATAATTTAGTTTTAGTTTCCGGCTTAAAAATTATTTAATTAAGAAAAATTAATGAGAATTAATAATTTTCTACTATATAACATAATAATTAACCAACTTAAACTAACTTAGACAAACATCAATTGAAACAAATTTTGAAAAAGAGATTAATCAAAATGAAAAAAAGAAAAAAAATAAGAAAATTATTAAATTCGACTAAAATGATTTGAAAAAAATTTAAAATAAATTTAAAAAAATTTAATAAAAAAGGTAGAAAAAATGAAAACAATTAATTTTTATTAAATTTTTTTAAAATTATTTTTACTGATAATTTTTTATTAAATTAGAAGCAACGTAATTTTGTCTAAGCCAAGTAATATGTAACTAAATGAGATAATTTAGTTTTAATTTTCGGTTTAAAAATTTTTTAATTAAGAAAAATTAATGAGATTTATTTAGAGTTTTAAATTTTTAATTGATTAAAATTAATGGCATAATTAAAAATTTTTTGCTTAATCACATAATAATTAACACACAAAAATCGCTGGATTTGAAACAAATTTTGAAAAATAATTAACCAAAATGAAAGAAAAGTAGAAACAAATTTTAAAAATTAAGAAAATAATTAAATGAGATTAAAATTAATTGGCAAAAAATATAAAATAATTAAAAAAAGAGGAAAAATTAGGAAAAATTTAAGAAGAATTAATTTTATTAAATTATGTTTAAATATTTAATAAGAAAATAATTAAATGAAACTAAAATAAATTGACAAAAAATATAAAATAATTAAAAAAATTAACAAAAGAAGAAAAATTAGGAAAAATTTAAGAAAAAATAATTTTATTAATTTCTTAAAATTATGTTTAAATATTTATTTAAATTAGAAACAACATAATTTTGTCTAACCAACTAATAACTAAACTTAATTCTAGTTTCCGGTTTTAAAATTGTTTATTTATAAAAAAATTAATGACTTAATTAAAAATTTTCTGCTTAACTCCATTATAATTAACTGAGACAAAAATTAATTGAAAAAAAAATTAACCAAAATGAAAGAAAAAAAAGCAAAATTTGGAAAAAATTAAGGAAATTAGGGAAAAAATTATATAAATTATGGAAAATTTATGAATTTTAATTAAAAATTTGCATTGAGACAAAAATAAATTGAAAAAAATTAACCAAAATGAAAGAAAAAAAGCAAAATTTGGAAAAAATTAAGAAAAAAATTATATAAATTATAGAAAAGTTATTAATTTTAATTAAAAATTTGCATTGAAAGCAAAAAATGTTCTGCTTAATCACATAATCATTAACTGAGACCAAAATCAATTGAAAAAGATTTAAAAAATAACCAACCAAAGTAAAAAAAAAATTGGAAAAATTAAGAAAATTAAAAAAAAAAAATTATAGAAAAATTATTAATTCTTTAAACTATTTTTATAGGAAATTTTTCATTGAAAGCAACAAACAATATTTTATATAAATGACTGGCTCCAATGCTATAGAAAAGCATAAACAACGCCCGGCAACACATTATTATGCACTAATTATATTACATGTGTGTGCGTGGTAATGAATTGCACTTACACACACATATAAAAAAAAATAAAATAAATTAAATAAAAACTAAAAATAATCACATAAAAATATTTCAATGTCAATTTATTGCCGGTGTGCGACGCTAAAGGCTGCGGGCTTTGCGTGCGCAACGCCAGCAATGGTTGGTTAGCCTAGACCCCGGACACGGTCCTAAGTCAAGAAGCTGAGAATTTTCGCATTTATTTAGCCAAAGCAACTGCGCTAAGTTAGCGCTTAGTATGCTAGTGCAGCGCTTACACAATAAATAATTGAATGAGCAAGCGAATAGAACAAGTTTAGAACGTTTGGCGCGAGGCAGCTGAGCGCAAAAGTGGCGAAGAGCGGGAGAAAGAGTGGTGGAGAGCATTAAAGACTGAGCGCCACTGCGCGGCACACACACACACCGCACCCGCGCTTGCAATGCTGCGCCAACTTTCAAGGATAGCAGGTTGAGGTTGTCTATTGCACTCGCGGTGACAGCGACAGCAACAACAGCAACGATAACAACAAAGGCGGCGTAATGCAAGGGTCCTCTCACGCCTCGTTCGCCTATTATTATTATTATTATTATGGATTTCCGTCGCCGCATAAAAAATGTTGTGGCTTTTTTGCCGCAGTTGGTGTTGTTGTTGCACAAATTAATTAACTATCAATTACAAATTCGCAAAGCTCAACGCAAAGAAAGCCAATTTATTGACTGGCTGGGCTAAGGCGACTTGTGCTCGCACAAAGCCGTGCGCCAAGCATGTTGTTGTAGTTGTAAATGTGATTGTAGTGGTGCCTGCATTGCATTGTTGGTGGTGAGCACGACAACGACGCATGCGCAGCAAGCGCTATTTAACGGTATTTTATGCTAATTTTGACATTGAACTTAAGCGTTGAAGAAAGAGACAATTACACAGCAGAAATGGCAACAACTTCGAAGAATAACAATTATTGCAACTAACATATGTACAAACATGCATATGCGGGCTTTACACAAACAACTAACAGAAAGAACAACTTATGTGTAGGAACAGCTTAAATAAGCGGTGACTGGCGCATGCATGCATTTTAGCTGCAAAAGACAACAACAACAACAAGAAACTACAATAAAAGGCGGATGTCAGCGGTGGTGTTGCTGTTATTGTTGTTGTTGTTTTTCTATAAACACATCTTTGTGTCACATAAGTGCTTATGCGCAAACAAACATGTCATTTTAGAGGTCAACTAGCCCATACCGTACAGCACATAAGCAATAAGACAACAACAATTAAAACAACAACATCTTTTAAGGCAACAACAAGACCCATTAAGACGGCATAACAATAGGTGTTAATAAATACTTACATAAATACAACAAGAATAGCAATTGCAAGTAACTGTTGTGGGCAAATTGAAATGTAACGGTTCTTGGCTGGTTGGCATTGAGCGGCAGAAGCGCCAACGGGAGGTAAACATGAAAATATGTACAACTGCTTTGATTTTCCCACACAGCTGCTTGCAGAGAACAAAGATTTATGTTGGAAAATGCGAGCGTTTAATTAAAGTAGCGGTAAAGCATAGATGCAGTCACAGCAAGGTGCACAAAAGTGTGAACAATTATTGTATGAAGGCGAGCATATATTTGCAGACACTTAATTGGTCACGATTGCACAATGTACAGCTAAAAAGTCCGCATAGCAAGCGTAACTTACATAATGTTTAATACTAAAGCGAATGATACAAAAATAAACTGTTCCCAGTATGCCAATAACGATAAAAGGTGTTCGCGATTAAAATTTCTGTTGACTTTTTAATCTTATTAACGAAATATAGGCAATAATATGTGCATATGCGTTAGCTAATGTTCCCACTAACTGTTCCCAGTTCACAAAACTTACAATATAAAAATATTATGGGTACAGCGTATAATATTCATATTTTAGAGAAGAAAAAACTGTATTAAAGAGGTGCTTCAAACTGTTCCCAGTGTGCTAACAAAGATAAAAATGCAGTTAAAATGTCTGATAGCTTTATCTTTTTAGCTAAATATAGACAAAAATATGTTCATATGCGATAACTACTGCTCCCACGAATTGTTCCCAGTTAAACAAACCCCCCCAGTTATGTACATACATACATAGTATGTAAGTAAAATAAACTAACAATATAAAAATTGTATCTCACAGCGTATAATATATAGAAATGTTGCAAAACTGAACTGAAAAGTTGCTTAAAAATAAACTGTTCCCGGTGTGCTAATAACGATAGAAAGTGTTTTCGGTTAAAATTTCTGTTAGCTTTCTAATGTCATTAAAGTCATTTATACAATAAAATGTTTATTGTCGTACATCGGCAACAAACTGTTCCCAAGAACTGGTTGCACTTGGCAAAACTAACAACATAAAAATATCAATATTCATTGTATCAATTTATGCAAAAATTTGTTTACATTATGTAAAGTATAATTTGAAACTGTTCCCACTAACTGTTCCCAGTTGGAAAACTGTCCAAAAATATCATGAGCACATCTTATGCGCATAAGTAATTTAAAAAGGAAAGCCGTGAAAAAGCTGTTCCCAAGCGGTCATTAATGCCGAAGTGTACCCGGGTTAAAATTTCCGATGACGGTTGCATTTGTTATTTTTTGATATTATGTAAATTTTTGATAAAAACTGTTCCCACTAATTACTCCCAATCTCCGCAAAAACTCAAAACTAGTTCAGACAAGAAAAGAAAGCTCAAAAAAACTGTTCCTATTTCGAATAAGTTGAAAATATTCAACTCGAATGCTGAGTAATATTAAAAAAAAATTAGTAGTGGAAATAAAATGCAAGTATAATAAAATTTTCATTATTAAGTTGTCCAAATTGATTCTGCGGGCAAGTTTTTGTGAATCAATCATTTGGAGAATTCATGGTTAAGGTAAATGTTCTGAGCTAATAATCACGAATGCACCTTAAGTACCTTGACAATAAAGAGGGTCTTTCAATAATATTGTTTGGTAAATACAATGAAAGTATTTTATCTCCAATACAACAACAAGATTAATCCTTTGGATTAATTCAAAGCCCATATTTGGACACTACAGAGATGCTAGTCTTAATTAATGAACAACCCTTGAAAACACAAAATCTTTATTCTGTAGAGATAAGAACTCCATAGTGTTTAGAAGCCGAATCCGATTCGAAATTTGAGTAATTATCACTGATGGGAGTAAAGAACACAATTGGTATTGGAATCTAGAACTGGATTGCTTTCATTCACGGATATCAATAATTAAATGATTCTTGGTTAAGCCAAATCGACAGAACTGTCCAGATCCATCACTAATAAATGTTATTTACTGATATTGAATAGCTGAGGTAGGCACAATTTCCGCGACCCACCACTTATAGAGCTCATGATATCAAGGGCTATGTCAGGTCGATAGAACCCTTCATTGATGAAAATCAAGAGTTGAACGGTCTTTGATTAAGCCAGGTCGGTGGAAATATCCGGAGCCATTGCTCATTAAAGTCAGTGACTCAACTGTATCCGTATTAAAATAGGACCAGGTGATATAATTCTTCGGAACCCATTGGTTTTAAACTCAACTGTATTTTGGATATGTCTGTACGGCAGAATTGTTCGAAATCGTCGCTCATGGAAGCTCAGGTAAGCACAATTTTCGCGACCCAGTAATCATAGTATTAATAAAATCAAGGGCCATAGGCTACGTCAGATCGACAGAATTTTCCGAACCATTCACTCAAGAAAATCAATAGTTGTATCATCAAAGTCAGTACTCAACTGTAACCGTATTTGGATAGGTACAGCTAACATAATTATTTGGAATCCATCGCTTATTAAAGTCTATAACTCAACTGTATTTTGGATAGATCAGTACGACAGAATTGTTCGGAATCGTCACTCATGGAAGTCAAGAACTCGACGGTCTTGAAATAAATCATGGAAGTCATGAACTAAACGGTCTTTGATGAAGTCAGTTCGAAAAAATTGTTTGAGTTCGCTATGGAATTGCAAATCTAGGGGTTGTAGGTTCTACGACTATTGATTGAACTATTACTTTTTCTTATGCTAGGGATTACGATCAAAACGTCAAATGAGCTTCAACTTCAACCCATTCAAAGTACTCGAGCATGAGTTTATTCCTTTCCTCCTTGCCCCGCCGCTGATTTCCCACCCTCTCTGCGCACCAAATATATTCTCATTATTATCCGCACAGTTTACCTTCAACCGTTTTACCACAGTTCAATGCACTGACCAGCGCTAGATGAGCATCGAGGTCATCCAGAACATTCCAGCGACAATGGAGCGCATATATTTTGAGTCATAGCCACATAGTATAAGCAGAGCTGTGCAGATTTCTTATGTGGAACAACGCCCTATAGGTATGTGGAAGCTACCTGACTATGTGTGTGTATGTGTGTGGATTGCAAATTTTCAAATTTGTGTGCACAACAACAATCTAAGCTACGCCGTACGGGTGTATGGCTATTGAACTATGACCTTAATTTCGAAAGCGTTGCGACAAGCGAACAGCTGAGCTGAGCTCATGAGCTGGATGAAGCTTACGCAATGCGAAAGTGCTATTAGGGATGAAGCTACGAAGAGGAGAGTGGCATCAGGTGTGTTTAGAATTGGATGCGTCGGGAGCAAATTGCTTGAATAAAGCCTATTTGTTGTTGTGGAATGCGTAAATTGCAGACAGACGAGCGTTGCAACCTCTGTGTGGTCACAATTTGTTTACTGCTATACACACACTATGTATACGCAGCTGTCTGTCCGGCAGCGCGCTGCTAAAGCGCTTGCAGAAGCTGTGCAGCTGCAAAATTTGGCAATGACATTATCCCCGGGACTGTGGCTAAAGCGTGTCTGCGCGCATGCAGGCTGGTGGGTCGAAGTAATAGTGCGCGTTAGCGGCAGGCGACACAAAGAAGTGCAAGAAAAGGTAGGAGTACTTAGGGGAGGGCGCAAAGATTGAACTTGCACTTGCCAAAAATGGCTGCAACAACAATGCGGAGTGCGCAGTGCGAGGATGCTGCAATTTACAGCTAGTGTCGCGTACTGCTGCACGGCAGGGTTGCATTGTAGCGCAAAATAACGGTAGCAGATATTTAAAGCGGACGCTGCAAACAACTACAGTTAAAGAGTAAGGTAGCGCAATGCAAAATGTAGCGAAGAGCAGCAAGCGCGGGCATGAGATGGTAGTAGAAGGCTAGCGCAGCAATGCCGCGCGACAGAAACAGCGAAGATAGCAGCGCGCGCTGGCAGAGCAAACGCGTCAAACAGTAAAGCGCTAAGCAAATGTCTATCGGTGTGTATGTAAGTATGAGTGTTAGTGAAGGCGCGCGCCAAACCCATTCACACTGACCTGCCGCAATGCGTTTGATATTGTGCGACGCTGCCGCAAATGTGCAGAGCTGCAATCGATTTGCTGGCGCCGACCACCCGATTAACTACGATGACGCCACCCACCCACGCGACATATAAACGAAAGCGCGCTGCGCGTAGGAGGCCGGTCGTTGGGATGGCGCATCAAATGCAGTGCGGCGCGACGCAGTGGGGTGCCGCTACTACGGCAGATAGTCACATTTCCCAAGGCAACGTGCCACATGAAGTTCAACGGCCGAGTGTCATGTACCGTTGCGAGTCCAAGGACGCAAACAAACTGGCATGGAAGCGCGCGCGCACCAATACATTTACAGTAGCAATTACGCGCATCCTGGCGACTGAACTGCATATGTACAAGGATAGTTGTGTGTGTGTATGTGTGTATCCGCAAGCAGTTTTACGTTTTCACAATTCCACTGTTATGCCTTTCTGTTTTGTTTATTGCGCCAAGTGCCAAGTGCATGTGACTGTAAAGGCGCGCCTGTGTGGCTGTGTGTGTGTGTTCGTATCCTTTAAAACTGGGTCAGTGGTGAAAAATATTGGCGTCACTTGGCTTTCGCAATCGATGCGAATGGCAGGCTGCCGAAACGCGCGCATACATGCATATGTAAATAAAATTACCCACATACACATATATACATACATACGTATTTATTTACTCGCTTTACTTGTATGTGTCTGCTCGCATTCGCTGTTGCTTGTGGCACGATGACTTGCATTGGCGTCTATTTTGGTGCATTGCTCGGTGTCATGGCAAGTCACGCTGTGTCACAACCACACACCCATATATACACATACATAAGTATATGAATGTAGAATGCAATTTGTTGATAACAACGACAAAAACACTCAATGCAAGGCACTTTGTGGGAAATCACCAACAGGCGCATTAAATGTATGCCAATTGGAATGGGGCGTTTAGCAGAAATTATGAAGTTAGGAAATTCACTTATATTTTCGACTGTCAATGGAAGTTGTGGTGGAATTAAGAATTTGATTTTTGCACAAATGATTGCGAATATTATTTTTACTTACAAATGTACAAATCTTATAATTTCACTAAAAAATATAAAAATATAAATACTAAATTTAAACGTTAATTAAAAAAATAAGAAATAAAATTACTGACATATTTTTCATAACTTGAAAATTAAAAAAAAATACAAAAACTAAAAAAAAAATTATGAAACTTGACAAAAATATTTTAAACAAATTTTAAAAATTGCAAAAATAGAAATATTTTGACATAATTTTAAAAATAAAAAAAAAGTTTCACGTATTTTTACAAAACTATGTATTTTCACAAAATTTTAAAAATTATAAAATAATTAAAAAAAATCAATATTTTTCAAAAATATTTTTGAAAAAATTATTAAAATTAAAATATTTCTACAAAAATTTAGATATTTTACAAAACATATTTTCACAAAATTTAAATATTTTTCAAAAATATTTTTAAAAAGTTTATTAAAATTAAAAAATTTTTGCAAAAATTTAGATATTTTACAAACATATTTCCACAAAACTTTTAAATTTTACAAAAACTGTAAAATATTTTACATTCATTTCTTAGTGGAAGATTTATTGATTTAAAAAAAATAATTTACATTCATTTCCTACTAAAAAAATTATAATTTTTACAGCAAAAAAATTCTAAAATTTTTACAAAAACATGTTCACAAAATTTAAAAAAATTTACAAACATATTTTCACAAATTTTTAAAATTTCACAAATATTTAGTAAAATTTTAAAATTTTTTACATTTATTTCTCAGTGGATAATTGCAAAAATAGAAATATTTTGATAAAATTTTAAAAATTCAAAAAAAAAAGATTTACGTATTTTTACAAAACTATGTACATATTTTCACAAAATTTTAAAAATTATAAAATATTTTAAAAATTTCAAATATTTTTCAAAAGTATTTTTGAAAAATTTATTAAAACTAAAAAATTTCTACGAAAATTTAGATATTTTCCAAACATATTTCCACCAAACTTTTAAATTTTACAAAAACTGTAAAATATTTTACATTCATTTTTTAGTGGAAGATTTATGGATTTAAAAAAAGTAGTTTACATTCATTTCTTACTAGAAATTTCTTTTTTTACATTAAAAAAAAATTCTAAAAATTTTACAAAAACATGTTCACAAAATTTAAAAAAATTTACAAACATATTTTTTGACAAATTTTAAAAATTTCACAAATATTTATAAAAATATTTTCACAAATTTTTTTAAATTTTAGAAAAATTTTAAAATTTTTTACATTTATTTCTCAGTGGAAAGCTTATAAATTTTACCAAAACATTTTTACAAAAATAATTTACATTCATTCCTTACTTGAAAAATTATAATATAATATTTACATTTACAAAGAAAATTCTCAAATTTTTACACAAAAGTTTTCAGAAAATTTAAAAGGATTACAAAAATATTTTCACAAATTTTAAAAACTTTACAAATATTTATAAAAAAATTTTCAAAAAATTTAATTTTTTTTTTTAATTTTACAACATTTTTTAAATATTTTACATTAATTTCTTACTACTAATTTTTACATTTAAAAAATTCTCAAACTTTTACAAAAATATTTTCACAAAAATAATTTATATTCATTTCTTACCAGAAAAATTATAATTTTTTCACTAAAAAATTCTCAAATTTTTACAAAAATATTTCATAGAAATTTTTAAATTTTACAAAAATTTTAAAATATTTTACATTTATTTCTGTCAAGAAAAATTATAGTTTTTACATTAAAAATTCTCAAACTTTTACAAAAATATTTTCACAGAAATTTTTAAATTTTACAAAAATTGTAAAATATTTTATATTCATTTCTGTCAAGAAAAATTATAGTTCTTACTCTTACAAGTAATACTTTCACAAACTTGTAAAAATTTAAAAAAATTTCACAAATATTTTAAAAATAATTTCTCAAAATTATTTTCATCAAATTATAAAATTTTAAAAATATTTCACACATTTTTACAAAACTAAAGTAAAAAATTTTCACAAATTTAAACAAGTATTCCGCAAAATTTTACAGAAACACTTTCAAAGAAATTTTGTAAATTTTAGTAAAAATTTAAAATATTTTACATTAGTTTCTTGATAGAAAAATTATAATTTCTATATCGAACTTTTACAAAAATATTTTCACAAAAATTTACAATTTTAAAAATATTTCACACAATTTTACAAAACTAAAGTAAAAAATTTAAAAAAAATTTCAGAAATGATAAAGAAATATTTTCACGAAATTTTACAGAGTTATTTTCACTAAATTTAACAATTTTTGAAAAATTTTTACGAAAAATTTTACAAAACTATTTTAAAAAAATTTTAAAAGTTAAAAAAAATTAAAAAATTTTATAAAAAATAAAATGCTGTAAAATTTAAAAAAAAATTAAATTTTTTGAAAATATTTTTATAAATATTTGTAAAGTTTTTAAAATTTGTGAAAATAGTTTTGTAATTTTTTTTAGTTTTCAGAAAATATTTGTGTAAAAATTTGAGAATTTTTTTTATAAATGTAAATGTTATATAATAATTATTCAAGTTTTAAAAGTTAAAAAAAAAATTAAAAAATTTTATAAAAACTACTTTCACAAAAGAAATCTTTACTAAAAATTTGAAATGTTCAAAAAAACTTCAAGCAAACCCAACAAACAAGATTAGTAATTTTACAGTTGTATTTTCAAGTAATTTTACGACCGAGACAGCCTCTATCTCTTGCTAATTTGACAGTAAAAATACCTTAAAACGTAGCAGCTTTTGTGTTGTATTCCAGAGGTTTAGGCGTCAAGCCACCACCACTCACTAAAACGACAAAAATAGCTGTATCACACATTTTTTCTTCAGATTTAAAATAAAATTTTGTGAATTAATTTTTTTTAAATAAATAAGATTTGAAAAAATTGGTTTTACAAAGTATTTGTTTTTGTATTGTTCTTCTGCTGCACAGAGTCACGCTGCAATTGCAGCTTGCAGAAATGCAAACAGAAGTTCGAGCTAGTACATACATAGATCTAATACAGTTGCAGTAGAAAATATATACAAGAATGTATGTTAAATACATAGAATGTTTTGTGCCTTATATACTAAACATATATACAGATGAGTGTAATTAAGTGCACAAACATGCATATACTCGTATACAAATGTATACCGTTAGCATATATTGCATTTAGTTGGCGAAGGACAAAGGTCCAATACACTGACTCAGGGCCACATCGCTCGTAGTGCGGTCGGATGTTAGGACAACAGCACCTAAACGTCGGCGCTCACTATACGCCTCGGTGCAGTGTAGGAAATATGTACGGTATAGATGTATATAAGTATATATACATACAAGTATATAAGATTATAACCACAAATATTTTGTATGTGCGTGTATGCTTGTAGGCTTCTGCGCCAATACTGCAATCCTTGTTTGCATTTAAAAATGGTGCATATCACCAGGGGTGGCATAACAATTAATGTGACCTGTGGCACGTGGCCTGACATGCTACCAATGGCAATGTAATATTTATAGATTAAGTAAATTTATTTACAAATATTAACATCCGTTTTAATTATGGCAAACATATTCGTTTCATTTTTGAAAAAAAAAAACAAGAGAAAACGCGGCTTTGGTGTAGCCGATGCTTCAATACCAACAATTTCTTCGGAGATTACACTTTTGCCTTAGACAACAATCAACGTCAAATTTCACAAGCACTTGATTACGATATTTCAGTTTGTATGGCAGCTAAATGCTATAGTGGGCCGATATCGGCGGTTCCGACAAATGAACAGCTTCTTTGAGGGAAAAGAATATGTACAAAATTGCAGATTAATAACACAAAATTTGAGCAACTAGTTCGCGTAGGCCGATGACATCGATATCATTGGCCATAACAATCGCGCTCTTAGCGCTGCTATCTCCAGGTTGGACAAAGAACCGTAGTGAACAAGACGAATTATCTCCTGTCATCGTAGAAACAGTCGTTGCATTTGCGGCTTGCCTCCCACATCACTGTTGGCAGTCGTATCTTCGAAATCTTAAATAATTTCGTCTATCTTGAAACCAACAGAAACACCATCAACAATGTCAGCTTCGAAATCTAAGACAGGATAACTCTTGCCAACAAAGCCTACTACGGACTGAGTAGGCAATTGAGAAGTAAAGTCCCCTCTCGACTAACAAAGACTGGTATATGGTGCAGAGGTATGGGCGATGACAACATCTGATGAGGCGACTTTACGACCTTCCCATAGAAAGGTTCTGCGGAAGATTTATTGTCCTTTACGCACTGATAACGGCGAATATCGCAGTCGATGGAACGATGACAATGACATAGTTCAACGAATTAAGGGACAGCGGCTACGCTAGCTAGGTCATATCGTTCAAATGAATGAAAACATCTCAGCTCTAAAAAATATTCGACATAGTACTCGCCAAGGGAAGCAAAGGTAGAGGAAGACCTTCAGTCCTTTGGAAAGACCAGGTGGAGAAGTACACTTGGGATCTCCAAGTAGCGCTAAACAACGAAACGATGTCTACGCCAATAAAGAAAGAAGAACAGTTCGCATACAAGGTGTGTTCCAAAGTAAACAGGACTTAAAAAAAAAAAACAAAACAAATGGTAATTTCGGCAAAATCTATTTATTTTATTCAAAATAGTCTCGTTCTGCTGCAATACAGCTTTTTGCACGGTTCCAAAATGCGATAAATCGATGTTTTGGATATGTTCAATTCCATTTCCATGAATTTCAATGATGATTTCGGCTGATTTTTGATGAATTCACGCACAGTTTCGTTGGAATTTCCGGTGAGTTTGATTGGCCGGAACGTCATTTAGTCCTTTTTGAAAACGTTGAAACCACTCTACGTATGCATAAACTTGTTTCATCAATTGAAAGGTTTCGGTAAAAGTTTTACCAATGGCGCCAACAGGGGGCGCTAGATTCAAAAAGTCCTGTTTACTTTGGAACCCACCTTGTATATATAGACAGACGGGCAAGAGCAAATCGACTTAATGGTTAAAATGTGATTTTTGGTCAAATAATCGGCCTTCGAATGTTAGATTAATTTTTTTGTGCTCGAATGCCGAAATATAAAAGGCAAGCTACATATGTATATATTTTATAGGTCTCCACCTTTACTTCTGCTGTATCCTTTTCAGGATATAAAAACTTTTGAGTTTGGAAAACTCGCAAGCTGGAAAAACTTACAAGGTCCAGTACTAGCAAAATAATCGGGCACCTTACTGACACAGAAAAGTGACAAGCCGCCCTGCGTTTCAATTTTCTTCTCTTATTTTCCAACCTAGTTATGCTTAAATAACAAAAACTATTGTTTCTCTATTTAAATGGACCAAACTCTGACCGTTACAATTTCTGACGGAAATTGTGTGATTTCGCATTTAACGAAAACCAATTTAAAGACATTTTTGACAGCTGACAAGCGGTCAACACTGCCTGCTTTGACATATTACCAAAACGGTACAAAAAGTGACAGCCACACAAATGTCAAATGCATTTCTGCTATGCCGTTATGTCACACAGTATCCCATGTGTTTTAAAAATAACGCTAATTAATTCCATTAGCTTGAAATTGTGAAAAAAGAAATATTCAAAAAATGTCTGCGCATTTTGACATTTCCCGCCTGCGCGCCTGCGGGTGTGAGTGACGTTTACGCCAACTTAAATCTCTAAAAAATAATGAAGCGCATGTCGCGACATACGCTATGCAAATAGATAACGACAACAAGCCGCAGGCTGACTCCGCCAACACCTTTGGTCTTCGCTGCCAGGCGAACTCTAAACTCTTTCAAGTCGCGCTAACAAGAGCCAGCTGCTTCCTGTTTCCTGTGCAAGCATGCGCACACGACTGCCTAACTAACGGTAACAGCTGTCAAACCACATCGGCTGTGAACGATAAAGCGCAACGAATTACATAATTTCCTTTAGGCGTCGCGGTTTTATTTGTGGGAAAATGAAAATGACTGCGGCGAAAATGAGGTGGGGAAGCTGCTAAAGCGCGACAATCAGCCAAGCAAAATAAATTAAGGAAGAAATTGGCGCAGCAGCCACCACCAATGGTGTTTATGACAGTGTTGCATTTCGTGTGTGCGCGCATGCGTAGGTTTGCTTTGTTTTCGTTTGCGGCTGCATTTTCGGCTGCGGAAGTCTGGCATATGCCAATGACCAAGTGAAAGGAAAACAAATGCGATTTCCGTTGAGGGAATAGGAGGCTGGGCAGACAGCCCAACATACAACAAATACGCTGTAGGTAAGCCAGTTAGAGGCCTCATACGTTTTCAAAAGCACATTGAGCCGCTATTTCGAGGCTAATGGTACAAATTGTGAGTTGGAAAGAATATACTTAAGTTCTAAGGACTATTTCTGACATGCGTGAACTTTTGGACTATTTTACATTTATTTATACTCTTCCTCTGCTTCCCTGGTGGGGCTGCGTCGAATACTTTCAAAGCTGGAGTGTTTTCATCCATTCGAACTTCTCAATTGCCTATGCAGTCCTACATATGCCTCAAGCAGCTCACGACTTCCGGTCTTAGACCAAGTATTCTCTGGGTAGCCAAAAAACATCCGTTTGAAGGCGAGCTAAAGTGAGAAGACGAAACATCCCTCCCCATGGTTGTGCGTAGGGTTTGGGTGCCGCCACATAAAAAAACACCCCTAATGAAAAGTATCATTACTCGAGATAATTATGCGTAATAAGAATTCTGTGATCTCAAAATACTACAACTGCGTTGGCTGAGGTCGAACAAGCCAAACAATATAATTTCCATGACCTAAAGCGCTAATATTCACTTGAGATTTAAATCTGTCGAGTAGTTTTAGCATTAAAATATTGTCAGTAAAAATTAAGGGATTCAAGCCAGAATTGGGTATACTTCCCATATAATGATTTAATTTTTTATAAGTTAGCTTTTAAATATATGAGACGTTTATAGTAATACTCAGTAATGTTGAATATTATGAGCTTTGAACTTTCTTTATGTATTATTTTCATTGAGTGTACCTCCCTAATAATTATAAAATTTTTGTGAATCTACATCACAAAAATGTACTCTTAAATTTCATACTTTCGGCTTTGGTTATTAATAAAAAAGATCTACAAAAATAACAACCTTTGTCAAAAATAAAGTATACTTCCAGTACTACTTTTCTTATAATATTGATTGTGTTGCTTATGTATGTAAATGTATAGCTTTCGTATTTATCTGCGGAACTGTCGACGCTTTTGTTCTCTGCATTACTGTCTCCAAACATCAGGAAGCTTAGGAAAAAATTAGGTCTACCTTCCATATAAAAAATCGTTATTTTACGATCAAATTTCCACAAATGTGAAATTATCAACCTGAAATTCAGTACTGTCGACTATTTTTAACACGGAAATATGCTCTCCGAAAATAACTGAGATCGACACAAAATGAAGGAAACGTTCCATACTAGTTTACATAATTGTAAGAGCTATCGAGCGAAGATAAGTATATGTATGTCGAGCTGAAACTCAATATTATCGACTATTTTTGTCACGGAAATGTTCTCTCCGAAAGTAACCGGGATTGGCAAAAAATCAAGGAAACTTCCCATACTAGTTTACATATTTGTGATAGCTCTTAACAAGCTTAAATAAGTAACCGTTGAACTAATGTTGGATTATTTGCATACATATGTATGTACCTTCGGGAATAAGTGGGATTTGCTAAAATTTTAGAGTAACTATTATTAGTACATATTATATGTATAGGTACATTGTACATATTTATGTATGTATGTATATCTTTCTAATTGAAATTACGAACTGTCGACGCTTTTGATCTCTTCATTACTGTCTCCAAAAATTAAGTTGATTGAATTACAAATAAGCATACCTGCCATATAAGATTTTGTATTTTTATGTTCTAATTTCTACGAGTTATAAAGTTATCACGCTGAAATTCAGTATTGTCGACTATTTTTATCACTGAAATATTTTCCGCAAATACAAACAGTATTGAGTAAAAATAAAGCATACCTTTCATAGAAATTTTTATAATTTTAGGAGACTAGAAGTTTGAGTAGCAATCTGTCGAGCTGATTTTTTACACCGTCGAGACTTTTCGTTATTAGAGTACTGATATTCAAAATTAGTGCGCAATGGTTCCAACATTTGGATACTTGTCACATTTTTAAGGCATTGCTACGAACCTAACCTCAAATTACATAGTATAACTAAGCAAACCTGCTTCTATCTACTTTAAGCTGATCCGTTATAAACTTTCAGTTCTCACGTGTTAAGCGTGATGCCTGTCATAAGATAAGCTACACTAACCGTGAAATAAGCCGCAGTTTGGCAACGCTGCGAAAAAAAATTAAACAAGTAAGCTTACAACATAACTGTCCAAATGTACAACAGCAAGTAATTGCTGTGGGTGTGCGCGCAGCATTAGGTGTGATGGCGGAAAAAGCAAAAAATTGGCAGCGCGGCTGCAAGCGCCAAAAATGGATGAAAGAAAATATTAAACAGAGTGTACATATGTACATGTGAGTGTGTGTACGTGTGGGTGCATGCATGGCAAGCGCGCAGAAGTACGCACGGCGCGCCGCAACAAACATTTTTGGGTGCGCTGCGCCGCCTGTGACATTGTTGCCAACGAGCGACATTGCTGATA
The DNA here is from genome assembly GCF_024586455.1 of Bactrocera neohumeralis. Classification (NCBI taxonomy): domain Eukaryota; kingdom Metazoa; phylum Arthropoda; class Insecta; order Diptera; family Tephritidae; genus Bactrocera; species Bactrocera neohumeralis. The sequence goes on from NC_065922.1 coordinate 68,743,904, forward strand.
TGCCGTTAGGAGAGTGCAAAATCGGCAGAGAACAAAGTAACCAACGACAAGCGAGCCACATTAAGCCTTAAAGCCAGAGCGATGATGTTATCCATTGCAAAAACAAGCACAGCAATTGCTGGGGCGCGCGGCAGCACATGGTACTTTTTTGCAGTGACGCTCTTGTTGTTGTTGTTGAATGTATTCATGCGCAAAGTAAAGTGAAAGTTGTTTGAATGCGATTACCGTTGTCATTGTTGTACAGCGCACTTACCCAGCTATGTACATAAACTCACACACACAATTACAAATTTTTTCGCATTATCTTTACTCTCATTACTAATGCCATTGTTGTTGCCATTGTCTATTATTAAAACAATTTGTTTGTTATTTTCATTTTATTTACTATTTTTTCCTGCATTGTTGTTGCTATTACATTTCATATAAGCGCACACATCGACATTCGCGTTTGTTCAATTATAAATGGCAAACACTAACGCGGTAATTGTACCGGAAAATAGTCCACTGACCGCCAACATACTTTTTGCGCGCACTTTACCCCACCTTACCGACAACATATTGCTGGTGAAAAATTATTGCATCAATTTTGTACACTAAAATTTATGACGCTCTTGATATGGAGCACTTAGGAGCGTGAGATTGTAAGTTTATTAGGGTGGTACCTTAATATAAAAAACAAATTTTCGAAAAAAATCTTAATAAATTTAAATTAGTAAGTGATGATAAAATTATTGTATATTAGGGTGGTATTTAAATGTGCGAAACACACTTTGGACAACAGGCTTAGACTTAAAAATTTAAATTAGAAAGTGACGATCAAATGATTGCAAGTATAAATTAAAAAATAATTAAATATTTGAACTCATCGGCATACAGTTTGAGTTTGTATAATTGACAAAACAACTTATAGCTTTTATCTGTGGCCTACTAAATACGCTTTTGAGATTATTAGATAGAAAAAAATGTTTAATTTGTGTTCTTACATTATTTTAGAACACCCTTAACGTTTAACTTTGCCGTTTAACACATTTTAGTTTCGTTTTTTATTGAGTTGGTGACACTAAAAAATCATCAAATTAAATTTTAAAAAAAAATTTGGAATCACCCTACTGAAAAAACTCGTTAATATGAATTGAAACTTTTTCAGAACAATCCTAATATTTAATTTTGACGTTTAACAAATTTAGTTTCGTTTCCTATTGAGTTGGTGACACTAGAAAACTATTAAGTTTAATTCTTAAATAATTTTTGGTACCACCCTAATGTTTAAATTTACCGTATAGCAGATTTTAATTTCGTTTCATACTCAATTGATGACAATAGAAAATTTTTAATTTTTTTTTGGAACCACCCTAATGAAAAAAATAGTTAATATGAACTAAAACTTTTTCAGAATAATTCTAGTGCTTGAATTTGTCGTTTAACATATTTTACTTTCGTTGCCTATTAAGTTGGTGACACTAGAAAATTATTAACGTCATTTTTTTTGCCACCCTAATGTTTAACTCGGCTATAATCGCGTAAGCGGTGTCTACGCCAATTAAGAAGAAGAATCTTTAACTTTGCCATTTAACGTATTTTAGTTTCTTACCAATTGCGTTGTGACACTTGAAAATCATTCAATTTAATTTTTAATTTTTTTTAATTTTTAAATTTACCTTTTAACACATTTTAGTTTCATATTCTAAAGAATTGATGACATTAAAAAATTATTAATTTAAATTTGTAAATTTTTTGAAGCACCCTAATGAAGAAAATTTAATTTATTATTATTAATTTGAACTTTTAATTTTTATAGGACAACCCTAATATCTAATTTTAGCATTTATCGTATTTTAATTTTTTTCTTTAGAGTTGGTTACACTATGAAATTATTAATTTTAATTTTGAAAAATTTTCGGTACCACCCTAATGTTTAAATTTGCCGTTAAACATATTTCTGTTTTTTCCAATTGAGTTGCTGACACTTGAAATTCATTGCCTTAAATTTTTATAATTTTTGGAAAATTATTATTTTTAATTTTCAGCAGTTTTAATAACCACCCTAATTTCTCAAGTTGCCATTAATTGCATTTCACTTTAGTATTTCCTTCAGAGTGTGAAACTGCAAAAGATTTTCGTTATTTATTTTCTTTTATTTCAATTATTAAATTTTTTATAACCGCCCTAATGATCGAAATTTTGCAGTTTATCGCATTTATTGTAATTGTAGGTCGATTTGATATTTTTATGCCAAAAATAATAAAATTTAATGTGTTTTACACAAAAGCGCATTGGTTCAACTGCGAAATTATTAGATTAACGGTAATTGCGGTTAATGCAATTAGCAACGTATGATATTTGCATATTATCAGTACTATCATTCAATACAATAAATTTAATTAATTTCTATTCAATTTCAAAACAGCAATATAAAAAGAAAATATGTATATAGCATTTTTTCATTGAAAGTAGTATAGTTTTAGGCGCAGCAATCAAAGCAACCCATCGCTTAAAGACAACCATGGGTGATGTTTCGCCAAATGGACCGGTGTCCTTCCAGTTTAAAAAGTCACAACTATCCACCTATCATACTTGTATGTATGTATATCTCATTAAAATGTAATTATTTTTGAGTGTGACATGTGTCTTGAATCTAAGGAACAAAGTCTGTTTTCGAGTAGTATTAAAGGGTTAATTAGGTAGACAGATTATTATAATTATTGAAAAGATCTTAAAACATATATAAATATGGTATTTGAGCTCCAAAGCTCAGATGATTTGATCGCAAGATTGGTTAAAAAGCTTGAGTATATGTTCTTTAAAATTCGATAATACACTTACGATGGGACAATTTGGTTCGTTCTAGATGCGTTACAAGGTTTATGAACACGAAACCCGATTCACTGAGCAAAAAACTTCGAAGAAAAAAAATATGGTTTCTGAGCTTCCAAAGCTAGAGGGATCTCATCGTCAGATGATTAGATCGCAAGAATTTTATATACTCGTAGAAGATACGGGCTTCAGAGTATATATCCTTTGAAATTTGATAAGGATAGTTTGTAAGACGGTTTTTTGCTTACATACTAAATCCATTATATCGGGTGATTTTTTAAGAGCTTGATAACTTTTTTTTAAAAAAAACGCATAAAATTTGCAAAATCTCATCGGTTCTTTATTTGAAACGTTAGATTGGTTCATGACATTTACTTTTTGAAGATAATTTCATTTAAATGTTGACCGCGGCTGCGTCTTAGGTGGTCCATTCGGAAAGTCCAATTTTGGGCAACTTTTTCGAGCATTTCGGCCGGAATAGCCCGAATTTCTTCGGAAATGTTGTCTTCCAAAGCTGGAATAGTTGCTGGCTTATTTCTGTAGACTTTAGACTTGACGTAGCCCCACAAAAAATAGTCTAAAGGCGTTAAATCGCATGATCTTGGTGGCCAACTTACGGGTCCATTTCTTGAGATGAATTGTTCTCCGAAGTTTTCCCTCAAAATGGCCATAGAATCGCGAGCTGTGTGGCATGTAGCGCCATCTTGTTGAAACCACATGTCAACCAAGTTCAGTTCTTCCATTTTTGGCAACAAAAAGTTTGTTAGCATCAAACGATAGCGATCGCCATTCACCGTAACGTTGCGTCCAACAGCATCTTTGAAAAAATACGGTCCAATGATTCCACCAGCGTACAAACCACACCAAGCAGTGCATTTTTCGGGATGCATGGGCAGTTGGCCACCAAGATCATGCGATTTAACGCCTTTAGACTATTTTTTGTGGGGCTACGTCAAGTCTAAAGTCTACAGAAATAAGCCAGCAACTATTCCAGCTTTGGAAGACAACATTTCCGAAGAAATACGGGCTATTCCGGCCGAAATGCTCGAAAAAGTGCCCAAAATTGGACTTTCCGAATGGACCACCTAAGACGCAGCCGCGGTCAACATTTAAATGAAATTATCTTCAAAAAGTAAATGTCATGAACCAATCTAACGTTTCAAATAAAGAACCGATGAGATTTTGCAAATTTTATGCGTTTTTTTTTAAAAAAAAATTTATCAAGCTCTTAAAAAATCACCCGATAGAAGCTCTGAAAACAGTAAGGTACTAAATTCACTCCGAAACTGAGGGTCTTCCACATTTTGCATGCAATTTCAACTATTTTACGAAGCTTTGTGGATTTGATCAGAGATCAAATGGTTTCCATGAGAGCAAAGCTAGGGCATAGGCCCTTAAATGTAGAGTGGAATTTCTAACATTGAACAGTTAAGATTAGTTAAGTTGTATATATGTATATTACGTTTGATATATGTACATTTTTGGTATTTTATATGAAAACTCATCAAATTATTTGAACCAAGCCCAACTTTTTCTTTGCCAGCCATTGATAGTTCTCAACAAAAAATGAGAAAATACCGTAAATTACAACAATTTTATTATACAACAATCACATGAAAATAACAAAGACATAAAAGTATAATTGTTGGCAGTAAAAAAGAGTACAACAACAATAAATACAATGACAAACATGACTTCAAATCAAACTTCAAATGGCGAAGATAAACGAACGAAGCAAAAAAAAACAAATTGGCAAAAGTAAAAACGAGAAAATTGCGTAACATTTACCCACTGACGCCAAAAGACATAAAAGCATTACAACATCAACAACAAACAATATGAAAATAGCAAAGCAACAACAACAAGCGCTTTAAGCTATAGTAAAAGCCAATCAACACCAGCCAGGAAACCTAGAAAAGTGACAAGCAGCAGCAGCAAAAACAACTATTGCAAACAAAAAAAAAAACAACAACAACGCTGACAAAGAAAAATACAAACAACAACAAAAACACGCTAGTTGCAGAAGAAGTCATAGACGACGTAGTCAAACCGCATGCCAAACCAACAACAACAACAAATCGCAGGCAAGCAATTGCAATCAAACAGCAAAGCATTGCAAACAGCCAACAACAACAGCAAATACACGCTAAAAGTGTGTGCAACATTACGTGGAAGAATGCAATGTTGTTTGCGGCAACAGTTGTTGTTGTCCAGTATTTACTGTTATTTTTGTTGTTGCACTTTTTCACTGTCTATGCGCGATTGAAAGGAAAATTGTAACTTGCAAGACAATAATAACAACAAGCACATACCGCTAGACCACATTCATATATACTTATGTATATATTTATATTTCCAGATATATGAGTATATATGTATAAGAAATCGACAAATATATACATATATATGTATATACATTTACAAGTTTTATAACCAATCACAATAACCGAAATCAAAGTTAGATACAAATTTTCACAAGTTTTTGTAAAAAAAAGTAAAATTACAAGAACAAAACCAAAAATTGCATGAAAAAGTGTTATGCAAATAAAAAGAATATTGCTGTAATTATGATGAATTGTTGTAATTATAATGAATTGTTGTTGTATGTGTTGTAATTTAACTGATTTTTGTATGTACTACTATGCCCAAAAAATAAGGTGACATTTGAATTTAAACTGCGCGCGTCGAAGGATTTGGAGAATTATTTTTTTTTTAGGTTGGTAGTACTGTCAGTCCCATTTATGTCAAATTTCATGTCAAAATATTCATTAGTGTTTGAGATACGTGTCGTTTTGTGAGCTGCTAAAAGTGAGTTTTTCGTTTTTTGAGTGAGTTCCAAGCCGGCCGTGAACATGTCGAAAACGAAGAGCGTCCAGCGCGACCATCAACCTCAACCGACGAAGCTCACGTTCAACAAATCAAAGATTTGGTGTTGAAAAACCGTCGATTAACAATTAGAGACCTTGCTGATGAAGTTGGCATATCGAAAGGCTCAGCCAATACCATTTTGAAGGATGGTTTGGGCCTCAAGCGCGTCAAATCTCGACTGGTACCGAAAACATTGAATTTTTTGGAAAAAAGGTGTCGCGTTGAAGTGTATGAAACGATGCTTTCCGACTACCGGGGTGTCATGAAACGCATTATAACTGGCGATGAGACTTGGATCTATGCTTACGACCCCGAAACAACCGATCAATCGAGCGAATATCGTGCCAAAAGAGAGCCGAGACCAAAAAAATCGCGCCAAAGTCGCTCAAAAATCAAGGTGATGTTGACTGTTTTCTTCGATTATCGTGGTGTTGTGCATTATGAATTCCTTCCAACCGGTCAAACAGTCAACAAGGAATATTATTTGAACGTTATGCGTCGTTTGCGTAACGCTATCCGCCTAAAAAGGCCGGAATTGTGGAAAGACAATTCTTGGTTTTTATACCACGATAATGCACCATCCCATACTGTCCTCGTAATTCGTGATCATTTCGCCAAAAACTCAACCCCTATCGTTCCGCAACCACCGTATTCAATTGATCTGGCGCCGTGCGACTTCTGAAGTTTCAGGCTCCATATCGCAGAACCGGAAATTTGCACAAGAAGTCCATGTTTATATAAGTGCTTCTTGAGCTTACAATGGCCAGTGTTGAAGGCGACATGTAGCCTGAGTTCGTCCCTTGGAAGGTTGTTTACACATTTAAACCTTTTAAGGTTGCAACCACCCATTAGCAACTTGGTATGACGCATGCTTTGGCGTTGTTGCCAATACCGCTCCTTGCCCACCCCTTACTCTTTGCGGAGCAGCTCCTTTATGGTAACTAACCGCAATAAAAAGTTCGGCTTCTACCATGTTAGTGAATGCTGCAGCGCGGCGATACCTTTGTGACCGGGCACCCAGATAAGGTGCACTTGGTTACAATCTGATAGACTGCTCAGCCGTTACTACTGAGTAATGTAAAAAGTTTCACCGAGCTTTCAGTTCAAGGATGCTACAGCCTGATAGTCATCTAGGAGCGATTTTTCGAAAAGATTTTTTCATTGCAGTAATGCCAACAGGCAAAGGAGTAACCGTTATTATTTGCAGTTATGTTTTAAAATGTTTTGAGAATTTGACTTTTTCCATGTCATGACAGGGTCTTCTCTTCTAAAATAGTTCTAAAAGCCGTTAGTCACCTGGCAAAAATTTTGCGAAAAACAAATACGTAATTATTACTTAAAAAGTACGCCTAAATAAGTTGGGTATCTGACTTTTGTGTGTTTCGAACCTGCGATTTATAGAGTTGTGGTTACACACCAAAGACACTTTTTTGCGTCGGTTGTCATTTAAATCGTCGTATCAAAAAAAGAAATATGTTTTTTACTATTGCAAATTTTTATCTCCCACATTTTACGACCGGGTGGCAACTCTACACGCCCGAAATGTAATGCTTTTCAGCAATAATTATTAGAAATTTCTTTACAACAATTGTACATACAAATTACGCAAAAGTAAACAATACTGTCAAAATGTGCGACTACACGTCCACGCAAACATATAACTACATACTTGTATGTACAACAAAAACACTAACAAAGCAAGCATTTAAAAAGCAATAAATTAATTTTATATCTTTCACCCAAATTCGTGGCATCGTGACAACGCAACAATTGCAACAATTACACCCGCAAGCAATAATGGCGTTGGGAAAGAAAGGCACAAGCCATACAAAAGCATTCACACTCACACATACAAACACGCGAACGTTGTTATCGGTGTGGCAGTTGAGTAAATGTCAAAAGTAAAGTTCAATAACCGCACTTTTATTGGAAGTAAGTAATATTATTGCACGCTTGCACTCTCGATTGGGCTGCTTGCACAGCTGCTGGCCATACCACACACACACATGTGTGCCACACACGCACACCAATGAGCCGTAATTATGCGCCATAAAAAGGCTTTCTTCATTGTGCCGAGCCGTTGAAGTGCGTGAATAAATATTTATAAATTCGACAATTGGATGAGCTTTTATGTGTTGCGTGCTGCTTTTGTTGTTGTTTTTTAGTTTTTTAACTGGAGTGATAAAAATTTGAAGTTAGGCGTATGGTAGGGCAGAGAAAGTAAGTTAGTTACTCAAATTAGTTGTAGTTTGAAATTAATTTTTTCAAATACTTTTAATTAAAAACTTCATAAATTATTTAAAGTCTTAATTACTAATTTTAATTAATTAATTTATTTTTGATACATTTAAATTTTTAGTTGTAGTTGGAAATTAATTTTTTAAATTATTTTAATTACAAAAAATATATAAATTATGTAAAGTCTTAATTACTAATTTTAATTTATTTAAGTAATTTATTTTTTTATTTGGCAAATTTCAATTTGTAGTTGTAGTTTGAAATTAATTTTTTAAATACCCTTAATTAAAAAAAATCATAAATTATTTAAAGTGCTAATTACTAATTTTAATTTAATTAAGTATTTTATTTTTTTATTTGGTAAATTTAAATTTTCAGTTATATTTTGAAATTAATTTTTTCAATACCTCTAATTAAAAAAAAATTATAAAGTCTTAATTACTAATTTTAATTAATTAATTTTTTTATTTGGTAAATTTAAATTTTTAGTTATATTTTGAAATTAATTTTTTAAATACTTTTAATTAAAAAAAATCATAAATTATTTAAAGTCTTAATTACTAATTTTAATTTATTTAAATAATTTATTATTTTATTATAAGTTTATTACGAGTTCAAAAAGTTATTATTTTTATTTCACTTCTTATGTAGATTTTAGTTAATTTTATTTTCAGCACAATATTCTTTCAGAATAAATGTACATAATTTTTAACAAAAATATATAATAAAATAAAAAATAAATTTGTTTGCGCATTTTAGTTTTAAAATTTAAAGTTTATAAAATATTTTTACTGTTAATTTTAATTAATATTTTTTTAAATTTTAAGGATAATTTTAATTTTAATTATAAGTTTAATTTGTACTAATTTTTTTTAAATTAATTTCAATAATTTTTTAAATTAATTTTAAGGATAATTTTTAATTATTAACAATTTAAATTTTAATTAAATTTTTTTTAATTTTGTTTTAATTTTTTATTTTATTTTTAATAATTTTAGTTATGAGTTTAATTTTAATTTTTAAATTTAATTTTTTAAAGTTATAAGTATTAAATTTAAAATTAATTCAATTTTTAATTTTTAATTTTAACGTTTATTTTTAATGATATAATTTTTAACATTATTTTATAGTGATAATTTTAATTATAAAAATTTAAATTATTATTAATTTTAATAATTTTTAATTTTAATGATAATTTTAATTTAAGTTATGAGTTTAATTTTAATGAAATTAAAAATTAATTTAAATTAAACTATAAAAAGTGAGAAAAATTACAAATTTTAATTTCATTCAAATTAAATTAATTTTAATAAAAATTAAAATTTATTCAAATTGAAATTAAAAATTAAATTTTATGTAAAAATTAATTTTAATGCTAATTTTTAATTATTTAAATTAACAATATTATTTTTTAAACTTTAATTATAATTAATTTTAATTAAAAAATCATATTTTCAATTTGTTTTTTTATTCATATTTTTTGTTACTTTCCTCGATTTCCTTACGCTCTACCACATAAAATATTATTTCCGTTTCCTCCGCTCACGAAACCCAACCGCTCCGACATTTCGCGGTAGCGCAAAACAAATCGCGCTAAAAGCTTGTCAATGCCCACAATAATACATAAATAATAAATAGAAAGCGCCCTCCAAGCGCCACCCTGCCGAACTACCTACCTGCCTCACTTTATTGTAATGCTTTTTCACGGCAATTGAAATGTCAAAGAGGCCACAACATTAACAGCCGCATTCAATGGCTGTCCGTCTGTCCGGCGGCGCAACAAAAGGTGAAAGTGAAATTTATCGATAAAATCACAACAGAAAAGGCATTAAAGACTGCGAAACCTTCTTCATTGCCAACTGGCACATAAACCCGTACATTTATTTGTTTGTATGTATGTATGTGTGAGTGTGTGTGACACAAGCGCTATGGGTTTGTGGTACAAAAATATTTACACTTTATTTTAATCACTTCATTTGTTTAAACAATTACCGCGTGCTCAATATGCAAGACACATCACATTCACATAACAAAAGGTAGCAAAAATAACATAAAAAAACAAGTGGCAACGCTTAACAGGTAACATTTGTGCACTCACATACATACATTTATAAATGTATTTTCGCCATAAAATTTCTGTTAAGTTCAATGTGAACCTTACGTAAACTGAACAATATTTGGCCGAAACCGTGTGCGCGCCTTGTGTTTGTTGCTTTTGTTGTACGAAGTAATTTAATGTCAACAAAAGGTGTATAATAATATGAAAGAGCCATTACAACACAAATGGAGATGACGTGAATGCGCGAATCGTGACCAAACTGCATGTCCCGTGCTCAGCTGAGGGAAGGCTGGCGGAAGAGAAGGGTGCTGCAAGTTTGAGGAGTGCTAGACTAGCTGGGAAGAAACTTGTAGGCGAAAGAGGGTGTAGAAGATGTATGAGCATTTAAAGATTCTTTACTATTCCAACTCCCTGGAAGGCTGGCCTGAGATAAAGATGAGCTTAAGGTCTCCAATTATAATAAGGATCATTTAGAGAATCTCAAAACCCGAATCTTCATACGTTTTTTGAAAATGTTTATCATAGTTAGGTTAGGCTAAAAGGAAATATGGGCCAGTAAGTGCCTTGTACTCTCAACTTGGAATAAATAATATTCTGATTTTTAAAGGTTTTGATTAGGCTCGAGCTCACTAACCGTGCGTTCGGGAGCAATTAACCCCATATCGATCTTAAGAGAACCAGTGAGCTCTTTGGCCTCAGTAAGAGCATCGAAAGCCGTAGTGCAGGCCTTTAATCCACTAAACCTAACCTACTCCGCTCTCATGTCTTTCCCACGGGACCACTGGACAAAGTATTATTTTATGGGAGAGATTTGGGGGGGTTTCAACAGACAATTGAACTAACATCGTTCACGCTCTAAGAACTACGTTGAGTTCCTGAGAGCTTCGGATAATTCTGCGATCCCAAAAAAATCGACCCTATGACGTTGGAGGCAATTTATTTTATAAGGAAAGTAGTCCAAAAGTAGTAGAATGTAGTCTTGTGTAGAAGTTCACGCAAGTGAGGAAAGTTCTCTGATTGCTATTCACTTGGGAGTGGCCAGAAACGAATCTTTTACATATGGCACAAGCAGCTTACGACTACCGGTCTTAGACCAATTACTACGAACATCCGTTTGAAGACGAGCTAAAGTGATCCCTCCCCAGGGTTGTGCGCTGAGTTTGGGACCCGCCACCTGAAAAACGCCCCTAATGAAAAGGATAACTAGGCTATAATCGCGTGTCTACGCTAGTAAGAAGAAGAAAAAGTCCAAAATCACTAACTGGTTATGGTCACCCGCTGATGGCAGTGGTTAGAGATGCGCACTATTACTATCCAACACTTGGGTTGGCTCGAAATTCAAGAAAACTTTGACAAAAAGACTGTCCCTCGAGAAACGAAAGCAACGCATCAAGCATATTTCAGCTAGAAAAAGGCTTCGCATTAAATCCATATGACTAGTGTTCAAGTACCTCAATATGCCGACCATATGCCGGATGAGAAAGAAAAGAAGAAAGCTTAGAAGAAGAGATTACTCTTTAACTTGATGCTAATAAAGCCATAGGGATCGTTATGCTAAGAACTACTAAACAAGTTTGTTAGCCTCTTAGATGAAAAATATCTCTGACAGTTAACGCAAGGTTTCACCTAAGCGAGTGACTCAGAATAGATGAGCACGTATGAAAATCGTAGAGCTCCACAACTGCCTTACTTAAACTTTTAATTATATAAAGTCCGCTAAGGCTAGGGCTTCAATTAGTCGGCTATATAATATGTAGCTCTTAACTTAACTTTTAAAATCTCAAAACACTACTTCCTGTAATTGGACTTCGCTATCTGTCTTCAAGTTACCCAAGCGCTGACAAAGTACAACCGTTTCCAGCCGCCTAAGTCTTTACAAAGTTCAAAGCAGCAAAGCGCAAACCACCTTCACTTTCGGTAACCCCATTGCGCACTTCCTTAATGCACTCAACCCACGCAAAAGACGTAGCGCGCGCTACAAAAAATAATACACAACGGAGCTGACCATTAAGTCAAACTGGGTTAATTGCCATTGAACGGGTGGCATTTTCTGACCCTGCAAATGAACTAGGTATTACCAAACGAACTTCTTCCTTGCGACCACACAGGCATAATGCAACGACGACCGTTATTCGGATCTTTCTACGCCGCGCATTAGCAATCGCTTCACAAAGACCCAACGAGTTCGTAGGACGTGCCTAATACATAAATCAGTTAACGCCAAGACGTTCAGTCTCTCACATTGGTATATGGTTTGGTCTTCCTTTTTTGTGTCATTTACTTCACGTTTGTTTTTTCTTGCTATGCGCTTCGTGCTTTGTTTGGCTTTGCTGCACTTCGCACTCGAACATTTGGCGCCGACACGATTTTGTGCGCAAGTTTGAAAGTGAAAACGATGGCATTAGGATGATAAAAAGCGCATAGCGAGCACATGGGAGGGGGCAGAGCCATGACCAGTTGGGCGATGTAGGCAAAACAAGTTGCTCGTGAATGAGCGTTGGCTGACTGAAAGACATACAAATGTTTGTATTTTGCGGTAGTGAATGGCCATGTGATGTGATCAAGCCTCGACTCCGTTGTGCGGCAGGAAATGGGCTCGATCGTTTGTCGGTCGGCGGCAGCTGCACGGCTCCCCACTCTAGACGCTTGTCGGCGCTTTAGCGGACGTCATCACTGAATGCACTTCAAAGCGCACTATGCTCCACCTTTCACCGTTTCCTCCGACATGCAGCGCAGCCGACGCCAGCTGCACAATCACTAGAGTTACTGCCATTTCGAGTTGATTATGTCATACAAGGAAGCGAATGCGCTTTGCACGAACGAAGCGTTGCATGGCTGCGGAAAATGTGGCCGCTGGGCGACGGCAGGGAAAATAGCTTGAAAAGCGTTACATTGTTGTAGGAAAAAAAAACAACAAAAACAAATTAAAAGAAAACCTGTATGCGCGCCACCACCAGCTGTGTTACTACTGCCTTCGTTTTATTTTTCGGTTTTTCTTCCCTTTTTCGGTGTCGATTGCACTCGTCGTCATCAGCGGGTAAAATTTGCAATTTGAACGCGAATTTCGATTGTGCAACGGTAAATTGATGAGTTGCAAACGTAACGAATTTTCATGCTGTATGCTGTTGCTTTTGTTTTTTGGTCTTAGCTTATGGCTGGCGTAGGCCGTGAGCCGCCCATTAATGTAAATACTCGTAGCTTGCGATATGCCAGCTGTAAAACATTTTTTGAGCTGCCAATCAAATTTTCAATTAAAGTTTTAATGAAGATTTATCCAATATGTATTGACAAAAAGATGGGTTTTGTAACTACCAATATTTGGTGCTGAAAAATACTTTCGCTTAAGCGCGAGCTAGAAGTAGACTTCAGTGGTGGCGGTGCTTGTATTGATTTTTCAGGAAAATAGACTGAACTCACGGTTGAGGGTCCATAAGAAAGAGGTTTGAAACTGAATACTAGAAATAATAAACGAAAATCAAGTTCTAGAAGACAAGAGAATACAAGCAAGGAAGACCTGGTCTACGGAAAGGGGGCTTAGGTGTCAAAAAATAACGATAACAAGAAACTGACGAAACGAGTTGTTTATTTTTAACCAGTTATTGTTTCCCAGAAAACTAGTTTTCGCACTTTAGACCAGGTCACATATTATGGTTATGTTAAGTGGTGAGATAAAGATAGAGAGGACAAACAAAAAAAAAATGGGAAAGAAAGAGACAACCACAGAGAGAAAGGGGCAAACAGACGAATGGCGAGAACGAGTCATACGTATAAATGAAGTTAGAGTTCCATGAGATGCTTTGATTTGAACGATGAGAAAACTTTCGAAATCTAAAGCTTTAGCCGTTTAAAATAACAGCAAGAAGGTAACCACTTCTTTCTTAATATAATATATGTACGTATAGCAGATCGAGAAGACTGCAAGAAATGTTTACAGCAAGGCACCAGGGAAACAATGGAGCATCTCACCTATCCTGCACTCTTCTCTCACTTGTTCCGCATTGCTAAGACTACGCTGTAAGCATGTTGGATCCCCACGGTTTGATACACTGGACGAGGTATCGATAGTGAGCACACAGGGTCTGTTAAAATTCGCGTAAAGCGCAGGCTTTAAGGATGACTACTCCTCATGGACCTAGTAACTGAATACCATCTGGTAACGCAAAAAATTCCATCTGGTAATGAAGAAGAATTATAAAGAATAAGTACTCAAGTAAATGTAATCTTAAAGCTGGCATGGATTTTTAAACTCAGTGAATATAATTCTGAGCTCTTGGTCATCAATTATGATCTCCACAGTCTAAAAGACACGTCCAAACATAAAGCATGTAAAACAGCTTTTTTTTTTTGAGGATAAGCGGCATATTTTATGTTAATTCTATGAAGAAGGACTTCGCGACGAAAGCAAGTGAATAGAAATTCTAACTTTAGCTACTTAATTTAAGTCTGTAAGCTCATTTCGTATTTTCGAAAATCGATTTTTATACCACGTGATGTTTATTGGGAACCTTTGTGAAAATTTGCGACTATAATAAAGGATAACTATTCTAAACCATTATTTTTACCAACTTTCTTGAGCTCCTGAAGTTATTATGAAAATACTCGGCTAAAGAGCGTACGTGCCTAAACAGCAAGCTGAGCCAAGCTTTCTTGACTCAACTACAACCTTTATGATTTTAGAGGATGTCTTTTCACTTAACTTCAAAAACACTGGCAACAAAATCGTATTGAGTACTAAGCCTACTATTGAAAAATTGAGGAATCAATTTGGACATTAGTAACAGCCTACTAACAATCAACTGTGGAAAATGTGTTGGAAAAATAAACAGTCCTTGAGAATAGTTCCACTTGGACCTTTCTTGGCAGAGTTAGATCCGTTCCCACGACACGCGGATCTACGTAAACGGAACGAACTCAGATCTTTTTTTCCGGTCAAGGACTCTCAACTCGGCAGAATTCTGCCGCTACAACAACAACAACAAGGTTAGATCCTACTAGGGTTAGAACCTCAAAATAACAACCTTTAGCTAGATAAAATCCGGGAAAATTCCGTTGTTGTAAAACCAGCTTTGGATATTCACAAAAATTAAATGCAAGTGTTGCCACCCAAACTAAAAGTTTAAATTAATAATTTAATTTTCTAAATTAAAAACTTCAAACTAAACCAAAAATTTTATTTTTTTTACTGCAACGCAAAAATTTCTTAGACATTTTGCGTATAGGGTTGCCATCTATCAACCAAATAAAAAATGATATTAAAATATTAATAATATACAACTAAGAAGTTATTTTATAAAGATTTTACGGAAGCACTTTTGAGTATGTATGTATAGACCTAAATAGCGTTGCCACCTACCGAAAAAAATATTAAATGCTACCAAACAATTTAAATATAAATACAAAATAGGTATTTTGGTACAATATAATGCAAAAATATTTGAAAATAGTGTTGCCACATGGCAAAAAATATTATTATTTTATCAGGCAAACATTACGCTTATGAAATTTAGTGCAATTTTGCTAATAAGATTTAGCTCACATACTAATTTATAAGATGTATATATGACTAAATAGCGTTGCCAGCTACCACAAAGTATACAAAATTATTAAAAAACTGTAATAATAATACAAAACAGGTATTTTTATACAACAAAATTTAAAATAGTGTTGCCACTTGATAAAAGTTAAGAATTTTTTAGAGAGTAAGTATGCTTACTAAATCTAAAAGTTGGACAATATTTAACAAGGTTGCCAACAACAAAATAAGTTCATGGCAAATGTTTTACTTCAATAATGAAACAGTTGGTAACTATGTCGTAAAATAAAAAAAAAATAAATAAATATAGGGTTGCCACCTTTTTCTAAGAATATTTTTTCAATTAAATAAATTACCGTTATAGTTTGAAGATTTGAGTTATAAAAGTGTCATCAAATTAGAGACGTGTTCAGAAGCATGGACCAAAAAAAATTTTGGGGGTGTTGCCACCTATTCATAAAAATTGTATATCAATTAAAAAAAATAGCAGTTATAATTTGAAGATTTGTGTTTAAAAAGTACGTATGAACCAAAAAAAAAGCCAAAAGCGAAATAGAGTTGCCACCTTTTTGTTAAATAAAAATATTGCAATTAACGGAATCATTGTTATAATTTAAATATTTGAGTTTAAAAGATACAAATGAATGAACACAACATTTTTGTTTCATTTGTTATATCAAAACAACAACAACACGCCTTTCTACAGACATCTTCTTTCTACTTGCAAAGCAAAATGTACACTTTGACCGCGCGCATGCACAGAAAAGGTCAATGGATAAGGTCTTTTACGTAATGACAGCCAAAAACTTTGCTAGAAAACGGCGAAAAAGCTGCCGAAATAACTGTAAGTCAACGCCAAACTGTTACGTAATGCGAACTGCATGAACAACAACAACCACAAAAAATAAATAAAAATAATTCCGAAGGAAAACGAAGCAAAACAGCAGGACTGTACAAGTTGACGCTTGTTTTTGTTGTTGTAAAAGGAGTTTTCTGCGTGTGTGTGTTGTTGTTTTGAGGCAGCCAAGCTGTTGATTAAATCAAATGAATGCGCCCAGTTGAAGTGCAAGCGTGAAGGCGCAACGGCACGGGCAGCGCCATAAATCTAACAACAACAACACGCAATTTTTTCTATTGCAATTTTTTTTGCAGCATATTTATGCCACATTTACAGCTGCCATGATCGCCAACACGTAATCGCCGCATTTAGTAGAACGAGTTTTCCACACATATTTTCCAGACTTTTCCGCAACGATTATAAAACCAGAAAAATAACAACAACAACAACAGCTGCAGAAACGAGTTCAAATTAAAGCGAAACCATGGCTGGCGGCTGGCTGCAGCAACACGTAATGTCGAACACAAAAAAAACGAAAACAACAACAAAGCGGCAAAGTGAAAGATCGTGCAAGTTGCAGTTGCATGCCACATGTTGAATGCATGAGAAGGCAATAAAATCAAAAGCAAACCGTTGCAAGACACAATTGAAAGTAGGAAAAATAGAAAATGGGTAGCTTGGTTGCTGGGTCGAGTGGCTGCCCGACTAACGGTGTCCGCCTGCTTGCCTTGCTGCTTGCACGCTTGCGTTGTTGCTGGCCGTACAAGATCAGAAAACAAGAAAATTGCAACATGACGACAAAAAGTCGTCGCTTACATAACAGCGCATAGCACACATACATATGTACAATGTTTTTTTTTTTTTAGTGTGGCTATACAAAGTGGGTCTCAATGTTGTTGCCACAAGGCACATTAGCAACTAAATGCGGCTAATAAAGTTGTACGAGCAAAATGTTGTTGTTGTTGTTGTTGTACGGTGAATGTGTTATTGGAATATGGATATGTTGTTGCATTGTGTTTTTGCTGTTGTTGTATGTAGACTTTGTTGTTGTATTTTTGAATTTGTTGTTTTTTTATTAGCGGCTTTATTGTTGTTTTTGCAGCTTTGCTGTTTTTTCAGTTTTGTTGTTGTATGCAAACTTTGCTGTGGTGTTAAGAATATATTGTGTTTTCTTTTTTGTTGTTGTAATGTAACTTTGTTGTTGTATTTTCGCCTTAGTTGTTGTATTTTTTATTTGTTGTTGCATTTTTGAATTTTTTGTTGTTGTATTTTGAATTTGTTGTTGTTGCATTTTCGTCTTAGTTGTTGTATTTTTCAATTTGTTGTTACATTTCTGAACTTGTTGTTTTTGTATATATGATTTTTTTTATTGTTGCTTTTTCGACTTTGTCACATTTTTGAATTTCTTATTGCATTTTCGTCTTAGTTGTTGTATTTTTGAATTTGTTGTTGCATTTTTAAACTTGTTGTATTTTTCAATTTGTTGTTGCATTTTTGATTTTTTTTGTTGTATTTTTGAATTTGTTCTTGCATTTTCATATTAGTTGTTGTATTTTTGAATTTGTTGTTGTTGTATATGTGAATTTTTTATTGTTGCTTTTTCGACTTTGTTACATTTTTGAATTTCTTGTTGCATTTTCGTATTATTTGTATTTTTTGTTGTTGTTGCTTTTCGACTTTGTTGTTGTTACATATAATTGTTGTTGTTATATAGCATGCAACATTGGCCAAATGAAAGTGAAAAATGCGCTACAAGCGCGAAAAACGCGACAGACTAGTGTTAGCGGCATGTGTTGCAAGCCGCTAGCCATGTGGCAGCGCGCATAATAAAGTTGTACACACACTTAAGTATGTAGGCGAGTGTTTGATTACAGGCTGCCAACAGCCAATGCTAGTTAGATGCGTTACAAGTTGCGCTGATTACTCAATCGCCAGCGGCAAGGCAAGCGCGGCGTGCGGTGGCATGCAACGAAAGGCAAAAGAAATTAAATGCGAAATATTGCACAGTTATTTTGCACATTGCCATGCATTTGCATTTTCATTTTCACTTTATTAGGTTACAGTTTGCTGCAATTGTTGCATGATCATGCGGTTTCTGGCTTTGACGTTGGCCGCCCGATGCGCCGCCGCTGTTGCAATAGCGAATGTATGCCATTCGAGCGCCTGTGCCAACACGCTACACCACACCACTCGCAAACCTACTTTCTTTGCCGCTCACACCCGACCAGCTGGTTGCAATAGTATGTCGCGTTATAGCCGATTCTACGTCTTCGGCGCAATTGCGCGCACATAATTTTCGCTTCGACTTGCAATAAAGCTTTTCTTTGTTGCTTCGGCCAATCACTGCTGAGTTGCACTTTTATTTGCAGATTTTTTCATACGATTTTTATTTACTGTTGCGATTTCAAACGGCGCTGTTGGCAGTGTTATGCAACTTTTTGCATTAAACTCTAATAAAAATTGCGACTACACTTGGTGTGGTGTGGTATTAGATAAGCCAATACTTTTTCTATGTGGCTTAGACTGGTGCACTTATGAGTAGACTCGTTTGCAATTAAACGAATGTGGCGACTTAAGATAAGCAGATCGCGTCAGAGATTTATACGCAAAGGAAAATACAAGAAAACGATAGCGAAGGTAACAAACAGGAATTTATTGGCAACTAGGAGCCGTAAGAAGCTCGTAACTGGGGCAAGCGTTTTAAAAATGAAGGTCCAAATCTATTCACGATGATTTAGTTTCGTTATTAGGTCCGAAAAACTGTAAACAGTAGAAGGTACGAACCATTCAGCCCACTATTTGTGAACCCCTTTGTTTCGGTATAAGGTAATATAGAGCTCTAGAAACTCTTAACTAAAAAAACTGCTTTAAAAAGGGAGGACTAATCCGTTAAGTCGACCTTTTGTGCACTCTTTCGTTTCGATATAAGCTAATTTGGAGCCCTAAGAAACTCGAAACTAGGGAAGATGCATTAAAAAGGAAGTTCGGAGTTCAGCTGACCTTTTGTGAATGCTTTTGTTGCGATATAAGACAATCTAGAGCTCTAAAAGACTCAGAACTAAGAAATGAGCCATTTTGCCAACCTTTTGTGGCCACAACCTAAGCCAACCCAACCTCTTACTTAAATTTCGAGGCCCTTAAAACGCATTAACAGGTAGAAACAATTGAGGTAGGAGCTACCGTTGACCCTTTCGTTTCGACATAAGGTAACATAGAGCTCTAAAAACCTGGTTACTAGGGAAAGTGCTATAAAGAGAGAGAGATCCAAGCCATTCAGCCAACCTTTTGTGCCCCCTTTTGTTTCGATATAAAGTATTTTAAACCTCTAAGAAACTCGTAACTAAGGATGGAGTTTAAAAATATATATATTAATATTACAAATATAGGTCTTAACTTAACTGTATCCAATTTAGATCCTTCAAAAACCTCCAAACTGTGATGGATTTGGGAACCATTTATGTTGATATAAGATAATTTCTTATGAAGACCTTGGGTTATAAGACAATTTGGAGCTACATAAATTCGTAACTGGAAAAGGAACTTCCAAACTGGAGATACAAACTCACACTCTGAAATCTTTTAGAACGATTCTATATTTCTAAGGCATTCAAAACCTTTAAGCCGAACTATTCTCAAACTTATCGTTGGTTTATAAGACAATTTGGATCTCCATACAACCGAAGCCGCAGAAGAAACTTTCCAGCTGCAAGCAAGGGATGGCACATATTAAATTGAGGTCAAAGATCTTAATCTTACCTATTTTAGTACATAACGTTACACAATACCATTAAGTAGTATATTTCTTGGTTGTGATCTGTTCTACGTTCTTTTCAACTAAAAAATTTGGGGCTCAATGATGAAAAAAGTTATTATGTTGGACGATTTCAGGAGCTCATCTGGGAGAGAACTTTTAGGGTTACTCTATTCTATAGAAGAAGCTACACGAGTAACGTTTCGGAAATTTATTCCATTCGTCGCGAGAACAATTCGAACCCTCACCGTAACCATTGTTATAGGCAAAAGGTTCATCAGCGCAAACAAGGAAACGTACAAGTAATTTACTGTAGAGACTTGAACATAAGAAACAAAGCACAAAATTTAAGTCTTCTAAAAATAATATTACTAATAATGATGTATCCTGAAGTTTTACCTCTCAATCAAGAATTTGAAACTTGTGATCTTTTGACACGTTTCCTAGCATTAAAAAGTTGGGAAATTTTAAAATTCTCTATTTTTTTATCGGAAATGTATTAGTACCATGATCGGTATAACCAAAAGACTTTGGCCGCTCAAAATATTTGGCAGCCTGGTTAGCGGCGACTACTTCTACAGACAACTGGGTATCTAGTCGATTCCTTCGAAATATTTCTGAAAGGTCAGAACTCTCAAATGAGACTACCTCTACAGACAACTGGGTATCTGGTCCATTCCTTCGAAATATTTGGTCACAATGTCGCTCCATAGTATAGACTTAAATTTTATGCTCCAGGGTACTGATTTTGCTGAGATTATTCTTCTACAGCGTTTGTGGACTATTTCAACGAATAATCTTGGTTAAGAGCTACCTGATTAGATGCGACATTCCTTAGGTTCATATATATTTCTCATTTATCCCATTTATACCCAAAATTATACACAAAATTATACCCAAAATTATACCCAAAAGTACACCCAAAATATACGAATATCAAAAGAGCTTTTGAAAAGAACCCAGAAAGAGAAATGCAGAGTTGTTTTCTGCGAACAGAAGTTTGAACTAGGTACACATATCACAGAACTTATTTAGCCCTGTGCTATCCTTCCAGAAATACGTTTATTTAAGATCCGTGGAGAACCCTTCTTTAAAGATTACTGGATCCAAATAAGAATAGGAAAGGAGGGACCTCATAGTCCTATCTCTATCCTTCGAGAAATACATCTATTCATGATTCATTAAGCATACTTCTTTAAATATGAATGGATCTAAGTAGGAATAAGGAAAGGAAGGACCTCATAGTCACATCTTCCGAAAATGCGCTATGGCCGCAAACTTTTTAGCGACCTATTATCTTTACTTTACCTACTACAAAGAATTGCGAGCTTAGAAGTAGCGTTTAAATCTACATTCGGCCATCTTTGGGACCTCTTGTCTCTTTTGAAACTCAGTTGACTCCCTCGCCTCTAAACCGTTAGCGATTCACGCTAATCTATCAACGAGCGAAACGGTTGTATTCAACGCATTGGATCTGCACGTATTGCGCAATCTGGAGCCGCAGGCCAAAGACAACTTCGCCGCTGAATGCACAAGAGTCTCTAACAAAAATAAAATTAATTCAAATAATATGTAATGTAAAGAAAAACAATTGCAAAAACAAGCACAACACAAAGCGAAAACGACAAGCCGCAAAAACCACAAGATAACGGTGCAAAAGAAGTAAAACGCGTGGAAGGAGGGCGAAGGCGAAATGAATGATGGAAAATTCATGACGATCATCGTCGTTGAACGTGAAAAGCGGAAAAGTTTGCAAAAGAGGGCAACAACAACAACACAATAACTCCGGTAACAGTATGTAATGGCAGAGTAACAACTAAACACATAATCACAACAACAACTACTACTACTACCGTCAAAGCGCGGTAATAAAACCTGTACCACATGAAGGCAGCGCCGCGGCGGCGCGCTTTGCAGCTAACGCGGACGCAGGAGTAAGGCAAGCGCGCTTGCGGCAAAAGTAGATGCATGTATGAGTATGTGCGTGTGTATGTGAGGCGCTCATGAGATGAATGGCTGGAGTGCAATTGAAACGAGGAAAGCATGCGATGAGACGCGGCGGACGGCGCACCGGTGCAAAGTTGCCAGCTATGTGTGGCGTTTGAAGTGGTTTGTGGCACAAATTCAAGCAATGCAGTTACTTAGCTACATATGCATGTATGTATGTGTGTGTGTGTGTGTGTGTGTAGAGTCTGCTTTGCTTGTGAGTTGGTGTGAGTGCGCCGCGTCGAACAACTTCAATTGCGATTACGTAAGAGCGTGTGCAGCGAAATTGCAAGCGCTTTCCGGCAACAACAGTAATAACAACAACGACAAGAGTAATTGCACACTGTTATTGCAGCGCTTTTTATTTGCAACTTCACTTTTACAAGTTTTTCGTTGATTTTTTTTTAACTCTTTTTTATTTTTCCTCCTGCTCACCTCTTTCCACCGCAGCAGCTGTTGGCAATTTTCCGTTTTCTGTGCCAGCAGTGTAGGTTGTGCGGCAAAATGTTGCACAATAGCTGCACAGTTAGCGAATTGCATGTCCGTCCGTCTGTCGCACCGTTTGTCTGTCGGTTGCATGGAAAATGTAATAGTTGCGCGAAAATAAAAGCGAAAAAGTGCAAATGCTTGAAAGAAAAGCGCTTGCTTGCTACAGGCGTGTGTTGCATGCCGCAGCAGCGCATTTGGAGTTCAACTGGGGCAAAGTGGGTGAGCATTTTTTTGTTTTCGTGTATGCCAAATGTTCGCTTGCATTGTGTGGCTTGATTAGCGGAGCCTTCGTTGCCTTAGCGCGCCATGCATAGCCTCTTCCGATAATTTGTATGTCATGCCACATGAACGCGCTACACATTTTTGGGGGTCTCGAACTGGCAGTGCCGCGAACTCTTTGTGGGCATTTATTACTGCTTATATACACACATAACTATATATTTGCGCTTGTAAATATATTTCGTTTTTCACATTTCATTAGTTTTGTTATTGTGCCTGGCTATGCCACAATGTTGCGACGCCATTTCGTTAACTTTTAAATATTTTTTTTTGTTGTAAAGTATTTTACTTTGTTTGTTTTTGCATTTGCCTTACTTGTGTATAACTTTGACCGTATAGGCTGATTTATTAAGGAAGTGATTTTTGTGTAGCATGCAGTGTGGCGCTTATTGTTGCACGCAACATTCAAATTTTTTTAAGCAAGAGCAATAAAGATAAACCTAAATAGTGTGTATGTGCGCAATAGAACTGAATTGAATTATTAAAAAAATGATTAATATTAAAAACTTCAAAAATTTCAAAAAAAAAAAAATTCTTTTCAATTAATTTTTTTTACCAAACATTTTTTTAACTTTTATAAACATATTTTTTTTTAATTTAAATTCTTTTGCAAATATTAAAATATTCGCTTCTATTTTGAGTTCCATTAAGAAATTTTTTTTTAAATACATAAAAATACAAATGTAAATATTTAGGTATTTTACATATGTACATATGTAAAACATGTATGTATACATACATACATACATATGTACATATGTACATCTTTATACAAAAAATGTAAACCAATTTTTTTTTGGAAAATAAATTAATTTTTTTCAGAAATTGGTAATTAGACAATTAGAACTTTCTTACAAAATAAAACTTCGGAAATGGGAAAGTTTTTTTTAATTATTATTATTTTTTTTTGGAAATTTTCAATTTACATATATTTATAAAATTTAAAATATTTTTTTCTGCATATTAAAAATTCTTTTTATTATTTATGAAAATTTTTAATTTATTTTTGTAAATTTTAAAACATTTTTTTTTAAATTTAAAATGTGTTTAAATTAATTAGATTTCTTTTAGAATATTCAATTTCGGAAATAGAAAATTATTTTTTTAATAAGTTTTGGAAATTTTCAATTTATATTTGCAAAATTTAAAGCATTTTTTTTTTAATAATTTTTTTTTTAAATAATTTTAACTTAAAATTTTTGTAAAGAAAATTAGATTTCTTTTAGAATATTCAATTTCGGAAATGGAAATTTTTTTTTAATAAGTTTTGGAAATTTTCAATTTATATTTGCAAAATTTAAGGTATTTTTTTTTTTGAAAATTAAAAATTCTTTTGAATTTTTAAGGAAATTTGTAATTCATTTTTTTAAATTTTAAAACATTTTTTTCAAAATTAATTTTTTTTTAAAGAAAATTTGAATATTTTAGAAAATTAAATTTTATATTGGAAAATTATGTTTTTTAGTTTTGGAAATTTTCAATTTATATTTGCAAAATTTAAAGTATTTTTTTTTTTTGAAAATTAAAAATTCCTTTGAATTTTTAAGGAAATTTGTAATTTATTTTTGTAAATTTTAAAACATTTTTTTTTCAAAATTAATTTTTTTCAAGAAAATTTTAATATTTCAGAAAATTACATTTTATATATGAAAAAGTAAATTTTTAGTTTGAAAAAGAAAATAAAAAAAATATATATTTTTATTTTGTAAAATAAACTTTTTACTAAATACATATTTATGTACATATGTACATATGTATATGTAAATATGTATGTACATATTTTTAAAATAGAAAAAAATCAAATTAAATTTTATCATAAAATTTAAGAAAAAAAAAAATCAAAAAATTAATTTTCAAAAATAAAAAAAACTTTCAAAATTTAAAATCAAAATTAAAAATTTCAAAAAAATATTAAAAACTTCCAAAAAAAATTAAAAGTATTTTTTATTTCAAAAAACTAAAATTCTCCAAAATTTATCATATGAAATTTAAGATTTTCGAAAAAAAATTAAGTTATATTTTCCAACAAAAAATTTAATTTTCAGAAAATGAAAAAAGTTTTAACATTTAAAATGAAAAATTAAAAATTTCAAAAAAATTAAAACCTCAAAAAAATTAAAAAACTTCGAAAAAAAAATCAAAAGTATTTTTTTTTAAAAATTTCATTTCCAAAAAACTAAAATTCTCCAAAACCTACCATATGAAATTTAAGATTTTCTAAAAACAATTAAGTTAGATTTTCCAACAAAAAATTTAATTTTCAGAAAATAAAAAAAAGTTTTAAAATTTAAAAAAAAAATTAAAAATTTCAAAAAAAATTAAAAACTTACAAAAAAATCAAAACAATTTTTTATTTTCAAAAAACTAAAATTCTCCAAAATTTACCATATGAAATTTAAGATTTTCGAAAAAAAATTAAGTTAGATTTTCCAACAAAAAATTTAATTTTCAGAAAATGAAAAAAGTTTTAAAATTTAAAATCAATTAAAAATTTCAAAAAAAAAAAGAAAAAACTTCCAAAAAATCAAAAGAATTTTTAATTTTCAGAAAAAATACTTTAAATTTTACAAATCTAAATTGGAAGTTGTTCGGCCGGATTGGAAAACTATATCATATATCTTCCATACAACCGATTATTCATATTTTTTAAACTTCGCCCTTAAAATTGTTAGCTTGAAATCGGTTTAAGACGCATCGTCCTTTAGACACTTCCCACATACGCGATTTTTTATTTAAAAAAAAACGACCCACTCTAATGTTTATATGCATGTCTCCAAATAAAATATAAAAAATAAGGAATAAAAATTGTTAAGATATAATTTGTTTCGTACTCACTTAATATTGTTGTTATTAAAGTTGTTGAAGTGACAGGTTGACATTCCTGAAAGGAAAAAAGAAAAAAGTTGTAAAGTAAACAAAAATCAAATTAAATTGACTGTACTGTTATCTTAATTTGGAAATTAAGATTCGAATAACCTTAGAACTAATTGGGTTTGGATACCAAACTGATATTTTTTCTAAATTTTTTTTTTCGGTGTATTACTATAATTTTTATTGCTGTGAAATTCCCATACAAAATTAAGCAAAATTTACAATATAAAAAACCAAAATCTTGATTAAATAAAAAGTTTTAATTTTTTAATTTTTCTAAACAAAATTCTTGATCAAATGAAGATTTTTCTTTTTATAAAATAAAATTTAAAAAAATGGATAACACATTTGAAAATTAAAAAAAAAATATTTTCCAAATTGAAGTATTAAAAAATTCTAATGTTTCAAACTAAAATATTTAAAAAAAAATTTTTCCTTTCAATTAACTTATTTTTAACAACTTTTTGTAAGCAGAAATGAGGTGAGATCATTCGATACAATTTTTTTCGTGCAATAATTCTTTCATATTTTTTACTTTAATAAGGAAACATTCAAAATATAAAATCCAGTTGGTTTTACAGTAGTTTACTTTAGAAGAACATGTATTTTTATTAGATAAAAAATAAAGAAAGGTATTACATACATTTTAGAGATAAAAAATTAAAAAAAAAAACATTACCTATATTTTCTGGAATGTCAAACTAAAAAACTGTTGAACTATGGAATAAACTCCAAACTCAAAGACTCAAATAATAAAAAATAATGAGATAATAATTTATATTATTATATAATTTTAATATAATATTTTTTAATTATTAATGAATTTGTCTGCAACAGCAGTTCTTTTAACTTTAATTTTATGATATTTGGTTTGAAACTTAACTATTTGTAATGCGCCTAAGTGTAGACAACACTCTACTCGATTAAATGATGCATATAAATACCTTAACTATAAAGTAAAAAATCTTGTGAATGTCGGAAGAAAAAAATTAGGAACCTTTTTTGAAAATACAAGATTATATTTCAAGATAAAAAACCAAAAATTTTTGAGTTCATATTTAATGATTTAATTTGTTAGATTTTTACAATTTTAATTTAATTCAATTTGATTTGATTTTTTTATTTAATTTTTATTTAATTTAATTTATTTTAATTTTAATTAATTTAATTTAATTTTTTTTTAAATTAATTTAATATAATTTATTTTATTTTATTTTAACTTATTTTATTAATTTTAATTTTGTTCCCATCATTTGATAAAATTATCTGATTACATGCTGTAAATTTACTGTACATTGTTGGTGGGAGCAGCATATATTATCAAACCACTCTCCATTTCAATAGAAACAATAACAGCTCATACTAGCTGCATATTTTAGCTTTAAAATTTACAAGCACATGTGAGCTCTCTCTCCTCAACTAGAAAATTTCCACCGCAAAAGCAAAATCAAAATTCGCCTGCTCACCCAAAGCTCTAACTTAGTAAGCACTAATGCCCGTCAACTGCATTCAATAGAGTTGCAGTGGTGTTACAGTTAACATGTAGTCATTACAGTTGCTTTTGCTTGCTCAGCTGTTGATGCAATGTTATTAGTGCTTACAGCAAAGCATAACATTATCGTGTTATTGCACGTTGCTTGTTGACTATTGCACATATTCACACTCACACACATACATACACACATTTCCATAGAATTGCTGCCGTCATTGCACCGGTGCTGAAACGACCTCCTACAGGTCTTTGACCCAAAGAATAACAGTGAGAGCTAGAGAAAAGTTAAAACAGACAAATAAAGTGCGCATAACATTGGCGCTCAGCGTGGATGGTTGAGTAAAAGTGCAGTTGTATGAAAAAAGTAAAAAAAAAAAATTATTATGAAAAACGAAACTGCAACCAAAAGCAAACTTTGCTCTCAAATAAGTGCTCTCAGCTTGGTGTGGCGCTCACTGTAAGCAAAATATTGCAATGAGTGTTATGTTGGATGAGACTTCTCTGCTCTTTGGGCAATTTTTATGCTGTGCCTTGGCGTTAGCAGCACTTTTAAATATTCTAGAATGAGTTTAGTAATGAAATATTTTAGGAAAAGTGAAATTTTGTTGACTCCTTTACATTTTTAGTAAAAAAAAAGTGTTTAAACCTGAAAAGTATAAATTAGTAACTAACAAAATTATTTTTAGTGGATATTTATTCGGGCCTGAATTTAGGTGTATGCTCATCATTATATTTAATAAATTAAAAAGATAAAAACATTGCCTACATTTGAGTGAGTTTTTAATAAGAGACAGTAGAAATATAGAATAGACTCCTCAAGCGTTGGAAATAATGATTAATAGCATCTAATTATAGCGAGCATCCGTGTTATGAATCGGATAACATAGTCCTTTATATTTTTGCACATTGAATAAATGCAAAAAATATTACCTACATTTAGTTAAATATTGGATTAAGAGTTAAAAAACTGAGAAAACGATTCAGAAACACTGAATATACAAACTCAAAATAATTGCCATTAATTTTTATCAGATATTACAGTAAATATGGAGAGTCTCCTTTACAAGTATGTTTTGCGAAATTAAAAAATTATGGCTTACATTTAGGCGAATATTAAAATATAATCGAAGAGACTATAACTTTAATTATAGAACAATAAAATTACTTGTCAATGGCTATCTAGGCAAAAATTTGTATAGGCTCTCCATTTAGATAATTTGTTACGTATACGCCCTGTATGCTTATACAGAAGATATTCACGCTCATTTGCAATGGCTGCAAACTACATAATTTTGTATATACATATGTATGTATGTGCATTGTAAGGAAGATGAACATACTTTAGTAAACATTTTAGGCATCTGCTTCATTTTCTTCATGAATTCTTTTATATTTTTCCCGAATGTTATGTGGCCACACTAAATTTGTAACCCGTTCAATAAATAAAAGCAATAAAAGTACAAAAATGCGCATAAACGTAAACATATAGCTGCATTAAAAAGAAGATTTAGGTAGAGAAAGAACTGCTTAAACTGATAAAACTATATATATCGATTATTTTCAGGCAATCGATATTTCGAATTTTGATCTTTTTATGATATTGAATTTTTAAGTTAAGAACGATAATATTAAGTTTAACGGCAAAAAACGTTTTACCGCAAAATTTCTGGAAAAAATGGCGTATTTATCAATTTATTATCGAATTCAATCGATTATTTTTTATATTATTTATCGACTGTGTTATAAAGCTAACTATACATTCTTCTTAAGAAATAATTTAGTTATAATTATCGATAATTAAATATATGACTAACAGTTATCGATTCTTTAAATAATTTTAAATTACTGTACTAATAATCGATAATTTAATAAATAGTTATCATTATCGACAATTGTTATTATTGATTCTTTAAATAATTTTCAATTACTGTACTAATAATCGATAACTTAAATAGTTATCATTATCGAAAATTGCTATTATCGATTCTTTAAATATTTTCAATAATAATTAATAATAATAATTAAATATATGACTAATAGTTATCGATACTTTAAATAATTTTCTAATACTGTACTAATAATCGATAATTTAATAAATAGTTATCATTATCGATAATTGTTATTATCGATTCTTTAAATAATTTTCAATTATTTTACTAATAATTATAGATATATTTACTAATATTTATCGATTAATTTTCAAATAGTTATCGATAAATTAAAACTGTATAATTAAAACATCGTTTATAACCATCGATGTTTACGAGCGCTTGAATTAGTTACTTTCTCTACTATTTTTAGTGCGAATTAAAAAGTTATCGACTCTTCGAAATGCAGTATTGTAAAGGAATTTGAAATTAATATATGTAAGTAAGACTGAATTAATATCAAAGTTGTAGATCCTCAAGGATTAATTTCTTTCCAGACGAATTCCGAAAACATTTAGCTATAACGATTATTTTCATATCCGATATCGATTATTTTCTCAACCGATAACTATTATCTTTGTAAACTTTAAATTTTGAATATATAAATATATCGATTATTTTCTCAACCGATTACGATCATTTTTGTACACTTTAAATTTTAAATATATATCGATATCGATTATTTTCTCAAACGATAACGATTCTTTTTGTAAACTTTAAATTTTAAATATATACTATATACTTATTCTTATACATTTTAGTTGCGCCTGATAATTTATATATGTTATAATCTTTTACTCTGTATCAGTTACTTTCAATTTCGATAATGATTTTTTCAAAATCGACTTCGAAACTTGTTCGTTATATTTAAGATCGGAATTCAGCATTTATCGATTATTATTACTTAATATATAAGAAGTAACTGAATTGTAATATCGATAAATTAAATAATAGAAATCAATCAGTCGAATCATTTTTCTTTATTTTTATTTTTTTCAAGAAAAATAGTTTCGGCACTTGTACGTTATATTTAAGATCGGCATTTAGAACTTATCGATTATTATTGCTTGGCGTATAAAAATCAACTTAGCAATGATATCGATAACTTAAATAATCGAAATGCTTTTTTCTGTATTGATCGGAATTAGTAATTATATTTAAATTTTTGATACCTATAGTGCAAAATGTATTATTATATTAGCATATTCTTTATATAATCAGACCAAATCTGCAACCAATCATGTGGCATTTTCACCTTTCCTTCATCTTCCTTAATATCTTAATTATTTAGAACTTTTTCGCTATTTTTTTTTTTTTTTATTATTTTTTCTCTAACTCAACTTCAGCGCATAGTACATTTCCTAAAACATGTGCTTTCTTTCTGTCTGCAAAAAATAATTAAAACAACAATAACAAAAATAAAGACATTAAATCACTGCTGTCTATGCTCATTATCATGCTTTGTTGTTATTGTTTTCGTATTTCCATTTACAACAGCTTGTTGCTTTTATTGCCGTTTGTCATTGCCTTTCCGACCTAATTTCAGTGGCTATTTTTATATGCCTCAGCAACCGGGACTAAATTATACAAACTATTGCAGGCGAAATCTAAAGCAAATGTAGCGAGTTGCATTGGAAATTTGTTGTTGTATTGCAACGTGAAAAGGCATGACAGAGTTGCATAGCGAAACTAGCATGTAAATATGCTGTATGTATTGATATAAAAATATCTACATATGTACACAGCTCCGAACATTTGCTGAGTATTGTATATGTTTAGGAGCAAAGGAAAAGTGCCCGATGTCTTATGCATAATTAAAGACGGCAAATAATTTAAATTAGAGTTATTTATATGGAATATTTATGAAGTAATAAGTAGATTCTATATGTTATTTAATATATATTTTTGGTTTGGGTTTTCGGTGCAATGGCAAAACTAATATCTAATGTTGCCTACATTTAGGCGACCTGCCAGACAATCTTGCTTTTCGGGTTTATTCACTGCTTACTTCATTAATTCAATTATGACAAAATTGAAAAGAAGGAATATGTAAATAAAAAAATTATTGATAAAACACTACTGAAACTGTATTAAGTTAAGAAAATTAAATTAAAAAAAGAAAAAAAAAACAATTTAGTTTAAAAAAATTAACTAAGAAAATCAAATAAAAAAAATACAAAATAATTAAAATAAAAAAATATATATTACATAGAAATTTTATTTCATTCTAAAAAAAAATATTATAGTAAATTTTTTTAAATTATTAAAATTTTTAAGTGCAAAAAATATATGAAAAAATAAACTAATTAAACCAACTTGAATTAAAAAAATATATATTTACATAAAAAAATACAACTTACAAAATTTAAAATAACAAAATATTGTTATAAAAATTAATTTACTACACCAAATTTTTCAAATAAAAAATATATAACGAAAATTGAATTAAGTTAGGAAAACCATTAAAAAAACGATCTCAATTACAAAAAAAATAATTAAGAAAA
Organism: Bactrocera neohumeralis; assembly: GCF_024586455.1. Taxonomy (NCBI): domain Eukaryota; kingdom Metazoa; phylum Arthropoda; class Insecta; order Diptera; family Tephritidae; genus Bactrocera; species Bactrocera neohumeralis. The sequence continues at coordinate 68,775,554 of NC_065922.1, forward strand.
TCGCTTAAAAATTAAATTTTAATTGAAAATAAAACAAATATACATATGTATGTATGTATATATAAAAAATTATATTTCATTGAAAAAATAATATTTTTTTGTAAATTTTTTTTAAATAAAAATTAATTATAAAGGATAATAATGTGCTAGATTTTAATTAAAAAAAATAAGAATTATATCAATAAACTGATTATGAAAAGAAAGTATATGATTTTTAAATTAGTTTAAATTTAAATTAATTATAATTAACCTTTTTCACATAAAAACAAATTATTGAAAAATTAATAAGTAAATAAATAGCGAACAAATATATTTTTTGCGGAGAATTATTTGCTAAACATTATTTTTAATTATAGAGCATATAAAATAAAACTAAATTTAAACGAATTAATTAATTTTTTTAAATTAAATTAATATATTTGAAAAATTTTAAACGTAGAAGAAGAACTGAAAAAATTCTAAAATAAATTTATTAACTTTTTTTAAACAAATAAATTATATTTGTTTTAATAAATTTAATTATTTTTAATTGAATTAATATTTATTTAATTTTTTCAAATAATTTTTTCGGAAAATTTTAAACTTAGAAGAAGAACTAAAAAATTCTAAAACTAAAAAAATTTATTAACTTTTTTTTAAACAAATAAATTAAATTTTTTTAAATTAAAATATTTAATAATTTTTTCAAATAATTTTTCGGAAAATTTTAAACTTAGAAGAACTGAAAAAATTCTAAAATAAATTTATTAACTTTTTTAAACAAATTAATTAAATTTTTTTTATTAATTCAATTTTTTTAATTGAATTAATATTTATTTAATTTTTTCAAACAATTTTTTCGGACAATTATTAATTACTAAAAAAATTTAAATTATTTCATTTCCTTTACTTTTTTAAATTAATTTTTTTTTGGAATATTTTAAACTTAAAATTTAATAAAGAAAAACTGAAAATATTAAATAATTATATTTTTTTACTTAAATAATTTTAATTTTTTTTAAACAAAAAACTATAAATTATTCAGAAAAAAATAAATTTTGTAGTAATTTCTATATTTTTGTTTATTTTAAATCCTATTAAAATTTTAGTAATTTAAATTTTTCCTTTGTGTGAAAAAAATTATTGAAAATGCATATATGTAACCTGGTCTACGGGGGGGGGCTAAAGTGCGAAAACTAGTTTTCTGGGAAAAGGTGTTAAAAATAATCGTCAGTTTCTCGTTATCTCATTAATTCTTCACCTTTTTTTTTGACACCCAAGCCCCCTTTCCGTAGACCAGGTCACATATATTTATTTAATTTTTTTTTTAAGAAATAAATTTAATTTATTTTCATTGAATTATGTTCTTTTTGCAAAATTTTAAATTTAAAAATTTAAAAGGAAAAACTGAAAAATAATTCTTAACTTTCGTTGAAAATAATTAAAATTTATTTTTTCTTTAATTACTCATGTAAAATATTGAATCATTATAGGTATTCACTAAACAGTTTTGATGTCGATACTATCTTATAAAAAAATTTAGTCAAATTAATATTATATTAAATTTTATTAAATTTATTTTAATTTTTTTCATAATTTTTTTTTTATTTTTTAAGTAATTTTTTTAAATTTTTGTAATTTTTTATAGCATATTATTGAACAAATTATTATTTTTTAACAAAAAACTGTAAATTATACATATGTATATTATTATATAAAAATAATAGTTTTAAATTTTATTTTTTATTGTGTTTATTCTTTGGTTTTATAATAATTTTCATACTTAATTTTTTTTTAATAATTTTAATTTTTTTTATTTTGAATTAATTATTAAATTCAAAAAAAGAGATTTTGGTTATATTTATATAAAATCAAATTTAATAATATTTTTTTTGTTTTTTCTTAAAAATTAGAAATCGAAATTTATTAAAAAAAAGCAAATATTTTTTAATGATTTTTAAAATTGTTATTTTGTATTTTCTTAAAAATTAGAAGTCGAAATTTATTAAAAAAAAGCAATTATTTTTTATTGATTTTTAAATTTTTTTTGTGTTTTTCTTAAAAATTAGAAATCGAAATTTGTTCAAAAAAGTAAATATTTTTTAATGATTTTTAAAATTGTTTTTTTTTTCTTAAAAATTAGAAATCAAAATTTGTTAAAACAAAGTAAATTTTTTTTGATTTTTAATGATTTTCTTAAAAATTAGAAATCAAAATTTGTTAAAAAAAGTAAATATTTTTTTTTTGATTTTTAAATTTTTTTTGTTTTTTGTTGAATTAGAAATCGAAATTTATTAAAAAAAATATTTTTTAACGATTTTTAAAATCGTAAGGCAACTTCAAAAATATGATATTTTAAACTGCAGTAAGCAACTTATTTCTAGAAAACCAGTCAGCTATAGCTCACATGTGACACTAAATTGTTGTTTTTGTGTGCGCATACAACTTAAACAAAACGTCTTCTTTAATGCTGTATGTAAGTATGTACATATATTTGATATAGTATTTGATATAGCATTTGTGTAGCCATCATTAAGCTGCACCGCCATTGCACTTGCCACAATGCCACACAAACAAATAGAAAATCTGAAAATCTTTTTTATAGACACGCATAAATCCCTCAGCCTGACATTCCAGCAAATCAAGTGTCACTGATAAGAACGCCACAGCAGAGCGACTGCATGAAAATTGGGGCAAGTAGTGCGCCAAAGCAAAATAAAGTAGCAGACACTAATTGGTATTAAACTAAACTCCGCGAGATAGAAGTCAAGTGTGAATGTAAGCAGAATGCAGGAAAACACACACACATTTGTACATATAGCATATATGCACATTACATATACACACACATATGTATATCTATATGGTATATATACACAAGTATTGAGCTTTATATAAGTGAATCATATTGGTGTAAGCAACTAATTGCCATGCACACACAGACGCACACATACTTGAAGCTAACAAGAGATAAGGCGACGACATATTTTTTTATTTAATTTTTATTATTTTTTTTAATTTTATTTTTTTCCTTTTCTCGAGCATTAGAAGTGCATGCATAAAAGTGAAAACAACAACAGCCTTGTTGTTGTCGTTGTTGCTGCAACGCGGCGGGCGGACTAGCAAACAAACGAAAGTGCTGATATGTGTTAGAAGGGGCCAAAGGGGGCATAAAGCTATGCGCGTACATATGTATGTATATACCATAATGAGATATGTGTGAGTGTGTAAAAGCACCATGGCTGCCATTGAGCGCGTGGTGCTTTGTGCAAGTCCACAAAGGCATAAAAGTGCGTCTTCTGCTACTTCGCTCAGCCCACTCGTCTTCCACTTCAATCGCTGCCTGCCTCACAACAAGCTATCGCTTCTCACATACATATGTACATACATATGTATGTACCTACATATGTGTGGCTATGTGCTTTTAATTATCTCTTCTGTGCATTTAGTACAGTTATAAGGAGGTGCCATAGACACAGCGTTGCATTTCGCCTTCACCTCCAACGGCTAGCTAAGCAAAGCAGTGCATAAGTGCATACAAATGTATTCATATTTACTCACGCATTATATACTATGTATGTATGTATGTCTATATGCGTGTATGTATGTATATACTTATAGCCAGTGGAGCGCATTAATTTTGTTCTAGTTGTTATTATTGTTTTTGCTATTCAACATCGCCTTCAACCGGGCGCATAATTGAAGTTGAACGCTTACAGTGCCACAAAATACGCCTTGAACCCAGCGAGAAAAGCATGGTGGACAATGAATTTTGATGTGGATTGAGTACTCGTAGTTCCCATATAAAACGGTCTCGCGGTCTTATTTGTAGACTTATCCTGTCTTTCTCGCAGACCCAGCCTTATCATAATCTTTCACCGTAATTTCGATATTTTAAGTCATACTAAAGGGTGCTTGGCGGCGAAGACTGCTTTGAAACTTGGGAAATGAGGGCCCCGAAATTTCTTAAATGTAACAAAGTTAAGAGAGATAGTAGAATGTGGAGTTATTTGTCAGGAGCTCTCCTCCAGCGAACAAGTGGTTGAATTTGCCCGCGGTAAGAGGCGACTAAAAGCCAATATGCACTATGTCTCGGCTTGACTCGAAATATCAGCATAGTCTTGTCAGAAATAGTGCTGTAATACTCAGCTTAAACTGCTATTATAGACTTTGAGTGAGACTCCTTGTAACGAAAAGACATTTGAAGTTCAAGCGACAAATGTCTCCAGTCGTTTTTCATGGATGCTCGACTGGTAGTAGCAAAAACTAAAAGGTCTGACTGGAGAATTAAATCTGGTACCACAGGGAGCAATTAGCCCTCGGATTACGCTCAAATCTGCTCATTGGGTTTGAACCTTTGGGTGGATTCGTGGTGGCATGGTTTTAACCTAAAGGCAGGTAAAATTGAAAATTCAGTTCAGTGTGGAGTTGCACTGCGTCCGGGTGTCAGACCCACAGCACGACAAAGGTTTTAGGTCGACCTCGAATCGGTCCAATGTGAAAAAGTTAACCCTTCCACCTGACCAATTGAACCCAAAAATAACTTGCAAAAAGCTTGTATTATTTGAGACGCTGATCAACGCAAAAACACAGCGAATAATGCCCGGAGCTCTTCGCCAACTCAAGTCGCAGACTACCAGACCACTGTAGCGTCTTTGAAACGGACGTGGCAGCTGTAAAGGTAGCAGTAGATATACTGTTCCAAAGAAGTTTTCTGGCAGAGAGGCCTGCATTTACTCCGATAACATTCGGAGTATTCGCTTTGAGCTCGATGACTGTGCGCTCAAATCTAGTAGAGGAGTGCATAACCAGAACCTTCAAGCTTCTGCCATATTAGACTTATACGGGCTCACGAGCACAGCGGATTCGGCGGAAACTGTGAAGTCGATGAGCTTGCTCGGGAGAGCATTAGACAGATATCGGCCAAGTGAGATCCATCGATTTGGTTAATCCAAAATACTACTATCTAATCTAAGGTACAATAAATCTTGCAAATGTAAGGGGTGATCCAAGTAGAGGTACTTTTTTCAATAGCCATTTTTTGACAGATTACGCGCAAGTCATGTTAAGCTGTCATGTTATGGTCAACATAATCAGCCTACTGAGCATACTATTCGCAACACCATCGCTCTTCTTGAGGCCCAGCATTCATTATCGGATAATATTCGACGGAATAGAGCGCAATTAAGAAAATATAGCAGTCGCTGCTGAGAGTGTGTACGAAAACCGTGGAGTGTTGATTCGGCGGGGTTCGAAGCAACTCAGACTAACGTATGGAACAACTTAGCGCATTTTACGTAGAGATTGCAAATTTAAAGCATACCAAAAACAGCTTGTCCAAGAACTGAAGCCGCTCGACCTTCTGAACCTAACATCGCTTTGCTCTATGGGCTCTTGGAAAGTTCCAAGAAGAATGACGTTTTCGAGCCAACTTTTGTTCAACGATGAGACCCATTCCTGGCTCAATGTGTACGCAAATAAGCAAACTTTTCGCATTTGGATGAAGGGTAACCTGAAGAGCAGCCATTTCATCAAGAATAAACAACGGTTTGTTGTGGTTTGAGAGCCGGTGGAATTATCGTTCCATATTACTTCAGAAATGATGCCGGTGAGAACGTAACCGTCAATGGCAACCGACTATTTGATGCCTGAAATTGAAGCTCGTGATATCGACGACATTTGGTTTGAACAAGATGGCGCCGCTTCTCACACATCGCATCAATCAATGGACGCACTTCGATGATTTCACGTTTTAGGCCGGTGGATTGGCCACCAAAATCGTGTGATATCACACCGCTCGATTGTTGCCTTTGGGTAAATTTAAAATCTTAGTCTTTGCGTATAATTTCGATTGAGGCCTTCGATCTAACTATCACGCGAGTCATTCGCCAGTTACCAGTCGAAATGCTCGAATGAGTCATCGAAAATTGGGAACATCTGAGACATAGACGCAGCCAACATTTGAAAGAGTTAATCTTCAACAAATAATTGCCAAAGAATGTTCTTTCGAATGATAACAAACATTTCCTTTAAATTTGAAGTTCTGTGTTATTTTCATAAAAAAAAAGTAGGGAACCTCGGACAGCCCTTTACTTTATTTGCATTTATCTATTATAAAACAGCTCTTCGAAAAAAACACAAAAACGCGTATTTTCTGTACAGTACAGAACTTTAAATATTTTTTCTATAAAGAAATTTTTTTGTATAACAAAAAAAAGCAAACGATTGTGGCGTAAAAAATTGAAAATTAAATAAATTTAAAATTAAATAAATTTTTATAATTTAGAAACCCAATTTAATTTTTGTTTGGGATTTTTCTCTTTAATAAAATTTTTCCAATATTTGTATAGAATTTTTATAATTGTTTTTGCAAATGTGGACGGCACAATTTTTGAAAGCATATTTTTTTTTTGACAAATTAAAAAAAAAAATTTCGAAATTATCAAACAAAAAATTAATTTTTTGTAATTCGAGTGTTTTTTCATAAATTTTATATAAATATAATAAGATGATGAATTAAATATTTTTTATTGTTTTTATCCTGTTTTTTGTTTATATTATTATTTTATTTTATTTTTTATTTATTTTATAAATTTTATATAAATATAATAAGATGATGAATTAAATATTTTTTATTGTTTTTATTTTTTTTTTGTTTATATTATTCTTTTATTTTATTTTTTATTTTGTATATTTTTTTATAATTTTTATAAATATTTTTTATTTATTTTTATATAATTTTTTTTTTGGATTTTTTTTATATATATGTATATAAGAAAAATTATTAATTTTATTTTTTTTATAATTTTTATATATATTTTTTTTTTTTTTTGTATAATTTTTATATATTTTTTTTTATTTATTTTTTATATATAATTTTTTTTTTAATTTTATGTATTTTTTATATATAGAGGAAAAATAATTATTTTTTAATATTAATTCTGACGAAGGTTAAAAGAAAAAGTGTTCTATAAGTAAATAATTACGAAAAGTTCATTGGGTTTAAATGCTATACACATATGTACATACACATGTACATACATATGTATGTATTCATTTCTCACACGCAAGCACATAAATATATCAAAGCGCTTTGAAAGCAAAACACTTTGAAAAACATTAAAAAGCAAAATATTAAAAATAGTTGCAATAAGAAAAAGGCAGCTACATATGTAATTAACAGACACATGCGACACACACATACACACATTATATGTATGCATGTGTACATATAGTATTTGCAGCCATATTTCTATGGGCTATGTATGTAAGTAAGCATAGCCATCAATAAAGCAGTACATAAATTGTGCAAGTAAATATAACTAAGCGTTTTGTTTTTTTACTACAATTTCTAAGCAGACACATACACACACACATGCATATGTGTGAATTCTATGAAGTTGCAACGAAAGCGAAAATAAAGCAAAAGCAACGACTAAGGCAAGAAAAGCAGCATGCATTCAAAGCACAACAAACACACAGTGGAGGCATTTGTAAGTTTAGTTGAGCGCATTTCCACCTTATGCATGTGTATGTGTGCGTGTGCTGCTGTGCGTTGTAAATAAGACGCAACAGAAATGGGTTAAAAGTTTATGGCAGCTGCCGTTGGCGTAAGTTAGAAGTTTTCAATGCAATGCTATGCTTGAAGACGCACACACGCACAAGCATACTTACACATACAAATAAATACGCATATATGTATGTATGTACATGCATATGTTAGTACAGATATTAAAAATAAATATATTTTTATCAGGTTCTATGCATATACATACATATGTATCTACATATGTGTGTGTATGTATGTATGAATGTTATTATGTATTTATTTATATTTGCGCACACATTAGTGTGCATGCATGTACCGTTACATGTCTTCGCGCGCATTTTTGTTTACTCTGAAAGAAATTAGCTGTGTAAATAGCGGAAGCACAACGCGGTGGGCGAAGTTTCATTTCTTTTTCACATTTCATTTACCAGCTAGAAGGTGCGGTATGTATGCACACATACCATTACATAAAGGTAAACAATAAAATAAATAACCAGGTCCGATTTACATGAACTGCACAATACAAATTTCGATTAAATTAAAAAATTGTATATATTAAAGAATTTTTTATAACTTAGAGTTACCGTATTTCAGTAAATTTGTTTTTTTTCAAACTTTCTTTTATAAAGTTTTTAAATATTTTTTTTTAAGTTTTTTGTTAAAATTTTCACATTATTTTTAACTTTTTTGAGTAAAATTTTTGTTTTTCTTTTAAACCGTTTTTGGTAAATTTTTCTAATATTTTTTCTTTTAACTTTTTTGATAAAATTTTTAGTATTTTTTTAACTCTCTTGAGTAAAATGTTATTTTTTTGAATTTTTTGAAATTAAATTTAACAATTTTTTGTCGATCTTTTTTTGGCGAATTTTATTGTGTAAATTTTTTTTGTTGATCTGTTTTAGCAAATTTTTTTGTATAAAAGTTTTAACACTTTTTTTTTAAATTTTTGTTTTAATTTTTTGTTACTATTTTAAATTTTTTTAATTCTTTTGAGAAAAATTTAATTTTTTTTATTTTTTTTTTAACTTTTTGGAAATTCTCTTTAATAAAACTTGTTGAGTAAAAAATGTCAAAAATTAAAAAAATTTTACTCAACTTTATTTACATTTCTTTACACTTTTTTAATAAATTTTTTTGTATTTTTTTAAAACCATTTAATTTATTTTTTTTTTAACTTTTTTTTATTATTTTTTTTAACTTTTTGCTAAATTTGCTTGATAAAACTTGTTTAGTCTTTTGAGAAAAATTTATTTTTTTTAATTTTTTTTATTTTTTTTAACTTTTTGATAAAGCTTGTTTAGTAAAAAATTTTACTCAACTTTTTTTACATTCTTTTACACTTTTTAATAAATTTTTTTATATTTTTTAAAACCATTTCGTTAAAATTTTTAACTTTTGAAAAAAATTTAATTTTTTTTTAACTTTTTTGATAAATTTTTAATTTTATTTTTAACTTTTTGGCAAATTTTTTTTTACAAATTTTCTAATTTTGTTTTACGTTGTAAAATGTTATTTTTTTTGAATTGTGTTTGATTAAATTTAACAAATTTTTGTTGATCTTTTTTGGCAAATTTTATTATATAAAATTTTTTTGTTGATTTTGTTCGGCAAATTTTTTAACATTTTTCTGATAATTTTTTTTTACTTTTTGATTACATTTTTTAAATTTTTTAACTCTTTTGAAAAAAATTTAATTTTTTTAACTTTTTTTTATTTTTTTTAACTTTTTGGTAAATTTCTTTGATAAAACTCGTTTAGTAAAAAATGTCAAAAATTAAAAAATTTTACTCAACTTTTTTTTACATTTTTTTACACTTTTTTAATAAATTTTTTATATTTTTTTAAAACTATTTCGTTAAAATTTCTAATTTTTTTTTAATTTAATTTATTTTTAATTCTTTTGAAAAAAATTTAATTTATTTTTACTTTTTTTGATAAATTTTTAATTTTATTTTTAACTTTTTTGATAAATTTTTAATTTTACTTTTTGTCAAATTTTTTTGAAAAAATTTTCTAATTTTGTTTTACGTTGTTTAGTAAAATTTTTGAATTTTCTAATACCTATTTTGATAAAGTTTTTTATATTTTTTTAACCCTTTTAGCCCTGGGGCCATCACTTCATGTTCGCAGATCTCTAAAGAATACTCGCTGGGAAGAAATTTGCGTCGAATGTCGAGGTGACCGCCAAAACTGAGGCCGATTTTGAAGCAAAGAACTAATTGTACTACAAAAATGATATCGAAACGTTGGAAGGTCGCTATAATCAGTATATCACCCTTAAAGGGAAAAAAGTAGAATACAAAAACGAATTTTTGCTCATCTTTGCAATAAACTTTTGCAACAAATAAAGTGGTTTTTACTATGTTAGGCCGAAGCTTTTTCAATTGGCTTACTATATCCCTTTCCGACCGTGTACGCACAATTGTGCGTGTGCGTTTAAATTTTATTATCTCCTTCAATATCTGCCCTATTATAATGAGACCTGAATAGTACAATTGTGTGAGCTTAATAAAAAACATAACGGACCGTTTTCGGAGTCCGTTAGTTTTGGTGAATTTTGCTATTTTAATATTGCATTTCAATCATTTGCAAAAATGAGTCGGAGGAGTAAGTATGATAAATTATTTGACTTGTTAAAAAAGTAAAAATCATTATCAAAAATGTGTAATCTCAATCAAAACAGAACAAGTTTTAATTAAAAAGTGGCATTCAGTATTTATTTTGTAACTACAAGTGTTTTTTAGACTGTTTTGTTTCAAGTGATACAATTGTGCGTGTCAGGACTTATTTAACGAAATATGAATATGATCTTTTTTTTCATTTAGAGCAATTCACTGAAGACGAAATACTTAGTGCACTATTGGAGTCGGATTTAGAGGATTTTAGTAGCGATGATGAGCTTGTGGATGCGACTTGGGTACTACCTTCTGTGGGAGATGAAACTTTAGGCGATCAAAGTGACGAAGATGATCACGAAATTAACGCTACGCAGACACCACAAAATGTCACTGAAAACGCTAATCGCCGTGATATTTGGAGGAAAAGATTTTTTGATATACAATTGGAAGAGAGTGTTTCTCAATCTGCGGAAATTAACGTAACTTTAGAGTCTCCTAAACATTATTTCTCTGCTTATTTCAATGACGATTTTTTAAAAAGATCGTTTCCTTCTTTTGCGCATGTGTCTCCATGTGGTGGACGCCAATGAAGTAACAGAAGAAGAGAAACAATCCAATGTCTTTTGGAAAATAAAACCTTTGATTGATTTTATTAGATCAGCTTGTCGAAGCCTTCCCAGATACCAATACCGCTTTTTCAGACGCTTTTAAGTCGAGGTATTTATGCCACTGGGACAATAAAGAGAAACAGAATAAAAAATATCCACCTCACCAAGGAAAAACAAATGAAAAGGGGCGATATGGAAGAATTTTGTCATAGCGAAGACAATATTGTCGTGGTGAAGTGGAAAGATTCTAAAGCGGTAATACTGGCATCATCAGCTTATGGTTGTGTACCGGTTTCTAATGTTAAACGCTGGGGAAAAAAAGAAAAAAGGTATGTTGAAGTTCCAGCCCCAAGGATAGTAAGAGAATACAACAAATCGATGGGCGTGGATATTTGTGATCAGTTAATGGAGGCATATCGCGCTAAAACTTTTCATACATTTAATTGATCTTGTTTGCTGTAACGCTTGGCTACAATATAGAGATCATATCAAAATAAACTCGCAATCTCGGGAAGATTCTCATGACCTGCTAAGTTTTAAATTAGCTTTAGCTGAACAACTGATCGCTATTGAGAAAAGGACACATGCTGAGTATGAATCCGACACAGAGGAAGAAGAAACTCAAGGTTTTGCAAAAAGATATCGTCCATCTTCACAGCCATGCAACGATAAGAGGCTTGATCAGTTCAACCACTGGCCAATTGAGCATGATTTGTCATCCGCAAGATGCTGTAGGCTTGTTGGTTGTAGATCTCGGACACGCACATTTTGTTCCAAATGTCAAATTTATTTATGTTTAAATAAAAGACAAAATTGTTTTATGAAATATCATACAGAAAAACAATAAATATAATAAAAATAAAAATAAAATTGAGTTAAAGAACATTTCGAGTTATGTATGAACATTTTTTTTATTTGAAATCAGACCGAAACGCAACAATTGTGCGTATCCAAGAAATAAAGGATAAACTGAAAATTTCAAAAACAAACGTATTGGTTATTATCTACAATGGCCAAAGTAATAGGACCGAAAAGAGAAACAAATTTTATTAAGTAGATTTGCTATAGGCCGGAAAGGGATATACATATGTATTTACTAATATTTCGATAGCAAAACTAACCTCAAAATACAAAGAAGACACCAAATTCTTGAAAATACAACAAATCGTTTAAAGTACGAAAAAGTATAGATATGTACATATGTATGTATATTATTTCAAGGGGAAGCCATATTTTCACGCCAAGACTTATGGTTACTGGCTAAGGTTGAAACTAAGGTTCATTTCTCATTCAATGCGAATTGGTAGCATAAAGTAAGCTGATTTGCAATGGACTTGGCTTTTTGCTTGTTTTTTACACAAAGTTCACATTGTTCTATGAAAGTAAAAACTAGAAATTTTGTTATAGACCTCAAAACCTTTAATTATCCGACAGCGTTTGGTTTGAAGCATTAAAACAGCTTATTGGGATCCCTCGGGCTAACTCGATGGAATGTACTTACAATATTCTATAACAAGTAAACCTCTTATTCCTAACCCCGTCCATATATGTATGTAGTACTATAATATGACTATACTATCAAATATTTGAACTCATCTGATCTTATCTAAAACATAAGTGTATGCCTTAAACTGCTTAATTACATATGATCACTCGATTTTGTCAAATCATTTCTGTAGTCTTCCTCGAAACATAGTAGTAGTACTGATTGAAAACTCCATTTCAAGAAGTGCTCAGACTCAGACTCTTCACTTTTCCAAACAAAATATGCCATAGGTTGAATACTAAGTCAACCAAACAGATTTATGTATGTACACCAACTAGAAACAAATGCATTCCTTTCTATGTCCAGCTGAAAGGTATCTTCATTGAGTTGCATTAGTCGCAACAACAACAACAATGAAAGCAATAAATATGTACTTAGTCGCTGATAGATTACAGCTGCTCCATTTTCATTCGCACCATTGACCGCTGTTTGCTATCGCTGTCGTCGGACACAGCACTGAAAAATCATAGGCACTCCCTTCATCACTTGAGACGGGTGAATAAACATAAATAATAGCGCAGACTAACATTAATAATAATAACAACAAAAACAGCAGCAACAACTATTTTGTAATGAGAAACGATAATGCTTACATAAAAACAATACATTTAGTTATATAAGTGGAAGACACTTACTAAATATGGAACGTCAGACCGAACGACTGAATGACGAACCATAGAACGGAACGTCTAAATGTATGAATGAGCAGCCAATGGCGGGAGTAATGTAAATAGATCAATGTAGAATTGATATTTGGTTCGGCTAAAGTAAATGCTGTAGTTGAAACCGCAGTAACTGTACTGAAATTCTTCGTTGGTGGGTGCTGCGAGCTTTAGCTGCAAGTTTAAGATCTAGTATAGCCGTACAAAATTCTTACTACTATTTATTTTCTTCATTAGTGCCAGGTAGGTTCCTTAAATACTTGGAAAAGAAGTCGAGCTTTGCCAGTGTGGGATGAGAGAGAACAATCGTTCTGAAGACTGAGTCAGCTCGAGTTTCCCAGATGTGAGGAACATGCCCAAAAGCTAACCTAACTATACTCTCTTCTGGGACTGCTGTAAACGTTATATGTTAGGCGATCGTGGAAATTGTTTTTAACGGCTTCGATAGTACTACCGGTCCTTGAAAAAGAAGACAGCTTGATTTAAAGCTCTGTTGGTTTTATTAACCAGAAATATTTAAAGTATGCTTTTCTGAGTCCTCAATTGAGCTTTCATTTATGCAAAAGCCGGCTGCTTTTGGCATGTCATAAGTAGACGATAAGAAAGGTTAAAAAAGTAATCTTTCCTAACTTGAGTTTCGCTTCACGGACTTTTATTCAAGAGAAACTTGCGTACTTTCTTTGTATGAGGCATTTGTAGTCCGTTTCTCGAGGCGACCGACGCATTGAAGATTACAAACAATACAAGTATAAATAAGAAATTTAACAGAAATTCCAATATAGCGCTTGTGGGTGGAGAAGAAGAGCATGAGAGTGACAACCGCACAAGCTAATGGTCTAATTCATGAATCTGGCTAAGGCGAGGACTTTACAGAGATTACCACTAGTTTAGCAAGTTGACAGCAGTTTAGCTCTGAAAATTATATATTCTGAAGCCTTAGCTCTCAACAAGTAATACATTCACCGGATCCAATGGGTTGTCAAAAAAGTCTTGCGGTATTTTTATTGAATTATTTTTTTTTTATTGAAATTGAAATGAATATTATATTCACATAAGTAAATGCCCCGTTTGCCCTCCAATGACTCCAGTCACTCAAATCATCTTCCTAATTAACCTCAATTCGAATGTCTCACGTCTACCCCACAAACATTGCCAAACCTAAAACTCACACTTTGTGGGCGGAAATATATATCTGCACATATCACATTTTGAAAACTTTCCAATTCATCACCTAAGCAATATTTTTCAAGCATAAAAATTTCAAAATTTCATGAAATAACTGTTTACATTTAACATTTGCGCTCGGGAAGCACTAGATTACACGAATTCATAAAAATAAATTTAAATTTATATGAGAAATGTTAATATTTTAATTATGCAATTACAAGGTGTTTGATTATAGATACGAGGGTGAGCTGAAAAGAAATTTGGATGAGTGTGACGCGGCAAGATATTCACAGAGCAAATGTAGCAACTGGATTTTCCGAAAATATCCAAAGTTGTGGAGAATTTAGAAGGCAGTGATATGGAGGTATTGTTTTCCGTAGAGACCTTATTTAATATAAGAGCTAGGAGCTGGTTGATTGGTTGGTTGAAGCTGAGATCATTAAATGCTTTTTCTTTTTGGAATAGTCACTCTAAACTTTCAGCATTTCCAAGATTTCTTACCAATAGGAAAAGGTTGTGTCTGATCGTTGAAAAGAATGATAGATTTCAAGTCCAAATTTACTGGATTGAGTTCCGGACTGTTTTGTGTTCGGCCGTGTTCTCTGCTATCGACATAAAAAGAAGAAGCAAATATTAAATGTGAGATATAATATATCGGATTGGAGATGCTAACCTCTGTTTACCCAAAAATAATTGCTGCTGAGGCTTTGTAAAGAAGGAATTGTAATCAAAGTCCTTTGTCCGATGTTGTAGTAGAACTTTCAACAAATAGCAAAAGCTCTAAGAAAGTATAGTGATGGACTATGATATTGTTCAATAACTCAAGGAATATATTTATAATATTAGTACTATTTGATAACTCATGGAATACGAGAGACTCGATTGAGCTTAGTATCCCAGAAGACGAATAAAAGATCTGTTAAGGTCATACAAGAAACTGTGACATCACTTCTGTCACAGTTTGAATAGTTTTAAACGCCAGTGTAGAGTTTTAGCGCTGTTCAGCGTCAATAAAGAAAAAAAGAAACTCCAGTTGTCCAGTGAAGTGAAGAAATTCCTTAGTTGTTATATTAATTTTTCAAAACTATAAGCAATAGCTTGGAGAAGAGAATCCAGCAACAAAGAAATATCTTATATATTTAGAAATATGGGGGAAGTATTTAGTAGGGATTTGCCCAACCTGGAAGGTAGTTACTGCCATGAAACAAAGATCACTTTTAAAGAATAAGTATTTCTTTCACAAAAGCCGCTTATTTCTCAACACTACCACGTAAATATTTTTTCATATTTTCACAAACCTCAAAGTGCGATTGTCACGCAAAGCTGAACAACGGAAAGTGCCAGAGATGAAATAGTGATACGAAGCTGTAACAAGTAATGAAAATGTCAGCAACACTGATTTATCATTTCTTCAAAACGAAGAAAGAAGAAACTGCGAAAGAAGCAAGCTAAAAGTAAGCATAAAAATGTGAAGCTAACAACAGCAATGTACACAAACAAA
The DNA here is from genome assembly GCF_024586455.1 of Bactrocera neohumeralis. Taxonomy (NCBI): domain Eukaryota; kingdom Metazoa; phylum Arthropoda; class Insecta; order Diptera; family Tephritidae; genus Bactrocera; species Bactrocera neohumeralis. The sequence goes on from NC_065922.1 coordinate 68,791,184, forward strand.
ATGCTAAAAATAAATTGTCAAATTCAAATTGAAGAAATAATATTCAAATTGAAGAAATGTGTACAATAACAGCAACAATAAACAAATAATTTATTAATATATTTTTTTTGAATATTTGTGTAACTAATTAAGGCGCAGCCGCGCACACATTCATCAACGAAAGTGAAATGTGGCAACAGGGCAGCTGCCGCCGAAGGGCGCGCAGACGTTGACATGACAATTATTAAGTTGGTCGCAGTCAGCGTCGGCGTACATATGTAAAACCGTTAACATTGCGTGCGCATGCGTAGCGCATGTTGTTGTTATTGCCATTACTAGCGGCGCTGCTTCGGGCTTGAGTGTGTACGTGCCGAGCGAAAGCTATTGTTTATTCGATTTTCGAGTGGCTGCGGCGCAAAAACAACGAAAACCAAATTGTATAACGGTACAGCAAGGAAGGGCTCTGCGGAAGCGCAGCTCAGTTACTTGCCGCTGATGTAAGCGTGCGCCACTGAAGCGTGTGCCGGTACGGTTGTGTGTGCGGCGAGCTTTTTCACATAGACCTTCAACGATGGCATTAACCTTTCGTGTGACCGCGGACGTGCGTGTTGTAATAGCGCGTTCCACACAGTTGATGCCAAAAGCTGCGGAAATGGTCAGTAGCATTTGGAAATTAGTTCATTTGAAATTCAATATTTTTTGGTGGATAAGTACAAAATCGCGGACGTGAAAATGTGATTATGGAGAATTTGATACAAATAATATAAATATTGGAACCAGAGACGAAAGCGATTGGACCGAACCACCAACGTTTAAGCTTCGTTTCAAGTTTAGAAGACAAAAGTACACAGTAAAGATCTTTGCCGAGCTCAAAATAGTTTTGTGTGCTTTATTTCGGGTCTTCTAAACCATCTCATGGCAGGTTCCATATCCATTTTGGCACAATACCGTTAGAATGCTATTTTGACCAAGACAATGAAAATTTGTTGCCAAACTTCGGCCGTACTGAAGTTCGAAGACACTGCCTTTGAAAGCAGTCTGACTCTATCCACTAGTAAACTTTTGTCCAACATTAGTTTGTCAACTGGGACGGGTTGAATCTGATTTTGATTAAATGAAGGTTAAAAAATATGTAACCATTAGTATTTAAGACCTATAAAGGAACTGGAACTACTCAGAAATTCTTAACACTTCAATAGAAAAGACAACAAATTACGTATAGCCGTAAGCAAGTTTATGTTGATATTTTGGATCTCCACCTGATATTAATTTGTACCATTGTGGCTTCTTTCCATCGAAAGAAAATGTGCAATGTCTTTCGGTCGAAATAAATGGGACCTGAGGCCATAATTTGTCACTCTAACATTCATTCTAGAATAATTCGGAGAACATAATTTCGAAAATATTATCGCACTGGGTTGGAAGAACCAATTTTGCGAACCAACTGGAGTCTCAGAACTTCTAGGAATCCCAGAGAATAATAAACTATGAAGGCTGCAAGATGAAAAGTATTTTAATAAGCTTTTCTTCGACGGTTCCTTGCCATTTGAAACCACACCTAAGATCATTTACGATAGAACCAATATTGTGATCAAATTGCAGTTGCGGAGTGTTTAGGGATGCCAGGGAATGAAAAACTTTGAAGGCCGGAACCTCGTCAATTAATCTTAAATGTGCTGGCTATAAAACCATTTTGGAATAAGTAAAAATAAAAGCCACCGGAGCGTTAATAGACCGATGAGTACAGGAAGTGTTGCGAATCCCTCCGAAATATGATATACCATAGATCAATCTATTGTGGAAGTGGTTCGATATTGTGGAAGGCAGTAAATATTTTGGCGTTCCAAGAGCTTTTATAAATCGATTGGCTTTGAAAGTATAAAGGCAGCAAATATTGAATAAGTACATGGGGCGTCTATGGATCAGTTACTTTGTAATAAAGTTTCGGTGCGAGCAGTTGAGTACGAAAGAGTTTTTTTTTAAGAGTTTGAGGAGAGCGAAGCTTTTGGGAAAAAGAAACTTTAAAAGGTATAAGAGTAAGAAGGTTTTGTTGAGAGTGAAGATATAAATATATATTTTTGATACTTTCGAGAATGATTGTGTTGTTGTTGTTATAACGGGTACATAATCACCGTTAAGATGGTAAGTTTTATATAAGTTGCCATCGACGGTAGGCCCAGGAAACGTGCTGTTTCGACGGTAGGAGCAAAGGAAGAAGGGTCTCTGATGTGTAGGAATAGCAGGGCATGCTAATAGGTGACAAGTGTCATGCGGGGACTCATTGCACGCTGGACTATGTATATTTGATATGTCAGAGACTATTCTGGATAAGTAGGAGTCTAAGCTGCTACAGTAACCAGAACGAAGCTGCGCAAGGGTCACTCTCGTTGCTCGCGGCAACTCGAGTTTTTCGTCTGCAATGAATGGTGGTTTGACTACAAGTACGTCATTCACTGAGAGGGTATGTCGGAAGTTGGTTGTGTCCGAAGTCTGGTCGACGTATTGTTTTAAGTCATCAATGTAGTTGAGAAAGAACCTCTTGATGCTCCTAAGACAATGATTGTATAGGGTTTCATGGCATTTTTATAATGCCAGTTTAAATAAAAACTTGAGGAAGAAACTTTAATTGCAAGCTGCTTTTTGCATACCAACTTTGAGCTTTACTGCGAAAGAACTCTTTCATCACCGCAAAATAAGTGTTCCTTCATTAACCGACCAAACTTGCCTGGTTTTGTTGTAAACCAAATTTTACTTTCCACGACTAAGCAACCCATTAATACTTGTATGGCTCATATTGCCAATGCGAAATTTTAACCGAGTGCAAAAAATTTTCCTGCTGCCAGTTTCCCTTTCACACACCACATAATCATCGGGCGTATGGAAAACAAGCGCCACGCATTGTTGGCTTTCACAGCCGGCACTTTCATGCACACTGCCTGCATTTATGCGAAACTCCACGATTCTATTCTACACGCTATCTGCCTCGACGTGCCCAAGTGTCGTCTGCGTGTGCGTTGCATGCCACTTGGACAAACTATTTAAGCGGTCATAGTCCCATTAAACTTTTTGCGCGCTGCAATCGACAGTTGGGTAGTCAGGCGTGTGAGTTCGCATATAGAAATACGAGTAATATCTGTATAGATAAGTATGTATCCGTTGCAAGGCGCCCACCCAAATGAAAGTTCTAAAGCATGCAATGCTCCGCGCCTACTACACTCCCACTGCCTGCAATGGTCTGCATTTGTGATATTATGTGCTTTTTATGTTTTTTGCGGAAATTTTAGAAAATGGCGCCGCCTTCACTGTACTATAACAGCGCATCTGTGTGGCATTATATGCTTAGCAAATATTTGTGTATGCTAAGTTTACATATGTACTTACATATATACATGATTTACATGTTACATGGGAAATTGTTTGTATTACATATTCATGCGTTTATAGGCAGGAAGATGCCCTGTGGGAAAAATTTGAAAACGACATTTTTTTGGAAATTTCGGAGTTAAGGTTGTTCCAATTGGTCGGGTGGAAGGTACACCTTTTTCAACTTGGTCGGGTTCAAGGCCGATCTAAAACCTCTGCTGTGCTGTGGGTCCGGCCGCAGTGCGACGCCACACTGAATTGGATTTTTCAATTCTACCTGCTTTTAGATTTAAACCAGAGCCACCCCGAATATTCCCAAAGTGCGAAACCCAATGAGCAGATTGGGGCGAACTCCAAGGGCTGCCCTGTGGTACCAGATTTAAATTTCCGTTCAGATCTTGCAGCTTTTGCTATGTCCAGTTGTGCACCCATCAAACTCAATGATTGGTGCGATATCCGTTTCCACGACAGTCGGGTCTACGTAACCGGAACGGACCCGGATTTTTATTCGGCCAAGGACTGTCAACTCGGCAGAGTTCTGCCGCTACAACAACAACAACAACTGGTGCGATATGAACAATTTGTTCTGAGATTGTACCTTTGCTTTGAGCAGCAATCGGAAAGATATCTGTCAAATAAAATCGTGTTCTTTACAAGGACTGATTGGCGTCCATGCTGTTAGGCGGCGAATCTTACCAGACGCCATCTGCATACGCTGTATGGCAGAAGACGACTTGGAAACAACTCAACACGTCATTCTTGATTCTTCCGCGTTTGGGAAATCAAGGCTTGAACACTTGGCAGCGCATACCTTGAGTCATCCCACCGATCTGGAGGCCACTAAGCTTTTTTCCTAATTTATAAGTTCGAACATAGGAACTCTTCTTTTCTAGCAGTCCACGTGCAATCTCTCTAAATCAGCCATCTAAACAAGAACTTGATTTTGACCACTCAGTTTGTATGGCAGCTTTGTGCTATAGTATTCCAATATTGGCGTTGCCGACAAAGCAGCTTCTTGGGGAGAAAAGAACGTGTGCAAAATTTCAGATCGATATCTCAACAACTGTGGGACTATATTATAAATTTTTTATATGGTCTAAAACATGCTTTCTGTGTTATTCATTCAAAATGTGGTACTGCTGGATAACAAAAATAAACTTTTTTTCAAAAAAAAAAATAAATAAAAATAAAAAAATTAAAGCAAGTAAGGAAACGCTAAGTACGGAGCTCTTAGCTTTTACTCTTTCAACTTGCCAGGATCAAAACCAAGGAAATACATTTCAGTCTTATAAAACAACACCCACCGCACATAATTTTTTTCTAAAATATTTCCTACGGGGTATGCATTCACAATGCAGTTAGAATGCGGCCAACAAATGCCAACTGTCAATGGACAAGAGCCAAGTGCGTGCTGCTTTAACACAGTACAGAGCAACTCACACATACATATGTATATATGTATGTATGTACATATATGAGAGTTTTTGCATACATATCGAAGTAATTCCACATTTATTTACATTTACATTTAGCTATTTATGAAATTCTTAGGTTATGTTGACAGCGGAAATATAACTGTAACTTGTTTGAAAACTCAAGGAAATGCCAATATAAGTTGATTGTATACTGTATACTGTGCCCAAATAAGGTGACATTGTATTTTTTTTGAAAATTCTTTATTTATTCTTCCAAATCAATTTCATCCCCTTCAAAGTAATCCCCTCCCGATACAATGCACTTATGCCAACGGATTTTCCAATCTTCGAAACACTGGTTGTAGTCACTTTCCGGGATGGCCTTCAGTTCCGTCTTCGCTGCGGCTTGAATCTGCTCTATCGTATAAAAACGGTGTCCCCGGAGCGGTCTTTTGAGCTTGGTGAACAGCCAGAAGTCGCACGGCGCCAGATCAGGTGAATACGGTGGTTGCGGAACGATATGGGTTGAGTTTTTGGCGAAATGATCACGAATTACGAGGGCAGTATGGGGTGGTGCATTATCGTGGTGTAAAAACCAAGAATTGTCTTTCCACAATTCCGGCCTTTTTAGGCGGATAGCGTTACGCAAACGACGCATAACGTTCAAATAATATTCCTTGTTGACTGTTTGACCGGTTGGAAGGAATTCATAATGCACAACACCACGATAATCGAAGAAAACAGTCAACATGACCTTGATTTTTGAGGGACTTTGGCGCGATTTTTTTGGTCTCGGCTCTCTTTTGGCACGATATTCGCTCGATTGATCGGTTGTTTCGGGGTCGTAAGCATAGATCCAAGTCTCAACGCCAGTTATAATGCATTTCATAACACCCTGGTAGTCGGAAAGCATCGTTTCACACACTTCAACGCGACGCCTTTTTTCCAAAAGATTCAATGTTTTCGGTACCAGTCGAGATTTGACACGCTTGAGGCCCAAAACATCCTTCAAAATGGTATTGGCTGAGCCACCAAATCTTTGATTTGTTGAACGTGAGCTTCGTCGGTTGAGGTTGATGGTCGCCCTGGACGCTCTTCGTCTTCGACAAGTTCACGGCCGGCTTGGAACTCACTATACCACTTGTAAACATTTTTTTAGACATAGCCTCATCACCAAAGGCTTCTGCACCATCCTCAACGTATCCGCAGCAGAAAATTGATTCCGTAAACAAAATTTAATGCAAATTCTTTGCTCAACAAATTTCGACATCGCAAAAAACGAAAAACTTACTTTTAGCAGCTCACAAAACGACACGTATCTCAAACACTAATGAATATTTTGACATGAAATTTGACATTGTTAGTTATTTGTACTTCGAATGGACGCCAGGCTGCTCTAACCAACCACAATGGTTTATTATCATCATTTCCCTTAATAGCTGCTTCTACGTTGCTGGAATTTACTCGCCAAGGTCTATTATTTGGTCGAACTAATCCTATGTGAATTGATAAGTATTTAGTCGATGTTTTTACCCGACGCATTATATTCATTTTCTGATTTAAACATAATGGTTCAATGTCGTATTATCGAAGAGAAGTCCGCTCACAGTCAAAGGTTTCTTTGGATTGAATTGAACGTTCACATTTGGCACTCAGTACCACTCAACGCTGCTGTCGTATGACGTCAATAACTGACAGCTTTGGTTTTGGTGCTCCAGCAGGGTAAGATTGCCACAAAGTTTGTAACACCCAGAAGGAAACATGTAGACCTTATAAAGTGGTCGCTATTCACCATATTCACTTACTGGGCGAAGGAGTATAAACTACAGCTGAATATTGCAGTCGATGGCGTAAAATTAAAAACCCTAAGGTTTTAGGTGTAACACTCGACAGGCTGTGCTTTTCACTCCTCACACAACCGCGATTACTGTCAAAGTACAGACCGGCAACAAAATCTTCAAGTCGCTAGCCGACAGCACAAAGGGAAAAGTCAAAGAAATGATTTTGGCAACATATAAAGCAATCGGCTCGCCGGTCCTTAACTATGCCTCATAAAAGTGTGCCACAGTGTGCTGATTCTGAGACAAGGAAGATTCAGACAAGCCAGAATCCTTCCGGACCTCAAGAGAATGTCTGTTGATGTCTCCTATCGACCATCTGCACAGTGAGGGCCATGTGCTTCCGATTAAGGAGCATAATGAACTCCTCTCCAAGTCACCTGCTTGAAGCGGAACCACCTCTTAGCAGCATCAGGAGGTCCTTCCTCAACTACGTCGATGACATAAGACAATACGCCAACCAGACTTCGGACGCAAATAACTTCTGACATGCACTGAGCGCCATTCTCAGTGGAGCCATTAATAACTTCACCGACTCTCTTAGCGTACGGCGTACTTAGAGTCAAGCCAACACCCATTGCTGACGACGAGCTCGAGTTGCGAAAGATTCGAGAGTGACTCTTGCGCAGCTTCGTTCTGGATACTGTTAACAGATTAAACGCCTAATTATCCAGAATCAACCCCGACATATCAAATATATGTTCATAGGGTATATTAAGTTTGTCACGAAGTTTGTAACATCTAGAAGGAAGCGTCGGAGACCCTATAAAGTATATACAATAAATAATCTCCGCTTTTCTGCCTGTCCGACTGTCTGTCTGTCCGTCTGTCTGTCTGTTTGTATATATACGAACTAGTCCCTCAGTTTTTAAGATATCGCTTTAAAATTTTGTAAACGTCATTTTATCTTCAAAGAGCTGCTTATTTGTCGGAACTGCCGATATCGGACCACTATAGCATATAGCTGGCATACAAACCAAACGATCGGAATCAAGGGCTTGTATGGAAAACTTTCGTATTTGACGTGATATCTTCACGAAACTTGGTATGAGTTATTGTTCATAGAAATAATGAAATGTCGGAACAAATTGTTCAGATCGGCTAACTATAGCATATAGCTGCCATACAAACCGAACGATCGGAATCAAGGGCTTGTATGGAAAACTTTCGCATTTGACGTGATATCTTCACGAAACTTGGTATGAGCTATTGTTCATAGAAATGATGTAATATTGGAAGAAATTGTTCAGATTGGTTAACTATAGCATATAGCTGCCATACAAACCGAACGATCGGAATCAAGTTCTTGTATGGAAAACTTTCGCATTTGACGTGATATCTTCACGAAACTTGATATGAGCTATTGTTCATAGAAATGATGTAATATTGGAAGAAATTGTTCAGATCGGTTAACTATAGCATATAGCTGCCATACAAACCGAACGATCGGAATCAAGTTCTTGTATGGAAAACTTTCGCATTTGAAAAGATATATTCATGAGATTTGATATAAATTATTGTTCATAGAAATGATGTAATATTGGAAGAAATTGGTAAGATTGGTTAACTATAGCATATAGCTGCCATACAAACTGAACGATCGGAATCAAGTTCTTGTATGGAAAACTTTCGCATTTTACGTGATATCTTCACGAAACTTGGTATGAGTTATTGTTCATAGAAATGATGTAATATTGGAAGAAATTGGTAAGATTGGTTAACTATAGCATATAGCTGCCATACAAACCGAACGATCGGCATCAAGGGCTTGTATGGAAAACTTTCGCATTTGACAAGATATGTTCACGAAATTTGGTATCGATTATTTTCTAAGGCATCAATGTAATCTCCGAAGAAAATGTTTAGATCGGTTAACTATAGCATATAGCTGCCATACGAACTGAACGATCGGAATCAAGGGCTTGTATGGAAAACTTTCGCATTTGACGTGGTATCTTCACGAAATTTGGTATAGATTATTTTCTAAAGCAACAATGTAATCTCCGAAGAAATTGTTCAGATCGGATTACTATAGCATGTAGCTTCCATACAAACTGGTCGACGAAAATCAAGTTCTTGTATGGAAAACTTTTGCATTTAACCAGATATATTCCCAAAATTTGGTATAGATTATTTTCTAAGACAGCAATGTAATCTCCGAAGAAATAGTACAGATCGGCTTACTATAGCATATAGCTTCCATATAAACTCAACACATAGTTACTAAAAGAATTGCACCTGTGAAGGGAAGGGTTTCTTTTTTGTTTTTTTTTTTTTTAATTAACGATATTTTGAAAAATTACTATTTTTTATGATTTATGAAGTCAAGTCAATTTCCCAACCATTTTTATGGCACAAATTATGCAATCAAAAAATTAAGCGAGAAAAACGCGCAGTGAAAAGGTGCAAAAATCTTAATTGCGGCGCATAAGCGACGCATTCCGCAAATGCAAAATGCAATATGCTATCTTTTATTAATGATTATTACGACTAAATTCCAGTTGTTGTTGTTGCTTTAATTTTTTCTTTGATTACATCAGCAAAACTAATTAATTAATTAACTAATTACAACATCAACTAGGAAAACAAAACATGAAAAGTGCAAAAGAAACAACATGAAGTGCACATACTTGCATAATTTTTGCAAGCGAGAGTGCTGCAAATGCAACACCAACAACCGGCGAGCGGGAGGGGTAAAAGGCAAAAATGCACATAAAATTTGCAGAAATTAACACCAGCCAGCAAATGGAATGGAAGCTTGCATGCAGAAATGCAAGTGATATGTGTACATAAGTGTATATACCATATATGTATGTATATATGTATATATATATGTGTGTGTGAATGTTTGTGTGTGTCGGCAAGAAAAGTGCAAGCAGCGCGCAGCCAAACAGCTCAAAGTGCCACTGCAAGCGGCGAAGTGTGGTGAAGTTAGGCGCCGCAAACGGTAATTAGTTGCATACAAAAAAACAACAACAACAGCAAGCACAAGTAAACCGCCTTACGGTTGGCGTATTGTGTGCAACCACTAAGAAATATGCAATGGAACAAGTTTTATGCAACAATTTCACAGTCATAGTCACAGTCATATTTGATCATATGTGCAATATATGCAACAGATGAGTACTCATATAACTCATATAACGGGTATTAGTGTCGAATTTGCGAGTAAAATATGATATCGCTGCACACACATATACAAATGCATAAAAAGATTGATAAATTGCATTTAATATAATATTAAAAGCTGATTTTAGGTCTTCTCCATATGCGCGCTGCTCTCCCCCTCGTGCCTACAAAAATTAATAAGACGAAAAAAATAATTTATGAACGCTGGAAAAGTTGTTGGATTGCTGCTGACGAAAAGTGTGGAAAATTGCAATAAATCAGCTATTATGACATAACAGCGCATAAAAATATGATATTCGGCGATAAAACCGATAAAACAAAGCGAAATTACACGGAGTTATGATATTTATTGGTAGCAAGCAGCCGTTTGTGGGGTTTGAGGGCGCGGGTTAATGAGTGATTGCAACATACATACTTATGTATGTATATTGTATATGATATGCATATGAGGAAAACAGTTAAATAGAGATGTGATGAGTTGTTGAAAGGGTTGTGAGAAGCGTTTAAAGTTGTGATTGCGGTGGGAACCTATTTAGCTGGAACGAGAGCGGAAGGAGGAGAAGGGTGGCGAAAGAAGAAAACGGGCGGCAGTAGAAGAAAAACACTAACCAACTTTGGGTATGCATATGTGAAAACACCTAATATTAACTAATAGCTGTTATTAAATAAATAAAATGCCGCTATTTAGACAAAAAGTGGTTGAAATTGCTGATTTTTGGTACTTAATGTATTTAAAGTATTTAGTTGCGAAAATTAAACAAAACTAAAAAACGAAAACTATGACAAAATTCCAACAAATTAGCAGGAAATCGAAACAATAAGCAAAGGAACGAAATGGAATGGAACGAAACAAATTGGAAATGCAACGAAACAAATTGGAAATGGAACGAAACAAATTGGAAATGGAACGAAACAAATTGGAAATGGAAAGAAACAAATTGGAAATGGAACAAAACTAATTTGGTTTGTATAACCCGAAGAAACAGGAAATTTTGTGTTAACAAAATAATAAACAATGATGCGAAGGAACAAGTTGACATTATTTTATATAATAATCCTTAGCGAAAACTAAATGAGACTGAAACAAAAAACATGAAAAATGTAAAAAAAAATAGTAACGATATCAAAACAATATACCAGGAACGAAATGTAATGGAACATAATGGCAATGAAACGGAACAATATGAAAATGAAACGAAATGCACTTGATTGGAATAAGGCGGGAGAACAAGAAAATTCGGCAGGCCAAAAGTGAAAGGAATTCAAAGGAACAAGTTGATATGAAACGAAATATATAAACAAGGAATGAAATAATTGGAAATGAAGCAGAACTAATTTGGTGAAATTTTGTGCAAAGGAACAAGTTGACAAAATTTTTTGAAATGTTTTTTTAGTGAAAACTAAATAAGACTGCAACAAAAAGAATGAAATATACAAAAAAAAGTAGTACAGATATCAAAATAATAAACGAAGGAACGAAATTAAATGAAACGAAACAGCATGGAAATGAAACAGAACACATTTGATTGGAATAAGATGGGAGTCATGTGTCTTGCGTCAACTTCTACGCAAGTGAGGAAAGTTCTCTGAGCGCCATTTACTTGGGAGTGGCCAGAAACGATTCTTTTACACATGGCTCAAGCAGCTCACGACTTCCGGTCTTTGACCAAGTATCCTCTGGGTAGCCTAAGAACATCCGTTTGAAGGCGAGCTAATGTGAGAAGGCGAAACATCCCGTACATAGGATTGTGCCTCGGATGAGTGACCCCTCTTTTGATGACGACCATGGCAAACGAAGTAATGAAATATATTAACGAGTTGGGGCGAAATGTAAAGATAGGAACGGAATATTTGATGAATTAGAAAATTCAAATATAAATTATTAGACATTAACAAAACATATTACGTCGGAACGAAATGAAACGGATCGGAACGAAACATATTGCGTCGGAAAGTACAAAAGTGACAAAATCGAATCTACTGCGATATTAATAAAATACTTTTCTAATAAATACATCCGGACTTTACATCGGATGCTCCACTTAGACTTAGACCGATCTGAGTTATGTGTAGAAATTTAAGTTTCAAAACTTAACCCAAAACTTTCCATATAAGCGTATAAGAAGAGGTCGAAAGGATCTAAAAACTCACAATATGAAAACATTAGGCTAGGCTCTAAAATTCAGTTCTATACAACCCTAGTTTCACTCATTGCCTCGAACAACTCAAAACCCACAATATAAAAACTGAGATTAAGAACGCTCTAAAGTTCAGATCGGTACATTTCAGGATTCATTCATCGAAGCTGAAAATAAAATAACGGAACGGTTCCAGCAAACTATAGCTTTATAAAAGAGAGACATGCAAATTTACGATAATTACTTTTAAGATTCGGATAAAACTCTTTTCCATAAAGAAAAAAATTTACTTTGTGTCCAAAATCACTTTCAAATAAGGTAGGTATGCTTAGCTCGCCTTAAAAACTAGGATCTACTGAAAAGTTTGTCGTTCCTGTAAACCCGAAAGTCTTATTCGGGCTTGTAGTAGTTAGTACATAGTCAGAGAACCACATACATAGTTAGTAAGAAGTTTGGTTAAGCAAAATATATATTATTTTAGAAAGTACGAAGCCATTACATTACTATTTGCGTCCGGAAAGGATTCATAAACTATTTACCAATTTTCAAAGCACTTAAACAGTGAATCTCAATTATGGAGTTTCTAGATATTCAAATGGATTTCGGACTGCGAACGTCTTAAAAAGCTGGATCCATAAATTATTTACCGATTTTCAAAGCACTGAAACAGAGGATCTGAAGTACGGATTTGCTAGATATTCAAATGGATCTCAGGCAGAGAACGTCTAAAAAAGCACTACTAAGTCCCGAGAAAGAATAATTAATGAAGACATATAAGACAAGCCTGTAGTTCTTGTCAGCTTTACGAAATATTCGAAAAACGAAATTTCACGATAAAACACAGTTCGCTTCTCTTCCTACAATATACAATCACTGGGCATAAAAATGAACAAAATTTGATGCAAATATCTTAAGAGCAGTTGGTTTTTTTTTTCACAAGTAAACTGATAGTCGCTGCGCATGCGCATGCCCTTCAAGCTTTAACTTTTCCGGTTTCTTTTTGTTTGTGCCTCGCACCGAAGTAACTTCAAACGGGCCAAAGTAAAAGTGAACCGGCAAGTTCAAGTTTATTTTTCATTTACTGTCCAAAATTTAAACTACAACAACAATAAAATGATGAACAAAGAAAGGAAAATTAAGCGTAAGAAACCGCACAATACGAAATAACAGTGCAACAAAAACAAAGAAAAGCAAAAAACAAAAAACAAAGAGTGAAAAGGTAATAACAGAAATTTTGGCGTAAATTATTTTGACCCTTGAAATTTTTATTTGTATATTTTAAAATCTTTTTTGACTAACCGGTTCGACAAGTTAACATTTTTTGTTGCTGGCCGAAGCGATGTGCGTGCGTGTGCGTGTCATAACGACCACTGAAACGTAAGCACGAGACACACTTCGGTTCCCCGGCAGCAAAGAATGACAAAGACGGAGTTGGAGCGCGGCCTAAGCCTCACACCACCTTATTAGCATAATGTAACGAGAGCGCTCGCTAAGCCACTACAGCAATGTAAGGTTTTGTAAAAATTTACAACAAAAACATGTGTTGGGTAAACCAAGCAGCGTGAAACACCTAAAAGAGGATCCCAAAAAAAAAAGCTCACAATAAATTTTTATTTTTTTTCTCTGTTGTTGTTGTCAATGCGTCAATCAGCAGCCACGCATAAAAGAAAGTGCGCGGTAGCATGAATAAAATGAAATTTCGGCCTTTACAACAACAAAAGCACACAGCACTGCGTGTACAGTTCAATTTGGAGTTACCAATTTTGGGCTTGGCGTAACGGTAGCAAGCGACAGAGGTAGGGCTGAAACCCATTAAGCGGACATTGACATTTCATAGCAAGCTGTCGAGCAAGTAGCAAATGGCTGATATTCAAAGCCGAGCTTTTACTTATACATATGTATGTACATACATACAAGTATATCGCCAAATGTATGTATATATCGAAATGATTTTCGAAAAGTTCGAGAGAATTCGATAATTTTGTTAACTTTTTGGGTATCAAGCGTGTCATTGCTAGATTCGTACCAAAAGACCAGAGTTTTAGCAAAAACGACGTCGAGTAGTGGACAAAAAATACATACTTCACGACATAGCTGAGGACCCTACATTCATCAATCTTATCCATATTGGTGACGAGACGTGGCTGAGGCTTATGACAAGAGTATGGAAAATTGTATTAAGCGTTGAGTAAAATATTTAATAAAGATTTGTATCAAAATATGTAAAAATTTAGGTTTTTCTTGGCAATCCGGGTCAAATTTGATCAGTGAAGATCATTTTTTCAATGGCATTGTCGTTATTAATAATTATTATAATTTAATGGTCCAAGGATGGGCAGCTTGAAAGCTTTGCGTTCAGGTTTCGTAATATCAGAGATTACAAGAACCCCGACCACACTATGAAGTTAACTTAGAATACCTAATTTCGTAAACCAGTCTCTTCCGCCCTTAAGAGTAATTAGCATTCTAACAAGTTAGTTAAATATTAAGCTTCTAAGCAGTTTTAAGCGCTGAACTTGATAGCTTGAAACACCCTTAACAAACTTGGTCTTTCGAAGTCCTTATTGATTTGGTATATAGCAGTATACGATTCTTAAGCACTGAACCTGATATTTAGACCTACTGCTCTTAATAAAATCAGGCTTTATGAACTCGTAATGCTCTTGATGATTGGAAAAGACACTGGAAACAACAGTGACAACAGCGATTACCGGGAAAATCTGAAGTTTTTGAACATACCCAAAACCTAATTTCGGAACCCTGATCCAATGCGTACTTCTCGAGCTAATAAGAGGCCCGGGCCGCTTTTGAACACACATAAAAACTGATTTCGAACATTAATTCAAACCGGTCTACCAAGAGGTTCAAACATCGGAACTTTCGAGACCGAAATCTCACAGTTGTGTAAACGGAAACTCCATTTTTAGTTCAAGAGCATCATAGAACAAAAGAGTTTAGAGTCGATGCCGATTAAAACTTTTTATTGGACTACTAGAAAAGTTTCGGAGAGCCATAAGCATGTTAAACAGACAATTTTTTAAAGAAATCTAGCCAACAGTCGCAGATAAGCGAATACAATGATCATTTTAATTTATCAATTCCCACGACAGCCGGTTCTACGCACCGGAATTGACTCGGATTTCATCCGACCAAGGGCTGTTCTTTCGGCGATCTAACCCCGTTTGGATCGGTAAGTAAGTGAAGTAAGTGATCATTTTAATATACTGAGAATTCTCTAGGCTGTTCCCTCCCTAAAATCTAAAAAAAAAACTGATTTTGGTGGTCAAAGTCTTACAAGTTCGATCCTAAATGCAGGTTGTTGCCTCACGACGTCGACGAATTTCTCAGATCTATCACACAAAGGACTTTCAGATACGCTTATCTTCACAAGAGGTTGGCTGGCCTGGCCTATGAGAGAACGGAAGACGGCAAAAGAGCTTAGCAGAGCTTTCAAACCCAATATTTATATATAAAGTAAGTCCAGTCTAGTCTCAACGCTCAAGAAATAAAACCTACACCACGATCAAATCTTCTACGGTTCGCTACTAAGCGCTAGATACGCATGAATATATTCAATTGCCACATAGTCATCTTGGACAAACATGCATTTTTCGCATTGACCTTGCCTCATGAGCTGAGCTTTGACGATTTACTTCACATTGGATTGCCATAAAACCTTGTGCCACTTCTCCAGGTTTTTCGAAAATAACACATATACCCCAAGCACCGTTATTTATGTTCGACGTAACGTAGAAATTGGCCACGCCACATTTGAATTCAAGTGCGAACACCGAAGCTTGTCAATTTGGCTACTCGTGACAACAAGGCAATGCGGATTTTTGTTGCTGTCGCAAACGACTGACTAACTGGCGAGCTAGTGTCATCGCGCGGTGCGTCTTTCCTGCGTTCACTTCTGCATTTTACGTATCGTTCGCGTAATTTTGGATGCGTAATGCGGTTTTTTTGTGTGCGCACGAATGACAGCTCATTTCGGTCGCGCCGTGTAAAGCGGTATACATATATTTACATACATATGTATGTATAAAGGTAAAAGCATATGTATGTAAAAGCAAGTGTATTATTGTATATAGTTAAGTACGTACACATATGCAATTATAGTACATCGGTAGATAATTATTTAGGAGACTACTTTTTTGGTGCCATTCCACACCACTTTTTGGTTGTAATTTTTATACCCTCTATATAAGCGAACTCCAGTTTTTGAGATATCAATCTGAAACTTTGCACACATTATTTTCTCCCTAAAAAGCTGCTCATATGTCGGAACCGCCGATAACGGACCACTATAGCATATAGCTGCCATGCAAACCGAACGATCGGAATCAAGTTCTTGTATGAAAAACTTTTTCATTTGACGAGATATCCTCACGAAAATTGGCGTGGATCTTTACCTAAGTCAATTCTGCGATCTCCAAAGAAATTAACGAAATCGCGTTACTTTAGCATATAGCTGCCATACAAACCGAACAATCGGAATCAAGTGCTTGTATGAAAAACTTTTTCATTTGACCAGATATCCTCACGAAAATTGGCGTGGATCATTACCTAAGTCAATTCTGCGATCTCCAAAGAAATTAATGAAATCGTGTTACTATAGCATATAGCTGCCATACAAACCGAACGATCGGAATCAAGTTCTTGTATGAAAAACTTTTTCATTTGACGAGATATCCTCACGAAAATTGGCGTGGATCTTTACCTAAGTCAATTATGCGATCTCCAAAGAAATTAACGAAATTGCGTTACTTTAGCATATAGCTGCCATACAAACCGAACGATCGGAATCAAGTTCTTGTATGAAAAACTTGTTCATTTGACCAGATATCCTCACGAAAATTGGCGTGGATCTTTACCTAAGTCAATTCTGCGATCTCCAAAGAAATTAACGAAATCGCGTTACTTTAGCATATAGCTGCCATACAAACCGAACGATCGGAATCAAGTGCTTGTATGAAAAACTTTTTCATTTGACGAGATATCCTCACGAAAATTGGCGTGGATCATTATATAAAACAATTCTGCAACCTCTGAAGAAACTGTGCAAATCGCGTCACTATAGCATATAGCTGTCATACAAACTGACCGATTAAAGTTTTTGTAAGGAATATTTTTGAGTTGTGAGTGGTATTATATGTTATTAACGCTTTTTCTTCTCTTTTTAACTATTTTTTATAATATTTTTCCTTAATTTTTTGTTGTTGTCATTGTACATTTCATTCTCTTTTTTACTGCCACTCTTGTGTGAAAGTGAAATTTCTTTAGTGCGTATTTTTCGAGGTCCCCACTTAATTTTTTCACCATTATTATTGCAGTCACACACACTTTCGTTGGTAGTGTGACAGTTGTTGTTGATATTGTTGTTATTACGCGCCTCATTGTTGCCGTCGGCTATTTGCTGCCTATGTACCTGCTGCATTTTTATTACTGGCAGTTATAACTTTTCGCCATATTTACTTGAAAACTCAACCAAAAAAATAAAAAAAAAAAGTTTTTGTTGTTTTTTTTTTTTACATTATACACGTTGTTGCTGCCGCTTCTGCCAGTCCGCTTTTACTCATTTGTGCAATTATGACGACCATAACCTTAAAATTATGTGTACTTACGCATTGTAAGCAATTCAAAGCGGTTTATTGCCGAAAAAATAAATCGAAAAAAAAGAAAAAAAAAGAAAAAATTAAAACAATAACAACAATATGAAAGTGAAATGTTGACTTGGAAAGTAACAACAACTACTACATTTACGCTTATTTTGCATGCAACCCTGTGTGTGTGCTCGGGTTCATGGTATATAGTATGTACATATGTATATACTTCACATATACATATGTATAGTATATATACACATCCATATAACGGTATATACAAACTTATGCATATATTTACACGGATGTCATAATTTCTTATGCGACGACTTGTCGAGCCAAGAGAAAGGTGTAAGCGCTCATCATAACTGTAATCGTTTTGACAGTGACAATGGCTAAAAGGTCGCGCTGAATTTTTGGAACAGGTATGTATTTCCTTTCTTATAATTATACAAAGGTTAAATCAACACTAGAAATGTGAAAATTTACAAGCGAATATGGCTTAGAAAAAGTAAGTGTAATAGCTTCAAAAGTAATGAAAAATAACGACCAATCAAGCTTGGAGACAGGATAACGCTTAGATTGACAGCCCAGTTCAATATGAGATCAGACTAGTTTTTGTTCAATTTGAATATGTGGGTTTCTACAGCGGATTCACCATATCTGCCACTAGCTGCTGCAGCGCTAAAGAGAAGGTTGAACGAACGGAAGTGCAATCTCGTGTCCAACTCACCCAAACAAATTCAATTATTCCTAGTTTGCAGTCAAAATTCAATAAACAACAGCTGACATTGCGATTTTACATGAAAAATGTTTTGGAAAGACGGAAGTCTCACAGAGATGACGGGTCTTGACCAATAAGTTCGAGTGATTTTACTTGGTTAGAATTTCCTATATAAAAAAAACCGGGCTGGAACACAGATTGCAACGAAGTTTTATGTATACTCATTTCTTTATTTTTACATATGTATGTATGTAGCTAATATTTACAACCCTGACCTCAAGCTCCTTCCACCACGATGGTTCATAGTTTTCTGATGAATAATATTTTAGTGTTTGGACTTCTTACAGAATAACGCAAACTTGAAACCATTTGAAAATCAATTCTGGCAGTGAAATATTTATAGAGTCTAAAAATGATGTGACAACTTTGTAATCATACATAAGAACATAACATACTAAGTTCCATTTTTATGTTACATATTACATATTATGTTTGCCACACAGTTTGTTACACCCAGAAGGAAACCCCGTCGGAAACCCTATAAAATATATACTACTATGAGCAAAAAATAGTAAGATTCTATGTCTATGTCGTCCACCTCAAAGCAATTCCTCTTGACCCAAATACACTTGTGCCAACGCTTTTTACAATCCTTGAAAAAGTTCACGCTTCCCGGAGCGGTCGTTTGAGTTTGGTGAATAGCCAGAAGTCGCACGGAGCTAACTCAGGCGACTTCGGTGGTTGCGACACGATATTGGTTGAAAATTTGGTGAAAAACTCACGAAGAATAAATGCAGTAACGACGCATAACACTCAAATTGTATTCCTTGCTGACAACTGGATTTTTCACGTGATATTCGGCCGATGGAGCGCCTGTTTCCAGATCGTAAGCTTAGTTCCAGACCAATCGCCAGTAATAATACGTTTCATGACATTCTGGTAATCGTAAAGCATTTTTTCAGTCATTAAAGCGACGCTCTTTTTCGAAAAAATTGAGTGATTTTGGAACCAATCGTGCTTTCACCTTTCTTAGACCCAAATTTCAAAATCGTTTTCACTGATCCTTTCGATATTTCCACGATGGTAGTAAGATCTTTGACTGTTAATCGTCGATTCTTAAGCACCAACTGTTTAATTTTATGGACGTGTTGATCATCAGTTAATGCTGATGGCCGTTCTGGATGTGTTTCGTCATCAACGCGTTCTTTTTTTTTAAAAGAATTTTTAAAATTATCTGAAATTCATGCTTCTAGACCAGAATACCTCCTTAATCAGCCCTTTCCGATCGGAAGAAGGTGGACGGTATCTGATAACTTATTCTAAATAGACTTCTTGGCAATCATTTGAAGTAATATTCTATGCAATTTCATTTGAAATTTGTCACCCAAAAGAAGATCTAACTAATATGTCCATCGGGAGCTATTTTCACCATCTCACAGAGGTCGCATACGAAACAAGACTTACTAACGAATTCAATACAGAAAATGATATAGAAAGTTTGTGGAGAGTAATTTATTTTAAAATAGTTTAAATAATGGACACTGAAGTTCGAGTCTTTAAACAAAATTTAATGGAACTTCTTTGATGAATAATTTCTTCTTCTTTGAATAATTTCACTCAGCGTAGAAATCGCCGAATGCACTTTATATCCGGTTGGTTAATAACTAATTTGTCGATTTTTAGACTATATCATTTGCTAATTCATAGTCTTATCTGTTACAATAGACTTATCGGTTATAGGTAATATACCTAATATACCATTAAGGAAGCCAGACCCTTTTCTGTGTGAACTCTTTTATCTAGCCCAAGCTTTCCAGCTCAATTTGTTTACATTATCGCATAATATTTTTTATATCAAAAATCATTTATCTTAACTTCATGCGGGAAGTGCGTCAGTTAGGCTAAAGAGAAAGGTGCCAATTGCACGCATGCGCATAAAGTGTGAAAAATACTAAAAAAATGTTAATAAATTCGGTAGCCCAAAGACGAACGAGACGGTTAACGGTAAAGTCAAAACATCAAAGCATCTAATAAAGACCAACACAGAGCTCCAAAAATTGAGAAAATAATAAAAAAAAAAGATGCTACAAACATTATTGGGATTTTGCAAAACTCAAAATGAGTGGTCGCTGCTGTAAAATATAAGCATTTTTAGGATTCCGTGAAATATGAATGTGCGAAGCTTTAGAGCGGTCCATCATAAATTTTATTGCCGCTTTAATACATTTTATAAAATTTTAAAATTTTTACAAACCAATTTGTGGTCATTCACTTTTGCGTTTCTTTAATGTTTTGCTTGACTGCCATCAGCTGTTTGTCGGTCTGGTCTTAGCGATTGCGTTGCTGCGTAGGCTTGCCGCTTGGCTGCCTAAACAGTGACCTACTACCTTCTTAGCTGGCTGGCGGTGCGTTTGACAAACAATGATGACTTAATCGCTTGATGATTACATAATTAGTAATTACATTTTTAGTAACTGCAGTCCAGCGGGTGGCGTTGTTTCTTGGTCAACGTAGTACCTCTACATTCGTTCGAGAGTTTTAAAATGTTTTTATTAAGAGATAGTAAAAATATATGATCATTGGCTGCCTAAAAGCGGCTCGCAGCCGATCAAAACAGAAAGGTCGGTAGCTTCAATTAAAGGCTATAAAAATTTCAAAGCTTCCTTACTAACTTACATATGTAATTTGTGGACTAGTAATAAATCCATTCGTATCGGTTATCTCAACCAGACGGTAATCCAAACTTTTTTCTACCATTTATCTAAGTTACCAACCTCAGCTTGGGTTAATGCTAGTTTCATCGTATATTTCAATCAAAATTTTAGAGTTCATATTGGGAAATCTTAGTTTTAGATATTATTTTGACGAAGAAATACGAATTACGAACTTGAGCTGTAACTAATATGGGCCAGGTAACCTTCGCATTGATAACTGACAAGTTTAATCTCTTTTGAAGAGTCGAACTTCAGCGTCCTTTACTTAAAACATTTTAAAATAAATTAGTCTCCACAAACTTTATGTATCATTTTCTGTATTAAATTCGTTAGTAAGTCTTGTTTCGTATGCGACTTCTGTGAGATGGTGAAAATAGCTCCCAATGGACATATAAGTTAGATCTTCCTTTAGGTGACGAATTTCTAATGAAATTGCATAGAATATTACTTCAACTAATTGCCAAGAAGTCTATTTAGAATAAGTTATCAGATCCCGTCCACCTTCTTCCGATCGGAAAGTGCTGATTATGTTCCAGTGTTAAAAAGCTTTGCATTCTTCCAGACATCATCTCTGTAGAAGTACCCTAATTCGAATTTGTTATGCCTCTAAGCAATCATTGCCAGGACTGAGCTCTGTCGGAGAGTTGGGTAACATCTCACATTATTTTTTTTTATCAGTGCTGATAAACATTGTGAACTTATCTCAACTCATCCTCTAGGGTTGTGGGGATATTACGAACCAATGTTCAAAAATGTCGTTTTTAAATCCATCTCATAGAATCTTGAATTCATTTTAGTTTAGGACCAAATTCTAAGGTTGAAAAGAAAATCGTCCTGGTTTTATTCAGTTTTAGAACCATTAAGGCTAAGTGAGTCACTGTGACTTAGGAGAGAACACAATAGACCGCAGGTCGCTGTGCAATCCTCATTTATTTATCTATCTAGAATGTAAGACCAGCCCCAGTTCTAAAGAAAAATAGCAAGGCTTAGTTTAGTGGAAGACTTCAACGAACTTTTCTACGGATATTAGTTAAAATGACACTGCTGTTCTTCACAAAAAAGTCATGTCGATCTCCACTAAAGAACCGACGACTGAACGAAGAAACCCATAAATAGGCATGATTTCCGAGTTTATTAAATATAAAATAAGCTATTCTAGAGAGCCTCGGATTGCCTCGTAGCATTTCCAGAAGACAAAAATGGAGTAGCTATGTTAAAATCCCACCTAATACATACAAAAACAACAATCACATTTATCAAGTATGCACACATGTGCTTCGATAAAGGCATATTGAGAGCTTAAAGCTGAGAATGCAACGACAAAATGCATTACTCCTGCTTGCGTTGGCTATCAAAACCACGCGAGTGATTAATGAAACGAAAATAACAGCAGAAGTCGAGTTGCTCTCTCGCACAGTGCTGCCAACGCCGACAGCGCAGCAGCTGTAACAAGACACCCTGTGGGGCAGCGCTGCCGCTGAGAGACTGAGGTGGAAACAGCGTCGCGGTAGCTGCAATGAAGAGCGTTACACCGTTGAGCGCTTTGAGTGCTATACAAAAATAACAACAACAGCTGAAACAGTAACAAAAACAACAGCAATTGAAGAGTAAACAGCGAACAGGCAACGCCAACGAAGTAGCAACGGGTTCAATGGCTGACCCAATTTCACAAACGACAACCACGTTGAATGTAAATATGTATGGAAGTGTTGTTATAATGCTATTTGTATGCGCGTGATTGTGTGTATGGTATATACATGCATGCATACGTACTGATGGGTGTTTATACAGAAAAACGAAATTATACGACGTTGAGCGCAACAAATAAATAAATAATAACAGCAAAAGCAAAAACAATTCGGAAAATTGTAAATGAAAAAAATAAATAAAATGAAATAATAAAGAAAGGTAAATTTATAAAAATAATATAAATAAATGAAAATAAAAAATAAATATAAAAAAAAAAAAAGAAAAAAAAAAAAAAAAAAAAAAAAAATTAAAAAAAAAAAAAAAAAAAAAAATTAAAAAAAAAAAAAAAAAAAAAAAGTAAAAATGGATTAAAATAAAAAAAAATAAGAAAAAATTTAAAAAAATTAAAATTTAAAAAAAGTGCAAAAAAATTTAAGGAAATGATAAAAAGCTTAAAATATTAAAGACAAATTTCAAAAAATTTAATTGAAAAAAATATATAATAACAACAAAAGCAAAAACAATTCGGAAAATTGTAAATGAAAAAAAAATAAATAAAATAAAATAATAAATAAAAGTAAATTTATAAAACTAATATAAATAAATAAATAAAAATAAAAAGTAAATTTAAAAAATAAAAATTTTAAAATTAAAAAGAAAAAATCAAAAAAAATAAATAAATAAACAGAAAATTAAAAAAAAATAAAAATTGACTAAATAAAACATTTAAGAAAAAATTAAAAAAAATTAAAATTTAGTAATAAGTTAAAAAAACGCAAAACGTAAGGAAAGGTTAAAAAGCTTAATATACTAAAGACAAATTTCAAAAAATTTAATTGAAAAAATTTATAATATAACAATATCGAAAAATTAAAAAAAAAAAATTAAATAATTAATATAAATAATGTATTAAATAAAACTAAAGTAAATGTAAAATTAAAAAAAAATAAATCCAAAATTTTTAATTAAATAAAATAGCGTGAATAAGAGAAGAAGGCACGGCGAAGAACATAAGAAATGCGAGAGGAAGCGGAAAGAACTGTTTTACCAAACACATGTGCAAGTTGAGCATTGAGTAGAACTCGCGGTGCGGAGAAAGAGAAGTAAAGCAAACGAAAAAATCTGCACCAATGAGTTAGCTAAGTGTGGAGAAGTCATATGAACAGGGCAGCTATAACAGATAGTAAGGCAAGATCGCTAGCCGTTTGCGTGGGTGGTGACTTCCAAGTGTATATACATACATACATATGTGTGTGTGTGTGTATATTTGAAGTTTAAAGGGTGTTGCAATAATGACACAAGAGCAGCAAAATTGCTGAAAGAAAATACTTTCTTTGGTTAGAAAGTACATACAATGTACAAAAGCTTATCTTTTGGATCTTTGCAGATTATCATTTTCGTGTAGATCACGAGCTTATACAAACATAGACTTTCTATTTACTTTTAACAAGCTGCAATTTTATGCTTTTAATACTATTTTGTGCACTGCTTTGCTCTGCTTACAGCCTCGTGGGCCCCCGCTGACATTCAAATGGCCTGTTTAGGTTCACCATGATTGATATGCTGACATATAGAGGGCGGTGGTATGTACATACATATGTGTATACATGTGTATGTATGTATATATGTGCTCGCTGAAAGTCGGAAGTGACAGTTTATTTGTGGAAATTTATTATATTTGTGTAGCTGAAAACTTACAAAAATACATAGAGACACGCATACATACATACATATGTATATATATGTACTATGCATTTATAGCTGACAATTTATGACTTGAAATACAAATGAAAAAGTTTTCCCATACAAGCACCTGATTCGAACTTTCAGTTTGTTTGTTTGCTATTAATTATGGTAATCCGATCTGACCGATCGGTCCGATATCAGCGATGCCAAAAAATAAGCAGCTTCTTGAAGAGGAAAAGACGTGTGCAAAATTTCAGATCGATATCCCAAAAACTGAGAGACAGACGGACATGACTAAACCAACTCAGCTCATCAAGCTAATAATTTCTGTGCCCAAAAAATAAGGTGACATTGTATTTATTTTGAAAATTCTTTAGTTATTCTTCCAAATCAATTTCATCCCCTTCAAGGTAATCCCCTCCCGATGCAATGCACTTATGCCAACGGATTTTCCGATTTCGAAACACTCGTTGTAGTCACTTTCCGGGATGGTCTTCAGTTCCGTCTTCGCTGCGGCTTGAATCTGCTCTATCGTATAAAAACGGTGTCCCCGGAGCGGTCTTTTGAGCTTGGTGAACAGCCAGAAGTCGCACGGCGCCAGATCAGGTGAATACGGTGGTTGCGGAACGATATGGGTTGAGTTTTTGGCGAAATGATCACGAATTACGAGGGCAGTATGGGATGGTGCATTATCGTGGTGTAAAAACCAAAAATTGTCTTTGCACAATTCCGGCCTTTTTAGGCGGATACCGTTACGCAAACGACGCATAACGTTCAAATAATATTGCTTGTTGACTGTTTGACCGGTTGGAAGGAATTCATAATGCACAACACCACGATAATCGAAGAAAACAGTCAACATGACCTTGATTTTTGAGCGACTTTGGCGCGATGTTTTTGGTCTCGGCTCTCTTTTGGTACGATATTCGCTCGATTATAGTCATAGATATCAAGTCTCATCGCCAGTTATACGTTTCATAACACCTTGGTAGTCGCAAAGCATCGTTTCACACACTTCAACGCGACGCCTTTTTCCAAAAAATTCAATGTTTTCGGTACCAGTCGAGATTTGACGCGCTTGAGGCCCAAAACATCCTTCAAAATGGTATTGGCTGAGCCTTTCGATATGCCAACTTCAACAGCAAGGTCTCTAATTGTTAATCGACGGTTTTTCAACACCAAATCTTTGATTTGTTGAACGTGAGCTTCGTCGGTTGATGTTGATGGTCGCCCTGGACGCTCTTCGTCTTCGACAAGTTCACGGCCGGCTTGGAACTCACTATACCACTTGTAAACATTTTTTTTAGACATAGCCTCATCACCAAAGGCTTTCTGCACCATCCTCAACGTATCCGCAGCAGAAAATTGATTCCGTAAACAAAATTTAATGCAAATTCTTTGCTCAACAAATTTCGACATCGCAAAAAACGAAAAACTCACTTTTAGCAGCTCACAAAACGACACTTATCTCAAACACTAATGAATATTTTGACATGAAATTTGACATAAATGTGACTGACAGTACTACCAACCTAAAAAAAAAATAATTCTCCAAATCCTTCGACGCGCGCAGTTTAAATTCAAATGTCACCTTATTTTTTGGGCAAAGTAGTATGTATAGTAGACCACACGCATTGATAGTGATTCACCAGAAGTTCTGCGAGCTTCATATGCCTATACCTTATAGTTTGGATCTGTCCTTCCATTAAACTTTATAATGCATATATGGGACAGGGATAAGGATATATGTTCCATAGAAATGGGATGCCGAAAATGTACGAAATCGGTCAAAAACTAAAACACCGAAAAATATAATAATGTTTCACAGGGCTATGCTAAGTGCTGTTTTCTTATGTTTCAATTAAGTTGTGTTTCTATGATATTCTATGTTATGTTCTCTTATGCTAAGCTATGTTCAATGACACTCTTTTCCAACCACTGAGCAAACACCATTTTTTTTCTTACATACATACATATACATATATATATGTATGTATATCGAATATTTAAGAGCCTTCCACGCTCCACCACATTAATTGCATTCAATGCAGCCTAGCGAAGATTGTGAAGCGCGCACACCCCACATGGCCTTTGTGATAAGTTTTATCTGCACAGTGAACACAACCTACCCGCCACCCTACTGCCTTTTATCAATATATTAGACCAACAGATATGTATGCCTACCGCCCTCTGCGCTCGCAATGTCGGCCACCAGACTACAGCTACAACGCACTGTGCTGCGCTCCAACTCTTTAAAGCCGCATTATTATTGTTGTTGGCTAGCATAAGTACATGCACGTAGCTACATATGCGCCTAGATATGTAACACCTAACCAAGTCTATTTGTTTGATGGCTTCTGTTACCAATTCACGTTATTCTCGTTGTAGTTGTAGTAACAGCTTGCTGCTGTTATTGTTGTTTTAGCCGTTACGTGAAAGTTTGTTGAACTTTCGTTTTCACTGCAGTCCGCCAGCGGGCCACAGCGTCGCATACGTATATGCTAACGGCATTTTCTGTCACATGTCTCGCTTTTATTGTCTCTTTTTCACATTATCTTTTCATTTTTAAGCTTTTTCTCGTAATTTCTGTTGCTTTTGTTAGCACTGTGTGTTATGCAGTTGCATTTAGCTGCGTTTTTTTTTCGTTTTTCGTACGATTTTTTGTGTCAGTTTTTGTCATTGCAGTTTGCTGTTGCAGTTTTTGTGTCCGCCACTCGGTCAACGAGTCAATGTTGCACTAGAGCGAGCAAACAGGCGGGTGTCATGGCAGTCGTTTAGCGGTTTCGAAACGTTTGCTTCCTGGTTTGGTACGAAAGCTTTGTTTAATGGGACTTTACGAAGCTCTGTACGTGTCTAATGGCACCACAAATTCATTGAAAATCGGAAAATGAGGAAAAGTTGCAAGTCTAATGGTCCCGCGTTAAAGATTTGACCACTGGTGTGAAGTTAGGTGCACTAACTTGGACTAGTAGAAAGTTTGTGACGAAGTTCTTCAACGACCTTTAGAACTTTGTTAACTTTTTTCATATTGTATCAGAAATTATTGACAAAAAATTACTGAGAACATCAAACCCGACGATCCCGGTTCAAAGAACGTTCTGAGAATGTCAGCCTGAGGATCTTGGTTGCAAAAACGACTGAGAATGTCAAGCCTGATGATACCGGATCACAGATTTTACATTGGAAAAGAGGTTAACCCCAAAGTAATAAAGAGTTTTGGACGAATTTCTTTTACACCCTTTTGAGTTTGATTAAATTGTTTTCATATTAGATCATTCTCAATATCTATGAAAAGTCTTGAGTATTGAGTATCAATTTAATACCCTCGCTCTTAGACTATGCTTACAAATAATGTCTAAAGGAAAAACTATTGAACTTTTGAAACAGTTCTAACTTGCTCTAAGGAAAATGTATATTTTTAAATAACATAATCGGTCAGGTAACAAGAAATTGCAGTACTGTGATCCCTATAATCGACAAACCTGCAGATATCTTCACAGCTTTAGAAAACAAGTGCTTCAAATTTAGTGGACTCATGTGAAGAGCTGTCGTTTGCAGTCACATGGTAGTCACATTACAACTTTTCTGCTATCAACAATGACAAAAGCCAAAAATGATCAGGGATAAAACATTCCATCTACAACCAAAAGTTTAAAGAGGTGTTTTTGAACTGGACTGATGAATGGAGGAACTAAAAAATTAATCTTCTGGTAGCAGACCTAGCTCTATATTACATTTCTCGTAATAAGGTTCTACAATATACAATCTTTGGTCCCAATTCATGTAAGAACGTTACGAGATTCTACCCTCAACGAGTATAATGGCATGATGTTTCGATATAAGTCGTTATAATTTTCGATTTAAATTGTCATTTGGAGCTATTTTCAAATATGTTTAAAACTGTTCTTATTCCAACTTAAAACCACTAAATTTTTCGTAGGCCCTGTCGTTTTTGTACCATCTCCGAAAATATATTTTTTAATTGCTTTCAATTTAGCACTGTTTACTAGCTTCTTCTTTTACGCTTTTGAACCATTTTATTGTCTCTTTCAGCTTTTAAGCTCCAACACGCCTTTACACTTTTCGTAGCCCCTGTCGTTTTTAAGGGATCACGGAAAATATTTTTTTCCATTGCTTTCTATTTTGCACTGTTTACTAGCTTCTGCTTTCACCCTTTTGATACATTTTATTGTCTCTTCCAGTTTTTAAGCTCCAACATGTTTTTAAATTTTTCGTAGCCCCTGTCGTTTTTGTCGGATCCCGGAAAATATTTTTTTCAATTGCTTTCTATTTTGCAGTGTTTACTAGCCTCTGCTTTCACCCTTTTGAAACATTTTATTGTCTCTTTCAGCTCTTATGCTCCAACAAGCTTTGTAAGTTTTCCAAGTTGGCTCGCTATACAATCACTCAGCGCTGCATACACAGATTTTCCTCACAATTTATTTTTATATCATCTTAAATATTTATATACATATAGTATGTACATACATATGTACCGCTAACTTTACAGATTTTTGCTTGCGTCTATATTTATAGTCTCCTTTTTTCTTTTGTTGCACACATAGCTTTTCATATGGCCACTGCCAGGGTGCTTGGTGGTCGGTCAGGAGCCCAGAAAATTGGCTGCGCGCCAAGTAAGTCAACTCATTTAACGGTCAACGCACATGTACAGCCACACAATGAACACATGAGTGTGCAATCGAAAGCGCCGCATACACGAAATAAAACTTCATTATTGCATTTGTAATGACTCTACGGCGATTACATAACGCGAGCGCTTGTGTGTGGCTCCACACATGATTTCCGTCTATTCACACGCGCCACTCGGCGTTTACTTTCATAAATTGCCTGACCCTATTTTCCATTCTATACTTTCTTCTATCTATCCCGAAAATGCTAGTGCTTACTTGCACTTCCTTGTTTACTTCACAGCGTCAACAGTTTTCAATGGGAAAATGTTTGCTTCTACCTCAAATGCTACAAAGGCAACCCTACTTTGCTAAAGCTCTACACAAGCTCACCTTCTTAGCCCTCCCTGCAATCATCTTTCTTTTTCCCTTCTTTTTACCATTTTTTGCTAATGCCGCTCATTCACTTTTCATTCTATGACCATCGAGTTGACAGCCTTCGTGTTCTAGTCAGGGCATTGGCACAGTTTTGAGGTTGTTTCGCTGCACTCCATTTGTCTTCCTACCCAATTGCTGTCGCCATCAGCAGTCTACTTGCATGCATTGCTTGTCGCAAGTCCTCACTTTCATATCGGTACGTGGGGACAGTGCGACAGTTTCGGTGAAATTGGTGCGCAATGTAGAGAAGCCGACAGAGTTTATTTTTTCCGAAAGGAGGATCGGACGAAATGTGAAAGTTCCCTCAGTAAAACCGCGATATACAAAAATCTGTTTATTTACATTATTACAGACTAGCTTCAATGACGGACGAAATGGGAAAGTCCCATCAAAGAATGTCTAATCGTCATATGTCAGTTGTAGACCTATCCCTTAAAAAAATTAACCGAAACAAATAACTTATAACAGGCAGGAAGCAAATTGTACATCAATCGAGATTTTATCTAGTTCCAACTATGCAGTGCACGAGGAAAATCACAGACTATACTAAGTAAAAGTTGACCACCTGAGGAACCCCTACTTATATACAGACTAACAACAATATTCTTCAAGTAAGATCTACCTCTTGACAAAAGTTACCCTAAGCAAATAATTTACACCGTCTAGGAAGTATAGTTCGCGAACTAAATCACTTCTTAGAGATCTTAGTAATATGTGCCGAAATCTAGAATTCTCAAATTATGATTCTTCGCTTTGAAATAGAGACTGTATAGCACACTTTTACGACTTTAGAATCAGCAAAAAAAAAAACGTTTGGCATTCTAGATTGCGACAATGTCTATTGAAAGATCACACACTGTGAAAAGATGTTACAGAAGTTTAACGACAAGCTCTGGATTGGAACCACGAGAGAGACCGCTCTAAGACCAGACAGAATAGATTCTTACAAAAAGACAAGCTCTGCATTGGAACCACGAGAGAGGCCGCCCTAAGACCAAGTGGAAGAATTTCTCACAAAAGAAATCGTTTAATGGAGGAAATACTACAAGTAAAACGAACTAAAGATGCTAGCAAACACAAAGGAGCAGTGGAAAATAAAGGAAATGATAATTAATTTGAGTTCTCTGGAATATTTTCCGAAAAAAATAAACTCTGTGTGATCTTTTGCTTGCCGCAAGGGTGTATGTACATATAAATTGAAACATCGAAGGGTAGTTTGTATGATTTATGTCGAAATTAGGATTTTAAAAGTAGTCTAGGTTAAGGCTCTACATTATATTGCATAAGAGTTCCATTTCAAAAAATTTTAAATATTATTATTTTTGTAAAAAAATATTTAAAAATTATTAATAAGAGTTTATTTTTAAAGGTTGCTTTTCAAGAAACATTAAATATCATAATTTCTAAAAAAATTATTTCAAAATTATTTTAAATGACTCACCGTTGCAGCGACTAGAGATCGTATGCTAGAAAGACAAAGGAAAAAATAAGAAAATTAATAAAAAATATTATTTATGGTAATTTATAAAAGTATTGTTTTACAAATTAAAATTATCATTGAGTGGTTGTAATTATACAACTTGATACTGTTATTGCATGTAAGGTATACTCGGTAAACAGGACTGCCAAAAGTTGCTTTTGGTTCACTATTTGGTATAGTATTGCCACCTTATTTTATTACTTGAAATCTATTATGACATTAACATATTTTTAGAATATTTTTTAATAATGTCCTTACACCTAATAAAAATTAAAAATATTTGAGAGCGGTTGCCAGCTGATTAATTTAATTGTGTGAACGCATGGGTGACCGTGTTTATTTAAAATAATTGGTTTTTAATTTCTGAATAATTTGCTGAATTTTATTCAATTATTTTACACTATGAACAGGGGTGCCAGATAATAATTTTTTTCATTCATTTGAAACGTCAAACAATACTGAACAAAAATAACATAACAGCTTGACGCGACTCATGACGCATGATCTGTCAAAAAAGGCTATTTAAAAAAGTACCTCTACTTGAAGCACCCGTTATATTTTCATTTACAGGCCATTGCACATCATTGCATATATACTTGCGCTTACATATGTAAGTATATATTATATTTATGTACCTAGCTGATATTTGCATGACATTATGTTCGAATTTGTAAGGCAAAAGTTCAATCTCCTAGTACCTTCGCTAACAAGGGCTGTGCACATGTATCTATTTGTGTATTTATTATACTATATACTACTTGCAATAAGTTTAGGGGAAAAACTTAATCATGAACACACGCATACTAACGCAGTGGAAGGTTGAGGACTTAGGCTGTTGAAGGTATAGACTTATTCGCGCATGCATAAGTAAAAGTGATGGTTGATATTATTGAAACTGTATAAAAAAAATCATTGAAATTAGTAAAAAAAAAAAACTTTCAATTTTTCTATATATGTACATACATTCCTTTTGCGGCATATAAAGATAATATTAGAATAGAGCTCGCTACCGAATTATTGAAAAAATTAAATTTTTGTAGACTGTTTTTTGTTTGTTTCATTTTTTTAATATTTGTCTAGAAAAAAAATTATTTGCTTCAAAATATTTTTATAATGCATGCATTTTTATTATTAAAATAAAATATTGATTTTATTTCATTTTTTTTCAAAATTTTTTTTTTTATTTTATTTAATTTTTTTTTTTTAATAAAAAATCATATAAAATTATTTCAAAAAAATATTTTTTGAATCATTATTTTTGGGACTTAAACATATGCAAAATATAATTGAACAATTGTAAGAAAAAAAATTTTTTCATAAAAAACTTTTTTTAATTAAAATTATTTTTTGCTTAAAACAACAAAAAAAATGTTTTTTTTTTTGAAAATAAAAAATCATATAAAACTATTTATAAAAATATTTTTTTGTATATATATTTTTTTTGGACTTAAAAAATGTATACAAATGCAAAATGTAATTAAAAAGTGTAAGAAAAAAAAAATTTTTTCCTAAAAAAATTTTTAATTACAATTAATTTTTACTTAAACAATAAAAAAATGTTTTTATTTCTTTTTTTTTTGCAAATAAAAAATCATAAAATTATTTTAAAAAATATGTTTTGTACAATTTTTTTTTTGGGGACTTAAAAAATGTATAAATTATTTTTGAAAATAAAAGTTCATACAAAACTATTTAAAAATAATATTTTTTGTATAATTTTATTTTTGGGACTTAAAAAATATATACATATGTATGTAAGTATGTACATATGCAAAATATTATTGAAAAAGTGTAAGCAAAAAAAATTTTTCCTAACAAACTTTTTTTAATTAAAATTATTTTCTGCTTAAAACAACACAAAAAAATGTTAAATGCAAAAACATTATATGAAAGAAACAAAGCAAGCTTTTTATGTGAGGAAAAAAATTTTAAGCTCATTTTTATTTTTTTCATATATTTTTAAAAATTTTTAATTTAATATATTTTTTTTATATAAAAAATTTTTTGGACTTAAAAAACATTTCTTTACATACATACATATATGTATGTAGACACAGTAAAATTAATTATTATTGAAAAACATGAAGCAAAAAAATTTTTTTCTAATAAAAATTTTTGTTTCTTATATCAAAACATTTTTTTCTGATACGAAAATTTTATTCTTATATGCATTTTTTTCAAGAATCAAACATCTGCCAAGGCTAACAGTAGGTTAATAACGGTAAATGCAATGAGTTTTTTTTTATATTTTTAATTTATAAAATTGCTTTTTCATAGTAAAAATTTGTTTCTAACTTTCAAAATTCATATTAAGCATCAGCTGGCAACCCTAACCTACCTCAGGCAAATTAGTTTTTTTTTAATATTAAATATTTTATATTTTAGAATTTTGGTTAATAAAAATAATTTTTATTTATTTTTTTTAATTGTTTATTTAATTTTTTTTTAATAAATTAAAAATTATTTTTATTACATTAAATGCTTTAGTAAAAATTTAAACATTTTTAAATTAAAAAATATTCTTTTAATAATTATATAATTTTCTAGGCTTCAGAACTCATAGTGACTGCTATTTGGCAACCCTAGCCTACCTCAATGTGCCATGCATTAGGTTAGTAACAGCAGAAGTAACAAATGGTGCAATAAAAATACTTTACAACCACCAAAAACGCACACACACACATGCACATGAGCGCCAGCCATGACAGCAGCAGTGCAAAAGCAATAAGAATTAAATAAGCTCGCTGCTAATATGCGCCCGCCTTCATTTACACCAAATTTGCGCTGCATTTGCAAATACACAAATACCTGCATACACACACCTACATACATATGTATATGTATGTATGTATGTATGTATTTATACAGCCGTGCACCCATAAATAACCAACGACAGCGCCATGCTTGCAATGGCGAGGCAATGTGCGCAAAAACATGCGCGACAACAACAAAGTTGCAAATACGAGCGTATTAGAATTGCATTAGAAAAGCCAACAAAGCCGGTGCAAGGCTGCGATGTCAGTGACCGAACGAACGCCTTGGTGCGCGGCCACAGCAGCGCCATGCCATGCCGACGATGCGACGTGACCGATGCGGTTGGTCGGCGCTGCGGCGTGTTCGAAAGGACGTGAGCGCGCAAGGCTGAGAGGTGAGAGAGTGTAAGGCGCTGCTCTATGTGTGGGAATTTGCAATGAGCTGCAAAAGAAGAAACACGTCAAAGGTGCGAATTTGTTGGCATGAGTAATGCAATGCAGTGGGCAGGTTTGTGGAGATTTAATACCGATAACACATGGTGCGAAGAATTTACCGTTGCTATGTATGTGAATGATTGATTGCGCTATAGCTGAAGATTACGTCGTTGGATATTGAAGTTTTAAGAAAGCTTTGAGATGAAAATGTTAAAAAGCTTCTAAAAAGGTATTTAAAGCATTTAAAAAAAATTAACAAATGAAAGCTCAGAAGCTTTTAATAAAAAATTTCATTCCGTGAATATTTGGATATTTAAGTTTTAAGAAAAATTTTATATAAAAATGCTAAAAAGCTTCTAATGAGCTTTTGAGATCATTGAAAAAAAATTGACCAGTGAAAGCTTAGAAACTCTTGATAATTTTATATAAAAATGCTAAAAAGCTTCTAATGAGCTTTTGAGATCATTAAAAAAAAACCAGTGAAATCTTAGAAACTATAATTCGAAGGATTTTATATAAAAATTTTAAAAACCTTTTACAAGTATTATAAGATCATTAAAAAAGCTCTTAAAAGTTTGATAACCTCATTCGAATTTTGCAATAAAATCTTCAAAAAAAATTTAAAACGTAAATTTTAAAAACACGCTATAACCTAAGATTACGAAGCCAAGCTCCAAAAAAGCTTTAAAAGTAATAATAATTTCTTTGCATGAGAAATATTATTGAAAGTAAATAATTTAAAACACGTTTTACAAAGAATATACATAGCTTGTGATCATCGAAAATCCTCCGAACCAAACTTATCGAAAACTCAGATGGTTAGGTGCGTCTCAGAAATATAAGCAATCGTAAATAATTTTAAAACACGGTTTGGAAGGCTATAATATCATATGATTTAAAAGCTCTAAGATCCATTTAGTGCTAAATGTATTCGCGAAAGCTCTGAATTTTACTTATATGAAAATTCTTCGTTATAATATTATATGACCTAAAAGCTCCGAAAAAGCTCCGTTTAATGCTAAATGAATCCGAGAATGCTCTGAATTTTGCTTATAGATTCTTCGTTATATGTATACATATATGACATATGACTTAAAAGCTCCAAAAAAGCTATGAATTTTACTTATAAAATCTTCGTAAGTAATTTCAAAACACGTTTTACGGAGGCTATAATTTTGAAAAACGTTTTAGGAAGGCTATAATATCATATGACTTAAAGCTCAGTAAAAGCTCTAAGCTCCATTTAGTGCTAAATGAACCAGCAAAAGCTCTGCATTTTATTTATAATATTTTCATAAATAATTCTTAAACACATTTTACGAAGGCTATAATATCGTATGACTTAAAAGCTCTGAAAAAAACTCTTAGCGCCGTTTAGTGCTAAATGAATCTGTGAAAGCTCTGAATTTTACTTATAAATTCTTCGATAAAGGCGTAATGGGAAACGTATGGAAATAATTTTAAAACAGAGGAACTAACTTAAGGCATTTCTAATGTGTGATATTATTGATCAGATCAGACTCTATGTTGCTCTGCCTTGATCAGAAACCAGTACAAACGTTGCAAGAACGATCACTTAGTATTTAAGTCGCTACTCTATTCCCATGAACCAAAAAAGACAACGGAAATGAATGACTAAGGTAGTTGTGCTAGCGAAAGCTCTATCGTTTGTAGCTTATAAGTCAAATTGAGCTTTCGATGTATATAACTCCAGAGTACACATTTAAGTAGTTATGTTTGTTGAAGGAAAATGAAGGAAAGAATTTTCAAATTTAATTTCAGAAAACCAATATAAACCAACCATATATAAAAATTTAGGAAAGCTTTCACAAATGTGACGATCCATATTTTCAATTTTGTATAAACAAAAACATGCCCTCATTCCTCCTTCATAGAGTTGTTTTTAGAATAAATTGAGTTTAGCAAAGTTTATTTTTTCGCGAAAGCTCATTTTAAGTGAAAGCTTTAAGCAAAGAATAAAATAGATAAAAATACATTTAAGCGAAAACGAAAAAGCCTTCCATTATTTATAGATACTTCGCGATATAGAGTACAGATATCACCCCTCAGTTATGATTTTTAAATTTATTCAAAGCTGTTTGTAAGTGAAAGCTCTATTCAAATGGAAAACTGTGCTAAAATTGAAAGTTATAATTAAAGTGATAGAAGAATAATATTTTTAATATTACTTAGGAGACCTACAAAACCTCCAAAATTTGTAAATATATTCAAGTGAAAGCTTAAGGCATATCACAATAATAAATAGTTATTTTTTTTAACAAAAAAAGCTTCTTTTGTAACAATTTCGAGACTTACAATAAAAGTAACACAGAAGCTTAGTTATGATCTTCAAATTTCCTTAAAGCTTTTTACAACAAAAAGCTGTAAGTGAAAGTGAAATAAAATATTTTTTTAGGGATACTTATTTAGGAGACTTTACCAAATCTCATCGACTACAACCAATACCAGTTAAACCAAATACATGTAATTTTTACACCTGCTATTTCTCAGCACAAAAACTCAAGGAAATACAAACAGCAGAGAGAGAGCCCATGACATAGCTCTCTCATACGCTCTTCTGCACATCAAGTTAGCTCCAAGCTTGCACGAAGAGCATAAAAATAGCGACCAAGCACGTTGCAAAGACGTCAGTCGCTATAAAGCACAGCAAAAACAACCAACAACAACAAATTTGTCAACAACAAGCTGATTACACGCTTGCCAGCCACCGTCAACGACATGGCGACATCCACAGTATGCATCCAAGGGCGTTTATTGCCATTTGGGCATATGTCACCCGCTACTTGCTGCTGCCGCCATTGTGGTTGTAGTTGTTGTTACGCTGACTCCGCACGTTGCAACAGCAAATTTGCCACACATTGTCAATGTGATCGTTTCAATATGTAGAACAACAACCACCAATACGTGCATATGTGTTTAAATAGTTGCTACCCGGTTGCTGTGACGGCAGCTGGCTGCTGGCTGCTTGGCAACAGTAGAAGAGCCAAGAAGAAAGAGTTGCCAATGGCAATGCAATCGAAAAGTAAATGAGCGGGCCGATAAATCAGACAAAGAGCCGAGTTGAGTTCTTTATAGATGAGTGTGCCACTACAACAACAACAAATACAAATATCAATACAACAATAATAATAATAATAGCGGCAAAATACAACAACAAAGCTAATAAGAATTGTAGTAACAACAATTAAAACAACAAAAACAAGAAAAGTTACAACAATAACTAGATTAAGTTACAACAATTACAACAACAATATTAAAAATAATAGTAACAACAATAATGATAAAAGATACAACAACAAAAAACACAAAACAGCAATTGTGACTACAACAATAGTAATAAAAACAACAACAACAACTATAGCAATTGGTTGTCAATAACAACAGTTACAACAAATACAAAAACAACAACAACAACATTTTCAAGAAATACAAGTACAACAACATTTGCTGCAGCGCTTCACGCTTGCGCTAAGCCAATTTATGCGCAATAAACATGATTTGTTCGGCGCAGATTTTCTACCGCCAAGAAGTAGCAACCGCTAAGCAACTAAGTTGCAATCTGGCTTTTGTCTAAACATACACTTTGGTTTTTTTTTTTTTGCTTTTCATTGAAATATTCTTAGCTTTGGTAGCTCATGCTGTTTTCGATAATTTTTAACTTGTTCGCAGTAATTCGATGTTGTTCTGATTTCTATCTCACGCCTGAACTTCAGGGCAAAAATTATCGCCACCGTGAAGTTTGAAGGACGTCTTTTATGCTGGTGGTTGTGTTTTTTTTTTCGTTTTTGCGACTTCGCTGACAGCATTGGCTTTGGTGACCTCAAGCGGTGTTCAAAGTTGGAGTTTTGCTGCCTTTGTTGTTCTAGTAGTGTTTGTTGTAAAGTCAAGTTTGATTAGCGTGCTGTTTGTTGAAGTTGAACAATTTCAGAACCATCGATATGTTCTAGAGTTATACGACTTTGCGTGAAGTCTTTTATTAGAAGTTGGGTGAAAACAGAGCTGAGCTTCAGCAAGTGAATGGAATTAGCTCAAGATCGGTTTTTAACCAAAATTTGAGACTTAAGAGAGTAAATTAACTGCCGAAATTCTAAATTCGAAATGGGGGTATTCTTGATGAGCTCCAGCAAGTGAGTGGAATTAGCTCAAGATCGATTTTGATCCAAAATTTGAGACTTAAGCGAGTAAATTAACTGCCAAAATTCTAAATTCGAAATGGGGGTATTCTTGATGAAGCGTTACATTCAAATAAATATCGAGGGCCGTAATGACAATTTTCTATTCATCTAGAACTCTCCACAAGTGAAAGCTCTGTAAATAACAAGTGTAATCTTTTTGATAGATACTCACATAAAGCTACCTAAATTTTCGATTACTGAAGTTTTCAACGAAAATATTTTAAATTTTCTAGAGCTTTCAGTCAATTAAATTTAAAATTAAAAAAAAATAATAATAATAAATGTAATAAATTTTATTCTGCATTTCTTGATGAAACATACTTTTTTTTGAAATTTGTTTTATATAATTTTTTTCATTTTGTTTTAAATTTTTTTTTTTTCATTTTTATTTTTTTTTTTTTTTATTTTTTTTTTTTTTTTTTTTTTTATTTTTTTTTTTTTTTTTTTTTTTTTTTCATTTTTTTTTTTTTAATCATTTTAATTTTTTGCAATTTTATTTGTAAAATATTCCTTTTTGCTATCGATTTATTGCTTGAAAAATTTTTATAATTTATTAAGTCTATTTATTTTTTTTGAATTTTTTTTTATAAAAATCTGAATTTATTTATTTATTAAAAAAAATAATTATATACAAAAATTTTATTTATTTATTTAAAAAACATATAAACAAAATTTTTTTTTTAAAATTTACTTTTTTAATTTTTTATTTATTTTTTTTATTTTTATTTTATTTTTTTTCAAAACTTTTCTGAATTATTTCATTAATAAATGTCAACATTTTGTTCATTATTAAAAGCATTTAAAATATTTTGAAAAAGTTTTACAAATCGCCCCACTGTGCCACTTTAGATACTCATACATCTGCCCACCGTTAAACCGAACACATAAATTCACCTTCCCAGAATTGCTGACATCTGTATCAATACAAATTCATTACTCCAGCTCTCTAACTATAACTCTTACAACATTAACAACGTCCAATGAGAAAATGAGAGCAAACAGTTGCAATGACATTTCTATTTGCTGAATCTGACAGCGCTGCCCACACACGCAACCATTCACTTATTTCTGGAGCAGCTTCCGACGCAGCAATGGTTTCTTAAATACTACGATTAAATAAAAAAAACATAAAAGAGTTCTACTGCTTAATCCGCCGCGCCGCTGTCAGCCGAAAGACAGCTCATTTGTCTGTCAAAATGCAACACTGCTTGCTTATTTGCGCAACTGTCAAACTGTCAGCGGCGGTGAATGACTTTCAAAGCTACAGCGGTCTATGCGGCGGCGCTGAATTTCTGGCAGTACAAGTAGATTCGAGCATTTGTTTTTGTAATTTTTGTTGCTCAAGACAAAGCATGGGAAATGACAGCAAAATGAAATAGAAAATCGAAAAGAAAATTCTTGCAGTCAAAATTGAAAATAAAAGAATGCTAAAAATGCAGTTAAGCAATAACGACGTCAACAGCAAAGAACAAAATTACAAAAAAAAAATAAAAATAGAAACAAAAAAATGCTCAACAACAACCTTAGAAACCAGAATAATAAAAAAAACAACAACAACAAAGCCTGCCATAGTCGCATGCTATAAACAAAAGTTTTGAAAGCGCGTAAAAGTAGGTGAAAGGTTGAAGAACTGCCATGATAAAAGTTGCAACACCGCCAACAACAACAACAGCAGCACAATGCCGAGCACAGCACACCTCACCACAGACGTACGCACACCAATACACAACAAGTAAACAAATGTAGCAGCCATTCAATGCATGCACATATACATACATATATGTGTGTGTGTTGTTAGTTGCCACCTGTTTGCACCCGTCACCCGTTGCAGCCGTAACCACAATGCGTCGATGAAAGCAGGAAAATTCAACGTCTGCAGCCAACAACAAGCATGAATAACTCATACGCCTCGCTGCAGCTTTTATTTGCTCACATAGACCCAGTAGAAACAAGTTTAACTAAGATGAAATTATGGAACTAGTTCAAATATAACTAGTTTTTTACAATTCTTAGCATATGTGAAGTTAATTTTATCTAAAGTTACCCAGTAGAAAAAAGTTTAACTAAGATGAAATTATAGAACTAGTCTTTAAACTAGTTCAAAAATAAATAGTTTTTACAAATCTTAGTGCACTGCAGTTGATTTTTTCCGAAAATGCAACTCTCGGACAATACAAAGAACTGAATTATATTGATATGAAAAAAATAAAAGTTTCGCAATTAGACTTTGATCTACATATTCGATATCTGGGGACTTAAATAGTTTTGGTCCGATTTGGACACTTTTTGGTTATAAGGTGGACAGTTTAAGCGCACTATTCGGGCAAAGTTTCATACCGATACTGAATACATTTATTGGGGTTTTATGAACATTTCGAAAGTGAAAGAATCAGATGGAATTTAATATTGAATTATATGGAAAGTAGGCGTGGTTGTAGCCTCGTTTTCGTTTGTTTTCGCGTTGAAACATAGCAAAGTCAAGGTAACACTATATTCCAAATATGGTCGATATCGGTCGAGTAGGTCCTGAGATATGGCTTTTCATCGAAATGTGAGCGATGCCTCGCCTATTGTCCAATTTTGACCCCGGCTCCTACAAAGTCCTCTTGTATCATCCCAGAGGTAAAATTGAATGCCTCTGGAATGTTTATTTATTGATTTAGCGTAGCTTTTAACGGAACCTTTATATGGGGAGTGGTCGGGTAATCACCCAATTTCATCCAAAGTGGATTGAGGTGCTCAAGTGGTTTGTCCAGAGCGAATTTGAATATTGTACCTTAAGTGGTTTAGAAGATCTGTATACTTATAAAAGTTACGTGCAAACTTAATGTTGCCTATTCAGCATATGATTAGCTCTATGTTTGGCTGGTCTCCTTATGCTCTTAAAGAAAAGTTTCGGAGTTTGTTTGAGAGTTTTCGATACAGGCCGCCAACAATGTCGATTTTTCGTATCGAAAATTAACCCGAGTTTCTATGAGCCGAAATACTGTATTTGGACTTTAAATCATTATAGTACAAATAATATGTCCAGACCTTAAGTTGAATAACAAACTATATCACTGTTAGTAAAAAATAATATTAATCAACAACCAACATTACAACTAATAATTCCTATGGGGTATATAACAGCAAATACCAATACATATCTATTGCAATTATAAAAAATAAACGTCTCACTCAGTTCTCTTTTTCCACAAGAAGTAAAACAAAGGCATAAACAAAAGAAATGGAGTTCTAAAGAGAGTAGCTATAGATGAATGAAAGCACAAGCCGCAAGGAAATATAGATGTTATGATAGTTACCCCATTAGATTATGAATCGGAACCCATTTTCTTATTAAGGTTCAGTTAAAAATATTAATACTTCAACGTATGCTTAAAGAGCGTGTATTTTTCCATATAAGTTAGGTGAGCGAGAATCTGTTAAGAGAACTTCTCTAAGCTTTAGCACCGAAGTGTGGACCCTATCACGTTCAACGTTTTCGTACACTAAGTCCAAGATCGTTATACTAAGGTCACTTTAAATAGAGAATATACCTATAAATAATCCTTAGGAACAAGCAGCTTTCTTCGACTTCAACTTAATATTAGTAGGCCAACTTAATATGATTCATCTCTTAACTAAAATTTCAAATAATAAAGTTACTATTTAATAGCGTAGAATCTATGGCATAACTGTTGGATCAATTTGGTTAATTTCTATTTTGATGACTCGCATTATATGCTTCCACCTCTAGATATATACCAGGTCTTCTTTAAAACAAAAATAAAATCCATGATGATACCTTTCTTAGGCCATATTTTTATGTAGCTTATAACTAGTCCTGACACAAGGCATATAATAACTCAGCTTCATTGATATAAAGGTCTTTTACCATAGATCTTACTGATAGTTCGACAAAAACAAGTACTCTTCCGAGTAGCAGG
The DNA here is from genome assembly GCF_024586455.1 of Bactrocera neohumeralis. Classification (NCBI taxonomy): domain Eukaryota; kingdom Metazoa; phylum Arthropoda; class Insecta; order Diptera; family Tephritidae; genus Bactrocera; species Bactrocera neohumeralis. Next base: position 68,833,318 of record NC_065922.1, read on the forward strand.
TAACCAGTAACTAATAGCCCTAGCAGTGAAAATGGGCATGAGTTTGGAACAAACCCATTCTTAGTGGTCACTAGTGGCGCCCTTAAAAGGATTTCGGAAGGAACAATATATTGGACACAAATTTGATAGAATTGGCATAAGATCTTTGAAAACCGAACCCCTCAACAGGGACTTCCAACCCACAGAATTCAAATAAAACTCACGCGCTCTATTTACTGTTTGTATTAAGTAGAAACTAATGTCGTTATAGCGGCAGAAATCTGGCGAGTTGTCAGTCCTTGACCAGATGAAAAACCGGATCCGTTTCGGTTACATAGACCCGACTGCCGTGGGAACGGTAGACATTGATACTATTCCGCCATGCCAGGTTTGACCAAATAAGGAAATATCTAAGTTCATTGAGATTAACTCGGGTAGACTGTGGGTTTATGTTACAAGATATCAACTCCAGTCTAGATTGGAAATCAGTCTACATTAGAAGTCGTAAGAAGTATGCTCTTAACTCGAGAGCTAATCGAACTGATCCTACGTCAATGTTTTGTACCTGGTTAGCACTCTTCTGACGAATTTCGGGAGTTAATATCGCATTCAGTTGAAATTAATATTCAAAGTTTTGTAAGACATGATATTTAGAGCAAGAAAATGGTCTCAGAAGCAGTAGAGAGCACATTTTTCTATAATTAATAAGTTCGATCTCTTCAGATCCGCTCAGAGTGCCCTTTTGACGCACTATTTATAATCGGAAGTGAATTTTTCGAGTACTTACATGAGAGATATGAAAGCTTTTCTGCCGGTGTCTACGTGCATTAAGCACGTTTAGCTCCAAAATTATCTAATAAAATTATGGCTCATCGATTACTTGCAGCTTAAGTATGTTTCTTAATTTTCTTTTGTGGTAAACAACAATAATTGCAACATACCGCAAACATAGAGCTGTGCAAACCAAGGGAAAATTACAAAAAAAACATGAGCGCATATGCACAGAAGTATGTCTATGAGTAAACACCGTTCTCAAGTGGCCACAAGTAAAGAATGAAGACACCCAGCCCTTCACCTGCTCGCGCACATGCCTTCTTCGGTTGCCGGTGAGTGGAAAATAGGCCAGTGGCTGAATCATATTGACAACGAAAAAAATATTTCGAATTATCTAGATTCTAAAATAAAGTTTTGTTAATTGCTTATTCTCGATATTTTTGGGTTGCGACATTTATTCACTAATTGCTGTTGACGCTTTTATCATGTTTGGTCGGTACTTGTGGTCTTTTTTTTAATATGTTCTAGGTTGCCACTTTACTTCTGCTTCTCCGAGCTGTGCACTTCGTTTTACTAATTAATATTTTTATAGTTTTTGAATGCATGCCGCTGTTGTTGTTGCTGTTGCCTTAAAAAAGTTACGACGCATTGCAGTGAGTTGGTATTTTCCATCGGAAAATTGAGTGATTTCGTAATGGCAGTGGTGAAAAGTGGGACGCGGCGTCGCTGACCCATAAGGTGAGTGAATATATGTACTTATGTATGTATATATGTACATATATGCAGAAATTCTAAATTATTATAGACTTTATGTTTCACTAATTTTCAGTCTCTGTGGTATAGCAAACTATTAAAAAACAATATAAAATAAAAAAAAAAAAATATTTTAAAATTAGTTGAAATTTTTTAACGACAAAGGAATAAATTAATAGAAAATATTCCAAAAAATTTTAAATATATTAAAAAAAAAGTCTGTTATTAAAAACTTTTGAGTTCAATGAAAAATTTTTTTATTCAAATCAATTTCTTAATAAAAATGAATAATCAAATATTCAAAAATATCAAAAAAAAAAAATAAACGACACTGAAATTTTTACAAAAAACTTTTCAAAATATTAATGCGAAAATTTTTTTTCTGAAATAAATAAATAAATTAATAAAAATGAAAAATAAATATTCAAAATTATTAAAAAAAATTAAATGAAACTGAAATTTATATAAAAAAAAAAACTTTTTAAAATATTAATGAAAATAAAATTTTTTTTCTAAAAAAATTAAATTTCAAAATTAAAAAAAAAAATTAAAAATTGTTTATTGAAAAACAACAAACAAAAAAATGAAATGAAAATAAAATTTTTATAAAAAAACTTTTCAAAATATTAATGAGAAAATTTTTTTCTGAAACAAATTAATAACTTAATAAAAATGAAAAATCAAATATTCAAAATTATTAAAAAAATTAAATGAAACTGAATTTTTTACAAAAAACATTTCAAAATATTAATAAAAAAAATTTTTTTCTGAAACAAATTAATAACTTAATAAAAATGAAAAATCAAATATTCAAAAATATTAAAAAAAATTAAATGAAACTGAAATTTTTATAAAAAAACTTTTCAAAATAATGAGAAATTTTTTTTTCAAATAAATTAATGACTTAATAAAAATGAAAAATTGTTTATACAAAATTAAAAAAAAAACATAAATGAAAATTTTTTTAAATAAAATTTTTAAAAAAAAAAAAATTTTCAAAATTAATTACTATTTATTCAAAATTTTGAAACTGAAATTGAAAAAAATTTTCAAAATAATAATTTTTTTTTTTAAATAAAAAAGAATAAAAATGAAAAATTGTTTATTATCAAACAAAAAATTAAAATGAAAATAAAATGTTTATAAAAAACTTTTCAAAATATGAATGAGAAAATTTTTTTTCTGAAATAAATAAATTAATTAATAAAAAAGAAAAATCAAATATTCAAAATTATCAAACAAAAAATTAAAATGAAAATAAAATTTTTATAAAAAACTTTTCAAAATATTAATGAGAAATTTTTTTTCTGAAATAAATTTTTTAAAAACCAAGAAAGAACTAAAAAAAATCGAATGGAAAAGCTTATTGAGAATAAAAAAATACATGCCTCGTTCTCGACGACCTTTGACCTCTTCAAGTGAAAATATGAAGTTCTATTTGGCCGTATTGAGGCGTTTGCGTGAGAACATCTGCCGGAAACTGCAGGAAGTGTAGATTAACAATTCATGGATTTTATACGATAATAATGTGCCATCGCATCGAGCCACGACTGTGATCGAATTTACAGCCTAAAACGCAATGAATATCAACTCTCAACCACCGTATTTATCAGATTTGGCTCCGTGTGATTTTTTCTTGTTCCCCAAACTGAAATTGTCGCTACGTGGAAACCGTTTTCAGTTGTTCGAAGGACATAAAACAAAATTGGCCATCACAAAAAGCGCTTATGGAAAGTGTTTCGAGGACTGAAAACATCTTTGGCTTAAGTGTACATCTGATGGGGACTTGCGTTTTATTTGCAATTTCCCAGCACTTTTTTGTCACAATGTATATCAAAATCGATTTTTTTAAATTTTAATTGAAAGCATAGCTTTTATGATTCGTTATAACACATATCAATCAAAATTTCCATTTAGCAAAAATTAATTAGTATTTATTAAAAAATATATAAATTAAAGTTAATGTTCAGAAAAATTATTTATTTCAATTTAGAGACCAATATTTTTTTAATTTTTTAATGCAATGTTTTTTTTTTTATTATTTTTTAAGTTTCGTAATTTAATTTTTTTTTAGCTTTTTTAATTTTTTTAGCTTTTTTTTAATTTTTTTGGTTTATTTTTTTTATATTTTTTTTATAATTTTTTTATTTATTTTTTTGTATAATTTTTTTGATTTATATTTTTTTTTAATTTTTGATTTATTTTTTTCTTAATTTTTTTGATTTATTTTTTTTTAATTTTTTGATTTATTTTATTTTTAATTTTTTGTTTTATTTTTTTTTTTTTATATTTTTTTTTTATTATTTTTTTTTTTAATTTTTTTTTGATTTTTTTTTTTTTAATTTTTTTACTTAATTTTTTTTAACTTATTTTTCTGTTTTAATTTTTGTAATTAATTTTTTTTTATTGTAAAATAATTTTTTATTTATTTTGCTTTGTTCGATATGTGCCTTCGCTACGAAATTGAGTACTTGACCGCTTTACTGGGCTGAATATAAATTCGAGTTGTTTGCACAATGCAAATGTCAAGTGTTTCAAAAAATATGGAACACACATATACTACGAATATATGTAACGGTACAGTAGTAACAGTTAAAAATTGCAACCTTGCACCTAGTATTCTTCCCAAAAGCGACCAAAAGAAATTGTAAATAAAAAAGTTATATACACTAACAAAAAATGGGACACGATTTCTGGATATTTTTATTGTTTTTATAATTGCTATTTATTTTCATTATTTTTTGTTGTTGTGATTTTTTTATTTTTAGAACAAAATGAAATTAGTGATTACAGCGATATTTTGCCACCAAATGAGGTAAAGGTAAAACTAGTGGACAGGTCGTTGAGCCATCGATGACAATTTAAATAACGGCACAAAGAAAGCACTGCCATGAGCACATTACAAGCTGTCTAAATACGTGTCAATGTACATACATATGAATATGTATCTGTTTGTATACATAAGCGAGGCAATCAAAGTGAAAAATTACTGAAAATTTGCTAAAATATCAACAACAACATCAATGACGAAAAAATTTTAATGAATAAGTGTGTGTAAATAATTTTTGTTTATTTGGCTTGCACCTCAAAAACACACACATACATACACATTTGTATATGTACATATGTATATAGTATAACGAAAACTGTGCGAACTATAACTGTACACACTTGTCAATCTGAAATTAGGTTAATTGCGCATAATTGTCAATGGAAATTGAGCTGAAAACTGCGATTATTGCAAAAGGTAAGCATTTTTCGATTTTATACTTTTGTTTTATGAAATATTAACTTTCGAAATTTCTAGAAAATTGCTTTCTTTAGTAGAAGTGTGTATTCGAATCGTATAGAGAACCAGGAGTAAGGCTACCGAAAGCGAAACGAAGAGCATCCCAGTCGCCACTACAGAAGGACTTCAAAACTCAGCGCAACTAGAGTACATTACTCAAATGAGAGAGGAATCCCTAGAAAAATGCAAGGTTATCGTTCAAATTATGAAGACGGCAATGGCAAAATAAAAAAACTTCCACATGGATGTTATGAACGGAGCCGCACAGCTAGGTGAACTCTTCGACGTAATCAAAAGTTACCGTAGAAACTGGCTCAACGCAGAAAATGAGAAAAAATGGGAACATCTAAGCAGACGCATCACGACCCCAGAGTGAATAACCTCCAAGCGGCGCGCGACAAGCCCTGTGGAGCCTTGAGAAACAGTTAATTTCAAAAAATGCTCTTTTACAAATGAACTAGTTATTAAAATTATCATATTTTTGTTTTAAAATATGGCAGATTAGTGCAATTGAAGCTCCATATAATGGGTTGTCAAAAAAGTCTTGCGGTATTTTTCTTGAATTTTTTTTTTTTATTGAAATTGAAATGAATTTTTGTTGACTCATGCCCAGCTCTTGACTGATGCTACGGCTGCTACTATGCCGGTCTCTTTCGACCAATTCAGCGATTTTATAGCAATTTTCGACGACAGGCCTTCCGCAGCGTGGCGCATCTTCGACCACCTCTACACCAGAACGAAAACGTTGAAACCATAGTTGTGCGGTGAAATGGAAACTGTATTCCATATTTTACAAATTTTAGAGGCGGCTAGATGCATTTTTTCCTTTATCGTAGTAGTATTGTAAAATATGCCGTATTTTCTCTTTATTTTGCTCCATGTTTGCGACGCTATAACTCACGAACGATTTAAAAGAAACGACAATCAATCAAACACGTGTTAGCGCGTGAAATGAGCTTTCCAAAAAGGTATAGCATGACCCGATGCGACGAATAAAACTAGAACTACGCGCTTTCAGCGCCAACTAGCGAAAATACCGCAAGATTTTTTGACAACCCATTATAAATTCCAAAATGGAAAAATTTTTCAAAAAAATTTGAAGTTATAAAAATAATTAAGAATATTTATGTACATATTTTTTTAAAAATATATTATTTTTTTAATATTAGTAATTGTTTAATTTTATTAATTTTATAAATTTTTTTTTTATTTAATTTATTTTTTTAATTTAAATAGCAATTTAATTTAGTATTGATTTTTTATATTAATTAAATTTTTCCATTTAATTAAATTTAATAAAAAAATTTATAAATATTTTTTTAAAAATGTATTATTATGTTTATTTTTTTTTGAAAAATATTTTTTTTTTGCTTTTTGAATAATTTTTCCATTTTGGAATTTGTCACTAAAAAGTGCGTACTTTTTTAAATAACAAAAATTTGCACGGGAACCCTTTTCTGATTTTCAGTAAGGTTTAAAATAACAAATTTATTAAATTGGGTTTTCTTGGTATTTAATTTATTTTTTTTTATTTTTTTCTATTTTAATTTTTTTTTTTTAATTTTAATTTTTTTTTAATTTTATTAATTTTATAAATTTTGTTAATTTAATTTATTTTTTTACATTAGTATTGTTTTTTTATATTAATTAAATTTGTATTTAATTAAATTTAATTTGTTTTTTTTTATATTAATCAAATTTGTATTTGATTAAATTTAAATAAAAAAATTAAGAAAATTTTTTAAAAAAAAAATTTTTTTGGAATTTGGCAGAAAAATTGAAAATATTTGGAGAAAAAAAAATTTTTTTTAAATTTTTTTATTTTTCAATTTAATTTTATTAAAAGTTTTATAAAAATTTTTAAATTAATTAAATTTTTTTCTTTTTTTTAATTTATTTTTTTTTTTAATTTTTCAAATATATCAACTTAGTTAATTTTTTTAATTAAATTTTATTTAATTAAATTTTTTTAAATAAAAAAATTGTTTTCTTATAAAATATTTTTTAAAAATTTAATAAAAAAATTAAGAATATTTTTACATTTTTTTAAAAATGTATTATTTTTTTTTGAGAAATATTTTTTTGAATAATTTTCCATTTTGGAATTTGGCACTAAAAAGTGTGTACTTTTTTAAATAATAAAAATAAATTAAATTAAATTGTTTTTTCTTTGTTTTTAATTTATTTTTTTATTTCATTATTTTTTTCTAATTTTAGTAATTTTTTAATTATATCAACTTTGTTAATTTTTTTTATATTAGTAATTTTTTAATTTTATTAATTTTATAAATTTTTTTAATTTAATTTATTTTTTAATTTAGTATTGTTTTCTTATATTAATTAAATTTGTATTTAATTAAATTTTTTCTTTTTAATTTTAGCAAACCTACCCCAATACATTTTCGAGAAGAAGCCGTCAACACTGATAAGCACTTTCAAAACATTAAAAATTAGGTTACATTGTTGTTGTTTTTGTTTTTTTTTCGCTTTAATCAGCGCGTTATTTGTACAGCAAACGACAAGACTAAGCAGGCGCTAGATATGTGGGTTTATAGAGGGATATTCTAAGTAAAGGAAAAAGGAAGAAACAAAAGCAGAAAAAATCAAATCACAAAAAAAAATCAAAAAAATACAAAAACTAAAAAACACAATTAAACGAAAATATACAAGTATAAAATTCGCCTAGTGATTTCGCTGATTTTTTATTGATAACAAACGCACATTTGTCCTTGAAATGATTTAGCGAAATAAAGTGTTTGTTGTTGTTATTATTGTTGTAGTTCTTCCCAAAAGACGAAAATATAAATACAGTAGCAACAATCTACCATACCAGCAAAAAGTATAACAACAAAAACAAAATTATAACAAACGACAATAATAATAACAAACACAGCAAAAAGTGTTGTATAAAACTAAAAATTGTTTATCTATCATATATTTTATCGTTGTTGTTTTTATTATTCTTACTGATACTGATACACCGTCGCTGAAATTGGGTCAACTGTATATAAATGTACACAGATGTGTGTATTTGCTTACTAAAATGTGTTGTTGTTGCATTTTTGCAAAAGCGTGCTATTTTTGTGCTGTGTTTGTTCGTATGTATGTATGTATGTATATAAATTAAATTTTTTTTTTTAATTTTTTTGTTGTTATTATTGTTTTTCGCAGACGCGTTATTAACAATGAAAATTCGATTTCATTATCAGAGAGCGACCGCGAAAAAATTTAAATGAAACAAGGCGCAAAGAAATCAATGTCTGTATGTATTTGCGCCGCGCAAAGATAGACAGAAACGTGACGCGGGAGAAAGCGAAAAAACCGACGAAATAAAATTTTAAAAAACATTTTTTTTATTTCACGCGAATTGATAAGCAATCAGCCGCTGCGCAACAGGCGCGCATATTGCTGCGCGCGCTCTCTCTGCCAGCTGTAGTTTGCTGGATGAAGCGAGCGCGGGTGTTCGTGACCTCAAAAAACGCAGCGCGCAGCGTGCTAATAAGAAGCGTAAATACGAAAATTAGCAAACAAAAATGTGACAAATGCCAACAATGTCAAGATTATGGCCTTTTTTTCGCTCGCACTTACGCTCTTGTTGTCGTGTAAAGTGTAGAGCGGCGCCACGGGGCGTATGAGCGATGCGCAATTCGGTGAGCGGCGCGGCGTAATTTGGTAGCGGGTGATGGTGGTAAGCGGTTACTTTTGCGGAAATGATTGCAATAACTACAATAAAATTTTAGGGAATAAAATTTAAAAAATATAAACAATTTAGAAAATAGAGTATTTGTCGCGAAATTTTTACTGAAATTTTAATTTTTTTTTAATTTCAAAAAACTCCAAATTTTCTTCTTCCAAGTTCTAAGTTAAGGTTTTAACTAAAACACTTATTTTTTCACTTTAGACGATCCTGTAAGGAGTTTTCCGGCCAACGCGGTCGCATCTTATTTCCGAGGAGTCATCGGAAATTGCGTCGCAATGGCCGAGTTTAAAATATTTTTTTCCAAAAATATCGCCAAACTCAAACGCACTTGCCTCCGCCTTCGAGAAGCTGAGCAACACCAAGCAGCAAAAAAGGAGCTTAAGCACGCCGTCGATGATAGCAAAAGAAAAAAGGGAGGACCTATGGATGTTAACAAAAATCCTGAGGACTTGGAAATAAAATAGTGATGAAAAAATTCGGGTTTCGAGCAAAGCCACCTAACTTAACCGCTGTCAAAATGGATAACAGCGTCAACGCACTCGTTTCAACACACGAAAAAAGGGCCAGTGACTCAGAAGAGACTCTAACATCTTCGCAAATCCCCCAGTTCTCTCTCGAAGAACTGCAACTAGCCACTGGCAAGCTCAAGGCCAACAAATCACACGGCCCGGACGGAATTCCTAGCAGAAATCCTCACAATAATCGCTGCAGAACGACCGGCAGTACTATTGAATATGTACAACACCTACCTCGAAGCCGGAATATTTCCTGAACCCTGGAAAAAGCAACGGCTGGTGCTAATCAATAAAGGAAAAGAAGATCGCAAGTTGTCATCAGGATACCGTTCACTATGTACGCTTGACACAGCGAAAAAGCTCTATGAAAGGCTACTTAAACTCAGACTCGAAGCGACTGTAAACGATGCTGGAGCACTCTCCACCAGACAACACGGCTTTTGACATGTCAGATCAACTTTAGGAACTATAAAAAGCGTCAATAAAAGTGTAGAAGCCGCACAACATATGTAGATACGATAAATACAAAATAATAGTGCTGCTGGCGACTTTAGGTGTCCGAAATGCCTTCAACAGTGGTAGATGGGTGAATATGATCGAAGCTCTCGAAAAAAGCAGTAAACTAACTAGGCGTAAGACTAGACCCCAGACTAACCTTCTGGGTACAAATTCAGCACACCGCAAGTAAGACAACGAAAATCACCTCTCAACTTAACAGACAAATGGCCAATATAGGGGGCCTCAGCCAATAAAAAAGAAAGCTTCTAATGTCGATGAGAATCAGCGTCCTAATATACGGAGCTGAGGTCTGGGCATTTTTTGAATTTCCGTAAAAAAAAAACATTTAACAATATATTAAAAATAAAATTCAAACGTTCGTTTTAAATTAATTTTTTCTTAAAATTTTTTTAAAAACCTATTTAAATCGAATGTAAAAAAAAATTAAAAAAAAAACTAATCGTATTTTCTAAAATATTTTTTTAAATTAGAAAAAAGAAATAAAATTAAAAAAAAAATTAAAAAAAAAATTAAAAAAAAAATTAAAATTAAAAAATTTAAATTTTAAAAAAATTTAAATTAAAAAAAACTTTATAATCAAAAAAAAGTTAATTTTTGAAATATGTACGTTGAAGTATTCATATTTGGTTACATTTTTTTTTTTTTTCTAAGGAACCGTCCGAACTATATCAAATTTTACTATATGGAAAACAAAAATATTTTAAAAACCACATATTAAAAAAAAAAAATATTAATTGCATTTTTTTAATTTATAAATTATTTGCGTTTTTTAAATATTTTTTTTTACTAATTTTCTTCAAATAAACAACCAAAATTAAAAAAAAAAATTATTATATGTACAAAAATTAAAAATTTAATTTTTCCAAATTTTTTTTTTTTATAAACATATTTCAACCAATCAAAAAAATTAAAAAAAAATAATAATAGTTACATATATTAAAATAAAATTAAAATTTAATTTCAATCGAATGTAAAAAGAAATAAAAAAATTAATCGTATTTTCTAAAATATTTTTTTACAAACTTTTCTCAAATAAACGCCCAAAATTAAGAAAATTAAAAAAAAATTTAATTTGAAAACAATATTAAAATTAAAAAAAAAATAGTAATAAAATTAAAAAAAATCAAAATTGAAAAAAAAAATTAAAATTAAAAAAAAAAAATTAAAATTAAAAAAAAAAATTAAAAAAAAAATTTAAAAAAAAATTTAAAAAAAAAATTAAAAAAAAAAAAAAAAATTTAAAAAAAAAATAAAAAAAATATAATCAAAAAAAATTTAAATTTTGAAATACGTTGAAGTATTCATATTTTGTTGCATTATTGTTTGCAAAGCACTCAAATTTTACTATATCGAAAACAAAAATATTTTAAAAACCAAATATTAAAAAAAAAATTAAATTGCATTTTTTTAATTTATAAATTATTTGCATTTTTTTAAATATCTTTTTTTTACTAATTTTCTTCAAATAAACATTCAAAATTAAAAAAAAATAATAATTATATTTACAAAATTGAAAAACTTATTTTTTTTTTAATTTTTCTTTTATAAACATATTTCAACTGTACACAGAATATGAAAAAAAAAATTTTAAATTTTGAAATACGTTGAAGTATTCATCTTTTGTTACATTATTGTTGGCAAAGCACTCGAGTTTTACTATATCGAAAACAAAAATATTTTGATAACCAAATATTAAAAAAAATTAAATTGCATTTTTTTTAATTTATAAATTATTTGCATTTTTTTAATATTTTTTTTACCAATTTTCTTCAAATAAACATCCAAAATTAAAAAAAAAAAATAATTATATTTACAAAAATTAAAAATTTAATTTTTTCAAAAAAAAATTTTTTATATACATACATATTTCAACTGCGCACAAAAAATTAAAAAAGAAAAATAATAATTACTTATATAAAAATAAAAATTAAAATAAAATCAGGCTGGGAAATTAAAATAATAATTATACCAAAATTAAGTTTTAGAATTTTTTTAAATCCATATATGTACATACATACATACATATCTCTGAATTTAATTTGTTAAATATTTTAATTTTTCATTCATTCATCATCGTTTTGAGTAAACCGAATTTAAAAATATTTTTATAATTTTTAATATTTTTTTCTTTTTTTGATTTTAAACTAACAACATAAAACACACTTTTTCTTATGTGCATTATAAAAAATTACAAACATTGTCCAAAAAATTCAACATCAGCTATACAAAAACAAAAAAAAATTAGCACAAAGTTCAATAACTGTTTTATGGCATTTTGGCGAAATTTTCACTTTTATTTTAAATACATTTTTTTTGCCGCCGCGCGCAATCGTTGAAAGCTTTTTGTCTAATTTGCCAACGGGAATTGAGTGATCAGAAATCTTTGCAATAATAAAACTATTTGTTTGTGGGCGTGAAGCCGCACGAAATTGTATGAAAATTGAACTATGAAATTTTGAACTTTTGCAGCGCTGATTGACAGCACTAAGCGCGCCGGCCGCCTGAATGGCTGACTGAGCCAAGGCAAGGTATAAAAGAAGCATTCAGACTGGATTGGACGGTTTGAATGGCAGCAGATGCATGATTCATGATAATCGGCTGCTGTGTACTTGCAAATACATATGTACTTAGGTCATACATGCAGGCTGCACAAAATGTTTGCAATGGTGTTACATATAAAAAAACAACTTTTATTAAAAAAATAAAAATAAAAAAATTACAGAAAAAATAAATCTTTAATACAATAAAAGTAAAAAAAAAATAATGCAAATATTTTTTCTATATACATATGTATTTTCTTAATTTAATATCAATTTTAATTTAATTAATTTAAATAAAATACTTAAAAAATTAAAAATTCTGCCAAGTTTAAAAAAATTTAACGAAAATTCCACCATCCCCTCTAACCAATACACTCTCCAACTGTCAATCAACACAAGCAAACCGCTCAGCAGTCATTCAATGGCTCAGTCAGACCGTCAGTCAGACAGCTCAAAACCATTGAGTTAGTGAAAGTTTTTTCACATGCAAAAAAATTGAAGCAAAAAAAAAAAAACAAACGCAATATGCAAATGTGTGCGTGTCAAATGCTTTTGCTGTTATCATATTATTCTTGTTGCTGTTATTGTTGTATTTTTCGCACTTCTATTCAGTTTCTGCTTTGGGTGCTCGTGTTATTGTCTTAAATGCGCTTTTGCCACGAGAGTAGTGAGCGTAAATGCTTAGCGCTTAGCTTGAAAGGAGATATGTAGAGTGTGAAATTAAAGCAACAACAAATACACGAAGCGTTGATAACAATTTCTAAGTGTCATAATTACGTGAAAGATGTCAGATAAATAACATGCTTATAAAATATTTGGCAAAAGCAAAAGGAGAAAAAACTGAAGCATACTCATAGGCGCAGTTGACGAATTAGCGATTTTTGTAACATTTTTTATTTAATTAAATAAGGTAAATATTTAATTTTGGAAATTTCGGAAAAAAATTTTTTTTTTTAACCAAAAACCAAAACTTTGTATCACTTTTTTTTTAATTAATAATTTTAATTTGAAATTTTAAAACTTAAAATTTAATAATAATAATTTTTATTTATTTATTAATGTTTTTTAAAATTAAGATAAAAAAAATTTTGCATTTGAATACATTTTAATTAATGAGATAATGAATTAAAATAAATTTGTTAAGCAATTTATAATTTAATTTTAAAATTTTATAATTTTTCAAAAATTAAAATTTTTATCACTTATTTTTGTTTTTAATAAATTAAAAATAAAATAAAAATTTAGGGAAATTTTAAATTTTTCAGAAGAAAACATAATTTATTCTTAAAATTGATTTTTTTTAATTTAAGTTTTGAACAATTGACAAGTCAATAAAAATAACAACAAAAATAAATTATTTTTAAAAATTTTCTTATCATAAAACGTTTTTAATGTAATGCAAGGGAAATATAATTTTTGTGTAAAATTTCTTAAAGCTTTACAAATTTTTTGGTTTAAAGAACTTTGAGCAATTATGAAAAAAAATTTTAATTTTAATTTTAAATTTTTTTTCTGTTTCTAAAATTTTTATTTTACAATTCAACTTTGAGCAATCATGAAATTTTAAATTTAATTTTAATTTTTTTTTTTTTTAAGTTTTAAATTTTTTTTTTTTAATTTTAAATTTAAATTTTTTTTCTGTTTCTAAGATTTTTATTTTACAATTCAACTTTGAGCAATCATGAAAAAAAAATTAAATTTTTTTTTTTTAATTTATATTTTTTTTTTTTATTTTTTTTTTTTAATTTTAAATTTTAAATTTTTTTCTGCTTCTAAGATTTTTATTTTACAATTCAAAAATTTTAAATTTTTTTTCTATTTCTAAGATTTTTATTTTACAATTCACAAAGAAATAATAACAATAAAAAAAATATTTTTTAAAATTTTCTAAACATAAATCGTTTTTAAAGTAATGCAAGGAAAATTTAAATTTTGTTTAAAGTTTTTTGAAGTTTCAAAAAAATGTTGGCTTAAACGAACTTAGAGGAAATTATAAAAAAAAAATAATAAAACTAGCTAAAAAGAAAATAGAAAAGTAAATCTATTATTGTTTTTTTTTTTGGAACACAATTTTTGTTCCGAAAAAATGTTATTTCTTAATAGATTCAAAAAAACATAATTTTATTATATTTCTTAAACTTAGATTTTACAAAGTAAAATAATAAAAATTGATTTTAAATATTTGATTTTAAAATATTTTCTATTTACAAACCATTTTTAAAGATACAATTAAAGCAAAAGTGAGCTTTTTTGTTTCTTAACTTTTATAAAAATTTTGTTTTAAAATTATTTTTGAACAAATTATAAGACAAAACTAAATTTCAGTAATATGTGAAATTTTTTTTTTTTTTACTAAAAAAAATCAAGTAAACACATTATGTTTTTTCAAAATTATATTACATTTATTTATATTTCAAAACTTAAAATTTTATTTTTTTAATTAATTTATTGTTTTTATTAATTAAAAATTTTATTTTATGAAACTTAAAATTTAAACAAATATTTTTGTAATTTAACATAAATATTATTTTTTAATGAAAATTTAAAACTATTAATAAAAAAAATGAAAAAAGTTTTGGTTTTTGGTTAAAAATTTTTTTTATTATTTTGATTAATTAAAAATTTTATTTTATGAAACTTAAAATTTAAACAAATATTTTTGTAACTTAACATAAATATTATTTTTTAATTAAAATTTGAAACTATTAATTACAAAAAAAAGTGATAAAAAGTTTTGGTTTTTGATTAAAAAAATTTTTTTCGAAATTTTCGATTTTTTTTTGTCGTGCTCAACAACCCAGCACGTTTTATACCTTTCTTCTGACACCAACAGAAAATTATAACCAAAAGGTACACCATAATCCCTCAGCAAGCCAGTCAGCCGTCAGCCAGACCGCCGACTGCTGATCCGCCTGGCCGACTGACTTAGTTGACTTTGCCGACAAACTTAACGGTCCGCCTTTTGCGTTCTGCTGGCGTGCAGACTGGCGCTGCGTGATCACTTTGTCTGCATTGTTACTTTTTGTTACTTTGTTATAATTGTTGTTGTTGTTGTTGTTGTAAGTGTTATTATTAACATTTTTTGAAGTGGTGTGTCTATGCGTGCTTATTGTTTTTGCTTTCGAGCACAGAGTCGCACTTTTTTCACAATTTATCATACTTTTCGTTTTTAACCCCCACAACGTGTCTGTATGTATGCATAAAGGTGTGTGAGTGTGCGTGTTTGTTTGACTTGTATTGTATGAAAGCATGCATTTATTATTCATTTGTGTCTTTTGTTTTGTGTTTGTTGCTTTTTACGCTTTGTTTAGCGCTTACAATGACACCTAACCCTAGTTTGAGCTGTGCGCAGCAGCGCCGCAATTTCCGTATTTCGCTGCGCCGGTGTTAACTGCGGTCACCGACCCAAAAACACCGACGAAAAAAGCGACGAAAAGAAATTGGTGAAATATTTTATTTTCTATTATTGGCGCTATTACTCAGCGATTTTATTTCCGAACTTTTTTCAACGCATACTTTTATATATTTTTGTTACTTACTGGGCGTCTATTTTGAAGTAGTCATTCAGAAAAAGTGGGTTCGTGCTTCTAAAAAGTTACCATATGAGGATCCAGATCTAGTAGAATTTCTTGCAATTATTTTTCACCCTAACCTATATATAAATCATAATCTTATGAGAGAACGCGTACTGTTTGAGGTAGATAAGCCGTTAGCATCAAATGTTGTGGTGTGATAAATAATCCGATATTCCTATCTGAACCAAAGAAACACTAAGAGACATCAGTAAGATTTCGCTTATTACAAAAATCTTAAGCATTCTTGTGATTCCATTCTAAGGTAACTCTAGTCGCTGGGAATATATACGGACATTCGCATCGGAACGCAGAATTAACCAGAAACCTGTAAGATCACACTTCACTCCACTCTACTCCTTCCTCTAAGTAAATGCTTATTTAATACTTATATTCGGAGACCCCTCAGAACAAGTCAAGACCGATCTGGGTTTTCTTACATGCACCATGTCGTATTAGCGTATTAATTTTATTGTTGCATTTTTAAAGCTCTACTCAAGAAATGGATTCTTTATCAGTTCTTCAGGCTTTTGTAGCCGAAAGACCTATTTTTGTGCCTTTATAGTTTTATAGATATCGATTTTTCGAAAGATTTTTATCGTTTTCTTATAATAAATTTTTAATTTCTTTTGACTTAAGATAACCATATTGAAACCTCTCGATATATACTAAAATAAAGAGATTCCAATATCCTCCTAGTTTAGCCTCCAGAACTGCTAACATTCTTGAAGACAAAACATAGACGAAGGAATGGAGAAGCGCGAAAGACTATGCTACAAAGAAAGTAGTTAATTTTTATTACGAAATATGATTTATGTCGAAAGAAGATATCCACAATTACCCACTGAAGGATGATAGATATGTTTAAGGCGCATCGTCTAAAGACCGAAGATTGATGGTAAAGATCCATCACATTTTTTTAACCCGACACATCTTTGGATGATTTCTGTGTCTATCAGGGCATGTAGAGTATGAAAGTCTATGGTGAATTCTCTACTGACCGAAGATTGAAAGTAGAGATCTGTCAGATTTATGAATCAGAGACTTTTTCTGTGTCAACCAGGGCATGTAATGTATGGAAGTCTCTAATGGCCGAAGATTAAAGGTAGAGATCTATCAGAATTTTGAAACCGAGACATCCTTGGATGATTTCTGTGAGAGTCAAGGCACGTCTACGGAGAATCCTTCGAAAGTGTACATTGTCTATGACGTATCAAACTTGCGAGTCGGAAAAAGAACACAAAGCATTGCAACTCTGTTATCACAGAAGATTGAGAGCATCCTTTAATACTGACCGGTTTGGATTATTAAGGGCCCAAAATTAGGAACCTCTGCGTTGAAGCAAATCTCAACTGAAGATTCGATTCAACTCAAGAGCCAAAAATAATTCTTTAAACTGTTCAAAATCATGGTCACTTTAAACTGATGGAACACATGGAGATTTTTATGAGCCGGTGCAACATAACATACATCACCTTAAAGTGTCACCATTGGGATTCAATACTCAAACCGACGGGTAGTCGGTTTTTTTTTTGGAGAAGACGGTACGCATTGCGATAAAATAGATCGAAAAGGACCAAGCATTAGACAGTGGATATAAAAGTATTTGCTCTTCGTTAGAGTCTATATTTTTCTATAACATAAATAGTATTGGCGAATACTGCACTGAATATACAATTACTGGCTCTTTACGAAACCCATATTATTATATTTACTAGAACTGTCGGCATAGCAAACTGGCATTTGGTATTACTTGAAGGCCCTGGTAATAATTTCCTATACCTTCCACTGCAGCATAGAGGCTGAAGACCTTGGCTTGTTTAAGGTCTTGCCGACTTCAACAATGAAACTTTTCAGTCCTGAAATATGAATCAGGAAGTAACAACAGTATGAACGTAATAAAATTAGGACTAGGGACCGTAAAAGTCATAGACTGTTGAGGTAAATACTATTATCACGAGAAAATAGTGTTAAGTATTCAAAACCTCGAAATGGAAATTTGGAGATAATATTAAAAGCGAGCGAAGTTTTTGTATGAAAAGTGCTTCTGGTTGAGCTAAACCTCTCCGACCAGACATTTTTTATACATAATGTCGCTAAAAAAGAAAGCTTTCGATTAAATAACGGTAGTTAATTGAAGAAAACGTGAGAAATTAATTTGTGAGAATGAACCAAAACCCACGCTCTGCTTTTCGATATAAACAAAATTAACCGAAAAGCAAATGCAGAAAAAGCTCAAACGCCCGAACAGCTGATTTTGCATTTGCTCTCACTAAGTATACTGTAAATATGTTTAACAGCGACTGTACGCTCCAACTGTTATTGCAACAACACATAACCACGCTCTGTTCGCTAAAATATACGCTCAGCTCACTGCATTTTATTCGTTTTTACTGTTAACCTCACAAAAGCTTTTGCAATTGCAAGAATCTCACGCCTGCCTCACTCACACTGCTCCCGTCTGTACACTCACTTACTCACGCTCTTGCATTTTCGTCATCGCCTACTCGCTTTTGCCTTCGTATCGCGGCGCTGTTGTCACTGTCGCCGTTTGCGAACGCCGAAAGTCTTTTTCGTTAGACAAACGGCAATGACAGTGTTCGTCGTAGTTTAAGTTTACTTTTGCTTAGTAGGTCAAATAAAATTCCGGCCAATGGCCTTTCGCTTTCGTTGTGTCGGTGTCGGCAAGCGAGCGCAACACAGCAACAACAACATGCTAGCGACGACGACGACGATAGCGATGATGTTAATAATAATAGCAACAACGCGAACACAACAACAACAGCAATAATGGTTTATGACGACGTTGCCGTCGTCGGCTGTTGGCTAAACGATGATGGCTGAGCAAATGCACGAGTGCACGACGAATGGCAGACGAGTGTGCGAATGTGCAATACAATAGACAAGAGCAATACAACAACAACATGCTGTGTTTATGTGTTGTTGTTGCACATTTTTTTACTCTTTTGTTGCGCCGGCATGTGCTTGTTGTTATTGTTCTCTAATATTTATGCTAGCATTTAGCGCGGATTTTTGTTGTTGTGTCACTGTTGTTGTTGCTGTTATTTAATGTCGTAATAGACCAGTCGTGGTTTTGTAGGTTGCCTGCTGTACACACTGCAGTCATGGCGTCAATTGAGTGGGCGCGTTGTGTGCGCGACTGACAGTTGGCGGGTGAGTAGGTGGGCAGCGCAGTTAGCGTCAGCAGTGCAGCACTGGCGGCGAGATTATGTCGGCTTACAAGCATAATTATGTGCAGTGCGTATGAAATGTATGTGTGTATGCATTAGTTAAGTGCAGACCTAGCGCCAAATGATCGACTAGCGCATTTTAGGATTGCCAAGTGTAATACTATTTTTTTTATAATTTAATTACTTAATTTTTAGATATGTATGTATATGATCTAAATAGATGATCAATTGTGGGAGTGTGATATTTTTAGGTTGACCCCTCAGTTTATAAAATATCGTTTTGAAATTTTGCAAACGTCATTTTCTCTTCAAGAAGCTGCTCATTTGTCGGAACTTCCGATATGGGAAAACTATAACGTATAGCTGCGATACAAACTGAATGGAAAACTTTCACATTTGACAAGATATATTCCTGAAATTTGGTATAAATTATTTCCTAAGACAACAATGTAATCTCCGAAGAAATTCTGCAGATCGGCTTACTATAGCATATAGCTGCCATACAAACTGAACGATAGGAAAAAGTTCTTGTATAGAAAACTTTTTCATTTGACAAGATATATTCACGAAATTTGGTACAGATTATTTTCTATAGCTACAATGTAATCTCCGAAAAAAGTTTTCAGATCTGTTAACTATAGCATATAGCTGCCATACAAACTGAACGATAGGAATTAAGTTCTTGTATGGAAAACTTTTTCATTTGACAAGATATATTCACGAAATTTGGTATAGATTATTTTCTAAGGCAACAATATAATCTCCGAAAAAATTCTGCAGATCGGCTTACTATAGCATATAGCTGTCATACAAACCGAACGATCGGAATCTAGGGCTTTTATGGAAAACTTTCGCATTTGACGTGGTATCTTCACGAAATTTGACATGGATTACTGTTTAAGGTAATAATATAATTTTCGAAAAAATTATTCAGATCGGTTAACTATAGCAAATAGCTGCCATACAAACTGAACACATAAATGCACCTGTGAAGGGTAATATTAGCTTCGGTGCAGCTGAAGTTAACGTTTTTTCTTGTTTTTTAATTCAGATCAGAATTTAAAGGTTTCAAGTGGCCCTTTGCTGCTCCGCGGAGTCATAGGATACAAATTTTTTTAAAATAGTACTGTAAACAGGTCTCTTTGGACATGCTTCAATGTGCGAATTCTGATCTAACAAATAATGATGAATGAATGAATAATTAAATATTTTTATTTTTGTTTACAATTTCCGGTTATTTTTTGTCATAATGTACTACAACCGCCGGGTGGCAACCCACTTTAATCATAAATAAACATACTTATGTATGTACATATGTACACTACATAGCAACATAAGTGTAAGTATAATGCGTTATAGCTGCTTTAGGCTACAGCACAACGGTAGCTACTCGATAAGCCTGACTGCGCGACCGACAGTTTACTCCATTTTTTTCATTTTTGTATATTTTATAATTTTTTTTTCGTTTTGTTTTGTTACAGTTCAGTGTGGTAGTTTCAATTCGCTTTTCTTTCCGCATTCATTTTTTTCTGCACGCATAACTATGCATGTATTATAGCATATATAGTATATGTACATATATATGTTAGTATTGTAGCATAATAGTACATATACATATTTATATGTATATGTATGTATTTATATTGGTGAGCTGCACAATTTTCATAAAAAAATCTAATTTTTTTATGTTTCATTACATTTATAGTTTGCTTCACTAACGCTGAGCTTTTCAAAATACGCTAACGAGCGCAATTGTTGAAGAGCGCGAGAGCGTGTACACTAATTAGAAAGCTCGCAGCAGAGCGTGAGCTTTTTTGTTTAAAGTAAATTTTCAGCTCTCACTACTTCTCTTTGCTGCTCACAGGTTGGCAGTACATGTTTGTATGTAAATCGACTTATTTTTGATTACTGAAATATGATCTTGTTGGTTTGTTGCTGCGAACAGCTAAGCAACATGTTGCTGGCATATGTTGCTAAATTATTATTATAATTACTAAAAGCTATGTAGTTATTGTTCTTTATGGAAAAAACAATAATTTTTTAAAGACAATCTTATAATATTGAATAACAAATATTATATTCTTCATTTTATTATACATAAGAATAATTGTAGATATTTAAAATTAGAAAAAAATTGTTAATTTTAAGCTAAATTACAAACTTGAGAAATAGAAATGATTGTCAACAAAATTAAAAACAAAATTTGAAATTTTTCTTTCACATTACACAACAAATTATTTAACAACCTTATTGTATATAGTCTGGGCAAAAAGTAGTAAGACTTTTTAGTTTAAACTTAGCGTGAATACCCATTCGTCGAAATATGCTTTTTCTAGATTGGAAAAAACGTTGGCACAAGTGTATTGTGACCAAGGGTGATTAATTTGTGTGGAACGACATAGATTTAGAAGAATAACTTAAGAATTTTAGAATTATAAACAAAGTCTGACTATTTTTTTGCCCACAGTAAAACTAAAAAAAAGTAAAAAATTTCAAAAATTATGAGCTGACGAAGTGGGGGGTCTCTAAAACTTTCCACGCGACCATACCCATGATTTCAACCCTCCTAGTTATCTGAAACCAAAAAAAAAAAGATTATTAATCTAGAATAATGTCGCAATGGCCGGAACTACGGAAAAGTGGGAAACAATTTTTTTTCACAAAATGGCGACTGCCTGAAAAAAAAAGTTTTTTTGGATCACTTTTTCTGACTATTTCGAATTTTTTAAAAATACATAATAAAAATTTGGGGATGGGGCTAGTTCCAACCGTAGACAAGCCTATAAAGAAGACTATAAAAATTTCAAGTAAACCGGTACAGTAGAACCTGAGAAATCGCGGGTATCATTCCGAAAAAGTCAGTTTTGAGAAAAACGCGTTTAAAGTTTAGGAGACAATTCTAGTGAACACGGACGCCACGTCACAAAATCGGCTGTATCTCCGAAAATAAATCGAATTTTGAAAAATCTTTCTTCCAAGATCATATTTTTGAAAGTCTAAACTTTCAAGATATGCAAAAAAAAATCGATTTTTTCAAAATCCTAGACAATAATACGCCCTTAAGAAACTTTTAAAAATAAATAAATAGAAAGAAGTATAAAAAAATTAGGCTTACATTTCAAAAATGTTTATAATGTAACGAAAGCAGCAAAACTGTCCGCATTAAGTTTTTTTTCTAACAAGAAGTAGCACCACAATTTACTTTGTATTAAAAAATTCCGAAAAAAAACATTTCCAACTTTATTTCAACTAATATAAGTTTTTACCACTACTTTTTGTATTCACCGCTTTTTTTCGCATGTAAATCATTTTTATTCTGCGCTTGCTAACGCTAAGTAGACGGTTCGTTGGACCACAAGGCGTATGAGTGATATGATCATATGGCTCATAAAATCTTTTTTTTATGTTGTAGTGGCATAAGACTCTTCACAAAAGGTGTTGGAAATTATAGTCGAGGCAAAATACGTTGACTGGACCAAAATCTAATGTCACACCGGTTATATAGCGTACTATCGTATATTTGGCGCAAAAATATCACTCATACGCACTGGTGCCATAAGAAAGTGTTAACAAGTTTAGAAATAAAAAAAAAAATTGTAATGTTGTTTAAAAAAATTAGAAATTTAAATTAATTATTTTTAATTATTAATTATTTTTTGTTCTAATAATTAATTTTTTTTTCAAAATTAAATTATTAAAAAAAATATTTGTAATATTTAAACAAGCAAAAAACAAAATATATGTATATGTATAAAAAAAGTTTAAATTTTATTTTTTATTTTATATGAAAAAAATTAAAATTTTTTTTAACCTTAATTGTTTAGTTTATAAATTTCCAAAAAAAAAAAAAAATAATTAAAGAAGTTGTACTTATTTTTACAAAATTTGTAATTTTTAATTATTTTTTGTTCTAATAATTATTTTTTTTTTTCAAACTTAAATTACTAAAAAAAAATATTCGTACTTGTTTTTTTAATTAAATTATTAAAAAAAAATATTTGTAATTTTTTTTTTAAAATTAAATTATTAAAAAAAATATTTGTAATGAATATTTAAACATTCAAAAATATTCATATGTACCTACATATACATACATATATTTTAAGATATTAAAAAAAGTTTAAATTTTATTTTTTATTTTATATGAAAAAAATTATAATTTTTTTTAACCTTAATTGTTTAGTTTATAAATTTCCAAAAAAAATTATTAAAGAAGTTGTACTTATTTTTACAAAATTTGTAATTTTTAATTTTGAACTTTATATTAATTTTATTTCATTCCGTTTCACTTCATTTTATTTTATTTTGTTTAATTGATGAACCTAATTTAATTTGACTTTATTTAATTTTAACGTATTTATGGAAAAAAATTTAACTTAAAATTTTATTTTTAAATTTCTGACATTTATTGATTTTTTTTTTTGCTTTTAAATTGACTAAAATTTTTTTAAAGTTATATTAAAAAAAAATTTAGTTACCACTATCTTCAGCCAAATCACATAAATAATAAATAAATACGTCTAAACATTCACCCCAGCACCGCCATCAGCGCCGCTAATCCACGATTAAGCCACCCCATTGTCGCCAGCCACAAAGCAGGACGAACGCCATAAAATATGCAACATAAAACAACAAGCTGCATAACCATGCAACCATTAGACTGAAGAGCAGCAGAAAAAACGCACTCTAACACCCTCCCACTCACTACCCTCAAGCGCTTTTCAAAACAAAACTTTAATACATACTTTTCAACCATTGCTGTAGTGTGTGTGTGTGAAAGTGGTAAAGAGCGCACCGACTCGGAACGAGCAAATAAAACTCGGCTGGTTGACTGACTGGCGGTGAATACCTGACGATTGTCAGCACAACAAAAACAACAAGAAGCATATGTTTTATAACACACCACTAGCAGCAGTGAATACAAGAACACACACATATGTACATGCATACATACATACATATTTGTATAAGCAAAAGCCAGTCGCAGGCCTACAATGAACCGAAAGTGTGCCAACAACCTCCATGGCCGTTGCCATCGTGACTCGCTGCCGCCGTCGGCGTGAGCCGCTTACAAACGGTAAATGGCAAAATGTTGTTTGTTGTTTTTGTTGCTGTAGCATTGCAAATTTGCCCCTCAACTTCGCCCAACCAGTGATGCGCAACATAATCGTCAGTTCATGAACCTCAAGAGCATTTAGGCCGCCCAGCGGCGTTCTAACGGTACACGCATGCAACTGCCGGTGGTGTGGCCAGATCTCATGACTGCTTGAATGATTGGTCGCTTAAGGAGCGGACTGGCGGGCTTAACTAAAGCGCAGTTTGACTAATGGCTTACGAGCTGCAAGCAGCTGTCACTTGCTATCAGGCTTCAGTTCTTTGCCAATTTGAGCCGCGCTTTACCAATGTCATACAGCCTTGCCACATGTTTTTATTTTTCAAAATTTTCCTTAATTCTCTTGACGTTATAAGCTTATATATATGTAGTTGTGTATATATCTATTTGAACTAACTTTTGTACCGCTGTTTGACTTTCTCTTCTCTATCAGCCCAAGCATTGCGTTGGTGCATTCTCAAAGCGTTCGCTGTCTTTTTTGTTATGTTGTTGCTTTATTTTTCGCTTTTGCAAACATTTTTCCTTTAACTTGCTTTCCACTTTATGTCGTCCTTGCCCTCTCATTCGAATCTGTGGGGTCGTTCAGTTTTGCGGCGCATTTGTGCAACGTCACGTCTGCGTCTACCCGGTGGGAGATGCTTGGGCAGCTGCAGTGTGCTCAGTCGCTGTTTTGACTGCTTTTTCCGCTTCTACTTGCTTTTAACACAGCCCTGGCTTATTCACAGTGCTTTCCTTCGCGTCCCACCATCCCTCTTGACAATGGCTTTTCACAGCAACTTTTCATTTTAATGCAGGTTTTTGCCGTTTCTGCAAGTTTTATATGTTTTTTCTTCTTTTCTCTGTTGTTTTTTTTTTCAGTTTCATTTTCCCCTTTATTTATACATCTTATTTCCTTTTCTTTGTTTTTCACTATTTTTTCCAGCAGCTCCACAAAGTCAAAAAGGACTTGCTATACTAATTTTATGTATACTTGTGCGCTGTGCGGTCGTTAGCGATGTTCAGGGACTTTTCTGTGGCTTTGCTTCATGAGACGTTGACTGGAGCTGAGAAATACTGACAGCTAAATAGTTCGGGAGTCAGAGGAGACTGCAGCCCGGCGGAGTTTGAAAAAATATGTAGACTTTGAGGAAGCAGCAACACAATGGGCTTATTTGGTTGAAAAGTGCATAGTAGCGAAAACTTGATATTTCCAAGAAGAAGGTGTCGATCCAACAGAAGCACCAAATATTGTTGAAAGCAAGTGAGGAAAAAACAATTAGAAACTATAACTACTTTTAAAAGATATGACAGTACCAAGAGAAAGATCAGACTCTTCTTGCAAATCTTCTATACAGTCAGTGAGAGGCTTGGGGGTTATGAATGTCGTAATATTTTCGTCTAATGAATCTCGTAATAAATCGGAATTGCACTACTCATGAGCATGTTATTCTTAATTAGATTAAGCTCGTTTAGCGAAGCTCCCTCAGACAGAGGAATGATTGTCGGGGTCAAATAATAAGGCCATCGTTATCATCTGCTGTAGATTTCATTCCAAATGAGACGAGTAGAAGAGGAATCCTTAGAAAAGTACAAGGGTATCATGCAAAAACTGGCGATGGCAAAATAAAAGAATGTCAGCATGGACGTTAAGAACGCAACAGCAGGGCTAGACGAACTCACCGACGTCAGCAAGACGGCTCTTGTGTTAGAGCTGAAGTAGAGACAGTCTACAAAAGTCATCTTCTGCAAGGCATTCAACACCACTCTTAAAGAATCTGCAACTGTTGCCGACCTTAAACCAAAGGCTATAGAGATTAGATACCTCGACTCACATACAACAAGAGAGGTAGTAACAGGGGCTGTAAAAAAACCGCTACAGGACCCCATCGAAGACTTGGCGATAAACATTACATCACCTACCACAAGAGAGCAGGTAATATCTCTCATATTGTCGATCATTCAGTGATCTACAGATCCATTCTTAAATTAATTTATCCGCAGTTCTGTGATGGAAATTCTATCATATTGCCGAACATCAAGTGACAAACGGAAAGGCAGAGTCCTAAGTAACGTATATCAAAAATAAAATAAAGATTTTGGCTATTATTCACGAAGACACTTAGGATAGTCTTCGTGGATGATGAAAATAAAGTTCCGTAGTAGGAAAATCTAATATACTAATAGACCTTATTAATTGCAGGTCTTCCAGAAATGAGTCCTTTCATACAATAAATCACTCGGTAGCTCCAAAATAACCCCAACCATGGTCTGTTCAATCCATTTGAGGTAAGCACCTCAGATTATTTCTAGTTTCCGTGAGCATTTAACAATTTGAGATATTTCAGTCCGCTGATCTCCCGGTATCTACAAAATATTACTGTTCATTAGAACTGCAAGAAGTTAGGAATCTCTGAAAGACCAACTAGAGCAATTTGACTTCTTTCTTCCCACATATCTCAAAACCATATCCAAAAATACACTCCATTCTCACTTTCAGAGTATGCTTTAAAACTATTTCGAGTCTTTCATCTGGAGTTCCATATTATGACTCAAGTTCAAGAACAAATTGTATCTTTTGTGAAGCGGGCTTTCGTTGTTGATCCAAAGATTAGTTGGTATCTGATTTTCTACAACTCTTAAAGCATCTCAATCTTAAAATTCTGAATTCATTTTGTGTATTTTAAGTAGAGAAGACTAACTTATAAAGAACTAACGAGCAGCCTTATAGGAATGAGGAGCGGTAGATGGTTTTTGGGACCCAGAAATGTCTCACTTGCCTCTCTGTCTCATTGAAATATGGTAAATATGTCTCGAACACTGTTATTGTATCGGCAGAATTCTGCCAAATTGACCGTGCTTGGCCAGATTAAAATCAGGGTTCGTTCCGCTTATGTAGACCCGACAGTCGTGGCAACGAAATTAGCAAAGTACCCCTATAGGTTCGGTATAGTTGATTACAGAATTTTTGGAAAATGTTTCAAGTCATATAAGAGATAGTGAATGAGAGAGAGAGAAGGAGATATTTGAAGAGAGGAAGCCACGAGAAGTTAACATTCAATCAAGAGCTATAAGAGAAATTAATTTTTTCTAAACTTCAAGTCTGCAGAAAATGAACTTTAAGGAGGATGAACTCGAATATTTTTAAATTCAAGAAAATATGGCTGGAACTTGTACCACAGTACCCACCAGCGTCACAACTCGAATGCAGTCATGGAATCGCTACCTCAAAGCGAACATATTCAAAAGTATATATATGTATACATATAATAGAGACCCCCAGAGTTGCAGCATAGCGTGTGCATAAGTCAAAATAGAACTTTAATGGTATATATGTATGTATGTATGTATGTATGGTATGTATGTAATGCCATGTGTTTATGGCGGTGTTGCCACGGCTTGCAAAAAATTAACCTACTTTCTGAAAGCAGACATGCTCTCTGCGATTTTTTGCCAACTACAAGAGTTTATATGCAATTTTTTCGCATAATTGCTTACGCCATATTTTGTACCAATACATATAAAGAACATTATTCAGGAGGTATAAACATAAAAGCTTACATGTATAGAAACCTATGCACACAAATATTAAATTATACGTCATTATATGCGCGGCTAGTACAGCAAATGAAATATAAATATACACACATACATACATATATGTATACAATCAGTGGAAAGCAAAAAAAAAACAAATAAAAAATCAAAAAATCAAAAACGTTGCCTATCTCCAGGAGCTGAAGCGACGTATTAGTTGTTTGAAAGCTGGTGTTGTTGTTGTTATATGTACAATGTTTTTGTTATTTTAAAAATGTATTGCAAATCTGTTGTTTGTTATTGTCTTATAATAATAACGCTATTCTGTATTTTTTTAATTTTTTTCTATTAACATTATATAAATGCATTCTATGCTAGCTTCATGTCTCTATGCTTGACTTTCTGTTGGCAACAGACGCAATCAAAATAAATGGCACAATGTCCTCTAGACTATTGACATGAACATGCCGCTGACAGGCGCATAGATAGAGATAGCAAGAGTGCAGCCTGTGGGAATTGCTTGCGTGACAGCTGGGTGGCGGCAAAGCAAGGTGAGACAGAGACTGTGATCGTAATGAAGTTGAATAGAGGATAAAACAGTGGCTCGACAACGAAATATAAACAAAAATTTCGAAAAGTTATGACTTCAATTTAATTTTTATAAGTATTTCAGCCTAAAAGTATGCCACTAAGAGATCAAAAAGCATAAATGTCGTCAGTTTCAGCTGAAACAGCAGCTAAAATTTCATTTTTACCACTCCATGGGAAGTTTCTATCGTCGTAATACCCAGTGAGTTCTAAGATTATTCATATAAAGGAATACACGAGAGTTTTATTACTGCGTGAGATCTCTAAACAAATCATTTCCAACACTCCATGGGAAATTTCTATGCTCTAGAGGTTAGTAAGGTTGATGATTAATAATAAAAAGCGATATACGACCGTTTTCATTACTCCATGAGATCTCTAGACAATGAAATAAATATGGAAGTGTTATAAAACAGAAAGAAAAAAAATATTCGAAGAAAAAAACTAAGCAAAAATTTTGCTTAAATTTTATTTAGTATTTTATTTCACCCTAAAAGTATGCTTCTAATAGAAAAATTTAATTTTAACCCTAAATATATAAATAATTTTTTTAGCCCAAACGTATGCTTCTAAACTAACAAAAAGCCAGATGGCGAATATTCTTAACAATCATTGGGTATTATTAACAGTCAAAGGGTTAGTAGGATAAGCAC
Organism: Bactrocera neohumeralis; assembly: GCF_024586455.1. Taxonomy (NCBI): domain Eukaryota; kingdom Metazoa; phylum Arthropoda; class Insecta; order Diptera; family Tephritidae; genus Bactrocera; species Bactrocera neohumeralis. Next base: position 68,862,017 of record NC_065922.1, read on the forward strand.
TTAAGATATTATTAAGTATTAAGGACTTATATATCACCTACTTCATCATTTATGAAAAGCTGACACAAAAGCTCCAAAGCAGGAGAGCAGTATAAATTTTGGAGTCACGAACTCATTGAGAGGTCTTACCATTGTGTCACCAATGCGATGAGATCAGCTAAGAGCAACAAAATGACATAAAAACTCACTCAGTTCTTCAATCATGAAAAAGTATCATAAAAGCTCATGTGCTTAAAGCTTTCAAATATATCAAAATTTGCTTTAATGAAATAAATTGAAAAAATAAGGAAAAAGCTGATGCGCTTAAAGCTTTCAAATATATCAAGTTTTCCTTGAAATGAAATAAATTGAAAAAGTTGGATAAAAGCTGATGCGCTTAAAGCTTTCAAACTATATTAAAATTTTCTTCAAAGAAAATAAATTTCTAAAATAAACAAAAATCCTGTAAAGACGAATGTATACGATGCAAAACTATTTAAGCTTTTAAGCACGGTGAAAACTCTTTAAAAGAGCATGAAAATAAAGAAAAAATAAAAAAAAGCTTAACGCTCTCTCGCCCATCGAAATATAAAACGAGAAATCTAAACCGAGCTTGAGATATCGAAACGAAATCAAGGAAAGACTTCTGCAATAGAGGGGACTCCTAACAGTTACTTAACGGCTTTTGGAGCTTTTCGTAAAGCTCGTTAGATTTCAATTATTATTCATCATTATCATTTCAATTATTGTTTATAATATCAAATTCACTTGAGTACAACTCACACCCTCACCTTGAATACAAGTTAACATGAGACCAATTAGTTATAGTTCTTCAAAGGCTTAACAGCGAGAAAATGCCCACATTGCATACTTTCAGGTGCGCAAAAGTTCATGTGCGCCATAAAGCTCAGCTAGAGCCACACACAAACTGCTGCCTCCCTCCTACCCACACCAACAGCTTAGCGAACGCTTTCATTATTCATAATTTTTACACAGTCGAATAGCGCTGAAGGATAATGACTTTAAGTGGGTTAACAAGCGGCGCGGAAGCGAATGAAGTTGATGTTGAGTGCACTCACGTACTCGTATCACTGTGTGTGTGTGTAAAGAATAATTGCATACAAATTGCAAAAATGCGGAGAATAAATGGCTTGAAATTCGAGTTAAAAATAGCATGAAAAGTATAGCAAATTAAATCGCGGCCGATGAAGGCAAGTCATGGAGGCAGCGGCCAGCGAGGGAAAAGCCACGCAGGCGACCAAAGCCGAAGGTTGTCACAAGGCGTACACTGACCGCTGAACCTTGCCGCAGTTTGTTGGTGTAAAACGTCAAGTGGCAAAGAAAAAAGTATGAAAACAACAACAACACTTTAAGCTGCAAAGAAAACAAGCGAATTGAGGTTAAGGAGAATTTATTTATTGATGCGCTCAACAAACGAAAGGCGGAGTGGATTTGGCGCGAAATTTGTGGTGAAAACATTTTGAAAGCGTGGCAAAATGCAGTGTGTAAGAGCGAAGCGGAAAGTGCCATAAGGAGTTCAAGTGCTTAAAATGGTTGTAAAATAAGTTTGAGAAGTTAAGTTGCTTGCATGTTGAGCGCCCAAAAGGCGGCTAAGAAAAGTGTAGCGCCAAATTGTAGGCAACAAAAGGCGAAAGCGCGTTATTTTTAAATGATCTTTTTTTTATTTAAAAAATTTAAATTTACTTTTAATATTTTTATAGAGTTGCCATATTCAACAAAATATTTTAGTTTTTGGAGGGTATATCGCGGAGTTTTTTTTTATTAAAAAACTAAAATTTACTTTTAATATTTCTTTGTTTAGAGTTGCCACAGGCACCACAAAACTTTATTTTTTGAAGGGAGCGTATAGTGCGAAGTTGTAGGTACGCGTCATAATTTGGAAAACGCGTCGATTTTAAATAAAATAATATTTCATATTTAAAAAATTTTGAATTTTTATGAATATTTCTACAGAGATGCCAATTATAAAAAAAAAATATTTTTAAAAAATGTATAAAAAAACGTATATATGTATGTATGTATGTATATATGTACATATGTATGTATGTATGGCATTTAAGGGAAAATATAGCTGCGAATAAAATTTTAAATTTCCTTTGTAAAGTTGCCACATATTTAAATAAAAAAATAAAATATTTTTTTATACAAATTATGCATAAATATAAAATATTACTTTTTAATTCGCAAAAAATAAATTTTGTTTAAATTAAGGATGCCACCTGTTAAAACAATAGTTAAAAATACAATATGGCTGGTTTGCTAATTCAGTTGCTAATTTAATTATATACACAAGTACATTTGTATGCATGTTTAAAAAAATAATTAAATTTATTATTCAATGTTGCCACCTTGTTAAGTATGTTCAATATAGCACTTTTGTTTTTTGACATGCTACTCTACATAATTTAATATTTTACATGCAAAAAGCAATTTGTACTATTTTTCATCAAAGTTGCCACCCATTTAAAAAAATTATTTTTAAGATTTCCATTATTGCTCATTAATATGCTGCAGAGACAATTTAGCATAATACAAAATAATTAGTTGGCATAAAAAAAATTTTACTAGAGTTGCCGCCTATTTAAATTAATGCAAAAAAACTATTGCAATAAAAAAAAAAGAAATTATAGAACCAGGCTTAAAATTCAGTGGTAAAGTTGTAAAGTAGCTTAACTTGAAAAGTAATAGCTACAGATACATATACACATGTATAGAGAGTTATTTAATTATTTTAAATGAGTTGCCAACTATTTTAAAATTTATAACCCTAAAGCTTTCTCACCTTATGAAAGTTGAGTTGAAAATGAGTTCTGATATACATAAATACATACTCATATGGTCATTATATGTATGTACATATGTATGTAAGATTTTGTAATTTTTTTTTTAATATTTCCATAGTTAGGGTTGCCATATAAAAAAAATTTTAAATTGTTTCCATAAATGTTTTTGTTTTCGAAATTGAAGTAGGCATGTTATAGGAAAGAGTGTTTTGTCAATATGTACAAGAAATTTTCTTGTTGAGGGTTGCCATATCCCAAAAAAATTAAAAACATGAATTTAATATTTTATGAGTTTACAAAAATTCTTTGTATAGACGTGGAATATGTTGGGTATAAGCAACCAAATACTGAAATTTTAATTAGGGTTGCCACTGCACTAGCATAAAATATGGTTATGTATTTGATCGATCATTAAAATCTGTTATAAGGCATATTTAAGTATAAGTGTATAATACTAATTTAAAAAAAAAATAGGGTTGCCACATAATTAAAAAAATATAACGTTACTTTTCTTAGGAAAATGTCAAAGTAAAAAGTAAACTTTAGTATATAAATAAATATAATTTTCGATTTTAAATTTTTTTATTTAGAAGCTATATATAATATTTATTATATATAGTAGTATACTGCAGCTTCTATAAGAGTTCCGAACATTTCTTTGCTTCATTTCCACACCGCATTGAAAGCGCATATACTCCAGCTGTGTACATTTCTCCTTTACCTAGTTGCCGTACAACAACCTTTTCGCCTTCATTTGTATGACACAGTGCGTTGTTGGCATATATGTATGTATGCATGTAGTATGCCGTGGCAATGTGGCATGCAACAACTTTCGCATGCGAATTTATGCGCGAAAACGCTACGAAATCGAACATTGGCTCGCATGTATGTATGTATGTATGTATAGATGCAAATATTGCAAAAAAGCAATAGAAAATTGTTTCTGGAATGCGCGCGAGTGCGTGCGCGTGTGTTTGTGTATTTGTTGTGCAACTTAATGTCACAGGCGCACAGCTGAGCTCAGGTTGTCGATGCAGACAACTCACGCAACTCGCTGCATACTTAATACCTAGTGTGGTATTGTATGTGAAATACAAAAACAAGTACAAAAACCAATGACAAGCGGAAGTTGCGCGATGTTGCGGTTATTGTGCTCCTTTTCAAGGAGCAACTTCGCATGAGTTCACAATCGTTGCATATAGCACTTGAGCAGTAAATACAGACATCGGAAAATATATTATGTATGTATGTACATACATACATATGTAGTTGGTTTTGGGAGAGTAATGATGATGCGGTTAATCTTTTTATAAAGCAGAACTTACTGAGGAAAGCAGAATGTTCTAAGTCTCTTACTGGGGAACAAAATGGGGTCGGAAGAACCAAAAAACTTTCTTGAAAATTAAAAAAAAATACGAAAGTTAAAAAAAAAAGAAAGCACTTTTGCGAAATTCTTTTCAAAATGACGAAAAAAATTTCAAAAGTTCTTAAAATTAAAAATTATCCTTATAAAAAAATTTGAAAGATTTCAACAAAAATTTACGAAAACACATTCTCAAAAAACTCTGTTAAAAATTTATAAAAAAAAATTATATAAAAAAATTTTTTTTAAACTGAAAAAATTTCAACAAAAATTTAAAAAAAAAATTCACAAAATTTACAAAATTAAAAATGATTCGAATAGAAATTGTAAAATATTATTAGAAAAATAATTTTACTTTTGTTAATGATGAAAAAATTTAAAAATTCTTAAAATTAAAAAAAAAAATGATTTAAAAAAAATATTTAAAAAAATGATTTTTTTGAATTGTTCAACAAAAATTTTCGAAAATTCACAAAATTAAAAATTATCCGTAAAAAATTTAAAAATAAAAATTAGAAAGACATTTTTATGAAATTTGAAATTTAAAACTTGAAAAAATTTTAACTAATATTATTATTATAAATAATATTAATGTAAAAATTCTTATAATTACAAAATAATCGATTTTTTAATTTAAATTTTTCAACAAAAATTTTCGAAAATTCACAAAATTAAAAATTATCCGTAAAAAATTTAAAAATAAAAATTAGAAAGACATTTTTATAAAATTTGAAATTTCAAGCTTGAAAAAATTTTAGAAAAGAAATTTAAAAAAAATCACAAATTTAAAAATTATTAGAATAGAAGCTGGAAAATATTATTACAAAAATAATTTTACTTTCAACAAAAATTTTCGAAAATTTACAAAATTAAAAATGATGCTTATAAAAATTTAAGAACAAAAAATAGAAAGATATTTTTATAAAAAAAAATATATTTTAATTTGATTACTTTAAAAAAAAACTAAATTTTTGAATTTGAAACTTTTTCAACAAAAGTTATCGAAAATTAAAAATTATTAGAATACTGAAAATTATTATTTTTTATTTGAAAATCTTCAGCAAAAATTTCTAAGAGTTTAAAAAATTGGAAATTCGCAAAATGTCGATACTGAAAAAGATCTTGCACTTTTGTTGATAGTTTTTTAAAATAAATACATATTTATTTCTTTTTATTGAAAAAATTTTATTTTTAAAAAGTCAAACATTTTAATTTGAAAATTTTATTTTATTTTTACTTCGATTTTTTTTTTTAATTTGTAATTTAATTTAATTTCTTTTTTATTTGAAAAAGTTTTTAGAAAATTCTCAAAATTTAACATTCAAATAAAAATGTTCAAATAGTGAAATATTATTGAGCCTCAGTTTTCACTTTCAAAATTGTAAAATTTATTTAATTCTTTTGCAGAAACAATTCCCACAACTGTAGCGCCCACGCCCGCCATCGCAGTCAAACGAGCGCTTTCGCTGCAACGCTTCCTCTACAGTGTTTTCCTTTCTATTTTTAAATCTCTCATTTCGAACGCAAAGCGCAAATAAAAAGCGAAGTACACTTCTATTGGTGAAAAGTGCATAGCATCGCATGACAACCACAAACAAGCGCGTCGACGAGCAAACGCACGCAAAGAACGACGCTGCTGCCGAGCGTGCAACTGTCGGCGTTGCATGCCTGCACTCTAAAGTGGTTGTTGGCCCAATTAAGGGTCATTGCTACGGCTATGGCTATGACTGTGGCTGTGTGCTTATGGCGAACGACGCACGGCAAAGGCAAAGGCAACGACTGAGGCTATATGCTGACTATGACTCTGCCACTTGGTGCTTGGTTGTTGGCTGTTGGTCGCGGCCATTGCACGACAGTCAGCAGCATTGGCGGCGCGGCACGGCAAAAGTGCAAACGAAATAGCAAATAAAGCAGATGCATTTGCACAAATGACTGCGTGTCGAATATACATACATATGAAAGTTTGTGTGCAGGTATGTATGTATATTACTGTGTGGAAAGTAAAGCAAAGCCGTGTGTGGCGTGTTGCAAATAGATTTTTATAAAAAAAAATTGCTAAAACCGTAATTGGCGGCATTTATTTGTATGTATGTAGGCATAAAATAATAGCGCTGGTGTATAGACATGTGCTTTTATGCTTGCTTTTGTAAGCTTTGTATTGACTAGGGTATGTATGACAGGGCGTATGAGTAACAAATAAGTTCACTTTTAATTTATGGTCAATATACAAGCGCACACGCGAGTTTTATGCCACAAAACAACAACAAGAATAACAAAAAATATATATACATACATATATTCATTTAATAGCTGCCACAGTTCTTATCGAATACATAGAATTTTTATTGTGTGTGTGTGTGTGTAGGAAGGCAAACTCTATTGCACTGCTAAACCTTACATAAATATGTAACTAGATAAAAGTTTTTGAGGACAACGCGATTAGTTCAGCCATAAAATATGCTGAAATGCACGGCAACATACACACATTCATATACATTGTATGTACAGATATGTATGTACGTAAGTAAGTATACATACATATGTATGTATATATGATTGAAACAAAGTTCCAAAGCGCAGCTCGAATGAAAGTGTAAATAGACATATGAAGGTTGTTGGCTTGATACAATAATATAGAACGTGTATAAGTACTTAGAATAGGACTTTTGATACGCTGCAAGTCGAGGCACACGCATGCATAATATTCAACAACTCATGACGAAAATTCCCCGGAATTAGTAATCATACTAAAAATAGTAGCACTAACGGTATACCAAAAATGAAATATCTGCGAAAAATCAATATTTTTACATGAATTAAGAAATTTTAATTTTTTTTTGCTAACAATGCAATCCGGAAATTTCGGGATCCCGAAAATAATTTTTCTATAGTACAAATTAATTTAATACTAGATATACATATTTTTAAATATTGATTCTTTTTTTTGTTTTTAAAAAACTTAATGCCGAAATTTCGGGATCCCGAAAATAATTTTTCTATTGCACAAATTAATTTAATACTAGATATACATATTTTTAAATATTGATTCTTTTTTTGTTTTGAAAAAACTTAATGCCGAAATTTCGGGATCCCGAAAAATATATTTTCATAGATTAATTAATTTCAGTTTATTTTTATTTTGAGGATAATGAATTTTAATGTTTATTGCTAAAACGCAATTCGGAAATTTCGAAATTTCGGGATCCCGAAAATTATTTTTCTATTGCACAATATCATTTAATGTTCTATTAGGTATGTCTCTAAAACTGATTCTTTTTTTTAACTAAATCCTGAAATTATAGGTTCCCGAAAAACATAATTTCACAGATTAACTGATATTAGGTTTATTTTAATGCTAATTAAAATAGGTATAATTTCTGAAATTAATTAATATTAGTTCCTCTTTTTATTTTAAGCTTAATAAATTGTTTTTTGAAAACTGAAAATTCGGGATCCCGAAAATAGTTTTGCCAAAAACAATGTAAAATGTGGTTATGTAAGAACTATTTGAATGCAATAATAAAATTTGAAAGAATTTTCGGAAAATTGTGAAATTTTTTAACAAAATTTTAGATTTTATTTAATATTTCTCAGATTAACAGCTGAGTTAATCCAAGGTTTTGTGCAATTACAAGTTTCCAAAAATCATTTTATGCGAGTTTTGCTTTTAAAAATTGAATTAGGAATTACTCCGAAATTTCGGAGTGAACTATCTACATAAATTTAAAAAAAATAAACATAGCAAAATATTTCGTGTGACATTTCATCTTTAATAAAGTTTAAAAACCCAATCCGAAATTTCGGAGTGAACATATTTAAGTTATTTCATTAGAGGGGCATACAGAAAAACGTAAGCGCAATATTTTAAATAGGATTTTAAAATATAATTCAACTTTTATGGTAATTAAAATTATTCCGAAATTTCGGAATGCTTATATTTACCTATAAACACACATATTTTTCAAGGGTATTCTTAAGAAATATTTAAATTTATATTTCAGCTTTATTAAAGTTTAAAAAATAATCCAAAATTTCGGAGTCAATATATGTATGTACATATTTAGATACGTTCTTCAAGTCTCACGTATTTTAGTGGTAGTGAAAATATACATATGTATTTCCCAATCACACTAACTAAAGCTTAAAAATTATTTTAATCATTATTTAAAAATACACCTGCAATACCCTGAAATTATCCCTCTACAGTGTTGCCTGTGAGAAAAAGAGCAAAAGTGGCGCTGAAAAGGTAGCCATTGCGAACAGGAAACCAGCAGTAACGGTTAGCTGACCGAAGCAATAGCAAAAAAATTTCAGCGAAAATCAACTGCGGCACAGGGCCGACAAGAGTGAAAATCACAACAAAAAAAGAAAGACAGGAAGAAACAAACTACAATTACAAACATATGTATATAGTAGATGTGTATAGTATATGCAACATTGGCGTCGACTTACCCCATAAAATCGTCGGGTTGGTCAGTTTTCCTGCTTTTCTTGTCGTTGATGTTGTTGTTATGTATATAGTTCTTATTGTTGTTACTGCGACGCGGTTTATGTGTATTGCAGTGGCTTCGTCTACACTTAGTTGTTGTTTTTGTTTTGAGTGCAATTTTTATTTTCGCGCTTATGGCATGCAACAACTCACTTACTTCATTTTCTGTAAACTGCTTTGCTTTTGTTTTTGTTGCGGCAATTTGTGTCGCTGGCGCTTTTCTAAGCACTGCTGTGCGCCTATTCAGTATTGCTGCCGTTGAGTGATTTGCTGGTGGTGTTGAAGTGGCGTCAACAAAATTGCAGCGATTACCGCACGACGACTTGTTGTTGTTATTATTGTGGTGATGAGTGTTTGCCAATTGTTTCAAGTTGTATGGTAAACTGTGGATTGTAGAAAAAATTGGATGATTATAAGCATTTTAGATATGTGTAAGAAGATAATGAAGACTATGATACCGAAATATCGGGATTCAAAGCTGAGAAAAAAAATTAAGGCTTTAGACTTACAATTTTTTATGACAACAATACTGATCTCGAAATTTTCGGGATTCAATTTTCATTATTAAAAACAAAATTCTCATGATATATTACATAGATATATAGAAATTTTTAGAGGTGCTTAATTTTCTGATCCCGAAAATTCGGGATCCCGAAATTTTCCGCACTAAATTTTAAGCTGTATTTATTTAAGCATTTTCTATATCGAAAATAAAATATGATCTCGAAATTTTCATTATTCTTGGGTTTTTAAAGGTGCTCAAATTTACAATCCCGAAAATTCGGGATACCGATATTTTCTTTACTATATTTTACGATGAGTTTGTTGAAGCATACGGATTCTTTATGTCGAAAATAAAATAGGATCCCGAAATTAAGCATATTGGATTTTTTATGATATATATGACCACGAAATTTTCATTATATTTCGATTTTTTAGTTTAATCATACTGATTTTTATACCGAAAATCAAAGCAAACTAATTTGAAAACTTGAAATTTTTAATGTGCTTAATTATATAATCCCGGAAATTCGAAATGAAATTTTTTACTATATAAAATCCCGAAAATTCGGGATCCCGAAATTTTTTTTACTATATTTTACGATATGTTGGTTTACTCGTAATGACTTTCTATGCCGAAAATCAAACAGAATAACTTTTAGCAAGCCAAACACAGGCGCTAAAACGCTGCGAGAATACGAGATCTAGAAGAGTCTGTAAGACCTTTCCGCAAGAACGCAACTAAACTGATGTGAAACCGACAAGGTGTAAATCTTTGATATTTGGTTCCAAAAAGAGTTCTAAGTCATTTAGAGTTCATCAAAGATTCAGCAAACATTTATAGATCGCTCCACTCGAACTACGCAGAGGTCTTACAAAAAGGTTTCCCGAAGGGCTCAAACGAAAATAAAACTGTTCTGAACCTCAAATTAAAATTATTATCGGTGTGTGCACACAAATTCGCTCAGTAGATGCAACTGAAGAGGAAGGTAGAAAATTCCATAAAACAAATATTCGGGGAGCCTTCCTATAGGCAGAATTCTTGAAACGAAACAACAAATGGTCTCTTTAACTGTCTCACGTTCAAAATTGTCTTCAAAAACAACTTTCAGCTTTCACAATCAAAATAACGGCACATGTGGCTCTCCAAGCGCCATCTAACGGTAGATAGCAGCACTCAAGCGCTGCAACCCGAACACCAAGTGCCCAACTGCAGCTGTCATAAAAGTCAAAATGCAACAGTTGCAGCGCTGACAGTAAAGAAACGGTGAATAAAAACAGAAAGGTAGAGAAATTAGAGCACAAAGCAAACGTCAAATAAAATGAAAATGGCGCGAAAGTTTTTTTATTATTCCGCTTTCCACGCACTTTCGCATTTATTGCATTGCTTTTGCTAGCGAAGAAGGCCGGCTGTTGCAGCAAAGCTACAGTGCAACGGAGATGAGTAGTGATAAACACGGAAAGTGCATTGTGGGAGAAAGAGAGAGGGAGACAGCTAGCGCTTACGAGAGCAAAACAAAAAAGCGAAATGCTCGTGTGAAAGAAAATGCGGAAGTGTTTTGGCTGCAACATGCGCGCTGATAGCTGGGTGTGAGCAGCACAAACAATGCCGTTGTTGTTGTTGTGCATGTCTACAAGTCAGCGCTGCGCTACGGGAAGACGACAAAGTGCTGAGGTTGTTGGTATTTGGTAAAATGCGAGGGCTTGCTTGGACGTCGGGTCGTGGACGGGTGGAGATGTTGTTGTTTGGGTGAATGCTTGCAAACGCGTTCACTTTCAATTGCTAAGAGCGAGCACAATAAGAAAGAGTGTAGCGAAGAGCATTACTAATGCGAAAATTAAGAGTACAGAAGTTAATTAAAGAGTATTGAGAAAAGAGCAGTTTTAAGAGCTTTGCTTGCAGAGTGTAGTATAAAGAAGAGTACATTTTATGTGTATTGAAGAGTAATTACTTTAGAGAGTAATTAATTTAGTTAGAAAAGGCAGGATAAACAAAAACAATTGGTCAGTGATAGTATTTCTTCTTATTGAAAGAATAGTTGTTGAGATTAATTTTAAGATTAGATAAGACTATTGTGCGCTTTGGCGATGAGAATTTCGGTATCATGAATTACAGACTGAAAGAAACTTTTTCTATAAAAATCCAAAAAATAATATTCAGTTCCAGGCAGTCCGCAAAAGTCCAAGTTTTGAACGATGAAGCTAATTTTGATTCAAAGTGGTCTAAAGTAAGATAATCCTTGGAGCTTACGACATAAAGCTCTACTTTTTGCACTCAAACACCTAAGAAACGCAATAACTATGGTATGAATTCGCTTATCGGAAGCCCAACAGCACGGAAATTGAAATACGATATGAGGATAAGAACCTGGAATGATCCGACACAGCTGAAATAAAGTTTAAACCGAATTGAAGCGAAATGTTTTCGTTATATACATACATCCATACAAGTTTAATTTTAAATCCAGCTTAGTTCCGGTATTCCTTTGGTGTAAGATTGGACTTTGGATAACGAACTTATCCAATTTGATTAAACTTTTCGTAAACTTCAGATATTTTAGTAAACTTAGACTAAATGAGAGCAGAGATTAATCGAAGAGTGGCCAAGCATTCACTTAACATTGGATCAAAAGTAAAGCTTAAAACAAAAACGAATTGGTGTCTATCAGCGAAAGGTCCATAAACAAAAACAAACAGTGAAGAGAAGCTATATTAGGGAAAGGGACACGAAACAACGATTGTTTCAGAATGAAGAAATTAGTCATTAAAAAGTTAGGCCCAAACTACTTACATATATACTTCATGGAAATGGGGCTATACTTGAGATCAGGATGGAACAATTAAGTGTCACTAGTTTTCAGGAGCTACAATATTTTATACTGACAATTCTATGGCTAGATCACTGAGTTTGATAGAACGGTGCTTTAGTTTGGCTAGCAAAAAATGTTGATAAGACCAATCGAAATGCTATATAGCAGGAAATTTCTGTGTCTACAGTCTACAGTCATACATTTTAAGACATTCCAGCCATAACATTCCAAAATAACAATAGCTTAACCGTTCCCACGACAATCGAGTCTACGTAACCGGAACGGACCCGGATTTATATCCAGTCTAGGACTGTCAACTCGGCTGAATTTTGCCGCTACTACAACAAACTTCGATAGCTTGAAAGATTGAAGTCCATTACGAAGCAAATACTGGAAATAAGTGTTCGAAAGTATAAATTCAGTATAACTTGAGCTTCTTAGTAAAAACTAATCTTAGTTGGACTATTAAACTCAAACAAAATCCCTAGTAAAGTGATAGAATTACGTTGGTTGATAGAGGCGAATCCATTGCAGTCATTCAATCTGTGGAAAGATCTAACTGAGCCAACTGGAACCGAAAGAAACTTTAATTTAATCCATTACAGTTTATTTAAACTTTGAAAAATCAACCTGAGATAACTGGAAACCAAAGAAGTTTTAATTTACCCTCGTCTATGTACGAGTATGACATTGAACTTTGTAGATGGCATCAGCGGCTCAACGACGAAGCTTGTTTGATGATACTAAAGATACTTTTTATCAAAAGTTGCAGCTTGGGGTTCAAAAGGCAATGATAGTACTACTTTATATGGACCTCATTTAAAGCCCCTCTTTTTATGATGCAATAAGATGCTGAAAGCATTATATTTTCTTAAACTATTTCCGTTTCTTATTTCAATTTCAGCTAAATGCGCTCTTTAAACACTCTTCGGTTAACGTTTTCCAATTACTTCCTGCTTTGCTGCTCTTTAAACACACAAAAATATTTCAAACCTACTACTTCTCTTCATATCTGCTCTTATCGCGGTCCTCTTTGAAACCGCCAACAACACTCTTTAGTGCAACGCCTGCAACTATTTGCACCAAACGGCTGCCAGTGCGAGGGCATGCGCCTCTCCAAGCACACACTCATCCATACATACACATATAGATGCGCCGCTCATATGTATTGGTGTCGCTGTCTCGTCAACGGTCTTGGGTCTTCCTGAGTTCGTTGTTCCATATGGGCCGGTCGCATTTGCAGTGTTGCATTTTCTGTGCCAATCGGTTTCATTAACCCCAACAACAATAGCAACACAGCATAACAAGCACACCAGCGCGCAGCCATGCACTGCACAATAGCAGCAACAAAAACAACAACAACAACGACGACGAAATGGAAGAAAAAGCGTAGCAATATCGGTGGTTAGCAATGTTGACGGGTCGTTGCAACGTCATCATCATCGGTGGCCAACCTCAACTTAAAAGGTCAACAAAGTACGCATTGACAAAGAGGGCGCATTGCACGGCACACACACACACACATGCATACTTATATAAATGTATACATACAGACATAGTAAGTTTCTGTATACATTTTTGCAACGCTTGCAGTTCGTAATTGCTCCTCGCGCCTCTCCTCATTCGCCTCTTCTCACTCGTCTGCACAATAATATTGTAGTAGTCGTCTGCTAGTTGGTTCGCCGGCCTTTAGCCGCACACCACAGGCTCCGCGTGTATCCCTACCATGTTGGTCAACGCTTGCTCTGCACAAACTTTTTTTCTTTGCTTCTTAATTACTTCTGTTCTTTAATTGGATTTTGTTTACGTTTCGTGCAATTTTTCATTGCTTTGCTGCATTGCTTGGAATGCAGTGTATTTGTTGTTGTTTTATTATAATGGTAATAAATGTGTATTCGCAATTTACTCACTGTACTTTAGTTACAACTTCGGCTGGCAGCGCGCCTAAAATTAGCCTGCAATCTTTAAAGTTTCTTTCAGTTGCATACTTTTAGGTGTAGTTGGTAAAATGTGTGCTGAAGTTCGATTTAAAGTCTACTATAACTTGGCATTCAAATTTCGCAAATTCAGCTCAGCTAAACCTACGAGAGGAGTTCTATGTTTAAGAATGCCTCACTTCTACAAAGCTAAGCTGAGCTCTTTCTACGTTCCCTGCACTAAAATCTTTTACCTTTGGCAATACAATCCACAAACTTCATAACTTGATTAACGCCATAGTTAAAATTTATTCCGACTCCAACTTCAAGTCATCCGAGAGCGACACTACGACAACAATCTCACAATTATCCTGACTTGTAAGGCCTCAAAACTACTTCTAGTCCCATTGCTTATTGCATAAATAAAATTAAATCCCACTCCGATTCCAACTCCGAATCATCTGAAAGCGATACTACAACAACAACCTTACAATTCTTCAGTCAAACCAGACTTGTAATGGTTTTAAACTTATTTCTTGCCTTGCGGCTCCTTACAGCATAGATAAAATTGACTCCAACTCCAACTCCGAGTCATCCGAAAGCGACAACGATCTCATAATTCTTCAGTCAAACCACACTTGTAAAGGCTCAAAACCTACATCTAGCGCTGTGACTCATTACACCATATGTATATAGAATTGGTTCCGACCCAAGTTTGAGTCATCCGAAACCGACACTACAGCAACAAATTCACAAGTCTTCAGTCAAACCATCCAACTCTACAACTACTTCTAACCTCGGTACTAATCACTAGCTCACGATTACAGTTATTCGCTCTCAACACTCTTACTTCGTTAATTATCAACAACGTGTGATTATATCTGAACCACTTACTATCAAAACTTCATTCTAAGCTTCCCTAACCAAATTGAAGACCAACCTTTGTAGTCCAAAGGCTCGGTCTCAACAAAACTATTAGGTTCACATTACCGTTAGAAGTAGTTCGTTACTCATCAATAACGAGTTATCATAATCCAAAGCACTTAATTCTCCGTTAGAAGTTGTTCCCACGACAGACAGTTCAACGTAATTAGAACAGACTCAAATTTTTAGCAGTTTAAGGACTATAGACCCGGTGTATTACCAGCTTAAATAGATGTCATAGTAATTCATATGTAAATCTGTCTCTAAGACAAACTGGATTATTCTGTAAAGGTGGTGATTATAAAGGTCTCAAAGAACTTGCATGCTCTGGAGCAAATTAATAATTAAAGTTTTAATGGACTTTAAACCAGATCACACCAAAATTAGTGCACAGTTCCCAAACCTTATGTATTAGTCTTTTGAGATACAATGGCAGCCAGCTATATCAATAACAAATAGTGGGAATATCAAGTATGGACATAATAAAGGCTTGAAAGAACTCGCAAGCTCAGGATGAAAGACCTGGTAAATAACTCTCGAATGGAACAAGTTGTCAGACCAAGAGAAAACTTATTGAACTGTAAGGGTTTCGTCGTGATAACATCTGACAAAGACACTTCGTCCAGAAAGCTCTGAACTCCATAGTAAATAACTCCAAGCTTGTAATCCATAGAGTTGGTTAAGTAAGCATATTCAAGATATAATGAAGTTATGATGAACAAGAGTACAAATTAATATAGGTACTTCCGGAGTACAAGTTAATATAGTAGATAATTCCACATAATTTCAAAGAGTTCAGAGTTTTGCTCAAGTAAAAGCTTTCTAAAAGCGATGCAAAATCGTATCTACTAAATAGTAAGGCTAATCTTTGATTTTAACCTGGTAAACCACTACCGCTAGTTAGTTTTTAATCGAGTGACCATAGAATGAGGAATTCAGCAGTCTTTGTTTAGGTTGATAGGTTGACGGAGATCAATTCCCACAACAGTCGGTTCTACAGCAACAGACTTGTCCCGGATTTTATGCGGAAAATGGCTGTTATTTATTAACTCGCTACAACAACAGCAACAGATATCGATATTACATCTTGAATTATGGTCTTTTCAGCTGTGTACTCGATGCTGATAACCCTTCTTGCACTGCAAGATTTTCTGACTTCGATTTAAGTTTTGTAATATAAAGCTTGGTAACGCTTGAAATTTCTCACAAGATTTTCAAAAAAAGTTCTTGGATGAGTCGTTATGGTTCTGTTCCTTACTATGTAGTCTGATAACTGACATAGTGAATTGGAACATTTGGATGTTTGCTTTGTGTGCTACAACTTAATACAGGAGATCTGGATTTAGCTGAGCTTAGTAGCATCTAACTCAGGTTCCTGAGCAAACACAAAGCAAACATCCAAATGTTCGAATTAATGGATGAATAAGCTCTTAGAGATTGAGGAATGAAGGTATTTATATGAGTTTATTATTAATTCAATATCGATGACCTATGCACACAAGCGCACATTCAAGCTTGACAGAGCTTAAGAGGAAATAAAGCATACTTAAAGATCTTGTGTATACAAGTAAGGTGTCACAATCGCAAAGTGAGTTTGGGGGGCCCAGTCAGTGACTAAAGCTTGCGGGTCAACTTATAAATCAACTTTGAGTCAAAAATATTGAAATACTGCTGGAAAATTTATAGACGGAAATAACTTCAGATTATGGAAGCTCGAAGCGGAGGCGACTGGAATTCCACGAAGTACAAAAAGCTCATCAAGCGAACAGAGTTTCATCATGATCTGAGCACAAATGAACTTCCGCTGTCTGCGAACATACACACACACACATAAATTCGCTATAATTACAACGCAAATCGGAAATTGTCAACAGATCACTGACCGCCAGTCAATGATTGATGGACTTAAAGGAAATAATTAAATTGACTATAAAGGCAAGCGAAAAAATGCAAATAAAATGGATAAACGGTAAATAAATACATGCAGGCATTCGTGTCTATTAAAACCCTACATGTGACTCTATGTCGGCAGCAACAACAATACGCAACGATGTCTGCAACAATTTGCAACATTCAAGCAATTTGCTTGACAGCGCGTGCCGAGGGCCGATACGACCCACCCACCGCAACGCCCGAGCGATAAATGCCAAGCAACAACGTAAGTATGCATGCAACTATGCAACAGCCAGAGTAAGCGAAAACAATAATAAAAATAACAAGTGCGGTTCATCAACATGTAAATAAGGGTGTACAAAGGCCATCGGCAGGATTACAATGCGGAAATCCGTAATGACAACAAAACACACACACACAATCAAGCAACCAACCAAACATGCCAGCAAGCTATACTGACGGGGCAGGCGCGCAGACAGTCTAGTAGTCAGGCATACAGCAATAGCAACAACAACAACAGCAATAGCTACTCTAAAACAGCCGCTGTCAGCAATCAGCCGCTACTGGTGGCAAGCAACCGGCGAGCAACAAGAAAATTTACATATTTATAACAACAAAGCAGCGACTCTGTGGCAGCAACAACAGCAATAGCAGCAGTAGCGATGCGCCCAAGCAGGCAGCATGCTGTTAGACGCCACGGTTGTCAAGCAAGTGCAAACGCCAGCCAGCCGGGCATGACAGTTGAGCAATAACAAAGCAACAACCAATGAAAGTAACAACAACAACCAATGAAAATAACAACAAAGTAACAACAACAAATGAAAACAACAACAACTAATGGAAATAACAACAACATACTATAACAACAACAAATGAAAATAACAACAACATCATACTATAACAACATCACTGCAAATACAACAAGCAAGTTAAAGTATCTAATTGTTGTCAGTGCCGGCGCATGCTCCCCGGGGAGACGTACCCATAAGAAAGATGGCAAAGCGAGCGGCGGTGCTTGCAGTAGTGCTGCACAACCTTCAGACCAACAACCGCAGCGGAGAGCATGCGATTCATGTCACTCGCATACGCTTAGTAGTGTAGACGGAGATATGCAACGGGTGAACAAGCGGAAGATTGGTAGTTAGGGTTGCCAAAGCAATGAGAAGTAGTGAACGCAATATTAGAGGAATTTAAGAATTGAATAATATTCCTAAGAACTGCGTTTTAGTTTAAAAAATATAGATATAATTAAGTTGCCGAACCACTGAAGTATATTTCAAGCTGAAGTCTTTACTATTGCGAAAGCTGCGGAGCAGGGGGCCTATTCTGTAACTCGATTCGAAAATCAATTTACTCGAATTCGGATTTTTTTTATTCTGTAACTCGATTTTCGGATTTTCAAGCCAATTTTCGAATAAAATATTCGATAGCTTTTGAGTTGTAGAAAGCAAAGGGTGGTACAACTTTCGCATAATGATAAAGTAGATCCGAATTTCGAATAGAATACATTTTCGAATCGAGTTACAGAATAGGCCCCCTGGCCTTTATTGTACTTGCAGTCAATTCCAGAGTCAACACATACGTAGACAGCCAAGCAGCAATTAAGGCAGTAACCTGGTATCGCATAACGGCCAGAAGTGTCTCGGGAAGCAGGACAGCAGTGGAAAGTGTTGCCAGAAGCAAGCAACTTCACTGCTACTGGGTGTCGGGTCACAAAGTCATCGAGAACTATGAGATAGTGGACGAGATTTCCATGAGTGGTTAACACCTGAAAATGTGATCAACATTGGGAAACCACACAGGCCACAGAGTATGTTGAAATTCGCGTCAAGCGCAGGCATGCTAAAGGATGAATACTCATCATGGACCTACATAGTAGCTGAACTCCATCTGTTATCGTAAAGGACCAAAACTGGTCTATGCGTGGATCATTGGCCAACCAGACTAACCTAACATAACCTAATCTAGGGTAGAGATTTCTAGAAACTGGAAAAGGTGGTACAAGTATAAATTGTTTATTTACTAGCTGCTGCTGAAAGGTAGCTATACTTATATATAATATATGTATTTTATAAATCAAGCGATCTTTACAAATTTGAGGATCGCACAGAGAATCTATATACACTTTCCAGTTTACATTAGTACCTAAGTTGACTGAAGGAAATGCCTCCTAAGCTCAATGTCTAATAGTAACCCACGTTTCGGTTACCCGATTGTCTCATGAACCCGTTGGGTTGCGATCAATTAATATTTAATTTTTAATATTTCTATTCAACCGATTTCCACCAAATTCGGTATATGGCATTCTACTAACATACCTATGTATATTACAGAGTGAAAATTGGCGAAATCGGTCTCCAACCACGCCTACTTTCCATGTGACACAATTTTTAATTTCTTTTGATTATTTCAATTGCCAGTATACAAATCAAGATGCAATCAGTGTAACGGGATAGAACCTGACGTTGACGTTTGCATCGGTATTTTTTTTTTCTGAATTGGCAACCCTGTTCGCTTTTTAGTTAACTGAACAAAGATTTTCGTTTCCAGTTTGACTAGAAGTAATAAAAAAATATTTATATTTTAAGAAATTAAAAGTTTTATATTTATTTTAATGAAAAATTAATTTGGCAACTCTATAACTTTTGAAAATATTCGATTGATCATTTTAAGAAATTAAAAGTTTCATATTTATTTTAATGAAAAAATTAACTTGGCAACTCTATAATTTTTGAAAATATTCGATTATCAGAAGAGACAAAAATTGGTATGTTTCAAGGTAATTTTTTATTTTAATTTTTTTTATGCATTACTAATCGGTAAGGTGGCAACTCTAAAAAATTAATTTTAAAAATTTTAAGCAAACAAATTATATTAACATCAAATAATTGTTGAAATT
This sequence comes from Bactrocera neohumeralis, assembly GCF_024586455.1. Classification (NCBI taxonomy): domain Eukaryota; kingdom Metazoa; phylum Arthropoda; class Insecta; order Diptera; family Tephritidae; genus Bactrocera; species Bactrocera neohumeralis. Next base: position 68,881,595 of record NC_065922.1, read on the forward strand.
AATAAGCCTTTCAAAGTTCTATTGAAGAGTATTGGATATTTCAACTGCTGACGTGGCAACTCTGCGCCATGCAAATTAGCGAGGAGCAGTGAGTGGCTCGTTTGCGCTCTCCGCTTGTACAAAAACATTGCTGTACGTTGCTGCTACAGCCGTTAAGGTGCTAACAACATACTGACAACCAGCAGCAACAACAAGAGCCACAATCGAAATGAATTACACAAAACAACAAAAGCAATATGCCAAAAGGGCCAACGAACGTACGAAGCAGCACACGGACACACGAATGAGACAAACACGAAATAGAACTCGCGTGTGTATGTGTATGTATGTGTGTGTTGTATGCAGAACATAAAAATAGATTTTTCTCGGTATATGGGATAACGACCATCAACGACCCCGGCAACGACGGCGACGACTCAATGATGAAGTTCGTCGGCAAATAAGAAGAAGAAGAACAAGCATTGTAGCAACTAACCATGCGCTCGCTGTTGATGAAGTTGCTGTTAATGAAGTTCGTGTTGTTGTACAACATTGCTCGTGTATGCGTGTGTGTTGTTGTTTGCGGCTTCGTGAATGAGGGCGGTTGGGCGCAATGTGACACGATGGTGATAATGAAGCGGCTGCTGTTATTTGTTGTTGCCGCTGACGAAAGCGACGCGACGATTCATTTTCATTTAAGCAAACGATTCGTGCTGAGCACGACGACGTCGTTTGAATGAACGATGATGACGACAGCAGGGTTAGTATACACACATGCATATAGATTTATATATGTATGTATGTAAAGTATGTGTGTGTGTGTGCACGGCAGCCAGCTGTGTGCGAGCCGAATGGGGGTTGCTGACCTCGCTCAGGGTCGTCCAAGTTCATTGAACCCGAACGCTGGCAGTTTGTGTTCGGCTGGCGCTTCGTGTTGCTGCGTTGATTCGGGCGCAGTTTAGAAGTGCACATACACGTACACACAAACAAACATTCCAGCGTGTGTATTTATATGTGTTGGTGTGTGTAGTTGTTCGCTGCGTTCTTTCATTACTCCTGTCGTTGGCAGTCGTGCACATATTGCTGCCGCTGTTGTTGTTGTTTGCAGCGGCGCTTGTTGTTGTTGCTGTGTTATGCATTGGGGTTGCAGTTTTTTGCGCTTTCGCGAAATGTGTGCTGGTCGTTGGTCTTTGCGCCCGTCAACACGTTGCGCGCACGTCCTTCGCTCGCCCTCGACCGATTGCAGTTCGTTGCATTGTTTGTTGTTGTTGTTATGCAGAAATGTGCGTGTCTGTATTTGTATGGCATTGCCACATCCTTTGGCATGTTGCTGTTACAGACATACATACATACATACATACATGTGTTTTATTGTTGTTGTTCGCATTAAATTTTTTCGAATTTTTGTTGTTGTTCTTTGAATATTTGCTTTTTTTGGCATTTCAACAGCAACAGCTGCAATTTTTGTAGACAGCTAGACTCGTGCGCAAATCGTGTGGACGCAATGTTGCATTTGCCCACGAACATACACACACACTCGCCTGCATAACGGCAGACAGCACATGTGTGACTTTAAACGTGACTGCGTGTTTGGCATGTTGTTATTGTTGTTATTTTGTTGCTGTTTTTTTTTTGCTGCCATTTGACGTGGTTGTGCATAAAAAAGGGGGCTGGCATTGCGACACAACAATTTTGCCAAGCACGGCGGCATTGTCTGAGGTTAGGCACATCAGTGCACTGCAGACGCACACACACACCCATATATAAATACCTACACACACAGACAGACATACATATGTATATTTAAATTCACGAAGGGTAGCAGCATACGATTTAATCGGTATTTAAATTATTTGTTGCATGAAATTTAAATTGAATGTGACGAAGCAGCGCCGCGGCTTTAACTTTGGAAGTGAATTGGACAATTATAGAGCAAAAAGTTCAGAACGCTCGCTGCAGGAATTAAATTTTCCAAAATTTAAATACTTTAAGATTTAGATAGGCAGTTATCGAAGTCTAGGAGTAGTACAACTGAGTCACCAACTTAGCTTTGAGGAGGAATTTGGAAAACCAAAAGGGTTTCTAGCGTCGTTACGTCATTTGTGGCAATTTTAAGACATTTTCTTAACAAGGACCTGTATTTCGTTGTATAGGAGTAGTAAAGGGTGATCCATTTAAAGTGTTCCCAACTTTTTTTTTTCAGAAAAAAACAGAAACTTCAAATAATGGGTTGTCAAAAAAGTCTTGCGGTATTTTTATTGATTTTTTTTTTTTGAAATAAAAATGAATTTTTGATGACTCATGCCCAGCTCTTGACCGATGCTACGGCTGCTACTATGCCGGTCTCTTTCGACCAATTCAGCGATTTTATCGCAATTTTCGACGACAGGCCTTCCGGCGCGTGGCTCATCTTCGACCACCTCTACACCAGAACGAAAACGTTGAAACCATCGTTGTGCGGTGGAAATAGAAACTGTATCGGGTCCATAAACTGCACAAATTTTATTGGCGGCTTGAGATGCATTTTTGCCTTTATCGTAGTAGTACTGTAAAATATGCCGTATTTTCTCCTCATTTTGCTCCATGTTTGCGACGCTATAACTCACGAACGACTTAAAAGAAACGACAATCAATCAAACACGTGTTAGCGCGTGAAATGAGCTTTCCAAAAAGGTATAGCATGACCCGATGCGACGAATAAAACTAGAACTACGCGCTTTCTGCGCCAACTAGCGAAAATACCGCAAGACTTTTTTGACAACCTATTATAAAGAGGAAAGTTTATTATTATTCGAAGGAACTTTCTTTGGCATTTATTTTTTGAAGATTATCTCTTTCAAATGTTGGCCGCGACTACGTCTCAGATGGTTCAATTTTCGATGACTCGTTCGAGCATTACGACTGGTAACTGGCGAATGACACGCGTGATGTTTTGCTCCAAGGCTTGAAACGAAGCGGGATTATCCGATTTAGACTTTACATATCCCTACAGGAAAAAGTCGAACGGTGTGATATCACACGAACTTGGTGACCAATCGAACGGCCAAAACGTGAAATTATCTGCTAACCGAAGTTTTCTATCAATAAATCCATTGATTGATGCGATGTGTGGGAAGTGCCGCCGTCTTGTTGGAACCAAATGTCGCCGAGATCACGAGCTTAAATTTCAAGCATCAAATAGTCGGTTATCATGGTGCGACAACGGGCGCCATTGACGGTTACGTTCTCACCGGCATCATTTTTGAAGAAATACCGACAGATGATTCCAACAGCCTACAAATCGCAACAAACCATTGTTTTTTTTTGATGAAATGACAGCTCTAGAATCTCTTCTGGTTGCTCTTCACTTCAAATGTGGCAATTTTGTGTGTTCACATACGGATTGAGCCAGAAGTTAGCCTCATCGCTAAATAAAATTTGGCTCGAAAACGTCGAGTTTTCTTGGAACTTTTCAAGAGCCCATAGAGGGAAGTGATGTCGCTTGGGAACGTCGAGTGGCTTCAGTTCTTGCACAGCTGTATTTTGTACGCTTTCCATGTAATATCTTGATGTAAAATGCGACAATAATCGTAATAAAGTTGAACAGTTTGCAAGCATTGATCAGGCGTAAGTCTTTCCTTGATAAAATGCTGAACAAAAATAACATGACATCTGTCAAATCTATCAAAAAAAATTAAAAAAAAATACCTCCAGGTGGATCACCCGTCATAGCTGAGTCATCGACTGAACACGAAATGAGATTTGGAGATCCGAAAGATATTTACAGATTCCCAACGCTACTCGATAGCTAAATAAGCATCGAAAGTAACTAAGTCTAATCAGTTAAATTTCAAACGGAAGTCTCTTAATGCTCGGAAGCCTATGAAGCCTGCTTGTGCTAAACTAGGCGGAGGTGGTTCCAAAATCGGTCTTAAGCTGCGACTATTAAGCATCCATCCTTCCATCCTTAACTTCCATCCTTCCTTCTTGCTCGACTGAACACAACTTGGTGACTAGAGAATTCACCAAGGCCGACTGATTCAAACCCCTTTTTGAGATTTAACTAGGCTGACTTCGTCTTTAAATAAGCGGAATTTAAAAGAGTAATTGGCCTACAACTAGGATTCATTTTACTACTTGAAACAACTTAGTTGACTAAGGAACTAAAAAAAAAAAAAAGCCGCATATATTGTGCCAAGTTCTTGAGGGGTATTTGACCTAAAAAGTTTATGTCAGTGGAATCTTTTTAGTTCCGAAGTCAACTGCAATAACTAACCTCAAGTAACTGAAGCAATAGAGGCGAAGAATTACTCCAAAACATGTAAAACCTAACGAACCGAACGCTGCATTTTCGGCTTGCAACACTCACAGAAAGGGTGCTCGGAGACAACTGACCAGTCGCTCGTTCATTAGCTAGGAGCGCCCTCTACCGACCGAATCCAGTCGCCCTTTACCGAATCCAGTCGATGCGCGCACGCTCCGAAGTACAGTCGCGGCGGAAGAAAATCAGTCCTATTACTTTCCGAACAAACCTTGTATAGATTTCAAGACTCTTATAGAAAGTAGAAGTTGTTCTTCAAGCAAGTGTAGGAAGATTCCATTCTTGTCAAAGGACTCAACTTATCGAGATTGGGCTCGAGAAACCGAAGCTCGTGCTTAATGGTATTGGTTCGAAACCATTTTTTCTAATGCCGGTATCCAGAATATTGGATTTAAAAAGTTCCTATAGAGCTCAGTCAGATTAGTTTTCCACAACAGTGTTTAACGAAACTTAAGGCCTATTTGAATGGCAACATATGCTCAAAAAATACAAAAGTAGTTAGCACTGTAAGTCAGCATATTATTTTCCATCGAGCTGGCAACCTTTCAGTGACGTAATTCTTAGGCTTTAATTGACATACCAAAACTTAGTAATCGTAGAATCGATAAAATTTGGATTTCCATGGAAATAAACAATATTTTTTAAGGATTCGTTTATGTATGTAAAGCTCATCATAACAATAGGAGCTGAATCAGCGTCCATCCAAAGAGGAAATCTGTGAACAGCAGCCTTTAGCATTCGAGTTTTGTTTGAGTTTTGAAACATACAACAACCTCCTAAATTGTTCCTGAGCAATATTGCTAAGGAGAGTGGGACCAAACCTTAGATACATTCAAATACTGTTGCACTGGAGGTCACATGAAACTCGATATGGCTCATCAATCATCACTTCTAGGCTTTCCTAATCAAGCTACATGACAACGGTTTCAGGAAACAGGCATAGCTTAACAAAAATGTATATTTTGTAAGATCGCAGCTACATCGAAAGATAATAAACTTTAATAGTAAAGAGAGCAGATAAACTTTCGACGACATCGCTCAGACGGTCGCTGAGATATCGAGCTAAGCTATTCAGAAAGTAGGACTCACAAAAACGTTGACTTCAAATCGGCTGGATGGCGATCAAGAAGCTGCAGATTAATATTATCCAGTCTTGCAGAGAGCTCTAGCTTTCTATTTTCAAACTGCGTTGTCTTTATATAATAACAAATAGTTTGGAAGTCAAATATATCACAAGTAAATCCAAACCGCGACACTTCACGCACTCTGCAGACACTTTCTTTAATACTTAATAAGTATAAGTAATGTTTTTTATTGCCGCATACTTCTTCAGCTCGCAGCTGCGTGCGCAGGGTGTTCGCTCGGTCGCGGCGCGGTTACTCAATCCACTTGATGGTGTTCGATGGCGCTTATCGCACTTTACGCGTGTATTATTGTTATCGGACAATGCACTGAGTAGCTGAGAGCAGCGACCCAGCAACTGCGGAACACATATAAATTCATTAAATCCGCACACGCCACCCCCCTGCACTGAGCAATCAATAGGCTAGCTGTCACAGGCACGCAAGAGCTTATCAACTTACGGCTTTAATAGTATAAACAATCGTATATGTACTGTTATTTTTTGCTGCCTTTTGCCACTTTTCTTATTCCAATATTTACCAACGTTGCTGCAGCAGCTGTCACGAGTCTTATTCCTTTTGCTTGATTTCTAAATGAATTTTTCCTGCTTCGCCTTGGACGTGATTGCCATTGTCATTGTCATTCTACTATAATTTTGCCGTTATCAAATAATGAGTAAGTATTTATTTTGAACGCCATGACCGTGAAGTTGAATGCCCTCGACATCATAGGCGGCCTATAGCGCGCCACCAAGCACACACACGCACCACAGAAGCGAAGCACCTCATGCTGTCCGACGCGCTGAGTCACCCTGCTCGACGGTTCACTCACGCTGCCTCGGGCTACCAATCCTCACACTCCTCGGCCAAAGCCGCTTACGCACACACACGCAATTTTTCAGCAAAACGCCAGCCCTAAACGCCCGCGCCCACACCTGTGCCTCAAACACTGCTTTCTCGCGCTCTTGCTTGTCAGCTATTTCGCCACTTTGGTGTCATCGCTTGGCAACTAAGTGTCAAAAATAAATTTGCTTCTTCCCATATTTGTTGTTGTCTTATCCCAGTCACGCGTGTGCGTGCTGACGCTGGCGTCGGCGTTTGACATTGAAATTTCATAATCAAGGGCTTGGCCGGTCTTTGACCGCTAAACGGTGGCCAGTTCTTTCACAAGCTCGTTGGTTTCCCCCTTTCTCTTTTATGTCACGCTTCCGTTTGGGGTTTTCACCAATTCGCATTTGCTAGCTGCTCGGTTAGCCGCTTTTTAATAATGACAGCTGTATGTCATGCACCGCTGACTCGCTCACATGTTGTGGCTTTAGCGAATGCGGTTTCCATTACATGAAGTCGTTGTGAGTTTCTCACCGCGCTATACTCACTTTGCTGCTATTAAACTTTCTTGTATATTTTATCCCATTTTATGGTTTTTATTTCCCATTCATTATGTGGAGGTCTCGTTTGTTCAGCTAACGGTTTTCTTTGACTCCTATTATGTGCCACTGACATTACATCTGGCTAAGGTCGCTGGTACGTAATGATCACTCGAATCTCGCATGAGATTTCACTTTTTTCAGCTCCAACTTTGATGAGGGATCTTAGGGAGAGTATTCAATGGTGTTCGAACGAAAACCTCATATTTAAATTGATAATTTTGTCATTGGATAGTCTCTAATTAGAAACTTCTAAAGGAAGAGTTAGAGAGAGAGTCATTTCTCAACTATTTTAGTAGGCTGCGGTAGGCTTGTTAATTTTATCAATAGATAGATTCTAATTGAATTAAAGAATGATATTTCGCGGCTCTTTTGTAGTTTCGCTGGATGTCCTAATTCTGCTCGGACTAAGATTCTAAGAGATGTTCCAACTACTCCAGCTCAGGCGCCGAAGATAAAATATAAAGTTCCCATATCTTTGTGGTTTATTGAGAATAGCCATTGTGGTCCAAGGTAAGCTTGACTTCGATGTTCCGAAAGCTTTCGAAAAATAGTCAATTAAGATTATTCGTTCGGTACGCTTGAAAATGAAGAATTTGGTAATCGACTGTGTATATTATTTCAAGGCCATCTTCAAAAGATTCGTTCGACTTTTTCTTCGAATTCTTGATTTATGCTCCAGATTTTGGAATGCTTTCTGAGTACCAAAAAAGCCTCGAAACAACAAATATCAATTTCTTATACTGTCAGTAAATTTTTGGAGTTAGGAAACAAACTAGTGGGTTTATGGCATGGTATTTTTTATTTCAATCAACAGAAAGCCTTCCGTTAAGGAAATCAATAACTATAACTATAGCATCTTTTATCAACACGAGTTGATTGAGCTCAATAAGAGCTCATGGAAAGATTAGTATAAATAACTACATCGAAGATTAGTTCCGAAAATAACTTCGGACGATGGAATTAAGGAAAGAAACTAGAAGCCATATATATAGTATGTAATACAGATACGACTCTGAGAACAAAAAAGCTGGATAGCTTATCGATTATGGAGATCTTAACACCAGCAAATATATACATATATCGCTCTTACTGCTGTCTTTCGCAGATCACTATACCAAAGACATTTGCATAATGCATAAACAAAACATCAAACAACGCTTGGAAAGTCGAAAATGTAGTGAGACTAAATATTTTGTATCAGGAATGAAGCTGAAAGATATCGAAAGAGAAGTTAATTCAGAGATAACAATAAAATTCGGCTTTCATCACAATCTTAGGACTAAACTAAAGGTACTTCATTGGAAAGAAATGAAGAAAGGCTTCCTATAGAGATTAGTAAGATATATACTTGTAATATCTAGGTAAAGAATCTGGTAGAAAGACATCATATGAATCAGAAAAACGTTCTGCTAGATCCAATTGACAAAGGCGGGCGTGGCTTAATGCTATATACATAGATGTAGCTACCTATCAAACCATTCGAGATTGAGGCGCGAAAGAAAAATATGGTAAGTGCGTTATCCTCGAAAGAATGCGATTGGTGACCGCAACTTAGAACTATTTGTACAAAAAAGGGGTTGGGGTTGAGGTAAACAAAGCTAAACTAAAAAAGTTTAGTGACAAATTGGCAAAGCGTGCGGAGCGCTCTCAATCTAAAGGCTATTGACATAGGGCAGGAATGCGTATTTTTGCACGTATACAAGTATGTAAGTATGTATATAACGATTATAATGGAATTATATAAGGAACTATATACATACATATATATTCAATGAACGCTTTAATAAAGTTTTCTATGTAAAAAACGAGTGCCATATACCGAAAAATGATATTTCGGAAAATGGATTGAAGTGCAATAAAAACTTTTCGAATTCACAACAAGTTTCAAATAAAATATTTGACTGGCGGCTCGTTCTCTGCCCTTATACCGACGAGCGAGCTATGGGTAGGAAGAAACCGTTGGAGGAGAGGGGTAGTGAGCTTCTTTACGGATGAGTCAAAGCTTGGAGGGACGGTTGATGGAGAGGTTTACTGTCAGGAAGCTCTCGATCAACTCCGAAAATACCTTCATTTGAAGAAGCTGGGCTGAAAAATTTCAGCATCAGCTCTTTAACATTAGGAAGTTGGCCAATAGCCGCCTTCTGAATAAAATTTAGGTGCGAACTGTCTAATCTATAAATGGGTTACCCACAATCGGCTCCAACTAACGTGGATAATCGATCGAGCCAACTAACGGTTAATGATCGTATTGCGTAAGGAGCAAAAGCCCATTCAATCACTATACAAAGTCCTCAGAGCATATTTGTGTGGCTTAAACCCAGGTAATCTACCTTTAGTTTCGAGTGTTAGAGAGACGGATTCTGTATAAGAGTTTTGGAACTCTACAGGTGTTTAATGGCGACTATGTTACGAAGAGATATTGTGGTATGCTATATAATATCAACCGAAAGTTAAGTTCCAACAAAAATAAATAAATAAATTCATTGTTGTTGTTGTAGAAAACATTCCTGAAATTATTTCGAGGCATGGTACCGATTCAACAGTTCTTGGGCAGTTAAAAATCCGGATGCTTAGACCCGACTGTCGTGGGAACGGTTCAACTCTTCATTCATTCAATGCGGTAGAAGCTGGAATGCATTGAATGGAGTTATTGGCGGAGAACTTGGCTTCATTCGGTTGTATTGGTTATATTGTAAGCAGAAACTGTAAAACAAATAAAAACATGGACGTACCCCGTTTGACGTTTATAAAGTCGTGGAGAAGAAACTTCAAAATAACTTTGAATTCGATTGCAGCAGAGCTAGAATACGCTTTACAAGTAAAAACGCTTCCATATAATAACTGGATTTTGATCGGTCAGTTTATATGGCAACTATGCACCTTGGACAATAATCCATGCCAAATTTCGAAAAGATATCTTGTCTAATAAAAAAATTTTCCATACAAGGACTTCATTTTGATTATACAGTGTGTATGACAGCTATATGCTATAGAGGTCCGATATCGGCGATTCCGAAAAATGAGCAGCTTTTTGGGGAGAGAATGCCATTTGTAAAATATCAAATCGATATCTCAAAAACTTAGGGACTGGTTCGCATATATACAGACGGACATGGCTAAACAGAGTCTGCTCGTCATGCTGATAATTTATGTTATATAGTAGTACGAGTGTACTGATATCGTCACCTAAAATGCAAAATAACGTAACATCACTTTTCATAAGTTTACAGGCGGAGGAAAAGTGATATAATTGAAACCACTCATATTGAAATAAAATTTGAGTTTTGGTTATAAAATGGTTATATATTAGTTATCATTTTGGTTATAAAATGGTTATGTATTAGTTATCATCATTTTGGTTATAAAATGGTTGTATATTAGTTATCATTTTGGTTATAAAATGGTTATGTATTAGTTATCATTTTGGTTATAAAGTGGTTATATATTGGTTATCATTTTGGTTATAAAATAGTTATGTATTAGTTATTATTTTGGTTATATAATGGTTATCATTTTGGTTATAAAATGGTTATATATTAGTTATCATTTTGGTTATAAAATGGTTATATATTAGTTATCATTTTGGTTATATAATGGTTATATATTGGTTATTTTATCTGACAGCGATTTTCGATTTTTTTTTTTTTGATGATACATTGTTTTGCATTTTAGGTGACGATATGTAAATATATATTATAGGACATCCGACATTTCTTTCTGGAAATTATAAACTTCGTAGCAAACGTGATATATAGTACTTGTATGTATATTTATGCTGTTCAGGGTATAAAATATTTTTTTTATTTAATAAAATTATTTGAAGTACACAAAAAAATAAACAAAATAAATGAATTTTAATATTTTTGCAAGAAATAAGAAAACATTGCTATTCGTATGTATGTACATATGTACATACATAAATAGTAAATTTATAATTACGCCATTTGTTCCCCACTAAAGTTCACTCAACGCTGCAAGACTTTTTGCTGCACTAAACAGGATATGCAAGCAGGGGTAAGGCGGCGCACAGGATTAGTAGTCGCACTACTAGTTTTTTTGTATTGCAACTTACATATAAGAAAAACAAAAACAATAATAACTAGTTATGGCAGCTAAAGTGCCATATAAAGTTCAGTTGGCATAAAGTTCAAGTAGTAGTTGTAATTGTTGTGTTTATGGGAGCGGTGCATGAAAAGGATACGAACGAATCTATTGGTATTGGCTGCAATATAAGTAACACATGTATGTATGCATGTATATGCAGCAAGTTTGAAAATTTGTCTGAAGACACAATGGTAAATTGTAAACGCTTGCAATAGTGCGGCGAACAAAAGCAATCGGCATATGAATAGGGATAAAAAAGGAAGAAGAAGCAGGTAAAAAATGCATGCAGGCAATGAACAGGATGATGTTAGCTGACACAAAGCCAACAACAACAGCAAAAGTAGGAGGAGCTGCGCGTTCGAAACGATTATGGTTGGCTGGTTGGGATGGTGCTGGGCTTAAGACACGGCAGGTAGAATACATACCTGCAAATATTTTTCAAAACTGCAAGCATTTATAGTGAAAAGATATGAATGGAGCTGTTGAGTAGCGTTTACATGGTTGTTCAATGGGTAAAAATGTTGTTTTTATAATAAAAATAAAAAAATCGAAAAAAAACAAAAATAAAAACAATAAAGAGACTTAAATTTTTTCATTGTTTCGCCAAAATGCATTCCCATAACGCAATAAAGCATTTAGAGACTCACACAAACCTCTGCGTTAGCATAACCTCAATGTTGTATGTGCGAGTGCGTTGGAACGCCACATAAATCCTGCGTAACAGCTCTTTTCAAGACACAAAAAAAATATTTTTCTGCTTTTCATTTTATTTTGTTTTAAAATTCTTTTCATTTAATTTCATGCATTTTTTTTTCAATTTTTATATTTGGATTTTTTCTTCTCAGTAGTCTCATCCTGTTGACCTAAATACCTGGGCACTGTCTGCAGTGCATTTCAGACTTCTTTTATACAAAAATTCTTAGGCTGACTGTACAAGCTTATTGCTTTAGCTTCTAAAGAACCAAACTTACACAGCTGCATTTCGGATTTACTTCTTAGAATTCTATGGAGCAATAAAACAAATGGAGGATACAGAGCCAGAGCTACTCTTTGAAAACAGGAAAAATTGAAAGCATTTATTATATGAATTGATATATGCTCAAATTTTCATGTACAAATATGACAACTAAGCTCTCAAATCTATTTTAAATTGTAACAACATTTGCCGACATAAATCTGGATCCCAACGATATTTGTAATTTATAATGATATTTTGAAATGATAAAAAATTGTGTAGTGTTCTCGAACATCTTCAAGAAATTTATACGAAAATAAAGAATAAATCGAAAATTGAAACTAAATCGACATCTTCAACAATTACAGACCATTTTGAAGCAGCTCTAAAGCTCTCAAAGCTCAAACAAGAGAGCCCCAGGTTATATCATCTATTCTTATTTTTGCCACCGCATCTATTTTGGGAACGTCAAAGCCCCTCTCTTTCACCTCTCTTTTTTCTAACAATTAGAATCACATTCACCTATTCCTCACAAGTAAGAGAGCAACTCTTTCTTTGGACAAAATCCCTTACTCTTGAAATTCACATATCCGCAAAATAATTATATAGTATAAAGTTAACCCAGATCCTAAGTGAGGTTAGAAAAACAAATTTTCAAGCATTATAATAGTAGTTAAAGATTTGCAATGAAAGACAGCCTTCATCTTCTAGCTCTCAAAGCTCTAGTAAGAGATCTCTTGGCCTAGTTTTAGTCCGTACGATCTAGACTCAAGTTACAAATGTAAGCTTTAATCTGGCTGGCTACTCAAGTAACAGTAGACATGAAAGCACTATCTGCTTTTCCAAAGAAGTCTATGTTATGACATTTATATCAAGTAATCTGAAATGATGAATTCTCTAAGGGTTTTGAAGACCGCATCAGGTAGTCAGTTTTAGACTTGTAATAAAAATAGAGTAACTCTAACTAAGATTACTTTTAAATACTTTGCGGAATCAATGGTTTTCACATGAGTATCTCTATACTATCACTAAACTGAGAGCAAAATGGAGAGAAGATATTGTAGGAGTTCACTTTACTATAAAAAAAGTATCTGACGAAAAAGGAAATATGACTATGGAAGACAGAACGCACATAAAAACGTTAGCATTGAGTTGTCTAATCGAAGAGACCGGAACCCATATAGTCGTTTTCCCCGGACTCCGACTCCGACTCCTTGTTTTTGGCTTCTTACTTCTTTCCAGCAGCACAGCCAACACCAGCAGCTGGAGCATAAGCAGCAGCAAAAAACTTGCTGGGATCCTTGTTGAACTCCTTCATGGTAGCAACTTCCTTGAAATCCACTTCTGCGGCAGCAGCAATGTATAAAACCACGCCAGAGCTACCAGAGCTTCAGTGAGAATGTTCTGAAGGTACTACTTTTGTTAGATCAGGGCAAGGGCAATGGCAGAAGATTTTACATTGGTTATCTAAAAATTGGAACATTTAGGTATTAATTGTCACTATAGTATCTATCAGATCCTGCGGCAGTTGTAAAAACTTCTTCTATAATTTGAGCTATGGACTAAAATGCACTACGACATAGACTTAATAATAATAAGCTCTTTCAATTAAGAGCTGAGTAGGGCTCAAATCTACCATGGAAGGCAGCGGAATATGTTTCCCGTCGTACTGCAGTTCAACAGAGCTGAACTTTACCATTTAGACAGATGTTTCAGTTTATTTCCAATGTATCCGAAGAACTAAAGTCCTCACATTGAGATTCAAATGAAAACTCCACAGTAACTAGTAGCGGACAATTTCTGTGGCTTTTCATAAATGTTTGGTAAAATTTTGAATGACAGATTGGTACAAATTGGGTCCAATGATTGGATGCAGGGATCGCGGGTTCACGCACCGAGCTTTCTATACCTATGGGAGGTTTTCCGAGCATTTTCCAGGCCGAAGTCTTTGCCATAAGTCGGTGTATAGAGATAAACCTCCATCGCAACGAGCGAATAACCATACTTAGCGATAGTCAAGCGGCACTAAAGGCGATCTCCTCCTACGAGATCAAATCGCTACTAGTGCAGGAGTGTAGAGAACGGCTGAACAGCCTAGCGGAGCGGAACCAGGTGCACCTAACCTGGGTGACTGGTCACAGAGGTATAGCCGGCAACGAACTGGCTAATGAGCTCGCCCGCTCCGCAGCCTCCACCAATATGGTTGGACCCGAACCCTTTACTGGGGTGGGTCCCCATACCTTAAAGGAGCTGCTCCGCAAGGAAGAAGCAGTGGGCAGAGAAAAGCATTGGCAACAAGTGCATGGCATGCGACATGCTAATTGGGGGGTACAGCCAGAGCAGGTTTAAATCTGTAATTAACCTCCCAAGGGAAAAACTAAGGTTACTGGTCGCATTTTACACCGGCCACAGCAAGCTGAATAGGCATTTATAGTATATAAGATGGCCTAACCTCTTGCGCTAACTGCCAGTTCTGCGACAGGGAGCCTGAAACACCGGAACACCTGCTAATCGACTGCACAGCAGTCTGTAGACGCAGGTTTAAGGCCCTTGGATCCATGTTTCCGGATAGGGATCGCATTGCCTCACTAGCACCCGGCAGGATATTGGACCTTATCAATGTGCTGGGGCTAAGTGAGACTTTGTGATTTAGGAAAGGGCACAATAGACCTAAGGTCGCGGTGCATTCCTCATTTATCAATCTAATCTAATCTAAGGCACCACCGAAGACCCGAGAAAGTAGTGTAATAAGTTTGGATTCAGCTTTGGCAGAATTTATGGTATCTAACGCAGTCCACAGAGTTTTGCAAGATAAAAGCTTGCAAATGAGAATCGGTAATTAAAGGCAGAGTATTGGTTACTAGTGAAAACAGGCAGACCGCCACTCCGTTGGAAAGACCAGGTGAAGAAGGAACTGGCTTCGCTTGGAATATCCAATTGGCACCAAGCAGCGAAAAAGAAGAACCACTGGCGTTGTTGTAAACTCGGCTATTACCGCGTAAGCGGTGTCTACGCCAATAAAGAGGAAGAAGAAGGGTATATTGGTCCAACTTTTAAGGCAATATGTATGTGATAACAATAGCTTTAGAGTGATATCAATATTATATTACTGATACTCGCCACGTTCACCACTCTTTCTACATTTGCTGTCTCTTTATATTGGCGACCTCGTGCTCTTAACCCTGCCTCACCACCATATCATTTTAATTTTTGCGCGCGAAATGTATAATCCGCTTTCCACTTAAGCGCGATTTGCAACCCTATTTCAGGGTGCACACACACACGCATAAATTATTTAATAGCAAACGAAAACAAGGCAACAAACTCGGTTGTGCCCCTAAAAACTAACCTTAGTCAATAAGTTTTGCATTGTCGACGACATCCTGTCGTGAATGGACTCGGTTGTTGTTGCACAAGTTGCTGCTACGCCATTTGCACGCGTGTTGACATAATGCGCGCGCATTAAAAACAAATGGTTGAAAGTATAATGCAACAGAAGGAAATGCAAAATAAAATTAAAAGGAGAAATCAACAGAAAAGCAAAGCAAAAGGTCCTTGAAATGTTGGCTTTGCACAAATAGATGACCAAAAGTCCAATAAAAAATGCAAAAAAAAACGCTTGCATGAGCTAAAGCAGAAGCTGTTGCATTGGTGTGTGTGTGTGTGTGTGTGTGGCAATAACAAAGCATTGCAACACTTCAACAGCAGGACAGCAACAAGCTGGAAGAAGAACAAGCGCTAGGATCGCCTGCAAGGACATTGAACTTCAGCTGGCAGCTGGTGGCGCGCAATATGTGTATGTGTGTGTGTGTGTGTGAGCGACTGTTGCGCGCAGCGGAACGTGGAAAAAAAGCTATTAGTTTTGTTGTTGTCATTGTATAGCAGCGCTGTAATTTAATGCCAAAGTGCATTATATTTACCCTTTTACATGTTGAACATTCTATAATGGCTGGCAATAAAAATAAACGCAATAAAAACTATAACAAAAACAAGGAATCCTTAAAAAGGAAGTGCATTGAAGAAGAAGCAGCAGCAGCGCACGAAACAAAGAAAAACAGCGAGTGCTTACGAAGCTGCTGCGCCGCAAAGTAAGGGTGTGTTCAACTTAGGAAAAAAAAATTATATTAAAAATGCATAGAAAAATGCATTGAAGGATTCAATTTAAGGCGTGCATATCCTTTTCGTTGATTGGAGAATATGCAAAGGTAAATATAAAAAATAACTTAAAGCAAGTTAAGGCAAACGTGAAATCGAAGTTCGATTAAAGATCGAAATCCACGAGATCCTAAAGCATAATTTTGTATGGGAAAGATATTAAGAACTTTATGTAGGCTGAAGCAACAATTCATACTGATGTCGTTAGACCGAAAGGATCCAGGCTGAATCCCGACGAATGAAAATTGAGTCTACTTATCAAAAACGACCAAGAAATGTCAACTCGGAAGGGTTCTTCAATTTTTTTTAGGGAATTATGGACGTCTGGGGGCGATACACCGAAAGGATCCAGGTTCACGGCCAATCTAGCATCTCCTTCTCACGATTTTGGCCGCGACAGTGATCAAATGAAAAAGAGCTTCTATGGAAAACTTTCAGGAAGTTGAGCTTCTCCTTGCTTTCCAATACGACTATCCGATATTTATTAAAAAAAAAGTCGGAAATAAAGTTCAAAAAGAAGAATATTAAGTTTATAATTAAGAAAAAGACTAGTACGAAAACGATAATTAACGAACCCAAGACCACAGTTCTTTTCGAGTTTTAGTATAAGAACCTCGCTGGCTCAGCCCTGATGAAGGTATAAGAGACATGACCGCCGCACGAATTTGTTGAAGACTTATTCTTCAGAGGTTACGCTTATATCATCCGGTAACACAAAATGTATCAACCCTATCCGCATGAATGATTAAGTCTATTCAACAACATTAGTTACGAGTATGTTAGTTTGTGAGTTATTATGGATCCTCGAAGTAATTTCTGCAGTAACCGTAAAATGGAGTTGACAGCATATCTCGAACAGAGTTACAGAATGCTAAGGAATCACTTATAAAGGATAAAATGGCCGAAGGCGAATCATTGCCTTCTTAATTTTCCGTTCGATTAAGATAGGGAAATCAATTAACGTAGACCCACCCAGTTATAGCACAAATACTCGTAAGCCTAAAAGATGTAACAGAAAATGAAGACTGGAGAGTGAAATTACGGGAGATAAAGTTCAAGAAGCTTGACAGAGTCAACGAAGTGTCTGAGACAGTTCCAGATGCTAAATAAAACATTAGGCGAGAATAAGAGCCAAAATTCAGCTGACGACTTCAGCAAAAAAGTTCCGCCTCTAGTACCCTGAAACCAGCTATATGAACAAGAACACTACCGTAATTTATCTGGATCCGAAAAGTTGCGTTCGGAGCTCTTGCTCTAACCGGAACTACTCCAAATTAACACATTCACCCAGTACAGCCGACATACTAGAACTACAGAGGTACAGAGATACAACGGTTGATCCAAGTAGAGGTACTTTTTTCAATGCGGCAGTATTATTTTTGTTCAGTACGAGTATTGTTTGGCATTTCAACATGAAAGACTTACGCCTGAATAACGTTTACAAATATTTCAACTCTATTACGAAATTTCACGTTCTGTAAAGAATGTATTTCGCTCAACTTATGGTCAATTCGCCACACCATTACCCATCTCAAGACTCAACATTCATTACTGGATAATATTCGACCGAATAGACACACTGAAAAAAATATAGCAGCCCTAGCTGAGAGTGCAGACTAAACCTTTGAGAGTCGATTCAGCGCCGCTCGTAACAACTCGGACTGACGTATGGCACCACTTGGCGCATTTTACGTTGAGATCTTGAATTGAAAGCCTACAAAATACAGCTTATGCCAGAACTGAAGCCACTCGACTTTCCCAAGCGACATCGCTTCGCTCTATGGGCACTTGAAAAGTTCCAAGAAGATCCGACGTTTTCGAGGCAAATTTTATTCGGTGATGAGGCTGATTTCTGGATCAATAGGTATGTAAACAAGCAAAAATGGGGCATTTGGGACGAAGAGCAACCTGTAGAGATTCAATAGCTGTCATTTCATCTAGAAAAAACAACGGATTGCTGTGATTTGTGGGCCGGTGGAATCATCGGTCAATAGTTCTTCGAAAATGATGCCGGTGAGAACGTAACTGTCAATGGGGACCGTTATCGCACCACGATAAACGACTATTCAATGCCTGAAATTGCAGCTCGTGATCTCGGTAACAATTGGTTTCAACAAGACGGCGCCACTTTCCACACATCGCAGCAATCAATGGACTTATTGAGAGAACACTTCTGTGAGTAGATAATTTTACGTTTTAGGCCGGTCGATTGGCCACCATGATCGTGCATACCGTCAGGGTCTGGTTTTGGTTTTGGAGCAAAACTTCACGCGTGTCATTCGCGAGTTACCAGTCGAAATGCTCGAACGAGTCAACAAAAATTGAACTCAACGGATGGATCATCTGAGGCGTAGCCGCGCCAACATTTGAAAGAAATAAACTTCAAAAAATAAATGCCAAAGAATGTTCTTTTGAATGATAATAAGCATTCCCCATTAAATTTCAAGTTTCTGTGTTTCTTCTTTAAAAAAGTAGGAAACCTCGAAATGGATCATCCTTAATAAGGGCACAAAGAGTAAAGTTACTTATGGAGAGTATAAAAAATATTTGAAATTTGAAATTATTTATATAATATATTATATAAGATATCAGAAAATCTCTAAAGGGTGGTTATTAATGTAAATTCATATTTTTTACTGCAACTTACTCAGCTTGGCAGCAGTTTTCGTGCGCACAACTGTTTTTCGTCAGTATTTCACTTAAAATCACCAAAAATGATTTGTCACTTACCTGCAAAGAAAATGAGAAAACAAATATGTTATGATTAATGGTGGATCGGTGAAAAATGAATTGTTTAGAAAGCAAATGGAATTCATAACAAAAATATTTCATAATTTATGAGACTCACGTGCGCGCCAAGCGAAATTAAAAAAAGAAATGAATAAAGTATAAATAATATTAATAGCAAATATACATGAAATTGGCAAGTCATGACACAGAGATACATACAAACACATATATATTATATATTGGAAGAGACACACTCAACAGCCGACAACAGTCGTAGACGCCACTAAACTTGCCTAGTTACCAACTGAGCAGTTAATTTGGAAAATATATAATGAATTGCGATATTAGATTATATACATATGTAAATATATATCAGTATATAATGGTGAAATCTCACGTCAGGCCAAAAACAAAATTAAACCGTTAAAGCAAATAGTGTACACGAATAATAAAGCCGAAAAACCAAATGCAAACGCCGAAAGTCGCAAAACCGGCGCTTTTAGCTTTTCGACACTCGCTGATCGTTTATTAAGTTAAAGGTAGCAATATATACAAACATACATACATAGAATATATGTATATATACATACATATATATGCAAAGCTATATATACACATACATACATATGTTTGTATTTATTTGTTTGCCTCATCTTCGAAATATTTTTGGTTGCCTGTTTTGACGGTCAATGAACTTGTGCCTGAGCGCGCTGGCAGCAGCTGACTTCAAGCTGATTGCTTTCGAATTTTTGTTTTTTTCTTTATTTATTTTCGGGTTTTCTTTATTATTATTTTTTTTTTGTATATTGCGTAGTCTTACGGTATACGCCTCGAAAAGGTAAGAAATTATATACAGAGGTAGGTAGGTAGGTAGCAGAGATGAAGGAATATTGTGTAATAACTGAGATTTCATCATTGGCAAATAATATGTACTATACATACAGGCTTATATATGTAAATAAATATGCACATAAATGCATATGTATATACATAAGTCCATAAAAATTTATTTACTTTTATAAAATTAGCTCACTAATTTTCTGATTTTTACACTTTAAAGTTAGACGACAATCAGAAGTCAGTATATACGTTATATAAGGACTTGGCTAGGATTTGAACTGATATTCAACATTTTTGGATTTTTCTTTATTTCATCAAACTACTCTTCTTCTTCTTCTTAATTGGCGTAGACACCGCTTACGCGATTATAGCCGAGTTAACAACAGCGCGCCAGTCGTTTCTTCTTTTCGCTACATGGCGCCAATTGGATATTCATCGGGCAGTAATCATGACTCAGTAATTTTTTTCCAAATCATACAATCTCAAGTCTAACATTCTCACCTAATTTCATGGCATTCCCTGTTACTTTTATGACGTTATCTTAAAAACTAACCAGTATATAACCTATATACAAGTAACGTAAAGCACTAGGTTGGGTATATGCACCGAAATGTGCAGTAAAAAGGCAATCGGCAGAATAAGATACCAATATGAGGCTATTAAAGATATGAACCGATTTCAGTAATTTTTGGTTTTTTGGTTTCAAAGCAGACGATCCTAAATCTAACATTCCACCTTATTTTATAACTTGTTAGAAGATCCTAAATAAAATTAACTGGAAGTACAGAATATTGTCTTTCGGCATATGAGAGCTAGACGCAAATTCAAACCAGTGTGAACTAATTTTGGTACTAGAGAACCTCATATATACTGTAACATTAGTAGAACCCCACGAGCTGATCTAGTGACTGATGCGCAGAGCTTACTGAAATTATGGAGGGAAGGAACACGTCTCTAGCCTGCTGAATGACATGGAAAGCATAAGAAAATTAGTGTGTGAACCCGATTCCCCAATCGATGACGTTGGAGCAGAAGTTCCTGACCTTGAATAAGTTCGAATAGTAATTACCCATCTGAAGAACAACAAAGCGGCGATTACCGATCGATTGCCAGCCGAGCTATTCAAATACGGCGGCGAAAACCTGATGAGGAGCATGCAACAGCTACTTTGTAGAATTGGAATTTAAGTGTGTTCTGCCCAAACCACAAAAAGGGGGAACTGACAATCTGAGCAAACTACCGTTGGATAAGCCCCCTCAACATCGCGGACAAGGTTCTATAGAGCTCACCGTCAATAAAGAGATTAATTAGCGTGACCATTCTTCTTCTTAATAAAGCGATTGGACCGATTATTAGTGTGACTCTAGGCCTGAAAAATCAAGCCAAATATTGGAAAAGCCGCTTGAAAAGAAGATCGATCAGTGTGTACCTGTTCGTTGATTTTAAAGCTGCTTTTGGCAGCACGAAGAAGAGTTGCCTTTATGCCGCGATGCTTGAATTTGGTATCCCGGCAAAACGCATACGACTGTGTAAACTGATGTTGGACAATACCAAAAGCTCCAACAGGATCGATAAGGATCTCTCCGAGCCGTTCGATACCAAACGATGTTCCCGACAAGGTGACTCAATATAATGCGACTTCTTCAATCTACTGCTGGAGAAAATAATTTGTGCTGCAGAGCTGAACAGAGAAGGTACAATCTTCTACAAGAGTGTACAACTGCTGGCGTGCGCCGATGACGTCGATATCATTGACCATAACATGCGCCTTTTACCAGGTTGAACAAAGAAGCAAAGCAAATGGATCTGGTAGTGAACGAGAGCAAGACGAAATGTCTCCTGTAATCAAACAAAGAGTCGTCGCACTCACGACTTGGCTCCTACGTCACTGTTGACAGTCATGACGTTGAAGTTGTAGATAATTTCCTCGATTTGGAAACAGCATAAACACCAACAACAATGTCAGTCTCAAAATCTTGCGCAGAATAACTCTTGCCAATAAATACTACTACGAATTGAGTAGAAAATTGAAAAGTAAAGTCCTCTCTCGACGATCAAAGCCAAACTCTATAAGTCGCTCATAATTCCCGTCCTGCTATATGGTGCAGAAGCTTGGACGATGACAGCATCTGATGAGTCGGCATCAAGAGTTTTCGAGAGGAAGGTTCTGCTAAAGATTTGTGGTCCTTTGCGTATTAGTAACGGCGAATACCGCATTCGATGGAACAATGAGTTGTACGAGATATATGACGACCTTGACATAGTTCAGCGAATTAAGTTGGCTAGATAATGTCGTCCGAATGGATGAAAACACTCAGCTCTGAGAGTATTCGACGCAGTACCCGCCGTGGGAAGCAGAGGAAGACCTCCACTCCGTTGAAAGGACCAGATGGAGAAGGACCTGGCTACACTTGGAATCTCCAAATGGTGCCAAGGAGCAAAAAGGAAGAACGATTAGCGCGCTGTTGTAAACTCGGCTATAAGCGCGTCTATGCGCAATAAAGAAGAATAAGTTCAATCGGAAGGGTAGAAAAGACTATATATTCGATATATGGGGACTTTCTTCTTTGGAAGAAATGAAATTTCGGTCATATATGGGTGGTACCTGCATTCAAATATTGGAAGTATGTGTACACATTTCTATTACATAATCCGACATACAAAATGCGCCATTTCAAGTGTGAATTGTTATAGATTTGTCGCTTCTTCAGAAATTTAAAAGGAACTTAAAAAACCGTTATATTGCATGGGATCATTGTTAATACTGGATTTAGTTAGTCGCTTCAGGAAAGAAAAAGAGCTCTCTTTTCATGAAGAAATACAATAGAAATGACATCATGAGCGTCAACACTCGGCAGTTTGAAAACTAATCGAAAATCATATCCGTTCAAGTTGTTCTAGTATTATTTCTCACAAAACCAATACGTGCCCAGTGAAAGCACATAACCAGAGAATATAAAAAAAAATTATGTTCTCTGATATAACCCGCCATTTGGAAATCACACACTCATAAAAGTCCCATAAAATCTAAAAAAAAAAAAAGTCCGAAGACGCTGTACGTCTCTTTTTAACTCAAATTTATTAGCCACAAATGTATATTTAAACAAAACTTTTCAGAAATAAATATTAAACAAATAAATTATCTACCCACACACACACATGCAGAAAGCTTCGCTAAATGCCAAGCTAATTAAATACAAATTTGGAGCAAATTTTTATGCGCTGCCGCGTCTTCATGCGTTTACGCGCATTCGGCCATGTTCGGCGCGCGCCCACACACGCACAAAAGCGCACAGCTGTACGTGAGCGGAGCGTCAGAACGCACACGCTCACTCAACTTGACCTTGACTGTGACTTTCATTGCTGTGGATTTTTATCAGCTGAGTGGTGTATTGACGCCAATCGGACTGCGGTCAGTCAATCAGCAAAGACTTCATATTTCGTATTTTATGATTTTCTTTTAGCACATTGTTGTTGTTTTCGCAGAATTTTCTTTGGCTCGTTTTTCTTTTGTTTTGTGAATATTAATCACTTTGTGGCATGCTTAATATAGACTCATATCAAGAAAGTCAGTTCAACGCTCTTAGCGTGTAATTATAGCCACAGAGAAGAGAAGAATTCTTCGGATTACGAAATTTCTAATTATAAGGCGATTTGATTCATAAATTTGGCACAGCTGGTCACTAAGCATATGAAACTACTCATTACAGAAGAGCTTATGTCTCTCCAGTCGAAATTATGTTTTTTACGGAAGAGAGAATTTACGCTAATTTCGAGAAATCATCCTAACGTGAAAAATTAAACAGGATTCTACGGTGTCCTACGGTAAAGCAGGCGGTAGAAGCGGTGTTGGCTGATCATTTACATTGCGCTCTCATAAGTTAGGTCGTATCAGCTGATTCGGGCTGCGGTTTTGCGGTGTTCGCTGATTCTGCTATTAAACGACTGATCACGGCTTACAACATGTTTAGTAATACCAGAGAGAATATTTCGAATATCGAAGCCAAATTAAAAAAAAAAATAGAAGTAAGTGGTTAGGAAGAACACTATAGAAGTTACTCGCTGAAGTTCTTAACAACAAAAGAAATAACGTCGTCTCAAAACTGTATAAATTTTGTCGACAAAAAACTTTTGGGAGCATAATAAACTGAGTGAAAGCGGTACGAAAGGATTGCTGCACGCCACAGTCACAGAAAAATAACGAATACCTTTCGAAACGATAATATATTAGCAATTCACACTCACATTTTGCCAAGTAAAAGATCTCGAATTTGATCACAGGCTGAGCAGACTTCAGATATGGTTGAAAGGCAGTTCAGACAGTTAAGGTTCAGAGACCATCGGTTCAATATTATTGCAATAGTTCCGGTGGACCGCCATCTTTCCATAGCAATACTCCAAAAGATCGATCAGGTCGATCTGCAGGATCCAGCAGAACAGAAGAAGTCAACAATAAAAAAGGTTCTTTGGAAAGTTCAAGACCGTTCGCTACCACTCGTTCTCTGATGAAAATACGCTGTCATCGTCTAAACTTAAACTTTCATGTCGATCTCAATTTCAATAGTCCAAATGCTCAATAAGCTCAACAGTCTTGTTATGATTCATTAAAACACAACCCATTAGAACAGCAGAGATCTCGAAAATAGATCTGGAGTAACAAAGCCTTGTAATCATTGGAAATCTCCAGATCAATCGGAGAGTAACTATGTCAATCTTTTAATTTTTGTGGCAGTTTTCGCGGATGTACAGAAAGCTCTACCGAAGTCACTATATAGTGCAGCAATTCAACGATACAGAACAATGGATTATTCAAAAAGAGTTATATCTACTTTTTCGAAAATCTTTAGTATTAGTTCACATCAAGTTTCGAAATGAGATCATGGGTCTTGAACTGCGCTGAAGCCGTATAAGAAAGTGCAGATTAAAGAAAAAACTTGGCTTTTCCGCCAATCGGGTAAAACAAATGATATTTTGGAATAACTGCACACTACTCAACATAATTAGATACTGTTAAGAGGAAGGTGTCTTAGAATAAATCGGATTCTCGAAGTCTAAGAAGTGGCTGTTGTGCTAGTGGAAAGCTGGGGAAGAGATCACAAAAGTTTGAGGTTACGGAAAGGGAATGCGATTTCGTAAGCCTTACTTAGTTCCAGCTTGCAGGTAAGGCATTCGTCTAATCGACGTCTAAGAAGTGGCTGTTGTGCTGAGGGAGATCACAAAAGTTTGAGATTACTGGGGAAGAGATCACAAGAAGTTTGAGGTTACGGAAATTACGGGAATGCGATTTCGTAAGCCTTACTTAGTCAGGCTTACATTTAAGGCATTCGTCTAATCGAAATTTGAACATTTTGATTAGAAATTGTATCCGAAAATATTTTCAAACTTTATGACTAATTTTGGGTTCCTTCAAAACATGATTTTAAGTCATATTACGTAATGACATTGTAATACATAAGTGAAGAGCTCGTAAACTGTCACATAAATCAATCCAAGTACACCTCCCACACACAAGAATGACAACTTTGGTTTGCGTAAAGCAAAAACAGAAACTCTCAATAATCAACAAACGTCAAAAGTGACCAATTGTAAATGACAAGTGTAACAAAGTGATGACATAAGGTAGAGAGAGCGCATTAGAGCAGCACGAAATGTAAGTAAATACAACGCTGACTAAAAGAAGACACAGTCTTAGAAGATAAATAATACTGACAAATGACAAATGTAAGAAGTTGTAAGAATACGAAGAAGCAGCGGTAATGAAAAAATGTGAAGAAGCCCATGTGAGCGAGTGACTCATTTGAATGGGATGCTGAAAACGTTAAGTAAAAGCCGGCTGCTTGCGTGTAAGAATGAAATATTATTGCCACTAAGAGCAGAAAGGAAGAAGCAGAAGACATCAGTGTTTCTTTTGCTTCTAAGACTTATTCTCACCGTCCGTGTAGTGCTTGTGCGCCCACTCGCGAGCACAACGCACACACCCATAAATACAATTGCGCTAGCGTATTCTCTCTCTGTCGCTGGCGCTGACTCTCCGACAAACCAAACAAATAAACATCAAAATAAAAAGAACAAATCACAACACATTTGGTGAAAAAACAAATGGCTAGGTCGGTCGTTAACCCGATAACATGAACATTCGTTCACTCAACTCGCGGCACACACACACACACAACAACACATCCAGCGAATGGCGCTGCTGAGCATGGGTTGGTCTGCAGAACTCGGCCGCTCTTGCACTCCGGCCCCCTAATCAAGGGAGCAGCCAAAGAGAAAATTAGTGGAGCAACTAGAAATGTGCAGAGCAAGCAGGAACTGCTGCAAAAGCTGTGTGTGCTGTGCGGTTTGCAGCGCGGTGAATGACATTTTCAGCCAAGCAACCGGCAAATGCTTGATTGAAAAAAGGGAAAAGCAAAGAAATTCAAATCAAAATAAAATACAAAAGCAAGAATATGTTTTCGAGTAACCAAACAGGAAGCAAATGTAGACTGAAGATGCGCAGAAAAGCAGTCACTAGCGGCTGGAGCGTGACTGGAGCATGCGTTTTGGAAGACTTAAAGCGTTCGCGAAATCTAACAAGAAGAAGAGTCACTGGTATAGAAATACTAAAAAGGTTCACGCCGTCCACGATGCATTAGAAAACCAGGTTCGGTGTCTCACACTTAAGATCTTGCAAAATTGTTCGAGGATATTGATCTTACGAATACTTTTGGAAGAGTGAAAACAATAGGTAAGGTAATTAGGTGGATCAGTGGCATGGATCATGTCCTTCTGGCTTACATAATACTACTAAGCTTGTTCATGATGTTCACGCTTCGTTACATAACCAAGTTTAGTGTCTCAAACTACGGATCTCGCAAAATAGTTCGAGAACTCGAGGCATTTTGATCTTACGAATATTATTGGAATATCGAAAAATATACAACGGAGGACAATGACTTTTAAACCTCTGTAAAGCCATCCATCCTTAATAAGAATTATCCAATTATTTGGTGCTCGACCTACTTCGACTAAAAAGTCGAAGTTGTTTCATAATTCCTAATTATCAGCGACTCACAAGCCAAACAAAAACGAATTCTTGTTTTTCTAATGTTTCCTAGAAAGAGAAAGTCTCGCCTGCCACTATCGAAGGTATCATGTTTTATTCTTTCCTAGTTCGCCTAAACCAAACAGGTTCCTTGTGGGCTTATAGTTTTTTGCCTTCCAGCGCATTAAAAATGGCCTCTATCTTATGCTTTCTGAGTTCGCAAAGAAGACTTCAGAGCCTAGATGCCTTGGATGGTTTTGCTGATGAAACTGAACAACCATGTAGGTAAGGGCGACTTCCTCGCTTGAGTCTGATAAGAAAGGGCGCTTCATCCCCAGACGCCGGCAGAAATTCGACTGATTTTCAGTGCACTCATTCAGTTACGCCAGGGAAGCTAATACGACCAGCATCTTTCGGGGGCTCAACGTAAACTCCTTCGGTTTTTAGCGTCGAACTGGAAATCTAAGTAAGATTTAGGAGCTCGGGAGCTCTTTTTGGCTCAAAGTACTACACCTCATATTCTCTAATAAAAGACTCCGCGTGAAAATACTTCTTATGGATATTACTTCATCTGGGAAGTGCGTAATATTTTTGCGCGTGTTCCTATCACTAGCTTACTGTGCGTCCACGCTCGCTGTATAAAATACATACATGTATTTATATTTTTGATCATTTATAGCTGTCATGCTTGAGACTTGCACGCGCTCTTCGTACGATAGTTGGCTTTGGTGCTCGGTGCTCCAACATGCCGCCAAATTTAGTACGTGGAGGCATGCTCCACCGCGAACGCGTGCTCTAAGCCCACCGTGTTGCTCTTTCCGCGTGCGCCATACAATGTTGTCTTACAAAATGTAACGGTCACTTTTACACTGTGAACAAGCACGCGGGCGCTCACAGCGCTGCAAAGAGCGCACAGTGCTGCGAATAATTTTTTTTATTTTTGCAAAGTTAGAACTCTTTGGAAATTGCTTCGCACCAACTTTTGACTTTTGCAATACGCGAGGCACTTTTTCGCTCTAACTCTCTGGCTCTCTAGCGCGCTGTTTAGCTGTCAGTTGGCGCGCGTTTATTATGCTCTCGTTTTGCGTTTTGTTTTCTTCTTTTACATTTTGCGTTTTACTTTTTGTTTTGCCCAGACAAAGTTTAATGACATTTGCTTTAGATTTGTTATTGCTTCCTGCTACACCTACTGACTGCCGCTTGCCGCTGCTGCTGCTGCTGCTTCTTCCCGTTTCGGTTTTGTTTATATCTCGCGCGACTTGCGGGTGACGTATCGCACTTGCTCGCGAATACTTGTTTGCTCACGCGGCCATACTTGTCAGTGTGTATGTATGTATGTATTGGTTTACGGTTTATTTTTATACCTATCTGACTTTATTTTAAAATAATGCCAATAGCATTTTGCTTTTTCTTGCTTTTGCCCATTGTTTGCTTTTTTGTTTTTACTCTACGCTCAATAAATTTCGTAATAATGGGCGTTCGGCGTTCCTTTTGTCATGTTTCTTCCTCGACGCTGTGTGTCGTTGTCCCACTGGCAGGCAGTCATGCTTCCGCCAACAAATGTTCGCACTTTTTTGCGGTCATGTGAAGTTCTTTTTTTTTTTTTTTTGACAGTTGTACGATGACAAATTTTTGACAAATACGCCGAAAAGTCGCTAATTACCGTTGGACGTGTCATATGATACAAGCACACATGGTTTTAAGTGAATTTATTGTTGAGTTAAGTTGTTTCTTTGTGCGTGAGTATATTCTCTCAATTCACGGAAATCCATAGAATGTACAGAACGAATTTAAAAAGTACTGTTGAGGTTAGGTTGACGGAACATCAGTTAAATTGACAGTATCAGCTGTTTTTCGGAAGTCAAATTGAAGAAATCCATTTGTTTATGTGACTTGGGTTCAAAACCCTTTCAGTTGACAATTGGAAAAAAAAAATCTTTAAATCTCCCAGGCGAAAATCTCAAATCAATTATAACTTTCGCCAAAATAGATCAGCTACAAATTGAAAAGAAGAAAAAGAAAGGTCAAACAAGACACTCCTGCTCCTGATACACCAAAGATCTAAGTTCTGGTTTAAGCATTAACAGCAACATTTTGTTAGATGTTCTAAAACATACCTTGGGCTAGTCTTCATGATCAGTTCTTGGGATTACAGCGTTTGTCCGGAAAGTAATTAGACTGAGTCAATGTAAAAAAATTTATTGAACCAATCTTTACAATTCTTTAAAAACTTTCAAAATAGGCTCCTTCTGCGTCGATGCAGCGCTCCCAGCGCGATTTCCAAGCATTGAAGGCGTCACGGAAGGCATTCTCCGGAATAGCCTTGGGAACCAAGGTGCATGCTGCTTAAATCCGCTCTTTCGTCTCAAAGCCTTCTCAAAATGCTTGCCTTTCATCGGCTTTTTCAGGCAAAGAAACAATAAAAAGTCCGGGTGGGCCACATCTGGGCTGTAGAGCGGCTGCGGAAGCATTGGAATGCCGGCCTTGGTTAAGTAACTGTTCACAAGAAAGGCGGTGTGGGCCGGGGCCTTGTCGTGGTGCAACTTCCAATCGGCTGCGATGTCTTGTCGGACCTGATTGACCCTTCGTTTGAGTCTCTTGAGGACTTTGACGTAATACTTGTCGTTGACGGTTTGTCAAGGAGGAACAAATTCATGGTGGACAATGCCTTTGATGTCTAAAAAGACAATTAGCATCGTTTTAACTTTGGATTTGCTCATCCATCAGCGAGCCTGGTACCACCGAAACACACCACTTCATGCTAAAGCAACATCTGGGTTAACCTGCTTGATCATATCAAACGTCTCTGTCGTAGATTTACCGAGTTTCACACAGAATTTAATCGCGCACCTCTGCTCTAACGAACGCTGCATTTTCGGCTTACACCACTCACAGAAACACGTCGCGCGAAAATGTTTATCCTGAATTCTCCAGATGCTAGGAGACAACTAACCAGCCGCTCGTTCTTTAGGTAGGAACGCCTTCTACCGAATTCACTTGGGGTGCGCACGATCTGAAATACAGTCGCGGCGGAAGAAAATCAGTCCCAGTACTTTCCGGACAAACCCTGTATGTCTAGGATTTGGAGAAGTTTGTCACTAAAAATATGGTGAAAAAGGATAGTGAATAATGTCTTGACATTCAAACCAGCTGCAGATTTTGCTAAAAGCAACTAAGAGCCAGTTGCCGACGGAGGATCAATCGACATAAATTGTTTGGGCGAAAATTAGACAGAACAGAACTCTCGATTTGGTAATATCTAAAGGATAATGCTACACATAAGTGGAAGTCCACCAAACTGAACTGATGACCAATCATGCTAAATTTACTGTTGTAAGGTCAAAAGCTGTGTTTTCTTTTTCATTGGTATTGTTTTTTACGTTGCGGGTCCCAAACCCAGCGCACAACCCTGTGTAGGGAATGTTTCGCCTTCTCACATTAGCTCACCTTCGAACGGATGTTCTTAGGCTAAATATACTTAAACAAAGACCTGCAAGTTGAGCTGCTTGAATTGTCGAATGGCGATCAGAGAACTTTTCAAAGTTTAACTTCTCACATGACTCCATGTGAAAAGAAGGTCAAAAGCTGACAAGATCGGGATTAACCTCTCCATAGCCTTTCGATATCAACAAGGTTTCAGACAAGGCCGCTCATTTGTCTCAACAACGGCGCCGTTAGTTTTGCTTTCTCCAGATTGGGCAAAGAATCGAAACACGTGGAATCTCCAATTGGCGCCAGACAGCGAAAGGGAAGAACGACAGCGAAGCGGTGTCTACGCCAATAAAGAAGTAGATCAGATATGTTATATAAACAAAAAACTAGTCGAGTCAAAAAGTTCGCTGGCATCATTAATTTACCAAGACAAAATTTTGTTTTGTCGGACATTTTAGCCACACGAAGTGCAGTTTGGCTGCAAAATAAAGGTACATAACCTATAAAGAATTTATTACTCTTGGATAGATATGAAGCCATTAATTAATGAAAATGATTGTTGTTGTCGAGTATTTTTGTCACCCCAAAAAAATAATAAAATTATATTCGAAAGGTTGAAAATAAGTAATATAACCATAACAACAATAAATATGAAACAATCTACCTGAAATTTGTTATTGTCGAGTATTTTAGCCTCCGGAAGAAAAGTTTAGAAAATTAGCTTGTTCGGTTGAAAAATGGGCATACATAACCTATAAAAATGTTAATTTTTGTCAGTTTCTATGCGTAAATATAGAACAATCGACCTGATTTTTTGTCAGTATTTTAGCCCAAAAAAAATAAAAAATTTTAATGCTTAAATTGAAAATAAGTATTCATACATAACCTATAAAAATTTTATTTTTTATAAGTTTGTATGCGTAAATATGGAACAACTGACCTGAAATTTGTTATTGTCGAGTATTTTTGTCACCCAAAGAAAATAATAATAATTTTACTTGAAAGGTTTGAAAATAAGTATTCATAACCTATAAAATTTTCATTTTTGTGAGTTCGTGTGCACTTATCGAATTGAGATTTGTTTTTGTCGAGTATTTTAGCCAACCCAAGCAAATGTCAGAAAATTTACTCCTTTGGTTAAAAAATTAAACTACATAACCTATAAAAATTTTACTTTTTCCGAGTTTATGAATTTATCGTGCTGACTTTTGGTACTGTCGGCTTTTTTTTTGCTATTAAATTAATAAGCAAAGGTATTAGTCAGAATGGATGATAAGTGGGCGTGGTTGGCCTGTTAAAATATACTATTTTATACCATTTTAACAGCTGGCTAGTCTTGAAAACCAGCTGAAGTATTGAAATTTCTGCATACTGAAACTGTTGCTGAAAATTTTGCTTTGCTTTTCACTTCAATTTTTCTTACTTTTCATTTTTTTCTATTTAAATTTTTTTTTACTTTTTCATTATTAATTTTTTCTATTTAAATTTTTTCTTACTTTTTCATTATTATTATTTTTTATTTCAATTTTCTTACTTTTTCATTATTATTACTTTTTATTTCAATTTTCGTGTACACATTTAATTTTTTGTACTTTTTTAATTAACTTTATCACCTTAACAACACTGGCGCGCGCATCTCTCCAGCGCGCAATTTTTCTCACTTAACCAGCGCGTTTCCAATTACCCAACACTTTTTCAATATGCACCAGATTTTTTTGCAAACCCGTTAGCGCCAAATTCAAAGCAGCGCGTTATTTTGCACTTCCCGCATTTATTTCAATAACTTTTTACAACGCGTTTTTTATTTTCCTTATTTAATTTTTTTCCAACAACTTCGCGTTTTTTGCCACTTTACTTTGTGTGTTTTTAAGCCACAACATGCGTTGGGAATTTCAACTCGCAAATAAAGGAAGTACACTCGTCGCTCCAAATGCTCGTGCCGCGCCGCGCCGTACGCACATATGTATATAACTGCAAGCGCTGCCTGCCGGTCGCTGGTTTGCCTATTCGCTGTTTTTGTCTTCTTCTGCTTTTTGTGTTTATTTTGTTTACTCGTTGCTTGTTACACACACACGCGCTCATGCTCGCTATCGAATGTGTGTTAGCCGCGGTCATTCACCGCACCGGCTTGCTGGTGTTCGTTCAACGCTTTTTCACGCACACAAAGTGGGCCCTTTCGACTTTTGCCTCCATCACATCACTATGCTTTCATTTCGCTTTGTTACGGCCTTTACTACCGTTGTTCGCTTGCTTGCTGATTTGCTTTTATTGCTTCCTTCTTCTACTATCGCTTCGCAGCCATTTCCGCGCATAGTGTTTTTGGTATGTAGTTGTTTGGTGCGTGTGCGTAATAAACCCGCTTGTTCATTGACTCTCTCTCTGTGGGTGGCTGTTCGTGTGGCGTTCGGGGTGAGTGTCGTGGTTGAAAGTAATGTAGAAGCGCTCTTTTCTCCACTTTTTCTAAGTGCTTGCTCGTATTTCGAGGTGTTGGTGTGTAACATTGTGGGTGGTTGGTGTTGTCACGCATTAGAATCATCTGTTCGACTTCACCTGCCGCCCGTTCAAGTTTCTAGGCGCCCTCGTGCGTTGGCCAATTGAATTGCTTAATTCATTTGGCCGGAGATTAAATTACAACAGCGTCCGTTTCTGTTATTTTTGTACGTCGTTGCTTTGGAAGTGGACTTTAAGACCGCAGTTGTTGGCGACATTTTAAAAGTGTAAGTGAAGTCACTTGAGTTCATTGAGCCTTTTAAAGTTCTTCTTAGTTAGAGTAAATATAATAAGGAGTACTTGTTTAGGTTTTCGTTTATATTATATATTAGAAGCTCCTACGCAGCCTTACCACGAGGCTGAACCGGAGGTCTTTAACAGGAGCTCTTTAATAGCCGCAAATATAATTTCAGAAAACATGCAGCGCCGAAGATCTGATTACCTATGAAGTTAAAGATGGGTTTTAGAGCATTCCTCTTAAGAGACGCTTCTACTGTTTTCCTCATACTCGATTTACATCCATAAGTTGAAGCCCACTAAAATCTGTGAGCGTTACGTGAAGAAGGTAGAATAAACTGCTTTCTTATTTAGTTACAGTGAAATCTTTGAACTCTTGTTAAGTCAGATTCTTCATCCACCATATGAGCTCTAAAGAGATCTTCCTGGGTTCCGTACACAAAAGTATTAACTTGTGAAGTTCCGAATCTTGTTCATGTTTCTCTTTCCATTTCAATTTACTATCGGTATCCAATTTGGTTGAATAGAAAGAATCGGTAAATATTAAAGACTATCACCAAGAGAGTGTTGTTTGTCTGGAGATATCAATGTTTAGTTCAATTAAAGTATTGAAAATGAAATCTGCCAGTCCAGATTGGTCAGCTTCAGTACTTTCGAATATAGTTCAGCCTTGACCTAGCTAATTATTAGATCCGCAGCTTTAAAAATTCAAGAGAGACTAAAGTCAAGTTAAGAAAAACTGAAAACCAAAGTCTGTCTGATCGCACTAACATTCTACAGAACTTGATGCTGTAAAGAAACTGCTGTTTTACCGAGAAGGCGACATTGGAAACAATAAAAAGTTCGCAAAGAAATATCTTCAAACTGTAGTATTTATGGTTATATATTTGGGAAATCAACCAAAAGCTGATAATATGTAGGATTCGGTCTCTTCGAACGACGATATCGTGTTTGGTCGCTTTGACTAAACAGCTCAACACTACGAGAAGCATGAAAGCCCGAAACTCGGCTTAGTTATCGCGACCACCGGAAGAAGTCGACGATGTGGGTTTCGGTCGCTTCAACTAAACAGCTCAACATTAAAGGACGATATGGGTTTCGGTCTCTTCGACTAAACAGCTCAACACACATGAAAACCGGAAACTCGGCTTAGTTACCGAGACGACGATATGGGTTTCGGTCTCTTCGACTAAACAGCGCAACATTAAAGAATGAATGAAAACCGGAAACTCGGCTTTGTTCGTGGGTTTCCACCTCTGCAACTAAACAGCTCAACATTAAAGGATGCATGAAGCCCAGAAACTTAGCTTCGTTACCGAAACGACGATATGGGTTTTGGTTTTTGCGAACAAAGCGTTCAACAGTAATGTCGGAAACATGTCGGTTTTTCTCTCATTTGCCGGACTAAAACGACATACGATTGAGTTGAACTTATGTATTTCGCTAACAAATTGGTGCGTCGGAAGCTTGAGAAGCACATCTAGACTTCTTATATCGCCATTACTACTCGCCTACTCCTCTTTGCTATTAATATTTCCTACCACGTTTAATGGGCAGTTTTAGCTATTTTCCATTCGCAAGAGGGCCTCATTGGAATTGAGAAAATCAAGCTTTGAAAGCATTCACCGGCCAGAAAACTAATTATAAGTTGTACAAAAGAAAGAGT
Source organism: Bactrocera neohumeralis (assembly GCF_024586455.1). Classification (NCBI taxonomy): domain Eukaryota; kingdom Metazoa; phylum Arthropoda; class Insecta; order Diptera; family Tephritidae; genus Bactrocera; species Bactrocera neohumeralis. Next base: position 68,916,058 of record NC_065922.1, read on the forward strand.
TTAATGACTTTCTCACCTATAGCAGATCCATTAAACTTGACCTCTGAGAAAAAGTTAAAATTAAGAAACAAATGGAATGGTAAAAGGAGAAGTAAGATGTGTAATTTTGGTAAGAAAGCTAAAAATAGCCGTAGACACCCGTGTGATTATCCAAGAAAGCTGGCTAAGTTTAGGCCATCGGCAGCGGAATTTACAAAGTGGGCATAATGAAAGGTAATGACCTTAACTTCCATTAGTGTTTGACACACACATTTTTTGTTGTAGCTGTGTTAACTGCTATTGCTAGAGCAAATTAATAACACATTAATGACAACAACAACGCAAAAATGCTACAGCTTCCAAGAAACTGGGAAAGGAATTCACTTGAAATGCTACTAAAAAGTACAAAGGCACGAGCGGCAATAAATATTGGCAACATGCTACGAAAAGATTTCTGCTTCTTCTTTTTGGTGGTGAGAAAAAGCAAATTGGCGAAGGTAAGCGCAGAAATGTAACGGTTTCTACGCACCGAGCAATTATTTAAGTGCCGGCTGAAAGATAATTCAAAATGAATGTGTATGTATGTGTACAGTTGTAAATTCCCTTTAAAATTTCAGCAGAAATGATGATGTGATCTGCCTTGTTGTTGTAGCAAGAGACATTAACCACACCTCACACGATTTCCATATGTGAAATTGTTTAACCTCATGCTTTGATACAACTCTGGTATTTGCCGCATTTAATTTACCGCTTAGCAGTGCATCATTATTAGTTACAATGTTGCAACAATAATGAGTCAGCGGCAAGTTTAGCACAAACGTTTATTGAGCGTGGGAATGTAATGAGAAGTGTTCTTCTGCTTTCGTTTCGCTTCGTTTCTAATATTTTCTAACACAAATTCACGCCGAGAAGTCATCTGCTTTAGGTTTTAAGTATCTAACTGTCGATCGAATTCACTGGTTTTCGATTCTCAAGACAGATCTGCTGAAAGAACATCTTTAGATACTGAAGCCAACTCTAAAAATCCTTTCTGTTCATTAGCGGATTGTAATTCGTTTCTTTAAGTCCCTAACTAATAAGCCTTGGTTATTCCAAAACAGTGGCTTTTTTATTTCCTATTCTATCTTTCCTCTTTCTTCAATCTGTGATGCTGCGGATTGAGTAATTAATCAGGCCAAGGCTGGACCATATTCACAAGCTACTGAAGCTGATCAGTCTGAACTGACAGACTCGTTTTTAATACCGTAATTGAACAACAAACAGAGTTTAACTCTTATATCTTCGGAGAAGACCCGTCACTAGATGGTAATCTTTTAATATTTTCCGATTCCTTCTATACGAAAAATGTATCAGTGAAAATTACAATCTAGAGTTTGGTTTTAAACTGTACGAAGATCATGATAGTCTAGATAAGACAAAGAAAGTTAGGACTCATTATTATATCAGTTGCCGTAAAGCGGGAAGATCAGTTACGGAGCTCATATGATATATCAAAGTTCAAAGAGCTCACTACAATAAAATAACGATATAATTTGTATACCTTCTGTACGAAAGAAAAATTATATGCCCTAGGTTATGGCTGGAAATCGAGAATGAGAAACCACTAGAATCCTCACTTCATTATAAAGCTCAAAAACCTATGCTTGCGTTGTGGAGGATACCTGAGATCAGAAAGAAGACTGAGAGTATGACCATTTTGTTCATGTGGAGCTTTGGTAATACCAAGGTATTGTAAGAACCCCAATGTTACCTGATTTTTTAAATCCGGGTGCTTTTATGGAACCGGATACCTTTACCCGTTTTTAAGTGAAGTATTGTATATTCAGTTTCGGAACATGACCAATCTGTCCATATCATATTATCGGAGATCAACTAAAAATAATGAATTTTTTGATGAGCACTATTGTTTTATGAGAAAAGCAACCTAAATATCCAATATATGAAATATAGGTGTTTCCATTAGACCAAATGTCTCAAAATTTTACTATGCCTATTAGGAATATTAAGTACTATCTCTAAACTATCTCAAATCTCTTAGTAAGATTGTAGAAATTATAAGAAAAACGATTTGCCAAACTTTGGAGACTGGCGAAACGAATATGCTAACTAAGACTTTTAGTTGAAAATGGAAATGAAATTAAACGACTTTACCACATACCACAAAACTTTAGAGAATGGTGAATCGAATATGAGAACTTAAGCTTTAAGAGGAAAATGGAAATGGAGATTCATCTTATTATACGACTTTATCACATACCACAAACTTTTTGCGTTGAATTTACGGAAACAACTTGTGTTGTCGCTTTAAATTTTGTGACAAGATAGCAGAGCTGAAACTTAAACAGCAACAAAGAAACGTCAAAACGAAGTCGATTATAATAGGATAACTGTCGAATAGATATTTTTTCGCTTTAGAACGAAAGTCCATTGCCTAGAGATTAGTATAGTACTGATTCTGCTTAAGTTTCGTAAGTAACTGACTAAGCGAACTCTGTATGTCGTGGCAATGATATATTTCCTGAAAAAAGAGCTTAAACTAAGCGCGTAGAGTATCTAATGTAAGACGGTTATTATATAGTACAGCTCGATTAAACGAAGCCTACTTACTTTTAAAGCAAAATTATGACTGATGAGAGGGGACACGCACCATAATTATATTTTAATTTCAAAACTAGACAACCTCACCAGTGTGCAAGTCCACCTTAGTGCTATCAGTATTTCTCACTGTCACAAAGCTTTTTACTTGAATATACAAATTTTTTTCCTGATGATGTCTTGTTTGTCGAAAATCTCGCACAGTCAACACTTCGAAGTCATTACAGCTGTTAATTAATTTTATTATCACCGAAAAATGCCAGACTCAAAAATTAACTGCACATACTCATATATATGTATATATATCTTTAAGTCTATATTAATAATACATATACACACATGTGCATATACAGATAAATATTGCCATAAAAAGTTATAATTTCATTCTGCCAAAAAATACCATAAACAATTTTGACAGCTGCCAAAATGAATTGTCATTTACATCTGTTTCTTTGCAATTTTCATGTAGAAGCTAAAGAAATTTACCAAAAATTGCTGTAAATATAAAATGCAACTTGCAGACTTTCTTTGTTTCACGCAGCTAAGGCAGAGACAATGAGTAAGTAAACATTTCGGTAAAATGTCATTATTGACAGTTGACACATGCAGGCATAAGTATGTGCATACGTGTGCGCCACCATTTGCACTTTTGTTTGCAGTGAAGGCTGAGTCATTTTAAAGCTAAAATGATGAATGAAAATTTTTGGGGAAAGTGCAAAAGTTGGAATAAATATGTAGTATAGGTTGAAAAAATAACATTTTAGTCAACTTATGGTCAACATAATGGGCCTACTGAGCGTACAACAGCATCACATTTTGAGACCCAGCATTCATTATTAGATAATATATGCGACCGAATAGACCACGTCCAGCACGCAGTGCAGAAAATATATCAGCCGTAGCTGAGTGTGTACACGAAGACCGCAGAGAGTCATTTCGGCGCCATTCGCAGCAACTAAGACGATCGCATGGAACGACTTGGCGCATTTTAAGTCCTGATCTTAAATTGAAAATACAGCTTGTACAAGAACTGAAGCCGCTCTTTGAAAATTCCAAGAAGATCCGACTTTTCCGACAAATTTTGTTCAGCGATGAGGCATATTTCGGGCTCAATGGAGCTGTCTCTTGTAGACATTCAAGAGCTGTCATTTCATCCAGAAATTAAAATTTGATTCGGCGTGGTTTGTGTAATCAACAGTCCATAATTCTTCAAAAATCATGCTGGTAAATACGTAACCGTCAATGACGACCGTTATCGCGCCATGATGACCGACTATTTGATGCCGAAAATTGAAGCTCGTGATCTCGGCGACATTTGATTTCAACAAGACGGCGCCACTTCCCACACAACGCGTCAACAAAAGGATTTATTGAGAGAACACCTCGGTGGGAAGATAATTTCACGTTTTAGGCCGGTCGATTGGCCACCAAGATCGTGAGATATCACACCGTTAAGACTTTTTTCTGTGGGGTTATGTAAAGTCTAAAGTATAAGCGGACGATTCCTCTTCGATTTAGGCCTTGGAGCAAAATATTACGCATGTCATTCGCCAGTTACCAGCCGAAATGCTGGAACAAGTAGTCGAAAATTGCACTCAACAGATGGACCATATGAGACATAGCCGTGGTCAACATTTAAAAGAGATGATATTCAAAACATAAATGCCTAAAATTGTTCTTTCGAGTGATAAAAAACATTCCCCATTAAATTTGAAATTTCTGCATTTTTTCTTTAAAAAAAGTAGGGAACCTCGAAATGGACCACCTTTACAACAATTAGATTGTTGTTAGATGATTTACGGATGCATTGTAAAGTTACCAACCTCTCGACCATCAGAATCTGCAGAGGGTGTTTCTATTATAGAAAGCATATATCATCCCAAAAAGGTTTTCAAAACGGCTTTAAACGTTTCATTTGTTGAAAAAAATACCAAGCGTTTCTCACAATTTGTAGAAGAAACTTGGTCATATATTTTGAGTGAACTTTACTGATTTAAACCAATCAAATATTTATATAATTTCTTGACTCTTATTTAATTATCTATAATACCAACAGAATTCTATATGTACAACTCTCCTGAAGTTAAAAATTATTAATTGACTCACAGAGACTGAGTCTAATAAGAGAATCCGTTTTCTTTTCTTTTCCTTTGTGAATCCCCAATATCTATTTCTTGCCTGCGATTCCTTATACAGTGGAAAATTAAAGTTCATTGCTTCTACTTTTTCTTGTAAGAAAAGCTAATGTTTCGATTTCAGTTCAAGATTAAGGATTCCTTTCTAAACAATGATTGGTTAGGATTGAAACTTCCATAAAAAATATTTATTTTACCTCATGTAACTCTGAAGATATAATGGAAAGCAGCTAGTAGTTAGCATAACAATTAATACATATTTATTGGGTTCAAAGCCTACTAACCCAACTGACAAAGTCTCACGTGCAAATCACCAAACTTACTTCAGATGCAACGAGCAATTCAACTTGTGGAATAAAAATCCTGGCATCACACACACAGCCAGGCATACAAACAGTGCGTGATTATGGAAGACAGAAAGTACAGTTGGTAATGTTTTTAAACTAATTTGTGGCTGCTGTAATTTTGCGTAAACCAGAATTTCAAGCAAAACAAAGTGGAAGATTGAAAAAACGAAAACATAAAGCTGAGAGAGTATGTAAAATAACAAAAACAACAAACATGAGACTTTGACTTTGTAAGCTGTGAAAACCAGTTTTGAAATTTCAAAAATCGTATTACAAAATTAAGAAATGCGGCAAAGGAGAACGGCGAAAAAAGAAAACATAAAAAATACGTAACTACAATTACAAAGAAACTAGTGAAAGGGTTGGTTGAACACTAGCAAGCGGAACATGTGTGCAGCAATGAAAGGAAAAAGAAAGTATTTTACAGGGGCAGTCAAGAAAATCTTCCGAAATACAAAATGAGAAGTGGAATATAAATATAAAATCTCTGTGAATGGAATATGCTTGGAAAATATTTCCTTTTTTTTTAGGATAAGCAAATTTTTTAGCAACAACCATAAAATTGTATACTTTCATTGCTTTTTAAGTTAAGTTCATAAGGGATAATATAAAGCCTTAGAAATTATTTAAATTACCAAATTTATTCTAAAACACTGGCATCTTTGATATAATTTATAAAAAAAAATAAAACATTACGGTTTTCTAAAGTATTAAAAGAAATATCTCACTAAAATTCATTTTTGTCGAACCATTTCGGGTTCGCTCTTTTATGTCTAGATATGAATGCGATTGGATGCAATTTGCAACCCTTTTCCATATAAAGCACTGGTATCTTTGATTTAATTGGTTTAAAAAGTAAAAAAAAAATATTTGCAAAAAAATTCGACCCTTTGTTGCATAACGGTTTTCTACAGCATTTAAAGAAATATCTCACTAAAATTCATTTTTGTCGAACCATTTCGGGTTCGCTTTTTTATGTCTAGATATGAATGCGATTAGATGAAAATTGCGACCCTTTTCCATATAAAATTAAGCTTCTCTAGGCGCTATTTACGAGAAATATCAAAATTTCAAATTAATATTTCATACTGACAACTCATCTTATCTTAGTTCTTCTATGTCTAGAACTTCGCACGATTAGAAGAATATTTCAAACACTTGTTCTATAAAAGCTATCTCTTTTAAGCACTTATTAACAAGATAATCAAAATATCGCTTTGACATTTGGTATTGCAGTTGCATTTCGCCTTCACTTATTTATATCATGTCAAGAAAAGAGCACGATTGTCTGGGAAATTCGTAAAGTTCTCATAAAAAATTTTACTTGTACATACGACTGATCTTAACATATATTTAGTTAACGCTTTGATATTGAGTATTGTCGACTAATTTTGCTTCAGAATTTAATATTGACGTCTAATTTCCGATTTTCTTTCATATATTCGAATATTATAAAAAAACAATTAAAAATTCGACCATATTCCCTTAAAGTTATTTACTTTTTCTGAAGTTTTAATGCGCTGAAATTTATTATTGTCGACTATTTTTATCAGCACTAGGTTCTAACCAAAAATGGGCATGGTTAGACACAAATTACGCCTACTTTTCATGTAAAATTATGTCACTTTGAAATTAATTAACCATTTTAGCGGCGTTATAGCAGTCTGTTAAACCGATATTTTGTATTACTACTACAACTACTAAGAATTTGTATATATTTTAGCTCATTTAGCTTTTAAATTCACCGAATATGCTTGTTTTTCTGGTTTAGTTGTACTTTTCCTCTGAATTATTATACTCTCTAATATTTCTTATTTTCTGCTGTCACCCTTACTTAAATTTATATGCGGTTGCATGCAACACAATCCATTGATAGTGAGCATAAAAATAATATAAAATAATAATTACAACAACAACAAATCATGCAACCACCCAAAGAGCTGCTCGAACTTGAAATTCATCGCTGTAGAGTGGTTTTGAGCAAAACAAAAAATTATGAACAAAAAAGTCGTGTATAATAAATTCGGGTATGGGCTGTCAACTGCCGGCAGACCGCACAAAATTCAAGTGGAAACCTTCAAAACGAGTTTCAATGTCATGGCAAAAATTATATATTCACTTACAATGTGTACGCATCGTAATGTAATGCATTACAACAACCCCCAAATTGATATGACATTGGCCACAAAAGACACCCATACATACATATGTATGTAACTAATATAAATGACATTATATGTATGTGTGCGGTGAAATGCCAACGCACCCTGCCGGCAATACATGCATACATACATAAACACAAACATACATGTGTGTGTATATTAGCAGCGCTGAGAGGGTGGTTAGGCGCCCGTTGACTTTGCAACCCCCAAAAATAAGCCAATCTATTTTGTTCAAACAAAACTCTTCAAACTTCAATTTCAGCTTCAACTAACGGTGTTTTATGCTTATATATGCATGTATGTGTAGACTTGTGTCTGTGTGTTTGGCATGCGACATGCGTATAATTTGAAATTATCAACTTAAAGAAAGGTGTCTCAAAGGACAAAACACTACCAAGGCGGAGGAATACTGATGAGATCCGAGAGCCGAAGCTAAAGATGAAATAACACTGATGGCAGTTGTGAAAATGATATTTTCTTTCATTTTTAAATAATAAATTGCACAAAATTTAAAGAGGGTAAAAAAAATTGAGATTTAAGTTCTTTGCTCATAAGTCAAAAACTCATGAGCTGTTGTTGTTAGTCTGCCGTACGGGCTCCGAAAGTGTCAATTAGAGAGTAGTAGTGGTATTTGAGAGTACGTTCTGTTATAAATTGGGATTAAATATTGTCCTAACTTACCAAACCAGCGAAAATTTGGCGTTCAAACTTTTTTTGAAGACCCTAAGCTTTTAAAGCACCGCAAATGTTTTTACGAAATGGTGTCTAGTTGAGATGGTGAGTCAACTGCAAGCGATTTTACTTTTAGAACGAGTTTTTACAACACCAGATAGTATGTTAAGCCTGCGTTCTTCGAAAGATTCGTTGATCCTGCAGAGTTCCAAAAAGCTCATTTCTGTACCTTAGGCAGAACTTGTACTTTTTTGCAAATTTCTCTCAGTGATCTTAAGATTTGACAACTCATTTGACTATTAATCCAAGTCTTTCTTCTCTTATTTGCATAAGCCGCCAATAATCTCTCTCCTCGAATGTCAAACTTATTTTTAAAAAGCCTGCAGTTTCAACATTTCAAATATAATTTCAAAATTTCCGGCCTTTAAAAGATTCGCACATACGTTGAGCCATTCAATGGTCTATTTGGTATTCTGTGTAATTTTCAACAGTCGTTCTCTCTAAATTACTTGTGGAGTAGACATTTTTCTGTGCAACATTCTCTTACTTCATTCTACCCGTATATTTCCGTCCATATTTCTAAATATGTTCTCAAGAACAGAGCATTGAATTTTTCTAGACATTTTCCTATCTTATCCCACATCGTTAATAATCTGCTTAAAAATAAACTGTGCTTGCTTCACATGTACTTTTGGAGACTACACAGTCCCTTCATCTACTTTCTTGTCTCATCTGAAATGACTACTCTTCCGTTTCTGTCTGGGTCTCTATGCAAACCGCGCATATATTGTATTCACCTCTTCTCGTAAATGTTACATATAGAACCAGAATTTTTGGTCTAAAACCTGATCTAACGCCAAGATTGAAAAAAATTGTTTCTATATTCGTCGACTCTCACTCATTCCTTTACAAGTTTGTTCTATTTTTTAAAACTTAATGTAATCTAATAACTAAGGGAAGATTATACAAGTATTTCTAATAAAAAGTATGGTTTGTGACCCGTTGTTAGCCTGATTACCGCCTTAAACATTAGAATCAAAAATTAATGGACCATATGCTTGTATATAATTCTCTATAAGGTTTTAGATAATGAGTTATAATACCCTAGATGAGTATAGGCAATACAAACAAGTCAAAACCTGAATAAGAGTTACTATACTTCATTATTTTGGGACCAAATCAGTACAATTACAAAAAATATTGTTCCAAGAACATATAAGAAAGGCAAGTTTCCCGAATTCCTTTTAAAAGCCGAAGTTGCTCGCTCTAACTACGAGAAAGCTCTCCTATTATTAGCTTTCTTCTTCGAAAAATGACTTCGTCAACAGTCTGCCAGGCAAATAAAAAACCAAAAATGGCTCTCATTAACATTTGTGCCACAAAAAAAAAATTGCCTGATAATCATCCAAAACACCCGCCTACACATTAAAAGAGACTTAGGTATATACACTTACATACATAGGCGCATATATACTTATTTATCTGTAATATCTAAATATGTAAATACGGCGAGTTCAATGAACTTGCAATGAATATATTTTTCCACTTTACTTTCATAACCGTTAGGCACAAATTTATTACTTTCTACTGATTGCTAGGCACGAATCGTAGTTACATTTTCATACATAGAGAAGTAAAGCGTACACATACATATTTACAATACATGTATAGTATGTACATATATAATAAAAATATAAACTTGCCAGCGATGCATGAGGAAGTGCTAATTTTTTTCGTAAAATGTAACCATAACTTAGCATAACATCAAATGGCACAACAAATTATAAACATAAATAAGCGACACTCAGCAAGTCTTGGTGATACGTCACATAACATAACTTAAAATAGCAAAGAAAACATAACATAATACATACATATGTATATGTAGCTTAAAGTGTGTTAAAAATATTTAACTAAAATAATGGAATTTTTGGATTTTGTATCACATAAAATAGTATCTAAGGAAAACTTAACGTAACATAACACAACTTAGCGTAACATAATTTAACTTAAAATTACTTAACGTAATGTAGCACAGCTCAATAGGACATAACTTAGCTTAACTTAACATAACGTAACGCAACATAACGTAGCTTAGCATGACATAGCGTAACTTAACATAAAATAACTTAAAATAGCAAAGAAAACATAACATAATATAGCTTAAAATGTGTTAAGGAAACATAATTTGTTTAAAAGTTACTAAAATCCAGGAATTTTGGAATTTGGAGCACTTAACATAACATAACATAGCACAACTTAGCGTAACATAATTTAACTTAAAATTACTTAACGTAAAGCTCAACAAAACATAACTTAGCTTAACTTAACATAACGTAACGCAACATAACGTAACTTAGCATGACATAACGTAACTTAAAATAATTTAAAATAGCAAAGAAAAATAACATATCTTAAAGTGTGTTAAGGAAACATAACTTATTTAAAAATCACATAAAATAGTAGCTAAGGAAAACTTAACGTAATATAACACAACTTAACGTAACATAATTTCACTTAAAATTACTTAACGTAAGATAACACAACTGAATATAACATAACTTAGATGAACTTAACATAACGTTACATAACGTAGCACAACATAATGCAACTTAGCATTAACATACCGTAACTTAACATAACATAATTTCATAAAAAAGATTTGCTGCAGCCGCCACTCTAAAATTTTGCACACACACACCTGTCAAGCTTCTTCAAAAACGGTTTTCCGCTTCATTGTTGTTGTCGTTGTTGCTTACTTTCGCCATTTCACACGACAATGACCTTTAACGGAAATCAGCATACATACAATACAAACAACAAACAAATTTGTATTAAATCATCAGCGTCAACATAGGCAATTTCGCTGGTTATATTTGCAATACACATCAACAACAACAACAAGCGGAAGGCTAATATTTAGTTAGCAACAGCAATAAAACACGAAAAAGGTTATTGTACATGTCGCTTTAACCGCTGGGAATATGTCAAAAGGACATTCAACTTGCATTAGAATTTAGCAGTATAGCCGTAGGGAGGAGGGTGCGAAGAGCAAGTGCTGCGAGGCGTGAGGCGTGAATGTTTACGCATTTTTCGGCCAGTTTAATGATTCGAGCCTAAATAGAGATTAATGCGTGCCGGAAAAGATCGAGAAATAAAATTAAGTTTATTGAACCTAAAGAGAATTTGGAAAATTCCTAGAAATGTTTGGCAAACTGTGTGGAGTGATGGTTAGCAAATATTTGTCACCCAGAGCTGGGTGACTGACTGAGATGGGATGACAAGTGACAAATTATGACTGAGGGCGATGGGACTTCGATGAATTTGGAATTAAAAACTTTTAATTTAAACTGCATTATTATTGAGCTCAGGTGATTTAAGTTGCATATATAGCATAAATGTATGTGTGAATGTTAGTATATACATATATTATACAATATAAGTATATGGATATTGATAAAAGTTCGTTTTCTGAAAACCGCAGTGAGATATATGTATGTATGTATTATACCATTGAATTCTAAGAAATAAAGAAACATATATACAATATATATCATACATACATACATACATAGAAACAAAACTAAGTTTAACATGCAACACTTTGGAGTCTCATTTGCAAAGATGACAAATTACTCCATGTTTGTCACATTACACAAAGGATAATTGCTTGTACATATGATATAACATATACATATTGTATAAATAATTGCATACATACATACATATGTACATAAAGACAAAGAAAAACCTCAAGAATTTCTTATCAACCGAATGTGAATATTTATGGTATATACATATATATGTACATACCTACATATAAAGAAGACGAGACAGAGTATGACTCACATTTAACTATAGGGTAGAGTGACATAAAGAATCAAATCAAATTATATATAAAAAATATTTATATAGATTAATTTAATTAAATTTATTAATATTTTTTCATAAAAATTTTAAAAAGAAAAAAAAATCACCTACTGTGAAAGCCTAAAAACAGCCGATTTTAGGAAAAATATTCAAAATTGCTTCATAATAAATCAATTCTTTTATTTTTTTTTTAATGAAAATAATTTTTTAGAACTAATGAAAATTTTTTAAGATTATAATTTAATATAATTTTATAATCAATATTTGTAATAAAATTTTGCTATTAAAAAATATATAATTTTATTTTAATTAGCTTTTCAGTTAATAAAAGTAAAGAAAACAATTTTAAAGTTTAAGTATGTATGTATGGTATATGAGTTAAATTAATTTTATATATTATTATTTTTTTTGTTTTTTTATTACAAACATTTGTAAAACTTTAACACTGTTTGATATCACTACAACTAGTTTCAATTATATTTAATTCTAAATTATTTTTTTTTGTTAACGAAAATTAAATAAAATTATAATTTTTAGTTTAAATAATTCTGTTTTGTCAATATTAAAAATTTGTTTACTTAAATTGTGTAAGAAACATTGATGATAAACTTTTTTAATATTGCTTGTATTTTTTAATAATCTTTTCAAAAATCATATTTAATTTTTATTTTGACTTTAAAATTTTAAGATAAACTTTTTTTTAATAAATTTTGACAAATTGTAATTTTGACATAATAAAAAAGTTTCTTACGGGTTTTTTTAGGAAACAATTTTAGTTGCAATAACATGGTCATCCCTAAGGGGATTTCAAACAAATGAAAAATTTAATTAAAATTTATAAATTCACAGTTAGAGTAATTGAAATAAAATTATTTAAAAACTTTGAATAAATACATATGTACATATATTTGCTTGCTAAGAATACAGAATTTTTTTATTTCAAAATAATATATATATGTATATGTATATAAATAAGTCATTTATATGTATTTCTCTTTAAAAAATTTTAATTTCTTATATTTTTTATTTGATTTTTTTTTTGTGATAAAAAGGTAAATTAAAAATAAATAAATTAATTAAATTAAATTATTAATAATTAAATTAATTAAATTATTATTAATTGGTATATGAGTTAAAAAAAATATTATTAATTAATTTAATAAGTTAAATCATTTAATTTAATTAAATATCAAAATTTTAAATTTAAAAAATTAAACAAATTTTAAATTTAAAAAATTCAACTAATTTTGAATTTAAAAAATTCAATTAAATATTTTATTTAAATTTCAATAATAAAAAAAAACAAAATTACTTTTTTTTTTTAATTTTTATTAACAACAATTAAACAGAAACAATTTTTTCTTTTTTTCTTAGAATTAGGAAAATTTTATTTAATTGATTTTTTTAATTTTTTAAAATTAAATTTAATTGAGATTTTAAATTTTTTTATTTAAGTTTTCTTTGATGTAAGAAACATTTGTGGTTTGTGGTGCGTTTTATTCAACATTTTTTTTCTATTTTCGAAATAAGTCATTTATGTATACATATGTATAGTATAGTATCTCTGTAAAAAAGGAAATGTCTTATATTTTTTATTTGTTTTATTAAGTTTATTAAGAAATATATATAAAAAACGTAAATTAATAAACAAAAAAATAATACATTAAATTAATTAATTATATTAAATTTAATTGAAATTTTTTTAAATTAATTTAATTAAATTTTTTTAAATCAAATTTAATTGAAATTTGTTTAAATTAATTGAACTAAAATTTTTTTAAATTAAATTTAATTGATTTTTTTTTATTTAGCTTAGTTTTTTATATAAGAAAAATCTTAATCTTAATCGCTTAATTTGTTTAACTATTTTTAAATATTTTCATGCAAAATTTTCCATTTTTAAATGACTTAGCTAAAAAAAATTTTCAAAGTCTAATAATATTTAATATTATGTTTTTACTCTTATTTTTGTGAAAATAACTGTTCATTTTCATTTATGAATTTTAGTTTTATATCGAAAGATTTTTAATTTTTAGTGTTGTTCAAAACATAACCCAACTTTATATGACGTTGCATAACATAGATTATGTTTTAATAAAAAAAAAATAATACTATTGAAAAGATGACATAACTTAGCACAACATAATGTTAAGTAAAGTAATTTTTTTTATAAAAATATTCTGAATACTCACATTTAGGTTCATGTTTAATATGGAAAATTTTTTAACACTCTTCACGTAGCATACTTTCCTAACATTTGTTAAGTAACTTTTCAATTAGCTTTGTTTTAATACTCTTAAAAACTTAACGTAACTTAACTTAAATTAACGTAACTCAACTTAACGTAACTTAACGATATTACAAACTTGGACATAATAAAAAAAGAAACCTGAAACTCAAACACAATTTTGTAAAATTTCTACAAAATTTTAATATTTACTTTTATTAAACAAAATATCGCTTCGAATATAAATACGAGTAATAATAAAGAGTATAAATAAAATATATAGTATAACTAAATAAAATACTGAATTACATACGGAAAATAGATCATCGGCCATTTGTTCAAATTCATCTTTGCACAATAATGACAACAAATTAATTTTTCGAATTTTGCGTTTAAAAATGATTCCAACAACACACATAGATTTACATACATACATACATATGTATGTCTATAAACATAGATAAGCCTTCATATAAATTCTCCAACAACCTAACAATAACTACCTCTCAAACGCAAATGACGCAGGTAATAATCAAAATGGATTTCTAGTAAGAAATAATAAGATAACGTTGTTTGTTATACACCTAAAATATGAGTATGTATAAGTAAATATGTATGTATGCATGTGTCTTGTGTCTACATACTAACATACAACTGAAGTGACAGTTAAATGCCGAAGTTTCATTTTTGTAAGCAAAAAGACGCGCCATTTAGGGATTTGCCTCAACTTACATACATACATATGTATATACAGACAGTCATATACATACATATGTATATGTACATATGTACATAAATGCTTAAATCGTAAAGTTTTTACATAAATATGCATATTTATATACATCTGTATACATATGTAAGTATTTTTTGGTATTTTTTCACACACCCACCACATTCAACGCGCTATCGTTATGCGTGCTGCTTATTATTGTTATTGTTGTGTGCTTTTTCATTATATTTATGCCCGTGTTGCCATATCTGCAAAGTACATTTCATTTTGCATAAGTGTTTTTATTTGTTTGTACGCATGTGTGTGCGTGTGAGTGTGCAGTTTGTTCCCGAAAATTTCAATAGCAAAGTTCAATGAACTCAAAACGCACCGCAAATACGCACGCATACACACGCAATACAAGCGGCACGCACACTAAACAAATCAAACGCTCACACGCATACACACAAATGTACAATTTTTTCGTTTTTGTATCCCCATTCACACGCACAGCTGTCCGTTTTTCTAACTTGCCCCGCAGCTTACCGCTTTTCCGCACAACGCATTCCCACCATACCCTTCCACACACACACACACACACGTACGCACGCACACACATGCAAACACCCTTGAAGTGCTTTTAGCTACAATCTTACTGACTTCGTTGCTCGCTTCGAAGTTTTCGGCAAATAGCCGAAATTGCTTTCTTCATTTGAAACAAAAAAGGTAGATGCTTCCATATCTCATGCGTTCGTCTTGCATTAAGCTGGTGCTTCTTCTTTTTTTGCTTAAATCAAATACCAGTGTTGCCGCTCAAAATATATGTATGTAATAATTGACGACAGCTGAATATTTGATATAGTACGGAATACATCTTCATTTATTTTTTAAACCAAAAAGTAACAAAACAAACTCTGATCTTTACGACAAAAAAAAGTGATTTTATGTAAAATTGTGCGCTTTAAAAAATACTTAATGATTTGTAGTTTTTTTCTAATTATTTACAAAATTTCTAAACAAAAAAATTTTAAGTATAAAAAAATATTAACAAAAAAATATAAAAATATATTTAAAAAATAATTAAAAATATATTCAAAAAATGTGTTACTATTTTTAATATTGCTTGTATTTTTTAATAATTTAAAAAAAATAAACCATTTTTCAAAATTCTAATATTCTATTTTTTGTTTTTAAATCCCCAAGTTTTCAAAATTTCTTAACCAAAAATTGTTTTTGCAATTCTCATAATGTGTTTCGCGCGTTTCGCTCAACTTATAGTCAACATAAGCGGCCTTACTGTGCGTACTATTGGCAACATCATCAAACTCGAGCGAATAGATCACGTCTAGCACGCAGTGAAAAAAATATGGCAGCGTTAGCTGAAAGCGTACACGAAGAAAAGAGTCCTTTCGGCGCCGTATGAAACGATTTGGCGCATTTTACGTCGAGATCATAAATTGAAAGCGTTCAAAATACAAGTACATATTGTGCAAGAACTGAGCCGCTCGACCTTCCCAGACGACATCGCTTCTCTCTATGGACTCTGTGACCTTTGTGACGAAGAGCAAGCTAAAGACATTTAAGGTCTGCCATTGGAATCATAAAAAACAACTGTTTGGTGTGGTTTATGAGCCGGTGGAATCATCGGTCCATATTTTTTCACAAATGATGCCGGTGAGAACGTAACTGTCAATGGCGACCGTTATCGCGCCATAATAACCGACTATGCATGCAGTTGAAACTCGTGATCTCGGCGATATTTTTTTTCAAAAAGACGGTGCCGCTTCCCATACATACATATATCGTATCAATCTATGGACTTACTAAGAGAACACTTCGGTGATCAGATAATTTCACGTTTTGGGTCGATCGATTGACCATGAATATCGTGTGATATCACACCGTTAGACTTTTTCCTGTCGGGATATGCACAAGGTGCTTTCCAAAGTAAACAGGACTTTTTGAATGGCGCTCAGAATTCAACATTCGAAGGACGATTCTTCGACTTCTTCCTTTTCGGAAAAATGCATTTGCCGATGAAAGGAAAGCGTTATGCAGACGTAGAGGCCATTCAAAAGGCTTGCACCGGCATACTGGCGGCCATACCGGCCAACGAGCTAAAACACTCGTTCAACATGCTTTTGGAACGTGCAAAAAGCTGTATTGAAGCAGAACGAGACTATTTTGAATAAAATAAATAGATTTTGCCGAAAAAACCATTTGTTCTTTTTTTTAAGTCATGTTTACTTTGTGCACTTACGCACCTTGTAAAGTCTACGGACAATTCCGCTACGATTCAGGCTTTGGAGCAAAACATCACGGGTGTCTTTTGCTAGTTACCAGTCAAAATGTTCGAACGGATCTTCGAACATTGAACTCAACGGATTGACCACCTGAGACGTAAGCGCAGCCAACATTTGAAAGACATAATCTTCAAAACATAAATGTCAACGAATTCTTTCGAATCAATCGAAGTTTCTGTGTCTTTTCCTTTAAAAAAGTTGGGAAGCTCAAAATGGATCACCCTTTATTTTATCTTGACTACAGTAAGCGATAAGTCGCTTAATCTCTAAATCCTTCGCTGAATGCATTTAGTTGTAGTAGAAGTTTCATCAGAAACCATTTAAAGATTCTTTTAGCTACTAAGCCTTGATAACTGGAGTATAAGCTATTTATTATCTTAAGCATTATATATTAAACTAGTCAGTGTTCTTTTGCAACTCGTTATCAAATTCATACAACCCATATATAGTAACAAAATTTGACAAAGTATAAAAAAATCTTTCAAAATTTATTAAAAGAATCGGCAACACTACCAAACACAACACAACCACGCTACGCTGCCGGCATTTCTACGCTGTCAGCGTCGTTTTGTGTAAACAGAGCGTTCTATTCGCAAAATGCGTACTAATACTCACGCTCTTTGCAGCCTAAAGCTCACGCACACAACGAAACAAAAAAAATACGAAATATTTTGGCGTAGAATATATAAAAGTAGTAAGCTCCAACAGCCGTGAATGGAGCCAGTAATACGAGTATGAGTATTTGCCACCTAGCGAGTGGGAGCTCAAACGCTCTTCACACAAATACGTGTACTCTCCACTGCGCTCAAAGAGCAGAGTGTGATTTTTGCTGATGGCTTCTTTATTTTTCTTTTTTTTTTTTTGGTTGGTAATTTTCGCTGCTTTGTTTTTGCTCTGTGCTGTTGTAGTCAGTTATGTTTGTATGCGTGTATGTGGCAGAGTAGGAAGCATTTGTGGCATTATGATGTAATACATGCTGCGTTGCAATTAAATAGCGGCAAATCCACTTTTTTCTGCTTCATTTCCCCCATTGCTTGTTCGGATATGTATTACAATGAACTCTGTGCGGTTCGGGCGAGTTCAATTGTTAGATTGGCGAAAGCATGGAAAATTCGAAAACAAAATGTGCAATGGGTAATTTCAACACTGGGGTGGTGTTAATGGCAAATTTCAGAAATTATGTTGCTTGAAAGTGAGAAATGTTGTAGGAAAATGTTTAAAGAAAATATGAAATGAAATAAAATTAAATAAAAATGTAGTCAAAGCGACTTTAGAGACGTCTATTGAGCTAAACCTGCATTAAAATATTGGGAGGAGTAATATTCGAGCATAAAATACAAAAATCGCATGATTAGAAGGGGTTTAGCAAGATTTCTACCACAGCGCCATCTATTGGATGTAATTTATGCTAAAAATATGAGCAAATATTGTTTTTTCAAATTAGATTTTACTTGCAAACTTCTGAGCGCACTATATCTGACACAAAAATCCATAAACTCTGGAAGATATGCTACACAAGCTCACATTCATCTATCATTAGTGAGTAAATCCTGGTAACTATTCAACAAGTGAAATTATTGAGGAAGATTGGAAATAACAGAACTTCGAAGAGTGGATAGACTCGAAAGTTTTGTTGTGTATAAAGTGTACAGTATTCAAAGCATAATAACTGGTTTATTCGATGGTATAAAAGCGAACTGCAACAGTGATCAGGTCGGAAGAAAAGGGGGAGGAGATTCACTCGAAGAAGGAAATCGTCAGTTGATGGATCCGTCTTAAATTCCAAGTGCTTTATCGAGAAGTCTAGGGTCGGAGAACAGTTTGGAGAATAAAGATCCTTCAAATTAATCTCCAGCTCACCAATAGGACCTTCGCCGATATCTTACTTCGTCGAGCCAGGGACGAAGCCGACGTTGTCCATATCTAAGAGCCATGACACTTCGATTTTGGCAGACAATCAGTCAGAAAGTGGAAAGTTCTGACATTTGGTCAATTTACCCGAAAGTCCAGAATGTTTAAAGTGATTCCGTATGGATCGAAATCAGCTGATTCGTTCTTCAGTTGTGAAGTTTAACGAAATGCATCCGTCAAAAAGGTCTGATTGCATTACCACAGAAGAAAAGTTATAAAGAGAAGCTTAAAATGTTGAAAGATTGTTCCATTATGCTCAGTGCACGAATCAACGCTGAAAAGCTCGTGTGTTCTAAATTATGTACTTCTTCAATTATAGCGTGTACTTCGACCTTTATCTAATCAATATCAGTCTTGACAACTCTTTCACATAATTAAATCTTAACTTTATCGCTTTTAACTCTTTCACTCAGCCCTCTCTAGCGCACATGCGTACTTTCCACAATGCGAATGAGCACAAGTTTATTGAAAGGGAGAAAATTTTCGCGCCGATCGCAATGTGATCTTAAAACTGCTTTTGATTTTTTCATTGCTTTCTTCTGCACACTTAATAGTTGCCCGTTGTTATTATTGTTACTTTTATATTCTTGTTATCTACCAGTTTCGCCAGAGCACCGCTGTTTGCTTTGTTGTTGCAGTTCATTGCAATTGTAGACTCTAGCGCGGCAGACATTGCAAGATCGGTTAAGCGCGTTGCAGCGCAGTGAATGACTTTTATACATATGTATGTATATCGTTTACGTTTTTTTCGTTTTGCGCACCGATTGTCTATACTAGCCAAATCCGCTAGTCTCACGCCAAGTTCAACTGATCATGATCTTTATTATTGATATAGCTGTTGTTGTTGCTATTAGCTGATTTTCCTGCCTAAAGCAGATGTGGTTTTTCCAGTCTTTTTACTTTCGTTTTCTTTTAGTTGCTACTCAGAATGCTCAGCATAAATTGTAGTGGCTAGCTAGCTGTTAGAGGTTTGGCTGGCCAATCTCTCTCCAAGTGAAATCAAGTATCATAAAATAGTCGACGCATAGTAAAGTACGACAAACTTTGCGATAAGATTATAAAAGCAGCGATAGATAGGTGTATATGTACATTTGTATGGAATTCTAAACAAATTTATTTGTTTTTATTTGCACTTTGAAGTGATCGGTTCTTGAGCATTGTCTGTTTGTATGTAAGCATATTTACGGTTGATAGTTTAACGACAGTTGAATGTCTGATAAGGGGCTCCACCGCATAGAGATACATACAACTCGCATGACTCTTAATTTTCAGTAAAGCACTGCTATAAGCAGCAGGTGAGGTGATCACTTAGACTCTTGTGAGTCTTCAGGTAACTGTATTATGCATTTTTATACTCTATACAATTTGATTTTCATAAGATTAAGTTAAAGAAAGCTCTAGTGTGTTTAGAAGAAATGAAAAACTGTGTAAATGATCTTTTTTGATTGATGAAAATCTAAAAAGCTTCTAAATAAATCGCCTCCCCTCGAGAATAATAACTTAGAAAATATGTCAAAATATTAAATGTAGTTAGATAGCTGAGGCCTCAATGAT
The DNA here is from genome assembly GCF_024586455.1 of Bactrocera neohumeralis. Classification (NCBI taxonomy): domain Eukaryota; kingdom Metazoa; phylum Arthropoda; class Insecta; order Diptera; family Tephritidae; genus Bactrocera; species Bactrocera neohumeralis. The sequence goes on from NC_065922.1 coordinate 68,936,522, forward strand.
CTTTAGTCAATTATCTTCCCGATTTCAACATAATTCTGGCACTTCCCTAAAATAGATCGCCTTTCCTCGAGTGTAACTGCTTGGAAAACACAACAAAATATTATATGTATAGAAAAATCTGAAGTCTTAAAGATTTTGGGTCAGTTACCTTGCCTAAATTCTTGATACTGCCAATATTTACTTAAAATGAATCGTCTTTTCTCGTATGTATTAACTTAGAAATCATATGAAGCTATTATATGAACTGATCTAATGCTTTATAGATTTTGTAACAGTTGACTTCCCGATTCCAACATGATTATTGTATTTCCGTAAAATAAATTGTCTTCCCTCGAGTGAAATTGCTTAGAAATTGTCACAAACTGCTATATTTATTAAGAGATCCAAGGCCTCCAAAGTCTTGGAACAGTTAGCTTCCCGATTCCAACATTGTTCTAGTATTTCCGTAAAATAAAGTCTTCCCTCGAGCCAAATTGCTTAGAAATGACATCAACCTTTTAAATGTAGTGCAAAGGATTTAAGTTTGAGTTTTAAAAGGTTTTAGAATATTAGTATAAAGTTGCTACCAATATATTCGTGCCATGTAAGCATTTGCAAAAGACCAATACAAAAAAAATTAACTCGCTAGAAAATGTTTTCTCCTCAATGAGATCTAATAACGCTCCGATGTTACTCAACTCTCCCAAAGAGTTGTCGAAATCTACTATAAACCACTGGCAACACACTGTAAATATTTTTATTCTTGCATAGGAAATTTCATTCCGACGAAATCACAGTACGCACGAGGTGACCTGCCTCAACTGAATGAAATATTAAATTATTTTGTCATTGATTTGGAAAAATGAAAACAAAGATGAAACAAAAGCAATGAACAATAAACACGTCCTAGAAAAAAATTGCATTTGCTGCAACAACAACAATAACAATATGAATGAACGACGTGCAAAAGTGTGAACCGCAAAAATTTTGCAGTAAATTTGCAAAACACAAAGACGCCAACTGGCAAACAGATTATGAGATATACTTGCAAACCCACATACATACATATGTATCCACATATTAAAGGCGGTAGCATGAACATAACTACAAACAAATGGATGTGTCAGATGAGTCTACAAATTGTCATATAAATATTTATAATATTTCGCTGTGCAGTGCAAAGCAATCTTTTGTTATTACTACAAGCAATTTAGCTTGTTGTTGTGATGAGTTTGTATGTATGCATGTATGTTTTTGTTTTTATGACGGCACATTTAAATATATGTTTAAACAAAGAAGTGCGAAATTTTGTATGAATCATTTAATGTTAACCCCTCCGATTGTAACTAGTTGGTAACTAGTTATAATTTTTATTTCTTTTTTATTGTCTCGTTGTGAGCAAAATATATTTTATTTTCGGAAAATAAATTAACCTTTGACTGGACCGATTAGAACTAGTTCTAATATATACCCTTTGTCTAAATTCCGTGAGTATAGCAAATTGAATAAGTAAATACAATAAATATTTCTCGATCTACAGTATTTCAAAATCATTAATGTATGCGATTTCTCTTCAAAAACGGGAGTGATTTTGTTCACAAACTTAACTCAGTCATTTTTGGACCCATAAATAACAAGTTTGTAACTAGTTATAAACCAGTTTAAAGAACCGAACTATACATATTTCGGTTGCATAACTCGACAGATTTTTAAAAATTAATTATTTGGTCCATAAGTCCGATATTTTGGTGCTTTCAAATGTGCGTAGGATGTTTCAAAGTTTGTTTTTAGTCCACAAATAACTAGTTTGAAACTAGTTATCTGGTGTTTAAAGATTTATCGTAGGAAATTTGAAAGTGTAAAATAGTTGAAAACATGGAACTAGTTAGAAGTAAGGTCGTTTCTGCTACTGCTTAGACACACACACACATACATACATACATATTTATACTGAATATATACGCATACACACACATACAAGTCTCTGAAAATTAACATTTTACGTTACTTCCTTGTCTGCAACAGCTACACTATGACAACACCAACAGCTAGAGCATAAAATATTGAACAACAGCAACAACAACAATGCAATAACAACAAAAACTAGCAAAGTCAACTGCTACGCTTGCAGAGCAAAGCCGAATAAAGGAAGCTAAAACAAATCAAAAGCGAAAGGTATGCACTCTCATGCGATGCGATTGTATGATTGTATGACAACAACAAAAAAATAACAAATATGAAAATTTACTAGTGAAAATAATAGGAAAGCACAAATTGCCAACTAAAAACTAAATAGTAGCTGAGTAAAGCCGACCACCGGCTGTCTAGAGACCGTTAAAAAAACAAAAATAAACGAATAAAAAAAATATCAACAACAATTCCGCCGATCGGTGACAACACGCGTCGCCGCAACATGGTTAGCGTGCAGCCGTCAAACGCTCGCCGACTTTTGCCCGCAACAGTAAGCAGTCACTAAGGTTCTGACGTTGCAGCCATCTTAATTAAATGTAAAGGCTGCAAAAACAATAACAGAAATGCAACCAGTACAAGTACAACAAAATGCACGACGTCATGTCGCTCTATAGCAGCAAAGCGCTGTGTTTATACCAAACACATGCAAATATACATATGGATATGTATACATAAAAGCACAAATATACATAATTGCACATACTTATATACATATATGTACATATGTATATATGTATATGTTTTTATATTTATGCAACGCCAACGCTCGCGCCCAACTATTCTCATTTATATTATTTGCTTTCGCGCACCCGTTCGCGCACTCATTGACGCCGTGAGGGAGGTCATGAATGTGGCAACTATGCGGCAATTTAATTGAGAAATGCAATTACATACATACATATGTACATACACACACACAGTCAAACAGTGCATTGAGGACGTACTGCAATTGCTTTTGTTTTGTTATTGTATGTAAATATTGCAAATTGTTGAGCAGAGCGGAACTTGTGGGAGAGACTCATCGATTTCCTTCATTATTTTAAATAACTTGAAATTCTCAACAGATTTATGAAACCCCATTTTGGGCCGAAAATCCCTTAATAGTCGAAAGTGTAGGCTTACAAAACAAAAACAATTTTATTTTACAACTCGAGACACCCTCTTCGTTGCACCAAGAGAGTCGAAATCTCTGGAGAGGCTTTTGAAGTTCTCTACTATAAAAGCACAATGTCTAGTTCTAAATCACATAGGAATTGTTAGAAAACAATAAAGGTAGACCTAACGGGTTTTCTGCCAATAGTAACGCAGTCCAAGCTTGCCAATTTATTGAAAATCTCCTAGTAACTGAGTTTAGGAGGACCACTAGTTCGGCTTGTAGAACTTTTTTCACATTCCTAGAAAGTCGTGTTTTAGAAAAAATTCAAACGTACAATGTCTATGAGAAAATCATACAGAAAGGCTACAAAATTTCTTAAGCTTAAAGGTTATCTATAAAGACTTATACCTCTACGATATTTACTAAAAAATAATAGAGACCATGAAATAGTGGAAAGCCTCTAGTGAAGGTACACCATGAGATTTAAAAGCTTCTCAGATGCATCATTAAAATATGGGCATACATAGGTAATGAGACTACTGGTAACAGTTCGGTGTGATCGTCGTATTTACTTATCTGTAAAGGCTTAGTACTTCTTCATTATTTACTAAAGAAGAATTGGAAAAAATTAAGATTCGTAAAAGCTCTGGTGAAGCTACAGCAGATACAGTTCTTCAGACTGTTCTATAAAATATGTAAATAATCAAGCTAAAGGCAATGGTTCGGTATCGAAAATTATCTAAGTAGCTTTAGTCGAACACCCTACCGACGGCAGTTAGGTTTAAGTAGAATTTATGTATATCTGGTCAAGGACTATTAACAGGACATCATCGTTATTCAAAATTATTTTTTCTTCCACCACAACAATTCCATATACAAAGCACTGGATGTTAGATTATATAACAGTAGGAAACAATAGTGAGATAGTTAAGCCTTCAAACTGAATTTCGTGATTTCTTAGGGAGAGAGAACTTAAAAACTCTTATGTTAAGGATTGGCGCTATAAAAAGTGGTGAAAACATGAATTCTAAGTTTCTGTCAGGTAGTTCTGTCTGACTGCTTCATGAAGTTATTTAAATTTAATATTTTGAATTTAGTTGATAAAATTTTATTTTTAATTAGGAAGAAAAATATTAAATTTTTTTGTGATATTTTTAAAGTAAAACTTCTGATACTCTTAAGATAAATATTTTATATGTATATAATTATTGTATATGTACATATGTATATATATACTTTAATATCACAGTTATATATAAGTACATATGTATGTATGATATATCAAATATGCGTTCTTGCCACTTACCTCGTTTGTTCATCCGCAAACAGCATCTTCAGTAGAATTCATCATTTTTCGTTGAATTAAATTTGCTTTGTGTTTAATTAAGATTTTTACGCGAACAACTCATCGAAATTGATGATTAAACGAAGAAACAACACTGCAACACACACACACTTGCACTTAAATGCAATATTTTTATATTTTATATGGATATATATTTACTTTTTGGTTGAAACACTTTTATCACTTCTTGTTGTTGTAAAAATTATAACGAACAAAACGAACTTCTTTGCTGTTAATATCTTAAAATTTTCGTTATATCGTAAAAATATTTGATAAGCAAAGAACTGTGCTTAATTCGCTCTCAAACACAGACACACCATACATACGCACGCTTGCGACTTTGCACGAAACGCTCATGTTCTTTATGAGCTCATTTTATAATTTGTATACACTTGTTATTGCATTTATACACTTCATGTGTTATTTTTTTATTAATTAGTGACAATTTTTTGCATTTAATTGATTTTTCGTTGATTTTATGCAAATTTCTTTAAGTTTAACTTCGTTTTTTATCGTTTTCAAGATGCAGCTTTCGGGTTTTCTCGGTATATTTGTATTGACACTCTCTTCATTAATTCATTTTTATTTTTTCGTCGTTGTAAATTTAATTTTTGTTTTAACTTTAATTTATACACTTTTTAACACTATTTTTTTTATTTTTTATATAATTTAATATTAATTTCTTATGTATATATATATTTTAGAAACACTTTTAATTATAAATACTTTTTGTTTTAGCGCGAGATTTGAACACAATTGGGTATCGTGGCGTTGCAATTTACAATTTTTCTTAAATTATTTTTTATTTAATTTTCTTATTTATATTTTTTGTATATATTTATGTTTATGTATGTTCTTGCATACATATGTACTATATACTTGTATTTACAATTTACACACTAATAAATCACTTTCAATTGACGCGATATTGGGATCTTTTATTATGTTTTCTTTAATTTTTATTCTGTCACCTAAAAAGAGAGAAAATTATATTATTAATTATTGAAATTGATAAAATATATATAAAAATAATAAAAGTAACATTAGGCATCAAGCAAATTGGGACAATCATTGCACCAGAATGATGTTTTTCAAAACGGTATCCACTCTGAAAGGAAGAGTTTTGAAGATATCTAGTTCCAATTTGGAGAGAACATTTTTAAGGTAATTTTTTTTGAAATCTTCATATTTTTTTCTACCAAAAACTGTCGAAAAAAGAGGTCAAGTGATTTTTCTGAGATTCATACGTAGACGATACCTTAAGTGGTCGGTCTTGGCAGGGATATCAAATGGACAACTTAGAAAGACAGTATATTGTAATTTTTAGCGTTACAGCATGAATGCTTATTGGATAATGTCCAGTAAGAGCTCCTACCATTGCGGCAAGACGAACTTTGTTAAGGGTAAGTAGTTTAGTAGATCTCCGCAAAGCACGCGAGGTCCATAGGTTCAGTGCAAGATGACAACAAAGATCCAACTCGTGTCCTCTCCCAAAAAAGTAATAACGACAGTTTATTGCTAGTATTTCATAATACTTAAATTTTTGGAGTATACTCTTGGTACTTACTTATCGGAGAGTAATCCAATCACGGAAAAAATGTCTCACCAGCTGATAAAGTTGTATAAACACTTATTTATGCTCGTTAATTACACTGATAATCCCCACAATCCTATTGTATTTACACTTGCTGGTGTATACAGTGGTTTATTTGGTTAAATAAACTTTATAATTTTATTGCAAACAAAATTTTCTGAAAATTTTCCGTACTTGAAGGGCGACAATTGCACGTTTTACTTTTTAAAACAATCTACGGTATTTCCTTTCTTTACGCGCAAATTGTGGGTTAATTTTTATTTTATTTCTTGAAAATGTGTATATATTTGCTTTATTTTTTATATATTTTTTGCACTTCCACATTATATCTGTCAGAAGTTTTCTTCACTTTTGCTGCACAGTGCACTTTATTGGTCTTAGTTTTCCCCATTTTGACGGAGATTTTGAAAAATTTTCACAAACGGTTTGAAAAATATTTTCTTTCTTCGGCGCATTTAGTTGCAATTTTTTATGCGTTATTTATTTAATTAATTTTCATTATAAAATCACGTTCACTTATTTTCGTGTACCAAAATTTTACGATTGTTGTTTTTAGCAAAAATTATATAAGCGCAAAATTATATGGAGTCAAATTTCTTGTTTTAAGTATTATTTATTTATTTTTGATATTTTTGTTGTAATGTTTGGAGTAATCTAATGTAACTATTTACCTTATTGCAACTATCTATAAATTTTAAGTACACTTTCTCACTTTTTGTATTCACGTAAGTTGCTTCCGATGACAAGTTTTGTAATTTTTTGTCGCTTTTGAAATTTCTTAAAATTATTTCACTGCTTTTCTGATGTGTGTGAGCTCTTATTTCACTTATTTATCAATTTTGCTTACTCTTTTGTATCCACAAACTTTTCTAAACTTACAAAATGTGCATTTATGGTTTCGAAAGTCATTTACAGTTCAATTTTTTATATTTTTCACGCCTGTTTTATTGTGCAATTTAAGTTTTTAAATGTACATAAGTAAGTATTCATGCATGGATTGGACTTTCTCAGTGACATGTAGCAGTGCATTTAGTTCCGTAAATTGCCACTTTACAGCCTTTCTTAGCCTCCAGCTGCAGTTTACATTATTTATTTTCAAATTTCGCTTAATATGATGTGTGTAACTTAATAACTTCAAAAATTTTGCATTTATTTTAATTTTTAATATTGATAAATTCCCGTATTTTGAACAAGTCACCTTTTTATGCTATACAAATTTTTCTGTGGTTCAAATAGCACATTAATACCGTTATGTAAGTTTATTTGCGCAACATTTAATTTTATATTATAACTAAAAACTAGCCGCGCTGCAGAAGTTTGTTAAAAAACCTTTTTCATGACTTAGTTATTTTCAAAATTAAAGTTTTGCATTATTTTTCAACGTTTTGCTTCGGCTTTTATATATTTGCATTTTCTGCTGATTTTTTAGTTAATTTATGTAAGTATATGCACTTTTTTGCTTTTCATACAACTTCTACAACACACATGTCAGGTTCTGCCACCTTTTTAAGCAAATTGAGTTTTTTACCGAATTTATCATTATTTGTATTTAAATTTTGTTTTAGTTGCTTATTTTACTTTGAAACCACAATTTGTTTGTTAAAATGCAAATTGCGACGTGTTATAACATGCACGCATTCTTCCGTTACACCTTAGCTGCACACACTGTTTGTTGCTCCGTTGCCCGTTACTGCACTTGAACTTTACTAACAAATTTGTTTGCGCTTATTTCTTTGAGCTTATTTGTTACAAATTTTCAGACTTTCCAAGCATTTTTATAAACTCACAAGTATTGAAATTTCTGTTTTACAAAATTTTCGTTCTGCATTTTTTCACATTTCGGCAAAATTTCTTGCTTACAATATTTCACATTACGGCTTACAATTTTTCGTTTGATATTTTTCACTTTATAATAAAATTTCTTTTATTTTTTTCGCAAATATTCACATGCACTCACTTTTACATTCCATTTACAATTGTAAGCTCACTTTTTGCTTAATTATTCACTATTTTAACGCATTTAAATTAGCAATGGAAAATTCCACAACTTACACGCGTGCATTTGCAGCAGAAATGACGCTACAAAGTAACCACGAAATGTGTCAGCTGACCGCCGCTGGTACCGTTTTGTCCAAAACGTTCCTAGCTTGTTAATGCACTAAGCAAACATATTTACACACACAGGCATACACTAGCGATGTTGACTTTATGCCGTTAATCCACTTCGGCAATAACGATGCGTACACCTTGTGCACTGAGCTAATCCACCATTGCCGGCGCACTTCGACACCTTCGCGAAAATCATTGCAACAATACGCCACGAAAATTACAACACTTTTGTAAATTTATCAACTATTTTCAATTTCCTTGCACTTTTCTTTACAATTATATTTAATAATATTTAATGATTTTTAGCGTTCACGCCACAACCAGCACTGAAGAAAGAAATATTTCCGCGTTCACGTACAAAATCTGTGCACTGCGCGCACTTAGTGGTGTCGGCGGTAACGTCGTCGTCGCAAATAACAACAGTAATAATAATAATATAATATAACGAAGAGACGACGGCAACGGCAACGGTTTTTGACGACAGCGTGCAAGCAGAAAGCGACAACAACGACCAACACACTCGTACGTTTAGCGGCGGCAAAGGCAATACACAAACTCTCTGTTCGAGCGCTGTTAAGAGCGGGCAGCAGTGTGTCCGTGCAATGTGAGCAACAGCAAACGACAGCAATTGTGATCGCAGTAGCATAAGCTCGTGACGTCGTCAGCAGATTTGTTGCTCGTTCTGGCAATTGGACTTTGTTGCGCGCTCTTTCGGTAGAAGTACAGTGCGTAAGAGCAGTAGTGTGAGCGCGCCAGTAAAATAAGGGAAGAGTAGCATGTGAGTGCGTGTGCTGAGACTAATCGAAGAGAGGGTACTTTTATGTGCCTGTTGTGTGCGCGTTTTGAGTATTACGTATGATAGCGGAAAGCGGACAAAAAACAAAAACAATAAGAGAAAAGTTCATTCACCGTTTGGGGGCAGTGGATGAAGGGCCCACATAGTTGCATGCATACACACAAATTTATATGCATGTTTGTATGTACATACAATATAAGTAAGAGTACATATGTAAGCGCGTGAAACATTGTTGCTGCTGTGGTTTGCTATTGTTGTTGTAGTATATGCAATACTGCCGGTTGCTTTATTTTAGCTGCTTTCATACAATTTGCTGCGTTTATATCAATGTACTACGTATGTATGTATGTATTGTAGTTGTAAAGCAGCTGCTCTTGCTGGCGCAGCGTAATTTGATATTAAAATAATTTATTTAAATGTGTGTGCATGTGTATGTATGTATGTAAGTAAAAATATAAAAATATGCATATGAAATTAAATTAAAATGTATGTATACACGTTCATACATGCAGGTATACATACATACATACATATTTACATTTATATTACTATTTTGCAAATTCACGAAATTTAATGAAGTTAAGGTGCTATATTTTCAAAACCCCGTACATACAAACATATGTATACATATATGTACATATGTATGTATGTATATGTATGTACATACATACATACATATATGTATGTATATACATATTTTTACAAACAAAAGCACCTAAGCACATACACAGGTTGATTATGACATTAAGCTCAGCTCGCAGAGTGTCTTAAAAATAACGCTCAACATTAAGAAATATGGCTTGATGGCGAGCTGGATCTACTTTTTCAAGGTTAACAGTTAGTGGAGGCTCAGAAAAGCCGTTTGAGATGTACATATACATACATATGTACATACATATGTACATATGTGTATGTGTATTGTATATTTTTTATAAATAAAAATGAACATATGGTACTAACAAAGTAGATTCTAAGCGTTCGTAAGCGTGCCCGCAGAGTGAACGTTAAAGCCGAGCGCATGTTCACATTTACGCAACACGCTTATTTATGATCGGCTCGGTCTTGAGCATATACTCTGCGGGCAACCTAAGATTTCATGAATGTATTGGAAAGTCAAAGAAATCAGCTAAGTTCGAGCTTCACGGACGATCAGCTGGCGAAAGCTAGACCAGCTTTTCAACCACATCTATCTCTTCTTCCATCCATATTTATGCCACAGATGAGTTTGTAAGACGCCCGCCTCTTTTCATTTGTGATCCACATCTTTGGTGGATCGGAATTTCCGAAATAGATTTTTTTTGTATTCAAGAGACTTGATCTTTTCAAGTTGGTCTGCTTTTGTAGCGGTCCACAAGAGAGTTAGATGGCTGAAATGGCAGCTCTTGACTGGATAAAGTCCAGATCATTTCTGATACCCATCTTTTGGCGCTATCGTGGGATTTTTTCATCTGTCGTCTCTATTGGTAATATTCCGGATACAAAAGATCTAACGTCATGTGACGAATTTCTTTAAGAACAACTGTCTTCGAGGCAGCACATGCGAGCCATTTGGGCATCACGAACGATAACAAATTAGAAATTGGGTACGAGAGAGATGCTGGAACACTTCTTCCGCTTATGTGCGATCTTATCTACAATTAGGCTTAGATATCTTGGAGCTGCGTAGTTCAAGGAACTGGATGAAGTATCAAAAGGAGATATCAAGTATCTATAAAACTTCGCAAAAAGTGTTAAAGTTCTGTACTACGTAAACTTCTGCTCGTATTAATACGCCTTCAACAGGCGTTTCAAAGCACCAGTTGGTCTATATACGGCGTGACAGCCAGCCTGTGTAACCTAACCATCTTGAAGCTGTAACAACTGAGTAATATAAGTAGCTCTAATCAAATGTGGTTCTGATCGCATTCCACTCAAATGGGAGTAGCGAAGATCCAGCTCCTGAACGTATCGGCAGCATATTTAAATCAGCCAAACAAGTAATGAGTTATTTTAAATCCACTAAGCTTAAGAAGAGCTCAGATATAAACACAGGAATGTTTCTGTGGCGAAAAAAGAATACTCTTGTAAAGGTTTGGCTTCCCCGATTCCTAAGTAAACATCTGAGGAGAAGAAAATTAGAGACGAATTGGACATTCGATTGTGTAATTGATCTCGGTTTGAGGAAAAAATTGTGCAGATTTCAGTTGTGGAACTTATTATGAGAAATTATGTGATTCGATTGATTCCAAGAGTTGAGTGTAGATAGTCGAGACAAACTGGAATTCATGCGCCGTTATAACTTATTTAGGACTTAGCAACTATGTACATGAATACATGTCAAATGAGATGTAATTTGTTTATTTACTACATCGGATGGTCAGGTTATATGACTGATCTCATGAGAGTATCCGTTTGGCTTGTTTATGATCAGTATTTTATGATAGCAGAAAAGTAACGAAAGGAACTCTAGAACAGAGAAAGTCAGGCCCAAGGGCGGATATATAGGAAACGGGCTACTGTTCGAAATGTTCGGAGAAAGAAATCTACAAAAATATGCTGCTGAACACCGAGCCGCTTTGAGAACATCTGGCCAAGGAAGAATATGCATATATGTATGTATGTATACTGCCAGCGCAGCTGGATGTCTAAAGTTGTGAGAACTGAGGTTTTCGCGATTTTTCTAACTCGTCTTCTACCAAGCAGCTTCCGCAACTCGCATTTGGTAAGATTTTTAATCTTTCCGCGTGTACACCAAGAGGATCATGGCCAGCTTGAACATTTGACTATTAGGGAAAGTCTAACCTTGCGTAAGGCGCAAGGCTCGTTGGTCGCATTAAACTGCTTTAAGCTCGAGAGCTGCAGAAACCAGTTCTGACCAAACATGATTACCGAAATCTGAACTTCTAGGTGTCATAGCAGGCACATGTATCAACATACAGAAATAAGTATGTAGAAATTGTAGTCCTCGAAATAAAACTTAATTATCGGTTGTCAATTGAAAGCCGAGCCGAAGTTCTCGCCAAACAAATGTCCATGCATGCAACTGATTAATCATACATTTCATTGTTGCTACGTGCGTATGGTGGAAGCGCAAAACAAAAGAAAATGAAAAAAAAAAAAAAAAACACAAAAAATAATTTATTTAATTTCATATTGCAAATGTGTCATATCATGAGCTCACACTTTATTAGCATATTTTGCTTTGCACGCATATTTCGTTTACTTCACGCTTCATACGCTATAACAGATACTATGTGTATGTAAATATGTATATCAATATATGTACATACATACATATACAATGTATACAAACACACACACCACTGGCCGCTTACAACTTTTTCCCTTTCTCTACTTTTTCTTTTTTTTGTTGCTCCCCACTGTGTTTGCTGTTGTTGTTGGCTTTAATAATTTCTTTCTACGGGGTGAATGACCTTGCTTAGTACGCGTTTTTTCCCCAACACACACACACACACACGCGCAACGCAACTATTCTTATAGTTTTACTCTTTGAACCAAACAATTTCTCTCGCAATGGCACTCTACTACATCTCCAGCGAGCACACGCTACTAGCGCACTACGCGACTCTTTGCTCAGTCGCTCTTTGCTTGCTTTGCTTTTATCGGCCAGTATTGCTGGCTGTCATTGCTGGTCTCCGCTTGCTGTTGCTGCTTCCTCTTCCGCAAAGTTACTGTGTACTGCTCGCAGAGACTCTCCTCGTCACCCAGCCGTCTCTCCGCTGACTTTGCGGCCTAACTAACTGCTTATCAAGTAATAAAATTAATAAAGCGTGTTACAGGCTTACAGACTTGCCTTTTCGTCTCATTAACTTTCTTTATTGTTGTTGTTCGTTGCTTTCTTTTCACTCTCTTATCGCCGTAGTGTCTTCAAGCAATCTTCCGAAACAAAATTTATTACTGATTTAAAACTGCTTGCCACTTTTAAGGCACCTCTCTGCAGTTTCTGGCGTGTGTCTTTAATTAAATTTGTTGTCTTACATATTCACCGTTTTCTTCCATTAATGCTTAGCATTAGCGTTTTGGAAATGTTTGTCCACAACTATCTAATCAAAACTTATTCGTATTGTTTAACTATACCCATATTTACACTATTTCGTGCTTTGAACTTGAACTTGAAATTCGTTTCGTCACTTTTTTCTTTGCTTGTTGGTTTTCCTCTGCACCTTTGTTGTTGCTTTTGTGTGGCGTTGAGCGCATTTTTTTAATGATGAACTTGAATTTCTTTGCCTTTTTGCCTCTTTTTTGGCTTTTTGGCCTTTGGTTTTTGGTTTTTTTCGGTGGTGGTTGGTTGGTTGGCAGTTCATTGCCCTCTCCTCATTTATGCTTTGCTCTACTTTCATATGATTAAATAAAGTAATTTCGGAAAGCATATGCAGAGAAAGAGGCTTGAAGAGCTGGAGTGTATGCGAGGCGCATGAAAATTGTAATTATTTTATGAAATTCAGTTATATAAGCATAGTCCTATAGCTATTTTGGAAAATCAGCGGCCTAAGGAGAGGTGCCCAAATACTCAAAACACGTTGTAATGAAGTGTGTAAGCTTCATTCTGGGAGACTATATGTATATGAAAATGCTGGTTCTTAGAAAAAGGATAGAAAAAGGAGAATAAGAAAGAAATGGTAAGGCAGAGTTCAGGCTACTACCGGGGTCACAGCCCGCGGATAGTGGACAGCCTATGCTAAGTAGGTTGTTTACGAATAGTAAGACTTAGCTCACGACTAAGAGCTGCAGGAGAGAAGGACTTGGCTCAAAACGCCTCATTCGCCCAATGAACCTCCGACGAAGAGGCGAACAGAAGCGGCCTTTAAATAAGCGTTCACAACCCCAACCGGGGTTGCATCGAGGAAGAACCTGAGCACAAAGCGACGAGGGAACAGAGAGCGATCAATACCAAACATACATTGACGTCGACGAAAACTCTGGGCGAGGCCAATAAGATTCCGATTATGGTGTACTGGAAACCCGGAACGGATTAGTTTGACAAAGGTCTGGTGAGGGCAGTATTCTATCACCTCAGTAGGTAAGTGTGACATCTTACCGAAATGGCTGGAAGGCTAATACTGTTTACACCTCCGTCTCATTGAAACCCTAATACGTTCAATGCACGTTGTTTTAATTTTTAATGGATGAGTTTTAATCTCATTGAAACCCTAATACGTTCAATGCACGTTGCCTTAATGTTTTAGCCGTACAGGTTCAGTTGAGACGAGCTCCTGAATCGTGCCCGTATCTGGCTCTGAACATAAGCTCCCATAAGAATCATCCATCAACCTTGCTGTGTCGCTTGCTTAGATAACCACGGGGCTCATAAAAGGCAACTGTTACAACGTGCGGAGATAGCAGCTTGAAGTGGAGATCCACTAGAACAAAAATTAATACACCGCAACAACAACAAAAACCCTAACAGAAAGAACAACAGAAAGAGCAACAAAATAAAAATAGTCAAGACGAGGAATACGGGACCATCTTCCGTAGTAGTGGTAGAATACATAGATCCCGACAAAACTGGAGAAAAGATAGCCGCAAAGGAAACTCCGGTCACACAAGCACCAGCCACAAAACAAAGAGAAGGAAGGAGCACCCCAGTGTCCACCACAGAAGGGCCTCAAAACTCACCGAAACAAATGAACATTACTCAAATGAGATGGGAAGAAAAGAAATACCTAAAAAATCCAAAGATATCGTGCAAATTATGAAAACGGCTATGGCAAAATAGAAGAACGTCAGCACGGTTGTTAAGAAAGAAACAGCACAGCTAGATGAACTCTTCGACGTAATTTACGTTTTGACTATGGAAGCTGATCTTGCCATGGTGGAACTGCATCGACAGTCCATATAGACTTTAAAAGCTACATGATAAAGAATAAGTTTTTTGACTATGGCAGCCGACCTTACGATGTATCTAATTTAAGATTTAAGTTCAAAATTAGAGAACGGGCTTAGTAAACCAATTGTGTTCGAAAGTTCCCATAGACTTTAAAAGCACAAGCTTATTCAACGTTTTCAGTTAGATGGAGGACTTATAAAAGATATGATTCGTAGTAGAAATTTTCATTTAAATAATTTTGAAAATTCTTAAAATATTTCAAAGAGTTGTTTTAAATTTCTTGAATGTGACAAAAAAGTACCCCGAAATTGTAATTTAAATTTTAATAAAAAATATTTTGCGTTTTATTTAGAATTTCCGGGTAAATTTTTGAGAGAATGTATATACATAGATATAACATATACATGGAATTTTTATTTTTAACTTTCATTATCTGTATCATAACGGTTGTTGAATATGACACTTACACACTTCAATAATCATATACATACTATACATATAAGAATATACATATATACAACCATACATATGTATGCACAATCATAGCTGTATGATGAAGTAAATCCAAAGTCCATTCAACTTCGCTGTGGCAAGCAAAAAATTTAACGCTTAACATAGTCAAATTTCATTTATCTAGTTTAAAATTTCGCAACATATTTTTGCAATCGGTTGGTGTGAAAACTGTCACTTTGCTGAAATTCCGCATTCGGCATGATTTTTTTTCTAGCAACTCAGAAACTGTGGGTGAATAAACCTTTCGTTCTGTCTACACAGCAACAGCAAATTGTGGCAATGTGGCTTATTGCCATGAATATAAAAACTGACAATTATGTGTTATGTGTACATACATATTTACATATGTATATATATACTCTTATATGAAGCCCTATATACATATGTATATATGTATGTATACGAGTATATATAGATATCATAATAACATATTTACTTTTCAGAAAATCGAATTGGCATCAAGCTAGCAAGAAATTAAAAAAATAGTGGACAGTTTTCTACCAGTAGTAGTAAGCGATATTTAATTTAAGAAGGGTATACATAGACTTTGGTCCGAACCGCATGTCAGAAATGTCATTGCAAGGTATAGACCGGAGCAAATCCGTCTAAAGTTGCCTCCATTTGTCGCTTCTCAGTGAAAAAGATATTTGGTCCGAACCGCAAAGTATATTGCTTTCTCAATAAAAAAAGATTTTTAATATATTATACCATGATTAAATGGTACTAGCTTGAGTTTAGTCACTTATATTACTCGGAATTTAGCTACAAAAGAGTTAGCTTGAGTTCAGAAGCAGATATCAATCACATCAGCAGTTATCAATCATCGATAAACGTCAGAGCAGTCGCTGGTCGAAAACTCACTTATCTCATTTCTATATACGCCTTCTGACCCAACAAAACTACCGATTGAGTTCAGTATTTTTCTACAAATAGCCAATATGTTACATGTCATTTTCCAGCAGATCATCCATTAAAACCTGCTTATCTCTTTTAAGAATAGCCCGAAGTCCTATCACTGTATTTTGTTTCAAAAGTATAGTACATGACCTTGAAAATTTAACAATCAGACATAACGCGATGTTCTCCATAAAGAAATTTTGAAATTTTTCCAGATTGAATCTAACCTCAAATTTCATATGCCGAACCTACTAATATGATAAAATTTATATAAAACCACTGTGAAGAATATGTATATAGTAAAAAATGAATGTATTTAAGAGATTCCTTAAAAACCGACTGTAGAACCAAACGCTCTAAGTCAAAAAAATAGATCGTAAGACTCTAAAGATTAGTGAGACCATATAGGAAAAAGATGAGAGTGTACACGAAGACCATGGAGAGTTAGACAATATTTTTATATCATCTTCAAAAAGGTAAATCCCAAAGAAATGGATAAATAATATATTATGCTCTCTCAGCTTTACGCTTATTTATAATTTATGATCGTAGAAAGATTAAAAAAATGTTTAATAGCAACTGTTTTTATCAGATGAATGCAGAGATTCTGAATTAAAGCTTTATTTGAGATTTCTAGAGAGTGTGGGATATATAACATTATGTCTACCGATAATATTGAAAAAAAGTTATAATTTGAAGGTTGATAGTCTCTAACCGCCTTTGCGTTCGCTGTACTATTCAAATAACGAAACCAACAATGTAATCGTCAATCAGATATCGTGAGCAATATTAAGTTGGAACAACTCTTGAGGAAGTTTAAGTTATTATTTTACAAAAAGCAAATGGTCTACTCAAGGGTACCACCGAAGAACACTGACTAGAGCTCTTATGTACAATTTTACCCGCAATGTCTTCAAAGTACACACAAAACAAGTACATATGTATGTATGTATTACATGAAAAAGCTCAGTTTTGACGCCTTGAATTATTTCGCCCTTAAGACAGTCAGTGTCCAATTGAATGACAAAGTTTATCACCATTTTTGAGAAGGCCAGCTCCATTCTCTATTTAGATTATTAGAACAGTTTCCTATTTCGGTAAAAATATTTTTTTGCAGTTCCAGTGCCCAGAGGTTATGTACATGGCATCCGGAATCTTGGAAATATCACTTTGGGAGTCAAAGGTGACGCTAATTATGGTCGCATAGACTTATACATATGCAGTTTTCTGGGATACCAAGAGCCAATCTCTCTAAAACAAATCTTTATCTCTGAAACTGAGTCAGTATATTCATTAACTTCTTGGAGGAATTTAATTTAAAGCTTTAAAAAGAGCAAAAATATCATTTGAAGGTATTTCTAAGCATTACACCTTATAGAACCAGCCACATCGGATGCAAATATCGACATTTTCGACCACGACATTACTGTATGCATATAGTAATATACACATATGTATATACATACATACATATACATAGTACATATACATACATACATATATATTTCCATATTAAACTTTAATTTTTATGATATAGTCTTTAAAGTTATATAATTGTCGAGCTGAAATTCAATATTGTCGATCATTTTGAACACAAAAATATTGTCTGCAGTTATAAATGATATCGGTCTAAAATAAAGCGTACCTCGCTTATAAATCTTCTTAAATTGTTACACTAGCATATGTAAGTATGTAAAATAGATACTGCAGAACTGAAGCTTACCTTATGCAGTCATATTGTTTTTAGGATCCAGTGCTTCTTGCGGACAAAAATTTACCAAAACACTTTGAAAGCTGTGCTGAACTCTACATTTGTAGGTTATCTGATAACATTTGGGTTCACAGCTTGCTTTCTCGCCATCCAAAGGCCTTGAGCTGTCAGCTTTCGGTGCACCGGTGCCGCAAACACTGGGTGAAGAAATTCTTTAGTAGTATAAATAATCATTTGAAAAGAGGCAATTTTGTTAAAATTTCAAAGTACAATAACAACACTACTATCAGTAAGTTAAAAATTAATTAAAACCTTTGTGCGGAAATATTTCATGAAAAAATTTCTTAAGCAACCAATTTCGTCCAAATACTTCAATAATTTCTAATTAGCGCCAAAGAACTGTCACAAATACGCTCTCTCAATAGTTTTCTCTTAACACAACGCTCTTGTTACATTACTTTAGTTTTAAATTTTACTTCACTTTAATACTCTTACATGCTGCCATACTCTTCTCTTCTCACACAACCAACCGCTAAACAAATTTACATCGCCACTGACAGTTTTATATACAAACATATATACGCGCATATATATTTACACCCATACACATGTTTTGATTTCTTTGCTTTGTTGGTGTGTGCGCACATTTCAAGTTCATTGACTCTTGTGTTGTTATGAAAAAATTGTAAACATTGCAATTTGAGTGAGATACTGAGATACTGTGAGCGTAAAACACATTGTGAGAGCTACCACTACTACTACTCCACTGATGATGAGCGTAACAGCACCTCAACGGCGAATATCGCGTGTGCGCGTGGGTTGTAGGGTTAAGTTTGAAAAAGGTAGTAAAAAATAGAAAAAATAATAAATTAGTACTTAATTTTTATTGTTATTACATGAAATTATTTTATTTATTCCTTAACTATTTTTTATTTTTAACTTTTTTTTAATTATAAAAATTTATTTTTAGGTTTTATTTACATATTTTTTTTACTTTTATTTTCATTTTTCGAATTTATTTGTTTGATATAATTCAATTTAATTTTAAATTATTTTTTTTTAATTATTATTTTTTTAATTTTTAATTTTTTTTTTTTAATTTTTAATTTTTTCTTTGAAATTTTTTTTTTCATTTTTAAATAGACAAAAAATTACTTATATTACTCATATTTACTTCCAATTATTTTATTTATTGTTTATTTGTTTTTTTTAATTCCTGAATTTTAAATTTTTTGTGGTCTATGATTCAAAAAATCATATTTTATATTATTAATAGATATTTATTATTTATTTATTATTATTTTTTTATGCAGGTAGCGATATATTCTAATTAAATCTAATTAACAGATTTTAATTTAACAAAATTGTATTTGTATTTCAAAATATTATTATTTAAAAAATTGCTTAAAAAATTTGTAATAAGAGAAGAAAAAAAAATTGCTTGAGAGGTTAGTAATAAAAGAAGAAGAAGTAAATA
The DNA here is from genome assembly GCF_024586455.1 of Bactrocera neohumeralis. Lineage (NCBI taxonomy): Eukaryota > Metazoa > Arthropoda > Insecta > Diptera > Tephritidae > Bactrocera > Bactrocera neohumeralis. The sequence goes on from NC_065922.1 coordinate 68,955,837, forward strand.
TTTTTTAAAGTTTAAAAATTATAAAAATATTTTAAATAAAAACTTATTAAAAAAGTTTAAATAAAAATATTTTTATTATTTTTGAACGTTAAAAAAAATGTATTAAAAAATAAATAAGAATAATATTATTATTTTTAAACCTTTAAAAGAATTATTTACTTTTTCTTCTTTTATTACAAACCTCCGAGGTTTTTTTTTGTTTTGTTTTTTTTCCAAACGATAAATTTACATATATTTAAAAATTTTTATTGTAATAATTTCTTGTTTTCCTTTTATTAAAAACCTCCGAGGCAATTTTTTTTTGTTTCGTTTTTTTTTCAAAAAAATAAATTTTTAATTAAAAATATTTTTATTATTTTTAAATGTTTAAAATGTTTTAAAAAAAAATATTTTTCTTTTTTTTAATATTTACTTTTTCTAATTTTATTATAAACCAAATAAATATTTATTTAAAAAAAAATTTAAATAAAAATATTTTTATTACTTTTAAATCTTTAAAAAAAATATTTTACTGTTTAAAAAAATATTTATGTTTACTTCTTTTATTACAAACTTGTTTAGCAATTTTTTTGTATGAATTTTGAGCATGTGACAGTATTTTATTTTTTTTCATAAAATATTATTATTTTTTGAATTAAATTTTGTTCAAAATTATAAGCTCGTGAAAATCATTTCCGCAAATTTATTCAAATACCACATTTTTAAATTTTTCTAAAATTTTAAATTTAAAAACCGCTGCGTAGTCTTTTTATACAAGTAACGGCATATTTTAAATCAATTGCTGCTACATTTATAACAACCCTGCTCTTGTTACGCTCTATTTTCCAGCTCTTCTCTCTACGCTCACTAACAAAACAATTTTAGCAACTCCACTACAAAAACTTTATTTTGGGTGAAAAGTTTTCCCGCGCAAATTTCGGACACAACCAAATAAAGTCATCTTCCTCTCAGCCACCCCTCAAATCTCCTTTATTCTTACTGCTATACCACCAATTAAAACATTCTACAAAGAAAGCACCAGCATGCTATGAGGGAAGCTGACACCAACTGCTTTTGACATCTACACACACATACACACATACATATACCATATGTATGTATAGACACTTATATAAGCTAGCAGCAACTTCGCCGGGTGCACAACTCCGCTATATTCGCCTGTTATGAATGCTATGCAAATCAATGTATACATGCACACATACATTGACACATACACCCTTATGCAATTTTCGTACCCGCTCCGCTGCTTGCGACATAAACCATCATCGGCGAAAGACTCCATCGTTGGGCTGTTTGCTCTGTTTGCCTGCTACAAATGTGGTATTGAAATCGATTTTAAATCGCATAACGAAATCGATTCCGTCCGTGAAAGCCGTCCGCTTGTGGGTGCATGTTTCGAATACGAAAGACAGGAGAGATAGATAGCATAGTGTTTGTATGAGAGTATGTGTGAGTGTTACTGCTACTTTACAACACCAATTTTCGATTTTTCGAATACCGTCTATCTGTTTACTTTTCGGGTTTCAAAGCAAGGGTTTATTTCCAAGGCAACATATACATACAAACATATTTACATATGTACATACATATATGTATGTATGTATATGTACACACCTACATAGCAATGTGCAATTTTTATTTCAATTCTTTTTTTTTAATTTAATCACAGAAATAGGTTTAAAAATAAAAATATTTCGGGATCCATAAAATGATGTAAGCGTGTATTCATTTGCACACTAGTCCAATTTTCAGAGCTCAGGGCACGTTGTTCACTGTACACGATACGTTCTAATAAGCCAAAAGCTTTTATACGTGAGATAAAAACATTCCGGAAAAACGTCGGGATCCCGAAAGTATTATGACTAAATCCCGAAATAATTTCAATAAGCAAAACTTTGGTTACAAAAAACATGAGAAAAAAATTATCGAAAAACTTCGGGATCCCGAAAGTCTTTAACTAAATCCCGAAATAGCAAATAAATAAATAATAAATAAACAAAACTTTTCTTACAAAATATATTTGACGCGTAAAAGTTACGGAAATTTTCGGTATCCCGAAAGTATTATGACCTAGTCCCGAAATAGTATTAATAAGCAAAGTTCTTGTTACAATGTTTGACAGAAAAAAATATTACGAAAATTCGGGATCCCGAAAGCGTTATAACTAAATCCTGAAGTTGTTTTAATAAGCAACGTTCTTGTTATAAAATATATAAAATAATCAAACAAAAATGCTTATCACAAAATCCATGTGACACAAAAAAACTACGAAAATTTTCGGGATCCCGAAATTTTTACAACCGAATACCGAAATTTTTTATTTAAAAAATGTTTCGATATAGTTCTATCCCGAAAGTATTATGACTAAATCCCGAAATAGTTTCAATAAGCAAAACTTTGGTTACAAAAAACATGAGAAAAAAATTATCGAAAAACTTCGGGATCCCGAAAGTTTTTAACAAGTCCCGAAATAGTTTTAATAAGCAAAACTTTTGTTACAAAATATATTTCATACAAAAAAGTTATAAAAATTTTCGGGATCCCGAAAGTATGATGACTTAGTCCCGAAATAGTTTTAATAAACAAAGTTCTTGTTATAAAATATATAAAATAATCAACCAAAAATTTGTATCACAAAATCCATGTGACACATGTAAAACAACGAAAATTTTCGGGATCCCGAAATTTTTAAACCGAATACCGAAATATTTTATTTTAAAAATGTTTCGATATAGTTCTATCCAAAAAGAATATTTCTATTTTCAAACGTACTTTTGTTTCTAGATTTACTATGCGCCACATGTCGCTTGTATGAAAGTACAGTAATACCCTACTTTAATTTGTATTGTTGGTAATTTAGGCATATAATTAATATATTTTAAATTTTTTTGTATTTTCATTTTTTAATAATCGATTAAATGCAAAAATAAAAAAAATCCCGAAATTTTTCGGGATCCCGAAATGTTTTATGGAAATCCCGAAAATGCAAATGAACACATTGCTAAGAGAATGTATGCCTAAGTAAAATTTATACATCTTTAACTACTTCATGCTTTCAGTTATCATCGATAATTTTCGCCACTTGAGCAGTATACATACATATGTACATACATATATATATATATATTATGTACATATGTATGTATAACTGTATCTGTGCGCTGAAATCACCTTTATTTAAAATGTATGAAACGTTCAAATAAACACTTGTCGTAGATTATCTTCGAAATAGCAGGCGAACAGCTTTAATAGATCTGTCTAAACAAACAAACAAACATACATATGTATGTGCAACTATGAGCTTGATAGTCTACATTTATTTTTCGTATTTGTTAATTAGGCGCGCAGAATCGCTTCATCGTTCATTGTAGTATGCGTTGTTAATACATTATAGCTTGGGCTATAAGCTCACAATAATATAATAAAGACAACTCTTAATAAACAAATATGCTATAAGTATGTATGTATGTATGTACATAGTATGTATTTAGACAATATGAAATCACGAATTTGTTTAGCTAACTTCACGTTCGCGTTTAATGGCGCGTGTGTATGTGTGTGTATAAAGCTTTGTTGTTTTGTATTAGCTTTTATTATCTACGATGTGCTATAAAATAATTCAAACGCACACGTACCTACATATATACTACATACATATCTACATAAATACATATATAAGGTGTATGTATACGAAAGTGCAAACCTACCTTCAATATTGTTGTTGCTTTGCTGGAATCTTTTTCTGGAGAGTTTGTCATTAAAATACATTAACGAAGCTTTCGAATAAACTTTTTAGGAAAGAAACTCGGCTTATGAAGTGTACATATGTATACCAATACTCCAAAGAGCTATCTTAAGTGTATTGACCTACAAAAATATTTAGAGAACAGATACTTAATAGTCAAATCCCTGAAGTTCAACTCTAGTAGCAGATCGCTTACCATCAGAAGCTTTTTCACCCTAGGTTTCTAACACTTTAGTCTACGATGTTGCTATTTATGTATCGGCGTAATACTCCTCACTGTCCACCGGAAGTTTTATCATACGGCCACTAGTTTTCGAAAGCTTAAAGCTCCGAAGCACATACAGACAGAAGTATATCTGGTAATATTGATCAGTTTCCTTGGAAAAATAGAACTTTTCGAAAGCTTAAAGCTCCAAAGCACATACAGACAGAAGTATATCTGGTAATATTGATCAGTTTCCTTGGAAAAATATAACTTTATGGTTTTACAACAAACATATCACCTTGTATATCATATCCTCTGTATGACATAATCCATCCGAAGACTGTATTATGGATGCTATAAGTCACACAAGCTCATATTCCACAATTCCCATGACGATATTATATTCTTTCCAGTTTGCTTGACGAACTTTTATTTTTCGTCCTTAAAATACCCCGATAACTTTGGTTGCAAGATACCTATCAGTTCAGTATTCGTTTCTTAGACAGCTTCAGAGGCTCAAAACCATCTATTATAAGTCAGATTACCGGTCAGTGCCTTACCTCAAACTATTTAAACGTTATGACTGCAATGATTTGCGGGATCTATGAAAACAAACCCATAATGGATTCTTGCTTCTTCGAACCGCGGTCACAATCATTTACGTTCCTCGGAAAGTAAAATATTCTGCAAATCCAACTGGAATCTCTGATGTTGCATGACACTGAGTTTAACGGAATGCTCAACGGATACTTGCAATTTAGCTTATTGAAGTTCTTTGTGATATTTAGACTGCGAAGAAGAGTTCACTGAAAGGTAGACAAAATCCAGAGGACTAAATTCTGCTTTAAATTTATAGATTCTGCTTTAAGGTAGTCTTTATTAGGCCCAGCGGACTGGTCGGCGATCCATTTGGAATCAGCGTCAGTAGTTGCATCTATTAAGAGTGCTCGTCTTTGTCCTCCTGCACAAAAGAGGAACGGCATCCAGGCTGTATACTGAATACCGAGTTCTTAATTGAATATGCGTACCTGTAGAATTCAGAAAAGGATGGTAAGATCAAACATTTACCTGCATTCGTTTTCCTCGTGACCATAGGATGACTTAAACTTATTTATCAGCGATACCGTTGATTCTCGCACTGCCCGTCCCCTCGTTTTTCAGAAAACTCTTAGATCAACGAGATCGGAAGTTGAAACATAGCCAGTTGAACAGCTTTGACACTTTCTACCAATGGCGACTCGTTCATCAAATGTAAGCTACTGTGATCCGAGCATCCCAGTTACCTCCTACAAGTAGTTCAGCTCTGGCTTAAGCCAAGTTCTCATATTTTTGCGGCTCGCTCATTAAAATGTGAGCTACTGAGATATCTGATGGGATAGAGTTGGCAACTTCAGAAGACTGAGCTCTGATCTAAGTCCAGTGTCCATTGCTGTACGGCTTGACAGGCTCATTGAAATTGGGATCATTACATCCGATGGGACAAACTAACCACCTCAGGAGACTCAGCACTGACATAAGTCCATTTTTCATTGTAAAGTTAAAAAAAAAAAAAAAACTAGAAGCGCGCTTTCTAAAAGATACACATAAATTCGAGGAGTTCGATACTCGCAGTCAAAGCTTGAAACTCTGTTGATTTGGAGACGTCGATGACACTGCAGAAAACCTGAGAAGATTCCTAGACCAAAGTGTCGCTCTGTGTTAAATATACAGTCATTCAAGAGTTGAGTATTTATGGGATACAATTTTCCAAATTGGAAAATAACAACACATTTTTTTACTTTTTAAAATATTTAATAAATACTCATGCATGCGCATGTATTTATTTATATAATATATGTATGTATACGTATTTGTAAGTATGTCTTCGCCTTTTGACTTGACTTGACTTGAGTAAGAAAAGCGAGACAACACCGCTACTGTCTAAGCAGAGAGCTTACCATGTGTTATCGATTTAATATCGATTTATGTATGTATGTATGCTTTGATTATAAACAGCGCGCTTGCATTTACATGGGCGTTTATGTGTGCGTGTGCTGGACATAGAAATGTAAGAAGCGTGAAACTTTCTTTTTTTATGTTAAAAAGAAAAAATAGAAAAAAACTACTTTTTATAATTCTAAGCCTACATATGTTTACAGTTACACTGAAATATAGTGTTATGTGAATGGTAAATAACTATTTTATGGTCAAATGTAAACTGTGTAATTAATTTTACAAGAAAAAACCAAAAGTAAAAAAGTAAAATTAATTACAAGAAAAAAATAGAAATTAAAATTTTGTAATAAAAAAATAATTTAAAACAATGTAAGTAAATAATAAAAGAATGCAATGAAAAATTTATAAATATTAAAGAAAAAATATTTAAAAAAAATAAAAAAATTTTAATTTAATTAATTAAAGTAAAAAAAATGAAATAAAAAATAAATAAGTAGAAAATAAATAAATTAAAACATTAAACAATTTTAATTAAAGGAAAAAATTAAATTAATAGAAAATATGTTGAAAATAAATGAAATAAAAACTGAGAATATTAAAAATAAACAAAAATAACAATAAAATATAGTACTTAAATTTAAAGAAGAATGGAAAGTTATCACAAAATTAAAAAAAAAAAAATAAAATAAAAAAAAATTAAAAAAAAAAAATAAAATAATTAAAAAATTAAAAAAAAAATAAAAAATTTTAAAAAAAAAAGTAAGTTTAAAAAATTAAAAAAGTGACAAAAAAAAATTGAAAAATTAAAAAAAATTAATAAAAAGTAAATCATTTTAAAAAAAAAGAATTAAAAAAAAAAATAAATTAAAAACAAAAATAAAAAAATTTTAAACAAAAAAAAGTAAGTGAAAAAAACATTTAGAAAACAAAAAAAGTGACAAGTAAAAATTGAGAAAATTAAAAAAAAAATAATACAAAATTAAATCATTTTATGAGGGCAACTTGAAGTAAGAATTAAAAAAAAAAATAAATTAAAAACAAAAATAAAAAATTTTTGAAAAACTAAAAACAAAAATAAAAAAATTTTAAACAAAAAAAAAAAAAATTGAGAAATTTAAAAAAAATTAAAACAAAATTAAATAATTTTATGATGGCAAACTGGAAGTAAGATTAAAAATAAATAAAATGTAAACAATAAAAAAAAAATAAAAAAAAATCAATTAATAAAGTAAAAAAAATTTAAATGATAAAAATATTTAATACAAAAAAAAAAAAATAACAAGAAAAAACAATACTTAAATTTGGAGAAATTGTTTTGTAGCGGATTTGAAAGTTGAAGTAATAATTTGAAAAAAAAAATTTTAAAAATCGAAAAATAAAAATTATAAAAAAATATCAATAAAATAAAAAAAAATATTAAATTTAATTAAAAAATAATTCAATACCTAATATTGTAAATGTGAAGATGAAATTTTGTTAAGAAACTAAAAACAATGTATAAAAAATATTTAAGTTGAATGAAAAATTTTAAATATATTAACTAAAAATAAATTAACTATAAAATTAAAATAAAAAAGTGAAGAAATTTAAAATTTCAAAAAATAAAAAATAAACGAAAATCATCAAACTGAAATAATTGAGTGAAATTTGGCTTAGAAGTTCGAAAAAGCAAAAGTGGAAGCAGTTTTTAAAAAATATTGAAATACGTGACAATAACATAGTAGTCAAATTATATTTCTGAAATTGTAGAAGAAATAGATTATAGAAAAAAATGGGAGACGGATTTAAAGAAAGTTAAAAAATTCGTATAAAAAGTAAAATTTTTATAAAAAATTTGGAAAAGCTAAAAAAATGTTGTTAAACATAAGAAATCTGAAAAGAAAGGTTAATAATAAAAAAGTAAAAGTAAAAAATATTAATAAAAAATAATGTTAAAAATAAAAAATATGAAATTTTGAGCTGAGAAAATCTGAAAGGTTAATAATAAAAAAGTAAAAGTAAAAAATAGTAATAGTAAAAAATAAAAGAAAAATAATGAAAAAATAAAAAATATGAAAATTTTGTGCTGAAAATTATAAATCTGAAATGAAAGTGTTAACAAAAATTAATCGCCAAACACCAAGCTGAAAAATGAAGTTTCACTAAGAATTTTGAAAAGAAAAATAAAGTTTTAGTAGAAAATCATAAACCACAGAAAAGTGCTAAAGAAATTAAAAAAAAGGAAAATTTTCACTGAGAATAAAATCTTAAAAATCTGCAATGATAAGTTTTTGAAAAAAAAATATTTGAAAAAGAAAAGTAAAGCGTGAGCTAAGAATTAGAAAAGGAAAAAATATTAAAAAACCAAAAAAGAAACACAGAAAGAGAGTTAATAAAGTGAACATTTTAAAATGAAAAATTTAAATCAGAAATTATAAAATTTTGTGACATGAAAATATTTGAAAACCAAAATTTGATTACATACATACATATGTATGTATAATAAACATAAAATTAAATAAAAATAAATAATGGGTTTACAAATTTTTGGTATAAATTTGAAAAAAAAAATACTTTTTTGTTCGACAAATGTTAAAATCTTTAGTTTTATGGCTTTATGACAAAAATATTTTGCAAAGTTTTTTGTTTAAATAATAAAAAAATATTGAATTAAAATTTTTAGTTTTTGAATATAAATAAAACATAAAAAATTGTTAAATTTTTAAAATTTTGGAAACAATTTTTAAAATTTAAGAAAGAAAATTTTACATTTTTAGAAAAATTTTGAAATAATGTTTAAAAAAATTTTAAACAATTTTTAAAATTCTTGAAAAAATCTACACAATTTTAGAAATAATTTTTAAAACTATTTTTAAAAAATTTTGAAACAATTTTAAAAGTTTTTGGACAAATGTTTAAAATGTTGCTTGAAAAAACATTAAATTTTTTAAATTTTTTTAAATTTTTGGAACTTTTGAATAATTTTGAAAAAAAAACTTTAAAAATAATTTTTAAATTTTTCAAAAACTTTTGAATAATTTTGAAAAAAAACGTTAAGCAATTTTGAAATCTTTTTTGAAATAATTTTTAAAACTATTTTCAAAAAATTTTGAAGCAATTTGAAGTTTTTGGAAAAATTTTTAAAATGTTGCTTGAAAAAACATTAAAATTTTTAATTTTTTTAACATTTTTTGAACAGTCTTTAAAAAGAATTTTTTAAATTTTTGGAACAATTTTTGAATAATTTTGAAAAAAAACTTTAAACATTTTTGAAATCTTTTTTAAACAATCTTTAAAAAGAATTTTTTAAATTTTTGGAACAACTTTTGAATAATTTTGAAAAAAAACTTTAAACATTTTTGAAATCTCTTTTGAAATTTTTGAAAAAATCTCAAATTTTTAAAATGTTGCTTGAAAAATAAAATAATAAAATACTTAAAGTTTGTAATTTTTACAACCACCACGCAATTATTTACATACATATTTACCTGTACACGCACATATTACATACAAATACTTTCAGAGTTTTAATGTTTTTCTGTTATAAAATTTGAAAATATTTTTCTGTAAAATCTCTTTTTCTTTGTTTTTATATTGCAATTGAAAACATGAAAATATGTATTTTAAAATTTCTTACATATTTTTTTAACATTTTAGTAATGATAAAATTTAGTAGTGAAGTTTATATTTTTTTGTAAATTTTTTAAATTTGTAATTTAAACTTTTGTTGAAAATTTTCATAACTAAAACCAAATTTTTTTTTTTAATTATTTGAAATATAAATATCTTTCAAATATAAAGCTAATAAAAATTTCGAACTGAAAAAATTTATAAATTTTTGGTAAAATTTTTAAAACAAAAAACTACATTTTTTTGAAATTTTTTTTTAAATAATTAATTTTTTTTATAATTTGGAAAAAAAAATTATTATTGGAAATTTTATTAACATATAAAATTTAACTAAAACATTAAAAAAAGTTTGTTGGAAACTTTTGCAAATTAATAAAATTGTTTTTTAAATTTTGAGTTTAAAAAAGTTTAATTTTAAATGTTATTACGGTTTGACTTTTATTGCAATTTAATATTTTGCGCGCTACTAATCTCACTACCTTTTTTACAGTTATGTCTTCGCACTTACTTTTCAAGCACCACTCACATTACTCTCTTTTACAAAGTTTTGTCAAATTTGTTTTTTGCAATCTTCATCGCACTGCAACAAATATGATTGTTTATACACAATTTTCATTTTTTTTCATATAATTTTTTATTTATTTTTATTTTTCAAAAATTTCATTAAAATATGAATACTTAAAAAGTTGCACTTAAATACTAAAAGATTAAATAAATGTAAACGCTTAATATTTTAAAAATTACATTAAAACAAATGTGTGTTTGTGTGTGTTTTGCTCTCTTTTCTTTGATTATACAAATTTTCAATTCATATATTTATATAAATATTTGAAACAAAGCAGCGAAGTTTAATAGAAAAAAATATATGCAAACGTGTATACGCACAGTGGCGCAAAAGTGAAAAATCAAAATACAAAAATTTTAAATTTATTTTTAAAAGCTTCAATACCGGCGACGCCCGAAAGTATGCTACAGCGAAATTTGGTTTAAAATTTTCAGAATTTTTTTTATGTAAATGAATTGTTGTGGGAAAACAATTTTAAAGCAAAAAAAAAAATACTAGAAAAAATGAAAAGAAATATTAAAAAATATTTTTTGAAAATTATTAAAAAATATTTTTTGAAAATTATTAAAAAAAAATTTTGAAAATTATTAAAAATTTTTTTTGAAAATTATTAAAAAAAAAATTTGAAAATTATTTTAAATTTTTTTTGAAAATTATTAAAAAATATTTTTGGAAAATTATTAAAAAATATTTTTTTAATTTCTTTTCTTTTTTCAATTTTTTAACTTAAAGAATTTTTTAAAAACAAAAATGTTATAAAAAAACCAAAAATGTAATAATAGTGAATCAAACCACAGTCCAAAACGGCAGTTGTTAAATTTTACAAAAGTTTAGTTTCGCAACAAATCGAAAATATAGTTATTTATATACATATGTATGTATATAAAAAAACCTTGTTAGCCATAAAATAACTTAAAACAAGCAACGCGTCTAAAAGCTAAATTTTTGGAAACGTATATCTTTTACACTGAGCGCGCAAAATGAAAGCTTATCGCCTTGTTTCTTTGTTTATTATTTCTTACTCTCGACTTCCAAGTTCATACCGCGCTACCGACTTTACGCTGCGGCGCGCACTACACACTAACGCGTAAATAATTTAATAAATTTAATTTAAGAATTAAAATTAATACATAACTTTAAACGCTAAGCACTGCTGCGGTGTACGCTGCGCCAAACGCCAGCTCACTGCGCCTGCTGTTGTGCGCTTGCGCCTGCTAAACTCGTTTGCTGTTGTTGCTGCTGCTGCTGCTGCTGTTGCTGCGTTTCATAGCGATGCCGCAGCGCGGTGAGCGCGCTCAACAGACGACTGTTGGCCGCATCTAGCGCGGCGATTTGCTGACCCTGCTCCTCGATAACGCGCTGCTTGTGCGACAGCGCCAGCGACATTTTCAGCTGTTCACGTCGCAGCTCCTCCTCCATGGTGATAAGCCTGGAAAGCGTAGTGGAAAACGAACTATTAATGCATTTTTGCACATATACACTCAGTTATGTTGCGCGCGCGTACTCACCTATCGATAATACTGCGCATAGTCGACTCTGATTGCATGCTTAGATTGCTGACACCGCTGCCGCCGCTGCCACCATTGACGCTATTGTGGCGATTGAGCGCGAACAACTCATCGCTGGAGTCGCGCAGCTCGGCTTCGTCGCGATCGAGCGTGTGCCGCAGCGTGTCGAGTGTTTCCTGCAGCAACTGTATTTCGCCATTTTGGTCAAAGCTGCCGCTGTTTGCGCTGCCAGCGCTACCGCCTGTACTGCTGTTGCCGGCCGCCATGTGGTGTTGCTGATGATTGCCGGAGTTTGTGTGTGCGCGCGGCTGACGACGGCGCTTGCCTTCATGTGGCGCGCAGTGGCCTACAAAAATACAAAAACAAGTAAATATATAAAATTACGGCGCATGCTGTATTTACGCACCTTCTGTGTCTGTGGAGCTATCTGACAATGTGCGCGCCGAGTCCAAGCTCAAACGCCGCTGATAACGTCCGCTTATATTCGCGTTGTTGTGTGCTAAGCCGTTGCTCGGTTTGCCAAAAGCGCTATTGCTGAAGAGGCCACTCGCAGCATTCGAAGCCGCCACAGCCGCTGGCATATAGCTGCCGCTGCTGCTGCCATTCAATGGACCGTAATTATCTTCGCGTTTAAATTGCGGATTGGTGCGTGGCATGCGTGCGCCACTTGTGTTGGATTGCATTGAAATGGGTCCCAAACCCATATTAGCGCCCGACGAAGATGAACTGCTGCCACCGCTGAGCGAGCGCTGTGCCTCTAAATGTCCGTGTGAAGGCGATTTCATAAGCTTGTTCATGTTGCTGCCGCCACCAAAGCCATGGTAGTTGTCAGTGGAGAGGCGCTCCTCCGAGGATGAGGGTGTTAGTGCGCCGCCGTTGTTCAATAGCGCTGCGCGTGCTGCCACCAGGCCGCCACCATGTGGTTTCGGACGTTGCGCGGCGTTAGAGCCAAAGAGTTGTTGATGCGCTGATTGTTGCTGGCCATTGCTGCCGGCGTGAAAACCGCTGCTGTAGTTGACGCGCTGATGATGATGATGGTGGTGGTGATGATGCGCTGGCGCAGCGCCGCTCGTCGATTGTTGCTGCTGTAGCTGGTATGTGGGATTCTTGAAGGCGAGCGGTGTATTGCCACCGACGCTTTTTTGTTGTTGTAACTGCTGTTGTTGCTGTTGTTCGATGGGGCTAGACGACTGCGACGGCGGATTCGTGGCGATGCTCTGATAGCCCGACGAGCAGTGGCTGCTTTTAGCCGACAGCTGCTCACGCGCGCTCTTGCCGTGCTGACCTGCGGCTTGTGTCGCCGAAGTCACCACCTCACCGACCACTGCGTGCTCCTCGGCGTACTTGAAGAGATCATCCAGATCTTCCAGATTCATGGGCATATTCGGGTGCGGATTGGAGTCGCGCGTCGCATGCAGGTGTGCGCCTGCTGCGGGCGGCGGTCTTTGGTATGCGGGCAGCTTGTGTGCCAGCGGTGTGGAAGCGCTGCTGTGATCAGGTATGCCCAAGTTCAATTTGCTTGGTGTGCGCTCATTCAATACCAAGCTCACATTCGAGTTGTGCAGCTTCTGGCGCTGTTGCTGCTGCTGCTGTTGCTGCAACAATGCGGCATTGCCCTTCAGCAGCGGCGTGGGAGACTTGCGCACAAAAGCGCTATTTGAATCCAAACCGGATATTTGTATAAACTCACCGTTGGCCAGCTCATCGTAATTATTGTTGTTGCCGCGCGGTAGTGTGGTGGCGCGCAACATGCCAGCGGCGGTGCCGTCGCTGTCATTGCCATTATGACTGCTCAAATTGCTGCTGCTAGCCAGCGACGAGCTCATGTTGCCATTGCTGTTCCCCATGAGGCCGTAGTAGTGCGCGTTACCGCCGGCGCCGACATGCAGACGCTCAATGGTATTGCTGGCGCTTACGGCAGGCGCAGGCGGACAGTGATGCTGTACATTGGTGAGTAGATTGTGACTGCTGCCGCCACCGCCGTTAATAGATGACGAAGCCAGCGAGCTTTGTGACTGCGCATGCTGCAGTTGTGTGCTCATGTAGCCGCCGGCAATGGAGCTTTGTGAATTGGAGTGGCGCTTGTCAAGCGCGCTATTGCTGCCCATTGCGTGTTGTGACTGTAGTTGATGCGCGTGCGCGTGTTGTTGCTGCTGCTGTTGTTGCTGTAACAGCGCATTGACTGTTGGATCGTTGTAGCGGAAGATGTTCTTCTCTAACGAGCTGGGCGTTAAGACGCCGCGCATGATGCCGCGCTCCGCGGACATTGGCTTTGTGACGACCGCATGCTGCGGCTGCGCCAACTGCGCTTGATGCTGTATCGGCTGATGTTGTTGTTGCTGTTGCTGCTGCACCTGCATAGCCATATCCTCAGGATTGCGGTTCTCCTGATTCTCAGTAGGCACATGCGTGCTGGGACACATGTGCGGCATGTGTTGCATGAAATTGTTGCTCTCTTTGGCTTTGGTGATCTCATCTAAGATGTGTTGTAGTGGATCAAGTTCGTGCTGACGCGCTTCCGGCAGCTTGCTAATACTTTCGCTAAGTAGTATATGCAAAATGGAAAGCTGTTTGCCCTGATCGATGTAGCCAGCCCAGTCGAGTATGGACTCGGGTGCGGCATGTTCGGGACGCGTGGAGATCTGTTGTAAGAACTCTTTCATGCGTGGCGCCTCCTGCTCGAGAAAGTCATTGAGAAACTCCATAAAGCTCTCCTTGCCCTGGAAGCGTGTGAAGTTCGCCAGCGTTTGTAGTGTCTTGGCGACAAGCGTTAGATTACGTGTGGCGCGCGCGGAGGGCAGCTCTGTGAAAATAAGAGAATGAGGGTTATTAAATGGAAAACATATGTACTCGTACGCGCAGAAGTTACTCACCATTGGTTATATTGAACAGACTAGGTGAGAGTATAGCCGGGCACAGGAAGCGCAAAAAGATGGATGCCGATATCAGATTGTCCGCCATATCTTGACGGCCCAGCTGTTGCAAGCGCTCTCTGAAAGTCGCGAAGCATGAGCGCAACTGTTGTGGAAAATGTTTGTGTGACTCGTAGATGCACTGCCAGGCGCTGCGCACGGCGGCGCGTAGTGAGGCCTGTTGTCGCTGCAGCGAGCCGCTCGCCTTTGTCGGATCCACTTCGCAGTCGCGATCGGATTGTATGATCTCATTGATTGGTGCTGAGAGCGTGTCCTGCAAATACTGTTCGCCAGTTAATTTCAGAAAAGCTTCCATACTCTTGGTCGCCAACGAATTGCCGCGGAATGTGAGACGCTGATCGCCAACGCGCAGCAAATCCAACGCTACCACATCGGTTAGAAAAGCGCCGGCTAAACCTTGCGCGTGCATTAGCAAGACGAGCGCTTGCCCAATATCCTCTTTGGCTTTCACGCCGATCACCGGCTCGAGCGTTTCACAAACGCGCTTATAATTATTCTTCAAATACTCGAGAAAGTCGGCATACACATTGATCGGCAGTATGTCGGTGCTTTGGAAGCGACACTTGATACGCAATGTCGGCGTCACCTCTTTGCCGTTGCGGTTCAAGCTGTCGTTAGATTTCTCACTTAATATCGGATACCAATCCTCGGAGAATATGCGCGATGTCACTTCGTGTATCGGTATCTTTACCGAACCAACGAACATGTGCTTGTCGCGCTTCTTCTTCTTCTCCACCTCGCGGAATACATTCACTGTGATCACATTGATGTCGGGTACATCGGGAAAATCGAAATATTCACCCCAAAATAACAAGTCTGTTTGCAGCTTCACGCTGGTGCGTCCATACAACGCTTTGTCGAGGTGTAGTTCGCAGAAATATTTCTTCTTTGGTTGCAAATTTTTCGCTTCATAGATCCACATCTTAAGCGAGTTGTCTGTGTGGCGTGTGTGCTCGGCGTTCGGCGATATGGATTTGCGCAGCGAGTATATCCACAGATCGCGCTCTTGACGCGAACCGCAGGCGTAGTAGCGCTCACCACGCGGACCGCCACGCACTTGAAAGCAGTGCCGACGGCCGAGCACCGATTGATGCACAGGCGCGACGCCAACGGCACCGGTGCAGGAGAGATCTGTAGGATAAAGGATGATTTAGTTGATATAATAGCGAAAATGGTCGGAATGTGTCGAAACTTACCGATCGACGACATGACTGCATGACTAGAGAGCAAGCTCTCATGTGAACGCGAGCCGCGCAAGCCGCCTGAGCCTCTTTTGGTGCGTTCCAATTTGGTAACTGACTTTGTACGTTTGAGTGGATTTGATCTGCATGTAGAGAAGGAAGAATAAGATAGGTAAGGTCAGAAAATACAAAAAAATATAAGCAAATCCTAAATTTTACGAAACTAGGTTTATGAAAATTTGCGCAAATTTGTTTGTGCTGTTATAAATTTAAAACTATGAAGTAAAAAAAAAAAATCATGGAACTTGTAATTATTATTGTTATTTTTTAATTTATTTTTATGAGCTTGCGCAAATCAGTTTGTAATAATGGAGTAGAAATAAAATTTTGGAATATTGGTTCATCATTATTTTGTTATGTTTGTTTTTATGAGCTTGCGCAAACCAGTTTGCTAAAGTCAAATTTCTTTTACAAGATCACAAAGCAAACTCTAATCAAGCTGAAAAGTCAAAAGTCATCAATTTTGAATTAGTTTGTGCAAACAAGTTTGCGCAATATATTTTTTTAACAAGTTATTTTTTGCCAAAGTGTGCTTTTATTGTTTATAGGTGAAAAATTCGAAAGTTAGCAATTTTTGTTTCGTTTGTGCAAACAATTTTGCGCAAACTTTTTTTATAAAGCCACAAAACCAATTCTTCTTTTCTAATTTTACATGCTACTAACTCAAATGACACATTTTTTGATTGGTTTGTGCAAACTATTTGCTTCGTCTATGAAACTTAATAAACCAGCCAAATCAAAGGCAAAGTCGAATACATATATGTATGTATGTACATGACGCCAAGGTAATGCTTTTTATGTGGTAGCATCAGAAGAATGTGCAGTATTATATGCTAATAAAACCGAGTGCAGCCAGCAATGGGGAGACCCACTGACAAGAACTCAGCAAATTGCAGCATGTGATTATGGAAAACCACGCGGACCTTGCGACTAGACACGAGGCAATAATTTTCCAACATAAGAATGCTTGGCTTCACCCTGCAAGACCGTTTACAAGCCATTAGGAAGACAGTTTTGATTCACGGAGTTATAGCCCAGACCGTGCCTCCTCTGACTACGTTGACACCGCCCTCATTGAAATACAGTTCACTTCAGAACAGGCTTTCAAAAATTAATCAAGCATTCTTGGCCGACAAGCCGGCTATGTGCTTTTGGCATGGAACAAAGAAATCCAATATCTAGATCTGTCGCTACTTAGGAAGATGCCAAACTTTTAAGTACCTTTATTTCTCATGAAACTATAGTTAATCAAAAGCATTTGGTATAACCTTCCATCAATCCATTAAGCCGCGTATCATGGCCTCCAAATAAAATACCAAAGTCTAATCAATGACTTCGTGCGTCAAGTCGCTCCGCAGCTTGTTGGCAAGCCGCCAAACTACAAATTGAGCACCTAAGCAAAACTGCTACGGAAATGCGGTAATCGGCGTTACTCAACCAGGCAGGCAGTCGAGCAATAAAGCAAAAATTGCTGCAAAGTAATCACCGAACTGTCAATCAAATGTCAAACACAAGTCAACACACCCATATGACATGTGACATGACAACTGACAATTGTAAGCCAGTAGCTAACTGTAAACGTAACAATGAGCGGTGAAAGAGAAAGGCAATAGCGCGACAAACACACGAGAGAGCGCAATAAAACTTAGATAGCACAAAAGCAAAAGTTTGATTGAAAAACTTGGCAATTGCAATAATAGCAGATGTGCAGTTTCGGCGGCAAGGGCGTCAATGCGGCAGAGTTTAGAGTTAAGTTAGTTCAGTGACCACACCGGCAGAGTTGCATGCAAATTGGCAATGTTTTGCAAGGCAATTTTTGTTTCCCTTTTTCTTCTATTGTAATTGCCGCATTGTAAATTCAATGCTGACGCATCGTCATGGCAACGGTGCGCTTTGTTGACGCTGCAAGCGGCATGCAATGGCCGCTACTATTTATGTTTATTGTGTGTCAGTGGTTTGTTTGGACATTTTTATGGCGCCCAAGTGCAAAATTTCGCAAAACGCTTGCACAAGCGCGCGCACATATTGCTATATACTATGTATGTATGTGTTTATTGCATGCGGCAAATTTACAATGTCGCATTGCGCTCATAAAAAACAAGTTGCACATAAAAGTTGCAAGCATTGCAAACTATTTGCGATAAAGAAAAGTAGAGCAATAAAAGTCAACTAGTGTGATATGAGCAATGAAAGTGGCAAAAGTCACCTAAAATGCAAAATAACATAACATCACTTTTCATAAGTTTGCAGACGAGGGAAAAACGATATAATAGAAACGTATTGAAACAAAATTTGAGTTTTGGTTATAAACTGGTTATATATTGGTTATCATTTTGGTTATAAAATGGTTATGTATTAGTTACCATTTTGGTTATAAACTGGTTATATATTGGTTATCATTTTGGTTATAAAATGGTTATATATTAGTTATCATTTTGGTTATAAAATGGTTATATATTGGTTATTAAAAATCTGAAAACGATTTAATTTTTTTTTGATGATACGCTGTTTTGCATTTTGGGTGACGATATATAATATATGTATATTTTATATGCTGTGCACACAGTGCGCACGGAAGTAAGAATGCTTGCTAGTGACATTTTAACAGGCAATTGGCCGCTAGCGTTGCCAATGCGGCACAATGCTACGGATACACTTATTGTTATTATTTTTTTTAATTTTTGTTATGTATTTATGCTATTGTTGTTGTATTGCTAACATGCAATTTAAAGGCGTGTTTGCATTATAAATATAAACGCGCTCAGGCACTTGACGACAGGTGCGGCAATGTGGCATGTCCAATGCATGAGCATTCAATTTTTATTGTTGTTTTGCAACGGAAAAAGTTAAAGTTTTCACATATCAGCTGTCAAAATGTTGACTTGGTGGTTAAATGAAGCGAATTATTTGAGCGATATGCAAATATGAGTGAGCAAAGTGACACTTATATGCATATTAGTGACATTAATAAGCACATAACGGTAAATTTATGCATGCTTGAAACGCAAATATTGGGTATGTACTGCTATGAGCAAAAAATAGAAAAAATAAAAAACTCTTAATTTATTCCTCAAAATCTATGACGTCCACCTCAAAGTAATCCCTCTTGGACCCAATACACTCCGAGCAAAATCAGGCGAATACGATGGTTGCGACACGATATTGGTTGAAAAACGATTTGGATTTTTAAGGTGACGGTGCATTATCGTGGAGCAAGCACCAAAAGTTTTCGGACCATGACACTCAAATAATATTCCTTGTTGACAGTTTGGCCGGGCGATTATAAAACTCATTGCCAGTAAAAATACGTTTCATGACATACTCGTAATCGGAAAGCATTGTTTCACAGAAGTTAACGAGACGCTGTTTTTCGTAAAAATTAGTGATTTTGGAACTTGTAGCGCTTTTACTTTTCTTAGTTACAAATAATGATCTTTCAAAAGGGTTTTCACTGATCCTGCCGATATTCCAACGATGCCAGTAAGATCTCTGACTGTTAATCGGCGATTCTCAAGCACCAATCCCTTTATTTTATTGACGCATTTTATGACTCAGCTATTGGCGATGCTTTAAGTAGCAGCCTCTAATTTTGATCTTACGGAAGCCATTGAAGAGTCGCTACCAGCCATATTTATGACTGAGACATCCAATATATCACATAATACTTGTAGCTCACGTGCCGACCTTGATATTTGAAACTTCGTCTTTCAGACCAAATGTGATCACTGAACCTGCACTAATATTTCGAAAAACTTTCACTAATATGATTTTTGATCGATGACCCAGAAAGCTTATACATTATATTATACTTAAGGAGATATGAACTGCTAGTAAGACAAGTCTGTAACTAACTATAACTCGCATAAAAATCTGTCTGCAGTAAACTCAATCATCAGTTTCCGATATTTCATTACTTTCTTAACAAGTTACTGCTTTCTTTCGTGTACTTACCGTTTTGAAAAGAAATTCGTAAATCTTGAGGTTGTATTATTCTCTTGTTGCTGTTGCTTCTGACCCAATATGGGTGTCGCTGGTGCGGAGCCACGCCTGCAAGCCTTCTCATATGAAGTGTCTGCAAGTAAATTTGGAGAGGAAAATAGATTGGAATTAGTACATTTTAAAAAGAATTAATTAATTAATAAATGCTTAATTCTAAACAAATTCGAGAGTTAAGCTTTTACGTATATTTTTCAGAAGAGTCTTTCTTTTGAGTATTTTTTTGATTTTTCAAAACTAAGTATATGTTTTTTGGCTTTAATTGTATATATCTTGGCTAAGTTTTAATTTAAAGCGCCTAATTGTAGGCAATGTTTTTATATTTTAATTTAGGTATGCGTCTTCGCTAAGTTTAAGTTGGAGCGCCCAATGATAGGCAATGTTTTCTTCGTTTGATTTGAATAGATATTAAATTTTATTATAATTAATTTATATAAATTATTATATCAAAAAACTTGTATATTTTCTGATATTTTTTGGTTGTAACTTTGATATTAAATTTTTTTTTTGATTTTTTAATAAAAAATATCTTTTTTTATTAAATTTTAATAAAAATATTTTAATAAAAAATTTAATAAAAAAAAATTTAAAAAGAAATGCTATTTTAGCCGAGGTTATAATTTTTGGTTGTATAATATATTATTTAATAAAAATTTAATTATTTATTAGGATTTTATTATAATTAATTTAATTAAATTATTATTCCAACAAACTTGTATTTTTTCACAAAAAGTATATTTTTATAATAATGTTTTTTGAAATTATTTTATTTTATTAACAATTTTTAGTTTTATTTTTTTTTGCAGTTTTTTACAAACATTTTTTATTTTAATTTAATATTTTAAAACTTTAAGTATCTTTAGAGTAATTTATTTATTTTTTTATAATTAATTTATTTCAATTATTAATCCTTCAAACTTGCATTGTTTTTTCACTATTTGCAGGTATTTGTCATTATGCATGAATAAACATGTAATAAATTGCATAGCAGTTCATTGTGGAAAATTTATATCACGACATCATTTCGTAAATGAAAACAGAAATTTTGCTTGTTTTTGAAATAAAACAGAAATATATAAATTAAAAATAAAAATATTTAAAATAAATAATACAAATATTACATATAAGTAAATAAATAATTAAATTATTTCAAAAATTTATAAAATAATTAAAATTAAAAAAATATTTTTGTAAGGTATATAAAAAAAATTGAAATTCCCTTTTCAGTAACAGATAAGCATTTTCATACAAAACAATAAAATTTCTTTTATTATTTAATATTAAGGTAAGACTAAGCATGAATGTAGATAACAACGGCATTCGACGATTTTTTAATGATTTCTTCGAAATGTGATACAATATCTTCATACAAACTAACATATGTACATATGTATATACATATATACATTAGTACATACATATATCTACGAGTATATTGATTTTTGCCAAAAAACTTTATGCACCAAATTTCAATGTTTGGAATGCAAAAATGAGTCACCCTACATCGTAGCGAGTCACCTCGTACTAGCAACAAATAAAATTCCAGTTAAAGAGAAAAAAGTCGCATGCAATTTTTCTTGCTTCTCGACTTGGTATTAGCATTTAAGTGCATTTTATAAATTTTAAACAACGTGAAAACAAAACAAATTAAATATGTAAATATAAATATAAATTCCAGTGAAGAGTAAACATATTTTGCATGCAGACACAGCGGCAGATACCGAGGAATTTATTGCAATAGCAATGGACAATGGCTATATCAGCAGCATCCAAAGCTCAACAGGCAGCAGGCACCTCACGCCAAAGCAGACACGAAGGCAAAAAGGCATAAACAGTTTATAAATATTTTAGTATGTATGTACATATATAGTATATGTAAATATATGTAAAGACGAAATGAAGGAATTTGTAGAGATATGTAAATATATATGCAGACATACATATGTATGTGTGTATGCAACTATTGCAACGGCCAAGCCACTTGGAGTGCACGCAACTTATTGCAATGTGCGTTTATAAATGTGTAGGGATATATGTATGTATGTATGTATTTATAATGACGCTATATATATGTATATATAATGACGCATTTAAGGACCACAAAGAATGCTGGCATGCCAAAACGAGCTATTAAAAATCGCAAGCAAATAAGGCATGCAAGCTGCAGGCGATTTAACAACAACAAAATATAACTGCTATAATATAACAAGAACAACAACCATAATGTGCGTAAGCAGAAGGAAAAAACAAAAAAAAAAACAAAAACTTGTGATTCATTAAGAAATGGTGTTTGGAAAAGCCAAACCACTTATTGAACGTGGTAAGGAATCAGCTAAGGAACGTAGGTCAAGCGAGATTTTGAAATAATTTATGTCGAAGTTGAAGGTGAGAAAGGAGAAAGAACAAATGGAAGCATAGCAAACTTAAACTGAATTTTTTTAATATAATTATAATTCTTTATAGATAAAGCATATTTTTAATCTGTAAAAAAAATTTTATCTTAAACAAATTTTAAAATATTTTTTGGAAAATTAGGAAGTAAATAATAAATATTTGAAAGACATCCTTTTGATGTCATTATTCTAAAATTTTAAAAATATTTGGTGTATGAAAAAAAATAAATAAATATTTATATAGTATTAATATATAAGAAAAATAATGATTAAAAAAATAGTTAAAAAAAATTATAATATATAATAAAAATATTTAATAAATATTATTATGTTTTTTCATCTATAAAAAATTAAAATATTTTTTGGAAAATCAAAAAATTTAATAAATATAAATATTTGAAAGACGACTTTTTTTAATTTCATTATTCTAAAATTTTAAAAATATTTGGTGTATGAAAAAAATAAATTAGTTAATAAAAAAATTATGTTAATATATAAAAAAAAATATTTAATAAATATTATTATGTTTTTAATCTATAAAAAATTAAAATATTTTTTGGAAAATCAAAAAATTTAATAAATATACATAAATATTTGAAAAACGACTTTTTTCAATTTCATTATTATAAAATTGTAAAAATATTTGGTGTATAAAAAAAATAAAAAAAATATATATATATATATTATATATAATATTAATATATAAGAAAAATAATGATTAAAAAAATAGTTAATAAAAAAATTATATTAATATATAAAAAAATATTTAATAAATATTATTATGTTTTTTAATCTATAAAAAATTAAAATATTTTTGGAAAATCAAAAAATTTAATAAATATTTGAAAAAGGACTTTTTTAATTTCATTATTATAAAATTTTAAAAAATTTGGCACATGAAAAAAAGTATATAAAAATAATATCTAACAAATATTTTTATTTCTTTTCTGATTTTATTTTTTTAATGTTTTTACGATTTTTTGAATGTCCAAATTTTATAAAAAAAAAACTATATACATATATGTATATATTAAAAAAAAAAAATTATTAAAAAATAAAATTTGTCATTATATTAAAAATTTGGTATTTTGCGATATTTTGTTAAATTTTAGAATATTTTTACCAAAACATTTTTTTTAATGTTTTTACGATTTTTTGAATGTCCAAATTTTATAAATTAAAAATTAAAAAAAAATTATAAAAAAAAATTATAAAAAAAAATTATAAAAATAAAAAATTATAAAAAAAATTATTAAAAAATAAAATTTGTCATTATACGAGTATAAAAAATTTGGTATTTTGCGATATTTTATTAAATTTTAGAATATTTCTACCAAAACAGTTTTTTTTGTGTATGAAAGAATTTGAAATTTTTTCTAATTTACCCCTCAAAAAATCTGATTTTTTTATGTTTTCCCTTATCAGCAGTTTTCGAGCATTGACTTTACGAAAATTATATTCAAGCACAAGAGTTAAGTACCTAAAAGCATAAAAAACATGTAGATGAAACAAAAAATTGCACATCTACAACACCAACAACTCAACAAGCATATCAAAAACAACAATCAACCACTTGGCCTGCTCCAGAAATGTGCTGGCGCATTCGCCGCTTGGCCACTTCACAGCGCAACTGTTGTTGTTGTTGCTGAGCTGGGTTAGTGCAATTTTATTAAAGTGAAAATATGCAAAAACATACATACATACTATATGTATATTTATATGTTAGCTCGTTGTGGCGCACCACCAGTTGACCGCCTTCGAAGAAAATGTATCAAAACAAAAACAAAAACTCAAGCTGCCGAGCTCTTTGCCACTACAGACTTTAAGTATACGCTTGCGAATGCGTTTTGCACTACTTTCTGTTGTATTTATTGCATTTTCTTGCTGCCGTGTTTTCGCAACATATTTCTTAAGTGTGCTCTTCTACCTTTTTCTTCTTCTTACTTCAACTTTTTGAAACTTTTTATATTTTTTAATGGTTTTTACTTTTTAATGTGAGTTTTGTGGTCTTGTTAAGCATGTTGGATGCTCGCTTAGTGAGTCACTTTAGTGAGATCCTTTCTTTGATTGGTGACTTTGTGTAGAAAAGTCTCCAATCGGCTTATTGATTATAAAACTGTGGAGAGTTTATACCAAATGTGCTCCCAACTATTGATTTATAGCGAATTTTCAAAAAAGCCTCAATGGAATGAAATTTTTCAAATAATTTACTGCTCACTGCAGAGATGGTCGAGTGTTCATAGTCTCCGCCAAGTCTACATAGTTATGTTTTAGACAAATAAACCAAGGTAAGTGCCTACAACCAGTTGGCACGAATCATTTAGGCTACTATGAAAGCTATGTATGTACATATGTATGTATATATCAAAGGTTTCAGATTCCGAAGTGTTGCCAGACTAATGAAAAAACTGCTTCTTATATATAAAACAAACAATGGTAAGTATATATCTAGTTAGCATGTATCCTTGGGTTAATATGAAAGGTCTATTAAAATTTGTATGCACAAAAGTGTTGCCAGACTAATGAAAAACTGCTTTGTACAAATAAAAAAAAAACATGCTAAGTGTCACTCCAGTTTGTATGCGTTGTTTATGTCAATATGAAAGGTCTGCCAAAATTTTTAAACTTCCGAGTGTTGCCAGACTAATAAAAAAAAATATATATAAATATATATAAAAAAAGCATAAATGTCTAACCAATTTGCTCGAGTCGTTTGAGTGCATACAAATTTTTAGATTTGCAAGCGTTGCCAGACCAATAAAAAATTTACTTGCATAAAAAATAAGATGGAAAAATTAAAAATAGACGATGTTTGAGTAAATATGAAAGGTATTCGAAAACTTTTGGATTCTCAAGTGTTGCCAGACTTATGAAAAAAAGTACTTGGTATAAATAAAATCATAATAATATCATATTAAATGTCTAACCAGTTTGCATATTTCGATTGGGTCATTTTCGAAAGTTTAAAAAAGCTTAGACTTTCAAGTGTTGCCAGACCAATAAAAAATTTACTTGTATAAAAAATAAGTTGGAAAAATTAAAAAATACGCTGGCTTGCTTTTCGTTGCGCTCTACACAAAATCTGCTGCACGCAAATGTGGCAAGTTGCACCTTACGCCAGCACCTGCTATGCTATTTATCAATAAACTTATGCTGTGTTGTTGCAATAGGCACAATCAGCCACAAAATGTTTTAATTACAAGCTTTTTTCAGCTTCACAACACATTTTGTTGTTGCAATTATTTTCATTGGCACGTCTTTGTAAGCTGTGCATGTTTTTGTATGCGCCTCTCTATTGCATTTCTACGCGCTCATTGCTCTACATTGTTGCAATAGCATAATGAATGCCTTTATATGTGTTTCTATGTATGCGTCTGTGTGTTGCAACATTCACTATTTTCATTCTCTATTATCTTTGCATTATTCATCGCTGATTTGTGATTGTGCAAAGCGCACGCGTGCTGCGTCGTCTGCGTTTTGCGAGCCAATCGATGCTCTGTCTACGCGCGTGCGCCTGGCTTTTGAGCTTTTAATGAGACTGCTGTTTACTTCATAGCGCTTATGTTGCACTATGCAGCGTGGAGTGCAAAAAAATGATTTTTTTTTACTTTACGCCGCTATGCGCTTTTTAATTTAAATTTGATGTTGCGATAAGCGTTTTATACATTTTTTCTGCTTGCACTGATTTATGCCATACTTTATTTAATAAGGGGTCTTGAGCTCACTGCTCACATTCGCTGCGAAAGCAATGCAGTTGATTGATCTGAATCCTGTTTTTTTTATGTCTGAACTAGTTTCGAAGGTAACAGCCAAATAACTAGTTCAAAACTGGTAAGAAATTAAGCGAAGACTAAAGCACCTAAGAATCTTGAGAAATCGATTAAAAAAATTCAAAAAATGTCGACGAAGAAGCTGGAAGATACCGCTTTTCAAGTTACTGACGGCATTACCCCGAAACAAGGAATTTTTTTACGAACTTCTTCACTGTTGTAAACTATAAACTAGTTTCGAAGGTAACAGCCAAATAACTATTTCAGAAAGTAAGAAAAAAAGTTTAGTGAGGGTTTAAGAGAGGAAATTCGACCACCCGAAATTGCCGGTAACATATGCGAAGTCTAAAGCACCCAACAAACTTCGTAGGAATCTTGGGAAATCGAAAAAAATAAGCGGTTCATTCAAAATAACTTCGACGAAGAAACCGTCAAGTTACTGACCGCAAATCGGTTTCTATTGCGAACAACTAGGCAACTAAAGCCAATAAGTAATGGAATTAAAACTATAATGACAAGAAACTGATACTATTTAAACGCTTCCGGAACTATTACCCCCAAACAAGGAATTTTCTTTACGAAAAGCAACCTCGGCATCATTCAGTGCGAACTTTCTCACAGTTATCAACTCTTGAGCACAAAAGTTCCAGAATAAAAAGAAATATTTTAGGAATTCCAATGGTTTGACATATGTAATTAATGACCAATAAGCATCATACAACCAAAACTTCATCTAACATCCCGATTGTTAGATGCTCTTAAGAGCTTAAATGCCAAAAATACTGAAAACCCCATTAGAAAAGAAAAAAACCATGGTAAAAATTACCATTAAAAATCTGAATACGCGATACATGCGAATATCAGTTTGTCTTGGTTTGGGGTTTCCTCAACAATTTTATCGGAACAAACCCCACGAGGGTTGAAGAAAATAAGTCAGCGTAGGAAGTAGCTACGAAATATTCATGGAAATACTGTTAGTCTTACGCCGGAATCGCCTGAGTATCGTTAAAATGCCGAAAAGTCTTGGCAATGTTCGAACCAGTAATCTTATTATAAGGCGAATCTAATAGGCGAGTGTCTGAAGTGTATAAATGAAAAATGACGGATCCCGTAGGCACAACAAAATTCGTAGAAAATTGATGAGGAAAATGGTTCACACACATTAAAACGAAACCTATTTCTACTTCACAACATGATGTTATGAAAAAATCAGGTGAATCTCATCTACCGAAACTGCATAGCTTTGAGCGGCTCAGAGATTTTTTAGTCCTACTTCTCTACGAATTTGGCTAATGAGTTCGTTTCTATAGGTGAGATCTCAGCTTCAGAGTTAGAAAAATATCAGTAGCATCATCGGTACTTTAAAGTATTATATTTCGAGAGTGAGGGAGAGAGAGTACAGTTATGTTTTTATATCGTCTGAGTTTGAGCCAGAGCATATCGTATGAACTCAGTATCAATTCAATATGTCGAACTGTGTTTGTATCTCACAATTTATATAAGGTTAGATTACGACTCTTATGCCTGGAAACATATATAGGAATCTCGAAAGAATGCGGAAATATATGTAGATAAAGCTAGTAGATCAAAAATTTTAAAGGGATTGATCATGCTAATCTTTCTTTACCACGAAAAAAGAGTTTTCAACGGACTCGGTATTACTGCCGTGAGCTTAACTGGTAATTGAATGAACCAATAGGCATTTTAATGGTCGAGGTAGGTTTAGGAGTTGGTTCAAATTATTCGACCAAGGAAATTCGCCGAAATTTATAAATAAATACGATACTTTTTGTGGTCGAGTCAAAACTTATTTTCGAAATGAAAACCTGGTTTGAGCATATAACAGATATTTTCGCTATAAACATAAACAATTCACAAAAATATGCAACAAAACTGGTAGTTTCGACAGCATCGGCAATAAATTTTAAATTGCACTGGCAGCGCTGACTTTTGATCTTTTTCTACACAGCTTAGCCAATCGTGCAATTTCAGTGACCTGACAGCAGCACTTAAAGCAAACCGGCAGGTGGCTTAGTTGTCTAAATGCAGCAGGAAAGGCAATTACAATGTCTAAGCAACAATAACAATTATGCTATTGTACAACAAACATTTTTATGTTACAAGAACAACAAAGAGTAGCGGTGCAAATACGAAAGGCAGCTGACTGCCAGGAGAGAGGAGGCAGGTAGAGACTTAGTTGAGCAGTGAGGGTAAGCAGCAGGAACGGCATAGTAAAGAGGCCATTGGCATACGGATTGAATAATAGGTAATACATTAATTAAAAGGATGTTTAAATTACAAATATCTATTACTATGGCATGTACATACATATATACGTATATAAACAATTACAAATGCTGCGAATTGCTTGAGTGAAATGCCAGTTTATGAAAAATCATTGCGGTCATTGCTGCACTGTCGTGCAACACCGTTAACTGACAATAATAGTAAATTGATTCAACATTTCTTACATACTGCAATACATAAATACAAACATACTACATACATACATATGTACGTATGGTTTTCCTTAGCAACACTGTATGCGCTTTTAACAAACCATTTTAGCTATGTTGAACTGTTATAAAATTACTTGAAACTTATTGTGATTACTACTTAATAGTTGTTGTTGCAATACTAGGCATATTTTTGTGTTATTTATTTTACCGTTATTTAGTATTAATTATATGTATTACGCACTATTCGGTATTATTATTTTCACAACTCAAGCAAAGCCAGAAACCATGTTAATATAGTTTTTTACAACTGGTTACAAACTGGTGTAAATGCAACTAGTAACAATAAGCACTACATCGAAACTAGTCGTTTATCAACTAGTTGCAGTTACTTTCGAAAATATTTTTTGACCAAACATTTCTGCAGTTTTTACAATTAGTTTGGAACTAGCCTAAATATAACTAGTTAATATTTTAATCATACAGACACTAGTTAGCAAGTAGTTGCTATAATTTTCGCGAATATATCTTGAATAGACATATCTTCAGCTTTAACAACTAAATATGTAATTTACTAGCCTTAACATAACTAGTTAAGATTTCAATCATCTAAGCGCTAATTAGGAAGTAGTCGCTCATAAGTTACTTGAAGCTCTTTTTGAAATAAAAAATGAAAAAAAAAATGAAATTTACGCATATCGAATAAATTTCTTAGTTTTGGCAACTGGTTACAAACTAACCTCAAAAAAACTAGTCAAATTTGCATGACTTTAGTACTAGTTCGAAAAAAACATTTCTGAAGCAGGTGCATTTTTATGTATAATAGGCGCTAATATTTATTTTGAGTTGGATAACTATGATATTGACATTTTCTAACTGGTTTCCAATAGTATCGCAGCAGGGCTAAGTTACAAGCGTAAGACCTTATTGCTTTACAATATAACTATATAAATTTCTAATTTTTTTTTAAACTAAGCGCATAATTATAGATATTTTACAACTGGTCACAAAGTTAGCTCAAAACAACTAGTCTGTTTCACCTAACATACCAACTAGTTTAGAACTAGTTACCAAAAATTTTGCTGTTTATAAGAAAAAATAATAATAAATATAAAAAAATCAATTACAAATAAAAGCAGCAGTTGCAGTTAACTACAACAAAAAATAGTTGCTTTAAGTGCCACAACTGCTGCAACTGCCTTAGTTGCCGCTAATTGCCTTTATTTTGACAGATTGCATTCAACGCCGCTCACAAGCGCTCACATCTGCCGCAGCAACCAAACAGTCACTAAAGCCAACTCAAAACAGGCAGCCAACATATCAAATCCACTGATCGTGCGGAGTTGTTCAATGAAACCGGCTTGCTGCATGTGCAATAATTTACTCTTTTTTATTGTTGTAATGCACTTCTTGTTGTTATTGTTCGTGTCGACGATTTTTCAATAGTTTGTGAAAATGGCAATTAAGTAAGTGCACAAATTTTTAACTGTCAGGTGTTTGCCGACTATTTTTTAGTTGCCGCGGCTGCTGCAGCCGCTCTCGAAGTTGATGTTGCACAGTTCGCTCCTAACGTTTGGGTGAATATGCACACAAAAGATTGTCTTTGATATCAGTTGCAGTTGTTAAAGCGAAGTTTGTAGTTTATTGCTGTTTTTGTTGTATAGTAAAACGTTTAGAAACACTTTATGTGTTAAGACTAGTAATAACATGGACCAAATATAGCACTGGTAGTTATTGATTAAATGTTTTATTACAGCTATGGCCTCTTTACTTTACGTGTATTGCGGAAGACAGCAGGAAATGTTAATGGGGAGAAAGGTTTGAAACTATGTGTATGAAAAAATTAATTTCTGTCAATTAAAATGATTCGTGGACTAACATTTAAATCTTTTAATTCAATCGATAAATAAAAAATCGATAAATAAAAATCGATATATATGTATTCATCGATAATTTATTCTATGTAGTAATATTAGTATTAAAAGCGATAGGTTTTCAATCCGATAACTTTTTAGATGACAAACTAATCGATATATTATCGATTAAAGTATTGTTAACATTTGATCTGATGAAATTTATCAATTTAAGTTAAAATATGCAACATTTTCATGCTATAGAACAAAAAATAAATTAAGGCAAATTCGACATATTGTTATCGATAATGAAAAACAATAGAAAATATGCAAAATCTTAGTAACTTAATTCAATATCTAAATATTAAATAACAAAATTCATTGAAACAATATTGAAAAAGATTAATATATAAAGTTCACAGTAAACACCATTTATCGATTAAAATTATCGACCAAAATCATATCGATATATATGTATTCATCAATAATTTATTCCATGAAGTAATATTAGTATTAAAAACGATAGGTTTCCAATCGAAAAATTCTTTACAAAACAAACTAATCGATATGTTCTCGATTAAAGTATTGATCACATATGATCTGATGAAATTTATCTATTTGAGTTAAAATATCAATTATTTTCAAGTAAAAAAAAATTTTAAATCAAATTCGGCATAATGTTATCGATAATGAAAAATAATCGAGATTATGCAAAACTTTAGTAACTTAACTCAATATCTATCTAAAATATCAAAAATATTATGAAAAATATTAAATAACAAAATTCATTGAAACAATATTGAAAAAGATTAATATATAAAGTTCACAGTAAACACCATTTATCGATTAAAATTATCGACCAAAATCATCGATAAATTTTATCGATAAAAATACAAAAACAACAGTAGTTCAAAATTAAAAGTATCGACCAAAATCAACGATAAATTTAATCGATAGAAATTATCGAAACATTAACAGTTCAAAGCAGTAAGAATTTAGAAACTCAAGTGTCCGAAAAACAAAAAAAATGTACTAAAAATTTTCAAACGTCTTTTAACAATTCTAGATTATAAAAAAAATACTTTGACGCAAAAACAATTATTTTATTTGAAAAATATCGGATAATATAGATTTGCTGGTTTGATAAAAAATTAAATTCGTATGAAATTATAAAAAATATTAAATTTTTTAAATTATCGTGATGAAAACAGATTTTTGTGAACATTTAAATAACTTTTAAAGTTGAGGCCACTGAATCCCCCGACTCGTTGTTGGATAGTATATCTTTTCATGACGAAATGGCCTTACTGAAGAGAAATGTCAAAAGAGCGGGAAAAAATATGGCATCGGTCTATTTTTGTTGTGCACTATTGCAAAACCCTATACATCAGCCTTTCTTAACAATTATAACCTCAAACTGTAAATAATCCAGTGATCATTTAATATGTCAACATAAAAACTTTTAAACACTTTTTCTTCTTCATGGCTCACCTGGATTAAAGTCGATGCTATAACTACTCGGCTCGTTATCCCAGAAGTCATAGAAAATACGACGTGTCACCGCATAAATGTGACTCTGCGACAAGTTCAAGCCGAAATTTTGCGAAATATCCAAAATGCGCGTATAAAATTCCATGCCGAAGTAGAGCAAGTGGGTCAATAAAGTTCACAAAAACAACACACAACTACAGCGGAAATAAAACTGAGTGACAAGCGGAAAAAACAGGCGAAATGAAGTGCGCGTTTAAGGCGACAAGTGTTGATTGAAAAACTAAAAAAAAAAACAGCTGCGTTCGGGTTTAATGGCTATTGCAGATGCGGCAAAATTACGTGATTTATTTTTTGATTTTTTTGGCAGCGCATTATAACAGCATTATGCTTTAAATTTTGTTTTTTTTTTCTTTTAATTCTTTATTTTATTTTGCTACATTCACTTTTTCGCATACTACTGGAGTTTTTGCGCGCCGCGTAAATGCGAAATCAAGGTAATGTCGGCAATCAGTTTGACAATCGGGTGTGAAAATTAAGACGAGTCTATTATTTCATTATATTTTTCTTGAATTGTATTTTTTAATTTTTTTTGCTTGGTTGCGATTTCTGCATGGCACGCTGTTGGAAATGTGATACAGTGGCGGGCCTATAGTAAGTGCAAGTACGAGTTATTGTGAGTTGCGGACAAAGCATTCGTTATTTGATGCTTAAGGTGAAGTGCGAGCGGCGTAAATGAATGAAAAATTACATGGCAATATTATAGAAAAAAAAAGTTAAACAAAATGCCGGAAAAGGTAAACGAAATAAATGGCTGACATTGAGGAAAAGTTTTCGCATGAAATAAAATGGTTGCTTTAAATAAAATTTTGATTATTATCAACTTTATACTCCAGCACGATCACTTTGAACACGATCACTTGTTAATTTTTACTACATTTTTAATAAAATATCTTTTTATAAATAAAAATCGAAAAGCAGAAGTTTAGTATAATAAAATGTTTACTCAAAATGATCTTTTTAAACACGATCACTTGTTAATTTTTCATTTAAAGTTTAATAAAATCGCACTTTTTAAATTATTGCAAGCATTTTTGTTTACAAATAAGTATTTTGAAACCACTGTTGTGCTTGCAAAAATGCTAAAGAAACTAAATTTAAATTTTTGAATATCACTAATGGCACGATCATGAAGTTTTCAACTAAATGCGATTATTTATTTGTATGTTTTAACATAAAATAAATCATTTAGTATATATTTAATACTGTATTAATAAAAAAAATGTAAAAATATATGCACATGTCAAGGAAGATAAGCATAACAGGCACATTTCAACCACGATCACTTCAAATTTTATCTTACAACTACTTTTTTAATATAAATATTTGTCACTATTCATTATTCCAACAAAAAATAATAATTTACTTTGTTACTTTAGTACAGTTCATTTGAGATTTTTTCGCCCAAAACATTTACACATCACTTCAGCACACACACGAAAACGATCAGTGCACTAGTACAAGGCACAACGGCGACTGCGGGGACATATGCAATGCGGGAGATCCTTACAGAAATGTTATTTGAGCAGATAATTGCTTCAAAGATTAAAAGCAGACAATTAGGGAATGTTCAAAGGTGAAATGGTAACTACTTGTGATAATTCAGAAAGATCAGGAGAGCGTGAAAGAGTGGAAAGGCATAGCAGAGGAGAGAAAAAGTAATTTTTAGCCGATAAGAAGGAAAGATTTTAAGCAAAAACCTGTAAAAAACTTCAAGAGTCTGTCGGCATTGCCATAATTACATTTTTTATAAAAAATAATTCATTTATTTTGCTTAAAATACCAAAAAAAAAGCGTTGCCACTGTGCACATAATTTATTTTTTAAATTACCAAATATATTTTATGTATGTTATCATGAAAGGCAAAAATATTAAAAATATTTAAAAAAAAATAAATAAAGTATAAATCAGTGTTGCCAGCGTAAGAAAAGTATTTTATCACAATAATAAATTTTTTTGGGAAATCAGATAAACTACTTAAAATAAAAGTGATTCAGTGATTTTTAATTAAAAAAATATAATAAAATTTTAATATGTAATCATGAAAGCTAGTATCATTAAAAAAAAAGTATTTCAAAATCAGTGTTGCCACACAAAAAATATTTTTTTACAAAAAAAAGTCTTTTATTGGGTTATAATAATTCTTAAAATTATTTGTAACCTAAGGCAGTAAGTCAGAATTTTAGCATCGTTGCCATATCAAAAAAATATTTTTTACAAAAATAAGATTTTTTGTTGGGTTATAATAATTTTTTAAAGGCAGTAAGTCAAAATTTTTAGCAGTGTTGCCATATCAAAAAAATATATTTTTTACTAAATTAAGATTTTTTGTTGGGTTGTAATAATTTTTTAAAGGCAATAAGTCAAAAATTTTAGCAGTGTTGCCATATAAAAAAATTCACAAAATTGAAAAACTTTCTATTTTAAAAAATTTTTTTTTGAGTTGTAATAACCACTAACATTTTTGTTAGTTTTAAGAGGTAAGTCAAAATGTGTACCAGTGTTGCCACACAAAAGTAAAATAATTAATTATTAAAAAAATATTTTTATGCAAAATCGAAGTTTTTTTAAAGATCGGATAATAAGCTTTATACAGTTCTGAAACTAACTTTTATTTTTTTAAATGACAACTCTAGCTCCAATTAACTTCCAAGCGATA
This sequence comes from Bactrocera neohumeralis, assembly GCF_024586455.1. Classification (NCBI taxonomy): domain Eukaryota; kingdom Metazoa; phylum Arthropoda; class Insecta; order Diptera; family Tephritidae; genus Bactrocera; species Bactrocera neohumeralis. Next base: position 68,990,253 of record NC_065922.1, read on the forward strand.
TTTAGGACAATCACTCTCTCATTTTATTTTTCTTCGCATAGAACTAAATATAAAATTCGAAAATTTTCAAAAATTAGTATTTCAACTATTTCTCACATGCAGCTGCATACGACACGCTCATTTATGACAGAACTCTCGTCGAGAGCGCGCCGCTAAGTATCGCTCCGAGAGTACAGGTTTAAAAATAAACTGACACTTTCTACCTAAATAGCGGATAGGGACTATAAACTACAATTTAAGATATTTCTACACACGTGTGGTGTTTGTATGTTTGAGAGAGTGCATAACGAAAATATCACCTGCTCAATGGAGTAGCAAAGGAAATGCCAACAAGCAAGTGTTGAACATGCCGTACAACAATGGCTGGCTCACTGGTACGCTGCTTACAAGCAAGAGATAAACCAGAAGAATGCGCCGCTATGCCTAATGCTACCACAACTATGTTGATAATGTCGTACAAAAGGAAGAAGAACACGAACAACAAAACTAAAAACAACATAGACATGTAAAACAGCATGAATGCTGACATTTTCCGATAGCACAAGGTTTTGAGCGCGCCAAAAAGGAAAACTACTAAAAACAACAAATACAAAAGAACAGACAATAAGACAAGTGAAGCAGCGTGCAGCAAGCAGGCAGGTAGTATATTAGATAAAAGGCATTTGTAGAGCCGTTAAGCGACCAACAGCACGTTCTCCAAGCAAGTATGAGCGATTTGAAGCATAGAAGTGAGCGCTGGGAATTGCTGACGCTGCGTGGCGTTGTTCCAAAATGCACGCTGAAGTGCATAGCACACAAAGAACCGTTTCTAGCGTTCGAAAATATCAACAACAACAGCAATAATAGCAATGAAATGCTATGAATATATTTTTAGCTTTAAAAAAATTTGCTAGAAATTCTGTTATCTGTAGAAATTTTCACACCACAGTGTTAAACACGTACATGAAATACGCGAGACATTAGACGTGCCTTAGAGTTGGCTCTGTCGCCGTGTAATTAGCAGCATTTATATAACCACTAACAAATAGGGAAAGTAATCAGCAAGTCTACTATCATTAAACTAAAGTAAATATTTATCACTTTTCTTTGCAGAGATGATAAAAAAAATTTCTTCAACAAATTTTATTCTGATAAACAAGTACGGTTGTTGGAAACTTGCCAAACCTAACCTCAATTTTCAGGACAAATGTAATTCAAGCTTACTTTAAAGGTGTTATCATGATTTTAAACTAAATGAAATTCTATATCGCAATTCAGGCTTTATTTTTAACGTAATTTTTATGGAATTCAAAAAAAAAAAAAAAAAAAAAAAAAAATTTACCCGAAATTGAGATTGTAACTTTATATTTTGGGTAAATATCAAATAAAATATAATAGTGTGATGTTCTATATACATAAAAATGACTTTATTTATTGAAAACTATCAAAATCATAACCTCACTTTTTTGTAAAAAATGTATTTTAAGCTTAACTTGGAAGTTTTAACGCACGTAGAATCACAAAAAGTGTAATTCTAGAGCAGCAAATATAATAGTGTACCTAGTTACACTGTTATTTATATCAAAAAACAAGCCGAACCTCACTTTTTCAAAATATAGAAATAAATTTAACCTAAAATAAAGTTACATAATGTATTTTTTAATTAAATATTAAATGAGATGCAATTGTGACCCAATAAAAACAAAACTAAACTGTTTCAATTTCTTACTTTGAAAACTAATGAAACCATAACCTCACTTATTTCTAAAAATGTATATTAAGCGTGTCTTAAATGGTTTAACTTGCCTATAATCACACAAATGTTATTCTTAAGCATAATAATACCTATTTCTACTATTATTGATATAAAAAAAATTATAACCTCACTTTTTCAAACAAAAACTAATAATAAATTTAACCAAAATTGACTAAATATATAAATAAATGCCAAATAAATACTCAATAACTGCATAAATAATCCGTTTTAATAAGCCTAGGTTGAAAATTATGAACACATAACCTCAAATTTGTTTGTAAAAATTATTGTTTTAAACTGCTTTTGTTAATAACTAAACAAATATAAACTCACTTTTTTGTTTCAAAACAAATTTAAACCTATTCTGCTTTTCAGCGCAAGATTTATATTTTTCGCAATAAAAAAACATAAATATTTTATTTTAGGCATATTTGTGAAACAAACAAACAAAATTTACTTAAAAAAAAATTTAATGTAAAATTCTTAATTTAAAAAAATCTTAATTTTCTTAATTTTTTTACTAAATGCAATAATTAAAATCGTTGTCCTAATAAGGCATAAAATATTTTTTTTAACTATTTTTGTATAAAACTAACAACTAACTAACTTAACCTCACTTTTTCACAAATTTATAAATTTAGCCCCTATTTGCGGCTATTTACTGAAAACAACAACTTAAACCATTTTTGACTGTCATTAACTTCAGAATATAAATATTTTAATACAGTGTTATTCAAACTATTTTTATTATTTTTTTTAAATTAATTTTAATCAGCCACTATGTTCTATGTACTTATTAAGGGCCAGTATGCCACTTTTGCTGGTGACCAGTTCTGATCAGAGCAGATTTCGAGCAAAAATCAACAGTTTTGAAGCTGTCGTATTAAAAAAAAATTATGAAGATAGTGACACTCAAACTTCCGTTAATACATTTTCTAATAAGATTTGTAAGCCAATAAGAAAAGAGAATAGTAAACCAATAAGAATTATTCTAGTTCGATGATCATAAGCGATTTTTTGAAATAGCCTACTTTAAAAATAATATTGAGGAAAGTTTTTAGAAAATTATTATTATATAAAGAAATAAGAAATGAACCAGAAATATAATTCAATATTAAAAAACCTATTTAGCTTTGTTTAACTTAAGAAAAAAGCAAATAAGTTTTTGAAGATCACTGCGAACGATCTCTTTTACAAACGCAAATATTTTCGATTTTTATTAGCCGCACATCAGCTTTGTTTCCGCACACTTTCTTTAAAAAATCTTGCAAAAATAGACAGCCAAAAACACCGACGTCACAGACAGTTGATCTTTAAACGATCTTTCAGTGATCTCCAGCTAATCTCTGCTCTTCACACTGACTCATCGTGGACTTTTGTCTTGCTCAGCTCATTATCAACCGCAACAGTCTTATCGCTTCTGTCAAAATCGGCGCTATTTGCATTTTTAGTCAACTAATTTCATTTGCTCTAATTACTTTTTGTTTATTTTCGTTCCTCATATTTACTTATACAAATTTGTCTGAAGCAACAAAAAGCCACTGATAGATAATAAGATTAAATATAATTATCTTAAGTAGATAAATGAGGTTATCTTTGTTTAGCTTGCTTTTGCTGTAGCGAAGATAGTAAAAAGACCTTGAACGTGTGGAAGGTTGAAAATATTTTTCTCACAATATTTTTGGGTGTTAAGAGCGCCTAATTGTTCATTTGAATGGATGTGTGCGGAAACAAATTAGTTTTTATTTATATTTATTATTGTTGTTAATTGTTGAGGTTTGGCCTCTCTTTAGCCTTATGAACTACGGTTCAACAGGCGCTTAATGTTTGTGTGTTTTTTAGATAAGTTTTGGTTTTGTTTTTGTAACAAATCGCTTGAGTAGACATTTTTAATTGATATTTTAGTGAATCTCTCATGTCTTTTTAGTAATTTTGGCAAATAATATATAATACCTTTAATATTAAGGCGAAGAGCGAAGCTCAGTGAGATCGGTTGAAGATCAACACGCATCAGTTACTGTTAAATGCTTTTGAATTGAACATAAATCGGTATTCGCAATGTTAAGAGATCAAAAAGGTGTTTTTAAGCTATTATTTCTTTGTAAACGATCTGCAACAATATTTTACTAATGCAAATAATCAACTAACGCAGTAATTTTCTATAGTAAATTACTTTCTTTTACTCACAAATCTTGCTGTTTCTTACATTCCAATCACTTTTTATTTGTTACTCACCTGTAAAGAGAAGAAAAAATGCTTCTTAGTTAAGAGTAAAAAAAATCTTAGCCTATATTAATTAGAATTATATTTAAATAACAAGGAAGAAATTTATTTCATTGAAATTTCAAGAATAAAGAAGAAATCTTAAAACATATGCCACTTGGAGCTACTAATCGGAAACAAGCTCATTTCCAACAGTCTGCAATCAATCCTACTATTTTATAGAACAAAGCGAGATATGTAGATGAAAAATCTCGAAGTATTTAAAAGAACTTTATATATAAGATATTATCAGCAAGGTACTTGATGCGGAAAATGATGGAGAGGACGTTGTTACTCAATTACTCACAACTCACTAACGTTGTATTTTTTTGAGGTCCTATGTTCCACCTAGGAACTACAGGAAAATATATACTAACGTTGTTCTACTCACTATGCGGTATTCTCTCAATAGATCATAATCTCTATGACTTTTTCATGCAGTTCGAGTTTTTCCACGTTGGAGTTATGGAACTTTTAACTGATATATTTTAAAAATGATTTATGAATACACTTAAAATAGAATAGAAGTTAAGCAGATGTAAGAAAATATGTGGATGATGTCGTCAGAAGTCGAATGGATCTTCTTAGTTGAAACCCATTGAGATGGGGTGTATGTATGAGCTCTAGAACAGAACGACTTTAGGGTACTTTAAGCCTAATAACTAATAATATACAAATGTTGGCTGTTGGAACAACTGTTGGAGCTAGCTTACCAAAAGCGTCAAGAGTTTATTGTGAGGTAGTTCGACGGTAGTTCAAATATCTCGTTTTTCGGAGTTTTCAAAAGAACTTGAACTCATAACAAACTTATTATAGTCTGCAGAGTTCAACGATTTACAGCTAAAGTATCTCTCATCGCTCTCCAAAGAGCTGTTCAGGTGAGAGACAGATAAAATTTTCCGTTCCCCCGACAGCCGGGTCTACGTAACCAGAACGGACAGGGATTTGTTTCCTGCCAAGCACTGTCAACTCGGCAGAATACTGCCGCTTAAACAACAACAGTTACAATTTTAAATTTGTAAGTAACTAAATCTGCATGAGAAAAAGGGAGGATACGACAACTGGAAGGTTTTCCTTAACTTGGAAGCTCTGATCGTAGTCTCGGCCGAAGGTTTTCGCAAGCCCTCTGCAATTCTAGAATATATAGCATAACGGTACTCGTATTTCAAAATAGCATAAAGCTAGTGAAATACAGAGAGAGAAGTTATACAGGTATAATACAAATCTTACTGTCTTAAATAAAAATTAAGCAGTGCTTTCAAAATGAGAATTTTGCAATGAAAACTCATTTTCATTAATCTTGCTTCACCAAAATAAACTAACGGCACCAACATCATTTATATTTTGTTGTCAATACTTTCGCTATCCAAATTGGAATCCATAGAAATTTATGAAAAAGGAAAATTCATTTGGAAAAACTAGGCCGCAAGCCATCTGGCGTTGAATAGCCAAACACAAACAATATGGTTGAGTGTAAATAAATGACAGGTAAATGAGACTGCTTAGAATTTGTAAAGTAAGCGATTTTCTATAGATTTACAAAGTGGAAAAATGTTGAAGTAGAGGAGATGCGGAATTGAAGGACGAAAGAATGAACGAAGGTTTAACGACTAAACGAAGGAAGGAAGGTACAGTGGAGCTAGGAGGCAAAGCTAGTGGTACAGGTGGAAGAGAAGAAGTGATGAAGGCGTAAGAAAAATATAGAGGAGACATTACAGACTTACAAAAAATATATGGAAATAACTTTGCAGGGGTGCTCAAATGTAAAAAGTCTAAAAAGAGAATTTTAAATATTTGCGGTTGTTCTCAAATGTATACAGTTTTACCAGAGTATTTGAAATACAGAAAAAATATATTTTTTAATAGAAATCATCAAATTTTTTTTATGATATGGCGCAAAAGCTCAGCTCCTAAAACATCGAGGACACGCTGCAAATGAAGTGGAATGAAAAGAAAAATGTTAGTGCTATGAAAAGCAATAAAAAAAGTAAATGTAAAAGAAGCAATGAAAGGAAAAATAAATAAAGTAGTTAAACATTAGAGAGAGGTGCTCAATTCTAAAAAAAAAATAATGTCAAATAAAAGGAAGAGAGATAAAATGTGAACGAAGCAATAAAATTGAAAGAAATACTAAAAAAAAATTATGTAAGAAGCCACCTTTCAATAAAAAAATAACGTATGTATGTATGTATATTTTCAAGCAAGCCTCACGCTGCACTTTAGCCGCTTTGCTTGGGTCAATAGAAAGAATTCCATAGAAAGTACTTAGCAAGCAGTGCGCATAGTTACACAAATGACTTGTTTACCAGGCGCACAATGACACAAAATATACAAGGCACACAGAAACATATAAAAATATAAGTAAACATACATATGTATGTATATATTATATATACAGAGGTAACATTCACGAAGCTATCTGCCACTTCGATAAAAGTACACTTGATACACACATATACTCTCTTTGTATGCAGGCGTATATATGTATGTGTGTTATGTATTTATGTGTCAATCAAAAGCATTCAGTCGCTTCTGAGGTCCACTGAATAGCCGCAAACTGCCAGATAATGGTCGTGGCAAGCTATTGGACTAGGCAAACAAAATAGCAGATTATCAACGTTTATTGAAAATGCTGTCACAATAATATAGTATTTCAAAGGAATATATATATGTATGTATATACATATGTATGTATGTATATACAAATAATCATAAATATTTATATAAAAACACAGCTTGGCATATTTATGAAGGTAAAAACAAACATACTATGTAATGGAAGAACAGCGCAAACTCGCATTTTATTAACTGTCATACATACATAATACATATGTATATACATACATATGTACATATATATTTAACTATCATCACATACTTTTCTCAAGCATCCCCACCATCATACCCCACCAAGCCTCCGGCCTAACTCGCATGTCCGGTTGTCAGTGAGTTGACAGATCTGTCATTTACTGACAACAAATGTTGGCAGGTATTCATGCAAACTTGTTTTTCACATTTTTTATAGAAATTTATAGCGTTTTTTGTAATTTTTCACATCATTTCGGTTTACACTACATTTTTCTTTGTCCAGTAGATTTTATGTTTTTGTGAGACTTTTTGTGTGGTTACTCGTTTTCTTTTGTATTCTAATGCTGATGACTACTAATGATGAGTTATGAATTTACAGACGTGCCTATGTAGGTACATATGTTTGTGTACACAGCATGTTTCTATGAGTTCGCTTGTTCTAATTTCCAATTATTGTACGAAATGACATTTATGGAAATACATAAAAAATGTTTTTACTAGTAATAGGCACGTGGGTAGAATTTTAGACACGAAGTTGTTAATAAAATGTGCCTAAAATATATTGTGTTATACAATTTATGGGCGTAAGTCAGTTGAAGGGTGTAAAAGAATGAACAAAAGGGGAAATTATTAAACGTTACTAAAGAGAAGAAATATTTTTATGAAGAATATTAATAATTAAATTTTTTTTACAACAATAAGCATGTATAAAAAAAAATAATGAAAAAATTAAAATATAAAAAAGTTAAAAAAAATAAAAGAATCACTAGAACATACATATGTATATGTATGTATATTTGCAAAAAAAAAATAAATAAATAAATAAAAATATAAAAAATAAAACATTAAATAAAATAATCAAAAACAATGAATTAAAAAAATTATCAAAATAAAAAAGGAAATGTAATTACAAAAAAATACTAGCAAAATATGTAACTAAAGAATAATTTTATTACAAAACAGAATAAAATATAATAAAAAAATTTTTGAAAAATATTTTTTTTACTATGTGTTTTGTATATTTATTTATTACATATTTTTTAATAATTTTTTTGTTATATTTTATTTAAAAATTATTATTTTTTTTTATAAAAATACTTTTTTATTTATCATTTTTTTTATAAAAGTATTTCTTTACACAATATTTCTAAACATTTTTTACGTTGAAAATATTTTTATTATTTAATAAACAAAATTAAATATAAAATTTGTGGAAAAAAATATTTTTAAATAAAATATGATAAACCAATTAAATTAAAAAGACAAAATTATGTAATAAAGAAAGAAATAATATATTTAAAAACTAAAAAAAGTAACATACAATAAAAAATGTTTGGAAAAAATATTAAAAATATTTTATAAAAAAATATTAAAAATTATAAAAAAATATTTGTTTGAAAAAAAAATTTAAAAAAATATATCGGAAAAAAATAATAAAAAAGCATTTTCTATTGTTATTGTTTGAAGCAAATAAGAAGATAAACACTTAATTAAAATTGAAAAAAAAAAATATTAAAAATATTTTATAAAAAAATGTTTATAAAAATAAGATTTGTATAAAAAAAAGGTTTAACAAAAATATTTCAAAAAAAAAAAATATTTTTTACGAAAAAAAATAATAAAAAGCATTTTCTATTATTATTGTTTGTAGCAAATAAGAAGATAAACACTTAATTAAAACATGAAAAAATTAAGCTAAATACTATAAAAAAATATATGCATTTTAATAAAAATTATATTAGAAAGAAATATTTTATTAAATATGTACTTAACGATAGTAAAATTTTAATAAAAATTTTTTTGTCTTTTTAAGTACAAATTATTATAATTATTACATACTACATATACAGTGAAAGCTCTATAGAAGGGATATCTCCATTTTACCGTGCACATTGGCTGGTCTGAACATTTTTTGATGTTTATTAAGGACAATCTATAAAGACAATCTCTATTAGTCGTATCAGCATAAAGGCTGATCCTGCCAGTGTCCGCTTATGGGAGATTTTACTGTATTACTCATTTGCTTGTAATTAAAAAAAAAAAAATTGGGTGAAAAATACATGATTAAATATTGAATTATATATAAATTATGAATGAAAAAACTCCTATTAGAATTAAATAAAAAAAAATTTAATTAAAAAAATTAATTGATTAAGAAAATTATTTTTTTTTATATATTTTAACTTTTCCATATTTTTTATTTTTTTTTTTTTTAATATTGTGTATTATGTTTTTTAATTACATAACATACTATTTTGATTTCAAAAATCTTGAAATAAAACAGTAAATACTTTATTCCTTTGGTAGTTCAAAAACCGAAACCTTTTGTGAATAAAATATTTTTTTTTTTTTATCAAAAAAAAACAAAGAACAATTAAATTAAATTAAATAAATAATTAATATAAGTATGTATATTTTAAAATTGTTAAATAATAATAATTTATTTGGACATATTAAAAAAAAAAAAAAAAAATACTAAAAAATAAATAATTTTTTAATATTATAATAAATTATTTAAAATAAAAATAATTTATTTGGACATATTAAAAAAAAAAATAAAAAAATTACTAAAACTAAATGAATAAGAACTTCATTAAATTTTTATATTTTCATAATAAAAAAGGTTTTATACTGAAAAAATTTCCTCGAAATGTTTTCAATTTTATATCCAAGGAATAAAAATAATAAATAAAAAATTTAATCAAAAAAGTGAACAAAAAAACAATATTTAAATTTTTTTCATTTAAAGAGAATTCACAGAAATTCCACCTCCATTAGCTTACTTCCTACTAAAAAGCCCTAAATAAAAATATTTAATACAATAAAGTTGTAGATTATGCTATCTACAAACATGTTTGTACGGCTCAACTGATTTGAAATATGAATTTATCGAAATTTAATAACCGCTCAGGGTCACATAAGCTCATTCAAGTTCATTTTCCATAAAAATCGCTTTAAAATTCATTCAAAATTATATTAAATATACAAAACTAATAGAACACATTTAGTGTAAGATTAAACAATTTATATATGACCATATGAATGTAAACAGACCAACAGTCAAGGTACACCTACAATGCGCGAAACGTAGGCGCAGCAGCCTTCTGAGCGGCTTACAAAGCACAGCGGAAACCCGGCGTTGAAATATTACAATATTTTTTAAGCGCTAACACAACACAATAGAGAACTTAATGTTGAAATTCCATTTACAAAATAATTGGCACTTCAACAGTAGATGGAAGGAAGCGATAGCTTAAAAATATATACGGTAGCGCTAATTTATGAAAAACTTCCAGCGTTAATAAGTTTAACTAATATTTGAATATAAATGACGGCGTAATGATAAGTGGGTGCAACAACAAGCGATAAGTAACAACAAAAATTAAAAAAAAAAAAAATTGTAAAGAAATAAAAAGAAGTAGGCGAGCGCAAATTAATGCTATCAAGCGCACGCGAGATGTGAAGCGCAAAACAAATAAACAGAGCGGAGAAAAAAAATCCAAGCAACATACAGACGGCAACTAAAGCTTAAACAGCAGCTTGGAATATGACGCGTTTCAAAATATAAGCATATGCCTGATTTTAGTATTCTTTTCGCACAGCGCCGCCATTTCTTTCGAAGTCAACTACTGACTGCTGGTGATCGCTGGCACCCACGCGTGCTGTTTTATTGATGTCTCTGTTTATCGGCTTATTTTTTTAATAATAATTATGCTTTATTCACTTGTGTAGTACACGCACAGCCGCTGCGGTTCAATAGACCGCTGACGACAACAAGTCTGAGCCATGTTTTTTGCTGAGCGCTGGCAATAAATTACGAAGAAGACATCTTGAAATTCTTGAACTATACAAACAAGAACGTTAATACCATTATATAATGGCGTTAGCTACAATTTTGGACAGCTTAAGAACGCCCACGTATACTAAGCGATTTCTAAGGCAGATTCTTCACACGCTATTTCGTTGGGCTTTCGCTTCATTACTACTATTCTGCTTTCCAATTATGTACGTCTTCACATGTCTTTTGAGCATTTTTCGTTTGATTATGGCACCAAATAAGTTTAAGGTTTCCTGTTGAATTGCTTTCTTAGATTTCATAACCAGTTTTTGTTGCTTTAATACGTTGTTATATCATCTAAAGTACTAAAGTGTTGTCTTTATGACCATATTAGTCGTATTATCTATGAATGAGTGTTAGTCACTACATTTCTAAAGTGAGATCGAAGTTTAGTGACCTCACAGCAGAAAAATATTGATGTCAAAAAGCTTTCAAACTTCAAAAAGCTGTCTCGTATTAGTGAGTAATGGAGATGGTAGTGAATATATGTATGCTGTGCGGAGTTAAAAATAGTGCTTAAATTTAATCAGATTCTCAAATAATTTGCATTTTTTCCACTTGTTCTTAAAAGTAAGATTGCTTAGTTGGAACTAAGCTTTCTGTACTTATTGAATTGAACTAAAGAATATAAAATCTCGGGAAAAACTAAAATTTCAAATCAAGTATGTGTTTAAGGAAGCCAGAATACCCACTAGCAATGAGGACCGTTTTGTTTCCGATTAAGTCATCATAACAACTATTAATACTGTTCATCCTGGTATCACAGGCTCTCACAACTCAGCAAGTGATACTTTGGACCGATGAGAACTGTATCGAAATCTAAATTTTCTCAAGACAATCAAAAACAAAAAGCTTCACAAACTTATTCAAAAACTCAGAAATTTGGCTAATTTGGTCAATCTGGTAGGCCAATAAGCCACGCATAGGCCAGTTTTGGCCCTTTGAGAAAGCAGAAGGAGTTCAGTTGCTAGGTCCAAAAGGAGTAGTCATCCTTTAAGACGCTTGCGCTTGACGCGAATTTTAGCAGACTCTGCGGCCTCACTATCGATACCTCCTCCAGTGTATCATACCGTGGGGACACCAGATCCTTATAGCTTAGTCTTGCCAATGCGAAACAAGGGGTGCTCCACTGTTTCCCTGATGTCCTGCTCTAGTCTTTTCGATCTGTTGATTAGTATAACTAATAGCTATTTCTTTTAAGAGAACTTAACTTTTGGGCCAAATATATGTGTATGAAAAGCAAACATTTCTCTTGACAATCAAAAAGAATGCTTTATAGGTTCTTTAAATGCACAGATATTTTTACAATTTTGTTAATCTAACTAATAGATGACTCTCCTAAGAGAACTTAAAATCAGAAGCGAACTTTAGAGTGTCTAATGTGAGGCGGAAGGCGTTTTCCCACCATCCAATATCTTCATTAACCACGCCGGTCTGTTTATTGAGTAGGCAGACTTCAGCTTAATCTAAAAATGTTCAATATTTTATGAGTTCCTGAATCTAGATGTATCCAGGTTTTGTTCAACTCGGCTTTGAGCGTCCACTCTGCGGGCACCCTTAGAGTGGCTAAAATGAACCTAAAGCAGTTTTTTTCCAGAACTGAAAGGCTACATCGGTCAGCAACCTCCAGCTATTCTACTCTGCTGGTTCCATATTTTTGAGTTCCGAGGTCTAGAATTTCGACCTAAGTATTCCGGTTTCCGCGCTATAAAACTACAAAAATTCACTTATGTAAAACAAATTAAGAAGATTTGAGCAGCCGTTTTATATACAATAATACTAGAGATTACCAGAAAATACGGAGTCGATCGATGGATACGTATAACATGCATCGTTGATCATCGAACTTAAGAAATATTGAGTCACTTTTAACAGTATTCAACTTGACAGCAGCTTCAGTGGTGATCTCTCAGTATTGATGAATGATGGTTGTTAAGCTTATAAATACTGCAAACTGAAAGCTCCTTCCTATGTCTATCTCACAAACAAAGTCTGGTTACGTGGTACCCATCAAAATGATTCAGCTGTCATTCTGCAAAAACTCATTGAGAAGATCTCTATGTCATTTCGCTGACATTCTACAGAATTTGCGTATTAAGTCATTACAAATTTGCTGCGCAATGTTTATGTGAGTAAGAAGCAAAACTGGAAATATAAATTTGGTCCCACTCAGTATACAAAAACCGTAATCTATACAAAGAGAAAGGGGGTGACATTAAAAAATTGCAATTTACTCAATTGTGTAATTTGTGGACCATGTGGTTTGTAGAGGATTGAAGTGGACGTAAGCAAGTTTGATTGCGCTGAAGGAAGTGAGTGCGGGTGCTTTAGGGGGAAAAGAAAGAGCACAAGTAACCGCACTTGTTGGACACCGCAACATGACAGATATGCAAATTACTGTATGGAAATGTATATAATTTGGTATAAGTGAGCACACATTTCTTTCTCTAAATGCACCCAGTTGGAATTGGGAGTATAAATATATATTAATAATAATTGATTACTTCACTTCTTCGATTACTGAAGCTTATTTTCTTCTTCTACTCTCAGAATTGCCTTGGAAAAGCAATAAAAATGCCTAAATAACTTACAAATAAACTAATATGTACTTTCATCTATTGATTACCGAAACAACTAGCAGTGCCTACATCTCCCTATAGGGTGCTTTTAGAACCGCATATGCCTCGTTGGCTGAAATTTAAATGCGAAATTGTATGTTTTCTTCAGTCATTTGCAAATATGAGCACATAAAGCAACACAATTGAGGGTAAGCTTCAGCAACAACTGTCAGTTAAGTTGAATTTCTCAAAGGTCAGAGCTCAACGAGTATGCCTCGAATGTGTACGCCTGGTGGTCGGATCAAACTAAAAGGGCAGGATGTGTGATACATGTAGTTAAAAAGACATTAAGTCAAATATGTACATATGTATATGTATGTCGAAAGAAGTGTTATAAAGGAAGAGATAAATTTATGCAAATAACCACTAATAGTTTTTACAGGAACATGTACATACAGTGGACCAATAAAGTTTACATACACCTAATTCTATTAAATTACGACACGTTTATTTGCTATAAAATGAATAAATTTTGTGGTTTTTTTCTATCCATTTCAAAAGACGTATATTTAACATTAAATTTAGCATATCAAAAAAAAATTTTTTTTACACAAATAAAAAAAATTAATGCTAAAGGTTAAAATGGGCATAATTTATATCAAAAAAGTTTACGTACACTAATGGTTGTTTATATAAATCAAAAGAAATTAAAATACTTTTAACGGGTCTTAGCCTACATTTTGTTGCTATTATTGTCCCTAGACATCGGTGTATGCTCCCCACTCAATTTCTAGTATTATTGCCGGATATTTAGACCCACTAAGTCCATGAACCAGTTTTTTGGCCTTATTTTGATGAAATTCGATGTTTTCGAATACGATTTTCTAAAAATCTCCAGATATTTTGAATAGGATTAATGTATGGTGATTGCGGGACCTATGAAGTTATTTTTAATTCCATAACAACCATTCACGTACAAGATAACACGTGTGTTTTGGGTCGTTAACCTGTTATAAATAGAAGTGGCCGCTATTAACAGCCGATTTAAGCACACTTAAAATTTAAATTTTTTTCTTAAAATGTTCAGATACACATGCTTATCCATGTTTTCACTAATAAAGTCCAAATGCCCAACTCTAGATGCAACCATATACCCCCAAACCATAATATTACCCCCACAGTTCTTTACCGTTGGCAATACATTTTTCCTTGCGACTCCTCATTGATCATTCTCCACACTTTTCGTGATCTATTCGAACCAAATGTATTAAATTTTGATTCATTGGTGAACACAATATTTTCCATAGCCAATACGGTTCGTTTAAATATTGATTAGCAAACACCGACCTCTTCTTTATATTAACTTTACTTATGTATGGCTTACTACGTGCGATTCGTCTATGATAACCAGCACTCTTCAACACATTCCTTACTGTTTGAGGATTTATTTTTGTTTTGGTACATTTCAAAAATAGATAAGCATATGTATCTGAACATTTTAAGAAAAAATTTAAATTTTAAGTGTGCTTAAATCGGCTGTTAATAGTGGCCATTTCTATTTACAACAGGATGACGACCCAAAACACCCATCTTATCTTGTACGTGAATGGTTGTTATGGAATTAAAAATAACTTCATAGGTCCCGCAATCACCATACATTAATCCTATTCAAAATATCTGGAACTTTTTTGAAAATCGTATTCGAAAACATCGAATTTCATCAAAATAAGGCCAAAAAGCAGGATCATGGACTTAGTGGGTCAAAATATCCGGAAATAATACTAACAATGGAGTGGGGAGCATACATCGATGTCTAGGGACAATAATAGCAACAAAATGTAGGCCAAAAACGGATAAAACTATTGTAATTACTTTTGATTTATAAAAATAATAATTAGTGTACGGAAACTTTTTGGATATAAATTATGCCCGTTTTAACCTTTAGCTTTAATTTTTTTTTATTTGTGTAAAATTTTTTTTTTTTTTTTTTGATATGCTAAATTTAATGTTAAATATACATCTTTTGAAATGAAAAGAAAAAGACCACAAAATTTATTCATTTTATAACAAATAAAAGTGTCGTAATTTAATAGAACTAGGTGTATGTAAACTTTATTGGTACACTGTATGTTCTCCAGTGCTCCCAACCACATTGTGTAATACCATATAGTGTTGAAAGGTGAGATTTAAAGCTTCATTTAACCAAAAATAACATTAAATTCGGGAAAGTTGAAAAAAAGTTACAGCTGTTCAAAAATTAGTGAAAATAATGAAGTAATTCGCTAAATTTTGAAATTTTTGTATAAAAAAGGGAAGAATGCCAAGCAAGCAACCAATTAAATTTCTGAAGTATACGGAGACAATGCTTTAGCAGTTCGAGTAGCACAACATTGGTTCGCTCGCTTGGTCGACCTATCGTTGAAAAAGTCGATGGAATTATGGAAAACATTGACCAGGACCGTCACATAAGCAGCCATGATATCGCTAAGGAACATAACATTCGTCATCAAACGAGTTTGAACCATTTAAAAAAGGCCAGCTACAAAAAGAAACTCGATATTTGGGTACCACATGAATTAGCTGTGAAATATTTTATGGACCGAGTTAACATCTGCGATTCTTTGCTGAAATGAAATGAAATCGAACCATTCTGAAGCGAATGGTAACAAGCGAAAAAGATCATGGTCCAGGCGTGGTGAAGCTCAACAAATGGTCGCAAAGTCAGGATTGACGCCTCGAAAGGTTATGCTGAGTGTTTGGTGGGATTGGAAAGGAGTTCGAAGAAGGGTTCGGATAGTTTCGTAGGATATATCTAAACCTTTTGCTATTAATTTTACTTGTCCTTGCCGCAGTGTTAAAGCAGGATTCCGCGAAAACAGATTCACTATTCTTTTTTCATCTTTTTTGTTCACTTTTCCTATCGAACCACGTTCTGGTAAATCATCGACATTTTTAGCCACTTTATATCGCTGTATCCACTTCTGTAAAAATGCCTTTTTTTGGTTTCAGATAACTAGGAGGGTTGAAATGACGGGTATGGTCACGTGGAAATTTTTAGAGACCCCCCACTTCGTCAGCTCATAATTTTTGAAATTTTCTACCCTATATTGGCTCGCAAAGGAATTAGAGCGAAATCTTTCATTAACTGTCGGTAAAGGCGACCACGGTAGTTCTACAGGAAATCGAGATAAAGCATTCTCAACCCTTAAAAATTTAGTCACGCCTCTTCCTTTCCTTTTCCGGAACTCAGATCGGCCGTAAATCATTTTTCCGTAAATGTTTGGTCTCTTTCCTTTCCTTTGGATAAACTACTTTGATTTTCTTTTTATAATTTTTATAGGCTTCTGTACCAAACTAAAACTATCTACCCAGATCTCTACTTTAAATACTAAAATAAGAGCCACGAAATTTTAGAGACACCAAAAAGTGGCTGCCAGCCAACATTGGAGGCTTTTTTGTGTCACCAGACACCGTCGGAATAAAAAGTGAGTGCTTCTGCCTGCAATGGCAATGACCATAACCATAACAATAAAGACGAAGCTACATTATTGGACACTTTACAAAAATGTGTTGTCTAGGAGTATCTTATGTAACAAAGCATATAGGAAACTGGCATGGCGAAGTAGTAGAAGGAAGAGACGATGAATAAAATGATGCAAAGATTGATTAGTCAGCGGTAGCGATATGCGTCAGCTAGCAAGGTGCTTCCCAAACGTTGAGAGACGAAGCGTATAAAGGCCATACTCACGAAGCGCTGGAATGAAGGCTTGCAGCATAGAACAAAAACGCAATAAAACCGGCATTGTTATTGGATACGTGTTGTTGTTTTGTGAAGAAAAGCAATATAAAGAAAGAAATGAAAAGTAGTTGGGGGAAAAAGTAATAAAAAGACAAAAGCGCAGACGGAGAACAGCGCAACGCATGACATCACAAACGAAGCTGCAGTTAAGCGACAACTGCTGACAACACTGCGGACATGCGGCAGCTGATAAAATGCAACATGCTGGTAAGGGCGCAAATGCAGCTTGCAAAAAAGCGTCTGCCGACATTATATGCCATGAAACAACCTAATTGTAAAGGTTAAGTTCAGACGCGACACAAAAGACTGACGTGCTCTCAACTTCTCAAGTTCATAAGCATGCATTTGGTAGCGTTTGAAGCGACACTAAGCTGACAGCTTCAATGTGTCGAAGTTTCGAGACAGTACGAGGTCAATTTACGTGCAAACCACAAACGTCTTGTATTTTAGATAGACAAGGAAGGCTACCGCGTAGTCGCTGTAAAAGCACGCGCGTGCCTAACCCTTAAGTTGCAGCGTTTACAGTTGGCACTGTCGTTAGACCACTATACGAGCAGCGCTATCGACATGAAACCACATGCTGCATATAAAATTAACTGCTATTACGTTGCAAGCTGCACATAACATCAAAATTATGTATGTATAGCTGCATAACCCCAAATTAAGCACACATGAGTAGCTGTTATATATGAATATACATACATATTCACACACCCACCAACGTCAAAGCTGTTGCTGCAGCGCGCTGATGAGTCATCAGCCAGGAGACATCACTTTTGTCCGTCTACTTTTCAAGCATACTGTGTGCGGCTGCATTCTTCTTATTTTCTTTTTTTGTGGCTGCAGCATTTTTGTCAAAAAAATTTGTATTTGAGAATGAAATGGAATTTATTTAGCATGTTCGAGCGTTGCATCTGCATATACATACATATGTATGTATGTGCGTCTATGTGTTTGTAGTTTAAAAATATCGCTTTTGACTCGCCTAGGCGTTAATTAAGAAAGTGTGAATGAAGAAAGCAGAAAATCAACTTCTAGTGGAAAATGAAGAAAAGTTGATTTGTGGCGCTTGTAAAAGAGTTGGAGTAAAGATGCTTTGTAAAGCAGCGGTACAAAAATATAAAAATATCATACGGTAGCAAAAATATGATTTTTATTAGTTAATCATATTTTTCAAAAAAAAAAAAAAATATTTAGAAAACATAGTACATATGTATATATAAAATATTTATAAAATAAAAATATAATAAAAAGCAAAAATTGTGAAAAATACTACAAGCAAAAACAAAAAACAATTTTAACAACTAATTTAATACACAATTTCAAAATTTATAGAAATATACAATATTATTTTAAGGGGGTATTCTTGTCTAGGATTTTGAAAAAATCGATTTTTCTTCATATCTTGAAAGTTTAGACTTTAAAAAATATGACCTTGGAAAAATTTTTCAAAAACGATTTATTTTCGTAAATACAATATTCAAAAACGTGGCGTCCGTGTTCAAAATTGTCTCCTAAACTTTAAAAATTTTTCTCAAAACTATTTTTCGGAATATAAAACGATTTCTCAAAATATTCTAAAACGTGAAAAAAAATAAATAAATGATTGGAACTAAATAAAAATTTTTATTTTTATTATTTTTAAAAAATTCGAAATAGTCAGAAAAGTGATCCAAAAAACTTTCCCACTTTTCCGTAATTCCGGCCATTGCGACATTATTCTAGATTAATAAGCTTTTTTTTGGTTTCAGATAACTAGGAGGGTTGAAATGACGGGTATGGTCACGTGGAAATTTTTAGCGAACCCCCACTTCGTCAGCTCATAATTTTTGAAATTTTTTACTTTTTTTAGTTTTTAATTTTTTTCTGTACTCTTCTAAAATTAACAAATAACCAATAAAAAAATGGATAGTAAAAATATTAATTGCCTTTTTTACGACACTTTAAAAATTACTTGAAATTCATGCTTCTAGACCAGAATACCCCCTTAATACTTTTTAAAAAGTTAAATTTTAAGTAAAAAACCGAAAAATAGTTTTTGTAAAAAAAAAAAAATTAAAAAATTTTTTAAAAAAAAATAAAAATAAATAAAAATTTAAAATTAAAGAAATTAAATAAAAATTAAAAAATAAAGAAATTAAATAAGAATTAAAAACAAAATAATTGAAAATTTATAAATATTAAAATTTTTGTAGTACTACTGTTGGCAAAAACTGGTAAGACTTTTTAATTTATACATATTTCGCGCGAAAACCCATTCGTCGAAAGATGTTTTTTCTAGAAAGTGAAAGCAAGCGATGCCAAAATCACTCAATTTTTTCGAAAAAAATCGTCGCGTTAACGTCTGTAAAAAGCAATGCTTTCTGACTACCAGATTGTCATGCGACTTATTATTACTGGCGATGAGTCGTCTTGGATCTATGCTTTCGACCCGTAAATAGGTGACCAATCGGCAAAACAACGTGGCAAAGGTGAGCCGAAGCCGAAAAAAACACGTCAAAGCAGATGAAAAATCAAGGTTTTGTTGACAGTTTTCTTCGATTATCGAGTTGCAGTGTACTCCGAACCGTCCAAACTGTCAACAAGGAATACTATTTGAGTGTTACACGTAGTTTGCGCGAAGCTATTCGTAAAAAGAAGCCGGAATTATGTGCCGACAAACCTTGGTTTTTGCACCATCGCATACTGCATTGATTCTTCGTGAGTTTTGCGTCAAATTTTCAAAAAATGTCGTATCGCGAGCACCGTGTTCGCCTGATTTAGCTCCGTGTGACTTCTGGCTATTCAGCAAACTCCAACGACCGCTCAAGCGAAACCGTTTTGAGTCAATTGAAAGCATTAAACGTGAATCACAACGCGCATGGAAGGCTATTCCAGAAATTGACTTTAACAACTGTTTTGAGGATTGGAAAAAACGTTGACACAAGTGAATTGGGACCAAGGGAGATATTTTTGAAGAGGATAACATAGATTTTGAAGAATAAATCAAGAGTTTTAAAATTATGAACAAAGTATTACACATTTTTGCTCATAGTAGTATATACATATATTTTCTCTCTCGCCTCTTTCCACATTTTCATTATACATTTTCACACGAACATACATATTATTCTTTTACTCCATTTCACCCGACCAGGTATGCCTGCTTGTCGCCCAACAAAAAGAAAATTTATTATGCTTTTAGCGCGCTTGAGAATTCATAAGAAGCACTTAACCTAAACGGAAAATGACAAAATGCCATAATATATTTGAAGTGACAGTTGTCAATTAGGCGCAATGAATGTGTCAATTGAGGTGAAACGAGTGACGAATTCCTGAAAGAAATGCAAAGTAGCAGTAGAAAGTAAATATGAAACAGAAAAGTGGTAAAAATAAGTGTCGCAAAGCGACTTCGGTAATGTGAAGTATGCATTGGCGCCAAATAAATATGTTTGGCGGACATTAAAGACATACATATTTTGATAAACAGATTTGACAGAGATCAGCAGAGGTTAGAGCGAGCAAGAGGAAACACTAGGTTGAGGAAAGGTTAGGGTATCTGAGTTGTGATATTTTTAAATAGCTAAATATTTGGAGTAGATATAAAATATGTATAATAAAACATATTTAAATAATTGGTTTACAAGTTTAAAGAATTTTGTAATTTTTTTAGTTAAGAATTCTGTTATAAATAATAATATATACAAATATGTATATAAAATTTTTAATATTTTCTGCTAATTTTATATTTGAAAAACATTTTTATTTTACTTTGTTAGAAAAAAATTTAAATTTGTTTAATTTATAAGATTTTTTTTTTTTTAATTTTTATTTCAATTTATTAGAAAAAAATTGAAATTTTTAGAAAAAAATTTATAAAAAAAAATGAATTTAAATTAAAAAAAAAATTGGAAAAAATTAAATTCCAAAATTTTTAGAAAAAAAATTTAATTTTTTTAATTTATAAAACTTTTTAATTTTACTTTGTTAGAAAAAAAACTTAAATTTGCAGAACATAAAAAAAAATTAAATTTGTAGAAAAAAAATTATAAGAAAAAAATTTCAATGTATAGAAAAAAATTTTGGAAAAAATTTAGATTTTTTAATATCCAACATGTATTTTACTAAAACTTTCTTATTTTTTTTTTATATTGTAATTTTTAATTTTTTATTATTTTTGTTATTATTTTTTCTAGTTTTAAATTTTTTAATATTTTCTTCTAATTTTATATTTTAAAAACATTTTTATTTTACTTTGTTAAAAAAAAAAACCTTATATTTTTAGAAAAAAAATTTTAGTTTGTTTAATTTATAAGATTTTTTTACTTTAATTTTTATTTTACTTTGTTAAAAAAAAAATAAGAAAAAAAATAAGAAAAAAAAATTTGGAAAAAATTTCATTTTTTTAATTTATAAAACTTTAAAATTTTATTTTATTAGAAAAAAAAACTTAAATTTATAGAACAAAAAAAATTAAATTTTTAGAAAAA
Organism: Bactrocera neohumeralis; assembly: GCF_024586455.1. Lineage (NCBI taxonomy): Eukaryota > Metazoa > Arthropoda > Insecta > Diptera > Tephritidae > Bactrocera > Bactrocera neohumeralis. The sequence continues at coordinate 69,011,722 of NC_065922.1, forward strand.
AATTTAAAAGAAAAAAGTATAAGAAAAAAATTTCAATGTTTAGAAAAAAATTGTGGAAAAAATTTAAATTTTTTTATTTACAAAATGTTTTTTTAATATACTCCAATGTATTTTACTATAACTTTTTTGTTTTTTTATTATAATTTTTTATTATTTTTTCTAGTTTTTTGTGTTATTATTTTTATTTTTGGTTGTGCATATAAATTATTTTACGTCATTGCATGGCTACGCATGAATCATTTTCGCAAAATTCCACATTCAATGCAAGTCCATAATGCTCTTCCAATCATTTGTCTTTATTATGCAAATATCTTTAATATTTCACGCTTTGTAACTCCCACGGCTTGGCTTGGCTTGGCTTACAAATTATTTATATTTAATTGCTTTGCTAAGAAAGCAATTATGCAATTTTTTCCACATAATTGGCAACGCTTTGTTGTGAAAAATTTTATATGCGCCTTTTTCAAATATGGACATGGTGTAAAAGAAAACAAAATAATTACAAAATTTTGTTCGATTTTGTTCAATGGGAATAGAAAAATGATAAAATATGAACATTAAAGGCAGACATATTTGGAATATAATAAAATGGAAGATTCGGAGAAGTCATAAGAGAAAAATTGGCACTGTGAGCGTTTTTTAAACACTTGGGGTAGTTTTCAAACCATTGTAAATAATTATATTAAAAATTACAAAAAAAAGTGTGATGGTTTAATTATAAATTATATAAAAATAATTATTTTTTCATTAATTAATTAATTTTCAAAATAAAATTTTTCAAATTTGAAAATTATTTTTCTTAAATTTAAAAATTAATTGTAAATTAAAACTAAAAAAATTTTAAATTACAATTAAAAAAATTTATAAAAGAAAATTTACGTTTAATTTAAGTTGTTTTTATGAAAAAATTATCTGAATGATTTTCATATTTGAAAAAAAAATTTAACATATTACAAAATGAATATCTACATAAAATAAAAAAATAAATGTTTTTTTATTTATAATAATTTTTTTTTTATTTTGTAAAAAAAATTTGCGAAAAGCCAAGCATATTTCAAAAAAAAAATTTTTTTTTTTAATTTTGTTAATTTAATTTTTTTCCCGTTTATTCAGTTTATGTTAATTCGTTATTATTTCAAAATTTGCTGCTTATCGCTCACAATGCATTGTACACATTTGAATTTTTAAGTTATTTTTGCGCCGCAACATTTTGTTATCAGCAGACACTCCTCCCAAACAAAAGTGCTTGTTGTTGCTATTGAGCTATTGCATGCTCAACTCATATCAAGTCGAGTTACAAGTATTTTCTTTTTTCCAAACGATTTCCATGGCAAAATGCGATGTTCATGCACTTAAGACCGCAGATTCAACCAACACATAGTACATACTTATACATTATATTCACAAATGTACATATGTATATAAATACATATAAATTTGTATATCAAAGCATAGTAAAATGAAGCAACAACAACGCTCGTCTGTGGTTGCAAAAGAAAACACAACAAATTAGGTTAGTAATTTTATCTGCTTAGCTGCCGCAATTTCTTGCTTCCTGATGGCTTCTCGCTTCGGCCGCAGCACCACCACCAAGTCGGTTTGGTTGAAACTAAAGCGAGTAAAGTGCCGTTACGAAGTAATGTTGAAATTGAAAGACGATATGGGTGTGTGTGTGGGGCAAGCAATGGAGGAGTTGGTTACTTTTTCATTCCTTTTTTCGTAAAATTACTTTTCACTAATTTTTTAATAGCTTTCTTATGAAATTTGCATGCAGAAAATTATGTGAAAATGTTGCTTTTACGTAAAATGTGAAAATAATTATAAATTATGGGGTGTAAAAGTCTAAAAATGTTTAAGTTGATTAATTGTCTCAACTTTCAATATACACATCTTTAATTTTTTAAATAATTTAATAGTTTTTATTTCACTCACAGCTTCAAAAGAAAATTAATAAAAATAAATAAAACAAAGAAAAAAAAAAAATTAAAAAAAAAAAATTAAAAATTTTTTAAAAAAATAAATTTTAATTTTTTAAATTTTATTAAAATTAAAATTAAAAAAAAAATAAAATTAAAAAAAAAATTTAAAAAAATAAAACTAAAAAATTTAAATTAAAAAAAATAAATTTTATTTTTTTGTAAATGTTAATTTTTTAATTTAATTTTTTTATGTAATTTTAATTTTTTTATTATATTTTATTTTTTTCTTTCTTTCGAATAAGATCCGTTTTTTAGAGGGCCAATGAACAACTTTGACCCGTTACTTAACGGTAAGGTTCTCTGGATTTTTACTGTTTTTGAGGAAATTTCTTCCTTTTAATTTCTTCGCTTTAATGTTATCAAAAAGTATGTTCAGAACGAACATATGAACGTAGTAGAATGAACGTGTTTTATTTAGCGTAGAATATTAAAAAAAAACGGGATCCCGAAACTTATTTCAAAATCCCGAATTTTCGGGACTCACTACTTTGATTTTTCTTAAAAAATTTATTTTTTATTTAGATATGATTTCTATGAAATTTAATTTGACGTTGAGAATAAATATATTTATTAATTATAACCGTTCGGTCTTCACACTTGAGAAATTACGTTGTTGTTCCGCTTGAAATTCGCCTGCATCTCGTCAAATGACAATCATGCCGCTCTAATAAATTTCATAACATGAAGTATTTATTAGCGAAATTTAAAACAAGAAAAAAAATTAATGAAAATGATGCCACACCTCACAGCAGCGCTGCGCAGAGTTGCTATTAACCGCACGAAAATGCAGCTATGCCTCAACGCCAACCACTGCAGCATAGCGGTTTTGCGCTTTTGACACATTTGTCACATTTACAGCTTCTTAGCTTTCTTATTGCTTTGTTTCCAATGTTGCGTGCGTGTTGTTGTCATGCTTCGTGGCGTTGCAGACATTTAAATTGCATGAAATTGTTGTCAACAAGCCGCAGGGTTGCATTCAAGCGTAAGTGATACGCTGCGTGCGGCACTTTCTAACTGGAATTTTGTTGCTGCTTACCGGAAAAAAACATTTTATGGAAATAAGCGTAGTTTGACATATTTATTAGAGAGAGAAACAAAAAAAAGAGTTTATTTCTTTGTTAATTACTACTTTTTCGAGACTCTCACGCCAGTCGCTTGTTCCGGTGACAATCGTGTGCAACATGCAATGTCAATTTGTAGACTCTTAAAAAAATCGTGATTTTTTTCTTATAATTAGAAAAGCATAAGCAATGAAATTACAATTACAAGGTCAGCACAACAACTGCTAAACTGGTACTGTTAGAAATCGCTGCTATTGGCTGACTAAAAAACTGTTATTTGTCTGCTTACACATTAAGGACCAATTTTCTGGACTCCGATTTGCTTTATTACTACATATCTTTTCCTTAACCTTTAGTTTTGTCCCAAAGCATATTTTAGATTTCATTTCTTCTGTAGATCAATGGAGTTTGCTATGCGTTTCGAGGCTTTCTTCAGTCCGATGAACAAATTTCTTGGCTCAAAGAGATAGAGAAAGGCAGAGCAGTGCACAAAACAACAACTCCACGAAAGTACTCGCCTTACACAGGGTAAAACACCTCAGGTAAAATGACCTTCTTGTTCTTCGATGATTTCCAAAGCTCACTCCGATCCTAAAACGATGACTCAGGAACAATCTTTCGAGGCACGAAAAGTCTGCTTAAGCTCCAAAGAAACGAGGTGGCACTAAATGAATCACGAAATGGACTGATAAGTGTATTGAAAACCCAAGATTTCATGCTCACACCAAAATTTGTAGTATCTTTTCTTCTGTCTGGCAGTTCTGTCTCAACTCCCCGACATAAAAATACTCTTACGTCCCACATTTGGAAATACAAGGATAGTTAAAAGATGTTTTTCTTCACGCATCCAGCAAGAGAAATAGTCTAAAAATCAACCTCGTGTTAGGAGTAGTTTCGAAAGTACACACTTTGAAGTTGGGTCTTCATTTAATTTATCAAATACAACTGAGGGACCTCAACAGGTTTGATCATACAGCTGAACTTACGATGAACGCCTTATTTTCGAACTGTTTGACACAGTTTGGTAAATTTGAACAGATAGATTATAATACCAATCTTTAAACATTTTAATATCAACACATTGCCGAGTTGAAAAGAGATTTATAACACTATCTTAGTCCCTGATATATACTCATATATACATATGTATGTAAATAGTAACGAAAGTGATTGATGTCCACAAATATTGAATCATCCTCCACTCATTCAAATGATGAAACAAGAGTGATCTTTCGTCAGAAAACACCCCTTAAAAGAAGACCATCGAAGAAGCATCAACATAATCGCTATTGAAATTGCTATTGTTGTAAACGTTTACAACAACCAAATGTGTTTGAAATTACGCCCCCACAGCCAGGTCAAATACCACGAAATAAATTACAAAACAATTTACAAAAACAAAAAAGAGTATTTCATATGGGCAAACGTGGCAATGACGACCAGCTGCGTGTGGCTTATGGAGCGTATAAATTTTTGGGAGTGTAATATAAAACCTTAGACAATTGAAAACGGCTGGGATTTAATTACAAGTGTCTGCTTTTGAAGGCGTTACCAGCGACATGAATGGAATAGCAAACATATGGTAATAGCTGAGAGTTGTTATGAAAGGTACCCTGTAGGAAGGAAAAATTCAAGGAGTGAAGAAAATATTTAGGGTTTATTTTGAGGCGGTGATTTAAGATAATAAAATTCTAAGAGAACTAAGAAAAGTGTAGGAACGATTAAAAAGTAAGTAAATAGAGAGATCTAATTCTGAGGTTAGGTGCTTGATCGGTTCAAATTAAGCGCACTAAACAATTGTCTTTTTAGCAAGTAGTTTCTTTATATAAGTACCTTCTTAGGAAATTATTGTCAAAAAAAGGATAACAATTAATGAGACAACAAGAAACTTTACTTTATTTTTTTTCAGCTTTTTCCGATAGCTAGAATGAACTCAAAATCAAGTTTTCAGACTTTATCAGCCTCGCTTCATCGGACTTTTATGAAAAACTGGTGTAAAATACCGTTAAAATGTAATAATAATACTGGTTGGGGCATCCAGGGACTTTTTTCAAACAAAAGATATCTGGTTGAGCTCTAAGGCAAACTTTTCCTACTTAATCAAACAGGCTTCATATGATTTTTAAATAGAGTGGTGAGATACTGATAAGAAATCTAAGTTTACTTTCGAATATGTATTTCAGAAAGCCATTGTTAGGCTCTTTCCAGAAAACTAAGTTGGTGTTTTATTCGTACCCTCCTCGCAACTTTTGCATAGCCTTTCCTGCAAGGCACACATGAAAGTTTATGCTACAGTAGAGGCCCGCTAATCCGTACATGGCCTAATCCGGATTCCACTGTAATCCGAACAGAGTTAAAAAACTCAAAATTTCTATTATGTCTCTATCCTCCCACACAGTGCACCGCACAGCAGCCCTCAGAGTTGCATCAGCCTACCGAACAGTGTCCGGCGAGGCTTTTTTTAAACAAAATGATATCTGGTGTGAGCTAAAGCAAACATCCGATACTTAATCAAACAAAGGAAACTTCATATGATTTTTATGGGAATAGAGTGGACGAGATAAAAGATCTTGACTCATGATAAGAAATCTAAGTTTATTTTTACAATATGTATTTCAGAAAGCCATTGTTAGTACTCCAGAAATGGGAAAAGTTGAAGAGCCGTCATGCCTATATAACGACGCTTCGACTTTGCAACAGCCTTTCCTGCAAGGCACACATGAAAGTTTAGAACGCTACAGTAGAGGACCTGGTACATGGCCTAATAAACGCGGATTCCACTGTTATCCGGACAAGTTAAAAAACTTCAAAAATCGCTGCACTATTGCTATGTAAATCTCTCAATGAGAAAAATGGAACGCCATTCACTAATTCGCGGTTTATGCTTTATTGGTTTAAGTTTTTTTTTTGTTTTTTGGAACATGTGTATTATTTGTTATAATAAAAAAAACAGAAATTTATAAATATTTTTTCATAATACATAGTTCTGATATGTCTTTGGTAATCCGGATTTCCTTATATTCCGGATAGGGGCCGGTTTTAATTGATCCGGATTAGCGGGCCTCTACTGTACGAAGCTACAACTTACCCTAGTATTTTGGTAAGCAATTGTTGGCGTATTCTTGTCACTAGTTGCTCGTCCCCTTATAAATTTTGTTTGAGATTAAAATTGTGGCAATCAATTGCTAAATTTATTGTCTGCTGCATTTAGAAGGGTGTTTGCACGGCGACCTCATAAAACAAGCTGTCTAGTATTGACAATAGACAAGCCGGCAATATTTTGGTTGCATTCGATTTTTCCAATTGCTGTCAAGTAGACAATATGTGGTTTGTAACTGTCTCAAATGGACGATTTCGAAGACTTCATGCTTTAATTGAATTAACAAAGGAGCTGAACAAGTCAAACCCACAATAAAAATGGGTGAATCTTTCAATTTGTTAGTGAGTTGTTTTTGCAAGCATAGCCCACATTCACTCGCTTTCGCTCTCTTACGCGTTTTACCTTTTAATTGTTACAGGTACTCGTATATACCCTTAAAATAGTGGAGGGTTCGCATATGCTGCAGCGTCATTTTTAAGCCATTTCGGTTCCAATAACTAACAGGGTTGTTTTCCTGTGAAATTTTTTCGGCGCTTATTGTTTCTCTTTGGTTTGCGAAAATATTGAATTTCTCAGCCGCACATTAATCACTTTAATTGCCATGCATTTGCGCATGCCGTTAATTTATTGCGTCACAGTTTTGTTGTAAAACATTTAGTTCGTGGGTTTTGCAGCGGCTTGACGCTAATTTAAATGCCATGCGTTTGCTGGACGCGGAGTTGTAATCTGATATAGCGGTTGAATAAAATAAATATTGCATTTTTAATATAACATTTCCGCTATTTAAGAGCAGCACAAAACAGCTGATTTATTATGTTTGCACAGATTTATTACTTTTATGCATTGATTCATAATTTCAATTAAAATTTGCATTTTAAAAGCGCACATGAAACTGTCAAATCCGCGCAGCTGTTCTGTATGTTATTAAATGTCATTTTACTAATATTTTTCGAATTTCATTTACTATGTAATTGTGGCAGACCTCGAAATGATTCAAACTGCCATTCAATCTTTATCGTTCAGAAAGTTTCTTATATAATTGTACTCAAGCGCTCCAAAATGTGCCGAGCCAACGGCGTTTTTGTTGTTATTAATTTGTGATCTTGACTTTGACACACTTTTCACGTTCGCATGCTGTCGATATTGACAAGCACTTATGACGTGTCTAATTGCTGATCGCACGTTAATTGTAACAGCTGTTTTCTATATACATACATATGTACATATCTACTATTTCCTCGCCCTCACACAAAGTATTTGATTTTTTCTTAGTAATATTTTTTACTGTTGGTGTTTTTCATTTACTGCGCTCTGTCGCTTGCAATAAGAGAAAATATTATTGTTATTCTTTCGAAATAAGATTTCTGCTTAATCATCAGCTCTGCCAAGCTCAATTATAGATTGATTATACAACGCTTTCCTCCCACAAATTTCCGTTGTTATTTCTATGATTTATGTAATTCGATCCCTGCTTATGCAATCTTGGGCAGCAAAGCACCGAAAATAAATATAAAGAAAATTCCAAATTTCCTGTGTTCAAAACAGTAAACTTATCGAATTTTAAAATGTTACTTTTAGATGGCAGCATTTAAATGAAGTCCCGAAATTTCGGGATTCGAAATAATACTTATACCAAAATATTTCTATCTGAAGTCTTTACGTATTGTAGATATGTATATTTTTTGAATTTCGATTTATTTAGTGAGTCCCGAAATTTCGGGATTCGAAACAATACTTATACCAAAATATTTTTATCTGAAGTTTTTACATGTTGTAGACATGTATATTTTTTGATTTTCGATTTATTTAGTGAGCATGGAAATTTCGGGATTTAAAATAGTATAAAAAATATCAAAATTTGAGTATTTAAGATATTCATTGCAGTCCTGAAATTTCGGGAAGAAGATATGTACATATATCGTAATTGTTGATATGAATATTTTTTCAAAGAGATAATGCTAAGAACCCCAAAATTTCAAGGTTCAAACTGGTAAATCAATGAAATCAAAATATTTATAGTATGTATGTACATATAAATACGTACATACATATGTATGTAAGTATGTATGTACAAATATATTGTATATATTTTTTCAATACCGACTTTTTAGTCAATCCCGCAATTTCGGGATTCAAAATTAAGGGAATTCAAAATAGTTATTTTACAAGATATTTAGTAATTGCAGTTATGCATACTTTTTTAATCCCGATGTATGTATGTATTTAGTAAGTCCCGAAATTTCGGGATTAAAAATGATTTCATATTTAATATATATTTGGAGATATTTCGCAATTTCAGATTTGAAATTTTTAATTCCGAAGATTTATTTAAAAACCCGACATTTCGGGATTAACAAAGTTTAATTCCATTGCATTTTTGAATTATGTGTATTCGTTGTATATTTCGGCTAATAAAAAAATAAACAAAATTTATCTGAAATTAGTGTTAACGAAACAATTCATTATTGTTAGTATAGTGATTAAGTGAAGTCGTTTATATTCAGAAAAAATGTAATGTCCAAACTTCACAATATGAGAGTTTTGAGTTTTCAATGATCGAAACTCAAAAAAAAATTATTTTTCAAAAAGAGATTCGTGCAATCAAATCACCACTTAAAGAGATCAAATCAAGCCTTAACATAGATCGCCTGCAGTTGAATAGACTCAATTTAATGGAGAACATCGAAAGCTAATGATTTATTTACGACTGAAAGTAGACACCACTTTTGCTTGCAGAAGACATAACTTTATACAAAGCTTAAGTCTGTTAAGAGGCAAAAAAAACATAACTTTATATAAAGTTCCAGTCCGTTGATAGGCAAATCAACATAATGCTGCCTGAATATTTATAAAATCAAGTTGTGGAAACATGCTATTATGTATCGGAAAGTACTCAGCAGTTCGTTGCAAAGCTTTGATTATCGATAAGTTATATACAATTTAGTTTAATGAGCAGTACTTACAAATATGGACGCATTTCAAAGCTTTAGTGACTAATTTTGGCGAACTTACCTGAAATGAGAGGAAAAAGGGAATTAATTAGTTTATGTAAAACAAAACTTAGCATTAAAAAATGTATGTAGATCTAAAACATAAACATTGAAAAAATATAAACTTCAAGTCATTTCGAAATAGAAAATGTCCAACTATAACAAAACTTTTTTTTTTAAAGTTCACACGTCTTGAAAACTTCTTTGAATCACTCGGCAATTTATAGTAATTCATACTCAGACTCAATTTAATTATGCAAATAACAGAAAACGCTTAATCATAAGTCATTCCAGTGAACAGAACTGAGTTAATTGGCTTTCAAAGCAAAAGAAACATAAAGCTAGTAATACAGTGAAGAAGAACGAAGCAAAATCAAGGGGCCTGGCAGTCAAGAGTTAAGGTTTATACTTTCTCGAGCTAGAACCTCAACATTTTTAGTTTGACAGAGCACAAATTTAGCTGATTTAATGTTGGAAACCTTGTGGAAACTGAAAAAGTTTAATAATACTAGATATTGCAAACCTGTATTTAAATTTGGAAATATAAGACTTATCTAAGATTATCGTGAGAATTCCAAAAATACTTCAGCAATCCGGATTGTGTTAATTTTATATTAAGTTTTTTATTTAATTTGTTTCTTACATACTCACTATGTTCACAGCCTTATTTCATCTAATGTATTTTTAAATGAAAAGAACAAGCAAAGAGTTTTTCTTCACATGCAATGACAGGCATACTAATGATCACCAAATGTTTTCGGCGCCTTCATGTTTAAGATAGTCAGAAGAACTTACAAGAAATCTGTGAAGCTATACAACACTGTGGCGCTTGTAGAGTTGCACTCGTGCAGCGATTTTTTATCAAATGTAACGAGTACACGCTACGCTAAATTTATTTTCTCATGCTTTCTTTGCAGCTTTTTGGTTACAAAAAAGCAATTATTTAAAAAATAACACGCCAGTCGCCAAATACGCGCAGCAAGAATACTAGCAGCACGTACAGCAGGCGCTAAGCCGAAAAACAAACGTTAACACGTTGTTGCCGCTGTTGTTGGCTGTTGTAAACCAATTTTAGAGCGTGTACACAACCCAATAATTACAACAAATTTGCTGTAAACAGCGATGAGCTCGCGATTGCAGCACGAGGTGAAAGAAAATAAATTAAATAAAAAGAAAAATGTTAAAAAAGGAAAAAAAAATGTAAAAAGTAGGCACAAAAACACGAAAACACAACATAAAATCAAGACAGCCGAAATTCTCGCTGTTTGGTGCGCGTTTTATTGACACAGTTTGCCCACAAGGCGGCTAAGAAACGTTACTTCTCGACAGCTAGCACAGCAACCAAGCTTTCTTCATGCAAAACACGCGAAGTAGTTGACGAAGCTTTGACATTTGAATAATTTTTTTCGTAGTGTAAATGACCAGCATACCAAAGATGGCGCGACAGAGTGAAGCTGAGTGTGAGTGACCAAATAAGCTGCGCTGCCTTGTCAGCCTTACACGTATACGAAGTTGACCATATATATTTTTAATTACTAACAGTTTATGACAGTTGGCTAAAACGGTTTTATACAAAGAAAGGTAGATAAAACAGCTGACTTAGTTAGCAAACTTTCTATGGACCTACATACATATGTATGTACAAATGTGAGCTGGGGAATTTTCGTGAGTTCGTGGTTCGTGGCTCTACTTCGAGCTTATGTCATGCATAATGACGTTATTTGTATATTATTGTGCCAATTAGGCTTAAAAGGTAATGGGATTGTCACATAATAGAAATATATGTACGTATTTCGAAGTTTAGTAGAACTTTACTGGGTAGGAAGAGTAATGGTGGACGAAAAATTACTTTTAAGGTAGCAGTAAAGTTAGAATATAGAAAAAATCGGTTGATAACCTTAAAAATTTCCGATTGGCAGGTCTGCAAACTTCAATTCCATAATATGAAAGGCTTTTTCGTCCTCTATTATATGTTTTTAGAAGCTAAAGTTTAGAAAAACCGGTCCGAAGGTATGGAAAAAGTACGCGGAATATAAAATGAGGAACTCGGAAAGGTTTCTTCGTTATAGCAATAGCTTTTAGGCAGACAAATCTTACAATTATGTTATAAAAACTTTTTCTTTAAAACCCAACAATAGTTTAGAGTAAATAGTTAACTTTTCGACCTGCGTATTTGTCCACAGATAGAACAAAAGAATTAACAGAATTCGACAAAGGCTTTAAGTTTTGTGACCCTACGAGTAAAACCGTAGCCAAAATTACATCACATTTGTTCGAAACGTGCTCAGCACATGCTTTAACAAATTCACAAAACACCTAACCAAAAATCTCAGAACACTTTGAAAGGTATTCAATGGTTTGAAACCATTTAATAGCAGTAAACTTATCAGTTAAGCATTCCAGAGAGGCTGATCTCAGCAAGAACAATGACTAACCCACAGTTAAAATGAAGTGAAAGACGTTTCGTAGACTTCTCACACCTTAGGATTCTTCACTTAGATTAATGGACAGTTAAAATGTAGTGAAAGACGTTTCGTAGACTTCTTACACCTTAGGATTCTTCACAGCCTACTTAGATCACTAGAAACTTTAACATGTTATAGGATCTGACTTTACACTAATTAATATGGTTCAGTAAACTTTCAATTAAAAGCTTTAATTTTTGCTTATATTTTTGCCACATTCATTTGTACCGGCTATAAATATGTCAACTCAATCTCTGCATGAAATTCGCAAATTAACTAACGCTCGTAAAAAAAGCGAAAATTTTCGCGTAATAAATATGCGCGACGAACCAAAAATCTATTAAAATGCAAATTAGGCAAAACAAACAAAAAATTAATTTAAAGCATGAAATCACCAAACCAGCCAATGGAGAAAACATTCGAATGGGAGTTGATTAATTTAACGCTATGTGAATCCGATAAACGCTTAGAAAGTGACAATGAAATTAAAGAAGAAAGTGGAATTGAAATTGGTGGACGTTACAAGAAACCCTGAGAAAATAAGCAAAGCAAATTTTAGATTTTTTAGTATACAATAAGTATGTATGTAAGTGTGCACATGCATTCACACAAATGAATATATAAATAGATCAAAAACCATACTTCTGTCATATATTCACCACTGTGCCGACCCCAGAAATAATGAAGCCATAAAAAATAATTAAATCAAAATTAAGAAAAAAAATCTAATATTTTAATGCTGATAATAATGTTATTGCCATAAATATTTAGAAGCAATTCAAAATGCTTTGCATCGCCGGAGCTGGATTCACTTAAAATACACAATCAAATGAACAAAGTACGATTATGTACATGTGTATGTGTGAATGTATGTACATTTGTATATTTTTTAGTGCATGCAACACAATTTGTTTCCAGCGGCAGCGCAACGAACTCAAGATTACCGAGCATAATCGTTTTCAAATACACAAGAAACCATAAATTCCAGTAAAAATATATTTGTTTCGAAAGCCACCGACACTTGACACATAAATTTTCCGGCGGCGAACAGTTGTTACTCACGCTTTCAGAATGAAAGAACATAAATATGCGCACAAAAATGCATACAAATGATTATATATATAAATACGTATATATATTTACATGCAGATACATATGTACATATGTAAGTGCAGCGGGAAGAACAAAAAATTTTGGAGAATGAAACAAAGAAAAAATCAGAAAATAAAAAAATTGAGGACTAAAGCGGTGTTGGGCGAGTCTTTGGGATCAGAGTATGTGTGTGTTGACATATGCCGATATGTGTAGGTCTGTATGTTTGTAAACATTTCTCTTTAAGTGAGAGAATTATTTGGAGTCATCAAAAAAAAGTAATACATAAATCAGAGCAAAGACTTTAATGAACAAGCAAAGCTCCCAAAATTACACTGAACAATGCAGTAAAAAATAAAAAAAATTAAAAAAAATTAAGTAAAAAAATTTAAAAAAAAATTAGAAAAAAAAATTAAGTAACAAAATTTAAAAAAAAAATTAGAAAAAAATGAAGTAACAAAATTAAAAAAAAAATTAGAAAAAAAAATTAAGTGAAAAATTAAAAAAAAAAAAAACAATTAATAAAAAATTATTATTAATTAAAAAAATCCAACAAAAAAAAATTCATTAAAAATTAAAAGAATATAAAAAAAGAATAAAAACAATGAATAAAATATAATTGAAATTAAAGAAAATTTTAAAACAAACAAATGAAAAGAAATACCTAACAATAAATCAAATAAACATACATACATAGTATACATACATATGTATGTTTGTATGTATTAAGAAAAAAATAAAAACTAATAAAAAGATAAATTAGATATCGTATGTAATTAAAAAAAAATGGAAAATGAAAAAAATGGGAATTAAAAAAAAACTCAAAACTAAAAACTAAAGAAAGCATTTTTCACAAATTTTCCAAATGAAAAATTAAAAAAATTAATAACAAAAAAAATTTGAAAAATTTGAAAATTAAAAAAAAAAAAAAAAAAAAAAAAAAAAAAAAAATAAAAAAAAAAAAAAAAAAAAAAAAAAAAAAAAAAAAAAAAAAAAAAAAACAAATTAAAAAAAAAATTAAAAAAAATTAAAAAAATTTTTGAAAAATTTTAAAATGAAAAAAAATCAAAACTAAAGAAAGCATTTTTTACAAATTTAAAAAAATGAAAAATTAAAAAAAAAAAATTTAAAAAATATGAAAATTTAAAAAAAAAAAAAAAAAATAATAATAAAAGAACATTACATATTAAAAACAGTCCAGAAATTTTACAAATGACCCTCAAAGAATTAAAATAAAATAATTAGAATAAAAAAATGTTGATTTAAAAAAGTAAATACAAATTTAATAATTACGATTAAAAATAATTAAATAACATAGATTTATTAAAAAAAAAAGTTATAATACACTAAAAATTAAAAAAGTTTTAATTAAACCATTTAATTAAAATGTTAAATTAAAAAAAATTTAAAAAAATATTATAAACAAAAAAGTTAACAAAATTAAAAATTAAAAAAATATACAAAGTTTTAACTAAAATAAATGTATTAAAAAATTTAAAAAACTAAATAAAAACTAAAAAATTACGATTAAAATTTACTAAAAAACATATGTACATACATATGTATGTATTTAAAAAAAAAAAACAAAATAGAAATTAATAGCAAATTAAAAGATTAAATTAATGGAAAAAAAATTAATTAAAAAATAAAAAATAAAATTAAAAAATAAAACAAAGTTTTAACTAAAATAAATGTATTAAAAAATTTAAAAAACTAAATAAAAACTAAAAAATTACGATTAAAATTTATTTAAAAAAAACATACATACGTATGTATATACATAAAAAAAAAAAAACAAAAATAGAAATTAATAGCAAATTAAAAACGATTAAATTAACAAATTCTTTAGTTAAAAAAATGTAATTAAAATGTTAAACTAAAAATATACATTAAAAAATACAAAAAAATATACATTAAAAACTACAAAAAAAATTAAAAGAAAATATAAAAAAAAATATAAATAAAAAAGGTTTTCAAAAACATAGATTTTTTTATAAATTTAGCTGATAAAAAAATGTATGTATAATGAAGGCCGAAAAATAGAAATACTTAAATAAGCCACACCCCACAGACAGTTATGTTGATAACGTCAGGAAATGCTTTTTATGCAATAAAATATGTTCGAACATTAAATTTTATTTACGCTGCTTACTGTCGAACCTAATGCGATAATCATTGATAAAGTAGTCATATAATAATTTTTTTATGATTTAACAAGAAATGAAGTGATTAAGAAAGCCGCAGAAAAGTACAAAATTAATAATCAATGCAAGTTATCAGTACCAGGCTGGTCTCGTGGGCTTGACTTTCGAGCGTTTGAGGAAGTATTAAAAGTGGGATAAAATAAATAAAAAACAAGAAAAAAATATTTGTTTTTAGTAAATATAAATAAAAATTATTTTTGGAAGAGCAAACAAGACAGCAAAAAAAAAAAAGAAAACAAAAAAAACATAATAATAATAAAAAAATTTTAATTAAAACAACTGTAACAACATGTAAAATTTCGACAAATGAAAAAGCTTTTTATAAGAGGACTTGATTCCGATCGTTCAGTTTGTATGGCAGCTATGTATGTACTATATGCTATAGTGGTCCAATATTGGCGGTTCCGTCGAATGAGCAGCTTCTTATGGAGAAAAAGACGTGGACACAATTTCAGATCGAAATTTCAAAAACTGAGAAACTGGTTTTCTTATATACATGCCCACGGACATGCCTAAATCGACTTAGCTCATCACGCTGATCTTTTATATAACAACATATAGCGTCTCCGATGTTTCCTGCTGAGTGTTTCAAACTTCGTGGCGAACTTAAGAGTAAACAAATTAACGGAACAAAATTTGTATTTGAAACCCGATCGATATTTCAATAAATACTTGTAATGGAGAAAACAGCTCTTGGTTGGAGGAATTCCGGTATCGCATATTCGACTGTTGTGGAAATTGTGATTTTGACTCATCTACAGAAAAAGAACAGAATTTTTGTTCGAAGCCACATCGAACAGCTCTTGATCGGATAAAATTCGGGTCTATCCCGGTATCGCAGATTAGACTGTGTTGAGAATTGTGACTCTATCTCATCTACAAATTAACGGAACACAATTTTTTTCGAAGCATAATCGATATTTCCGGTTCGATTCCGATATCGTAGAAACGACTGTTGTTGGAATTGTGATCCTATCTCGTCTACCACGAGAGTTTATTGCAAAAGAGCTACAAAAGTCATTTTATATCACAACTGCTTATATGTAATGAGTCAACTTTGTGGGATCTACACCTTATATTAGGTAAACTACATTCCTAAACTATTCAAAGTGCATTTTTCTGGGAGCTCATCTCTTTTCTCACTTCGCTCATGAGTAAGCACTGTAGTAGTTAATAACTTAAGTTTCCTTAAAGGTGCAGTCTAGTTGGTTTCCTTAGTCCCATCCGCTTAGCATGTATTCTAAGAACAGACTCTCAATATGTCATCGTCGGTTTGGTAGCGCAGACGTCAGATTTCCGCCTACCTACGCTGTTAATGCGTTGCTTAAACTCATTTATTATTCCACTTACGGCTTAGAATAGCAATAACAATTGCTGCGCGCAATAACATAATTTCCACGCACTACTTGTCCTCAGGTAGCAGTGTATTTCCTTTCAATCGCGCAACATTAGTAATTACCATGCATTACTGCTTTCTACAATTGGAAAAGGAAAACCAATTTCCCGCTTAAGCCGAATGCAAATAAGCCGAAGGCATTTAGCTACTTGAGGATTAGGCGGGACTGTCTAACAAACCAATAAGAGGGAGCAGCAACAACAACAGACGTAAGAAGATTTCCCAAAAAGCCATAAAAATCCCGCACAAATTGCCCAAAACGAGCCGCGAACGAGACTCATGAGCCAGCAGTATTGGCAATTGGTACTGAAAAATGACGCGTGTAGCTGCATGTGACGTGTGTGGTCCTACTACCGCATGCACAGACGGACAGTTCAACGAATAGTCAAATAAAAACAACATGGCCGGTACGGTCTTGCGGTCCGAATGAAAATTAGAGACTACACTTGGAATGGCGTACTAATGAAACAATCAAGCAGCTAGCACCGCAGGCCATGGCATGCAATACATGCAAGAATTCATAAAAGAAGTAATAGAAAGCATGATAGATAGTCAGATGAGCCGAAAGACTATTAGAAAAGAAAATTATTGAATGGAATTGAATAAATGAGTTCGTTGGTGTGCTGCGACATGCGAGACGAAGTAAAAGAGATAAATAAGGTATTTCGAGAAAAACAATAACAATAAAAAATAGCAAACAATTTGTTGTTGGCAATCAAATAATGTGGCGAACCGGCAAACATGCTTCGGTTCGGGGTTAGCCGCCAGTCTGCGGAATTGGATAGCAGATAAGCGGAATTGTTGAATCAATTGTGGAAATTAGACAGTTTTCGTTGTAAAGTTGTTGTTCTTGCGTTGGGAAATATTGAAAAATTTAAAAAAGATAGGTTAAAAAACATAAATCGAAAGTTCTGTAGCCGATTCTTATTAAAATTAGGAACTTACAACAGCAAGTCGGCGTTAAAAACTCCAAATGCAGAAGTTTTAAAGATAAGCACATATAGCTTCAAGCTTGATTTAGTGAAAAACTTAACCTGAACTGAATAAGGAATCGAAAAAATGGTACTTCCTAGAAAAAAATTACAATTCAACTTCGTAAGTAAAGAAATCTGCAGTGAAGATGCGTCCGTTTTCAACATTTTTAATGAAATCAACATCTATATCGAGCGTGGCTCATCATGAATGATCGCCAAGAACGAAGTTACCTCTAATAAAACGAGAATTTGTTTCTAAGTATACATCCGTCAGAGTCTTTACTTCTTACGGAGGTCCCCAGGAGAGATTCCTTTTGAATTCTAACAAGTCCAGTTTTGTACTTTCTGGATTAACTGAAGAACTTCTTAATACTTAAAGTTGTTTCGACCAAAATAGGAGATTTACAAGTCAAAACACTTCTGAATACACATCGAAATATCCTTCTTGATTGCTCCGGATCTTAGTCGAACTACAGCTGTCATCATCCATTTCCACGACAGTTGGGTCGAAGTAACCGGAACGGATCCGGATTTTTATCCGCTCAAGGACTGTCAACTCAGCATCATTCCCCAAACCTATTTCAGGAATTATTTCTGCCGCTACTTAAAATAAAACAGCTGCCATCATTTGTGAACCTAAACTGTTTACGGTTGCTTTGGCGCTTTCAAGCTCGCTTGAGGAAGGTAAACCACCGGGAGATCTAGTAGATTCTAAGTGAATTTACAGAGGAACTCTGTTCCATTTTTATAATTTCCACTAAGAATATTTTTAAAATACTTGGACCGGCTCAAAAGCTGCTACCTCATCTAATCGGATAACTCACATCAATCAGTAAAACTAACAGTGGTTGACACCATACATCCATTTTTACCATAACACGATTATTATTAAGACTTAATATATTCGTGTCGCACATAACCTCTATTTCTACAATGTCTCAACAACTTATGCACACACACTTCACGCCCTTCCGCAAATTATATGCGCATTAAACCCATTTCTACAGGAAACGAACAATAATGGTAAGCGATGACTTTGCAAAATTTCCCCCTCATAAAACCTATTGCTGCCGACTGCGTGCAGCCACTTAAGAATTTGCCAAAAATTGTCATAAATTCGTTGTCGCAAATGTCGGAAATTGCTGAAAAATTATTTGCATGTCGCAAAATTACACATACCCTTGAAAAGTAGTTTTTGATAATTTTTTTTTGTCACTGACACACACTCATACATATGTATGGTACGCTTGGCGTAAGTGTTGCAGCCTTTGTGTTTCGAGCATTAAGTTATTAGTGCATTCGTCTTAAGCAGAGGTGGTGTGCATGTGCCCCAGGTTCGCGCAGTTCGAGTGTGCGTGCTGAAGAGTTGGTTCTTTCTTCTTGCACTGCATGTACATAGATATGTATGTATGTGTGCATATATTTGCACAATTGTTTGTTTGTCACTGTTTGCTTTGACACCAGATGGTTGCTCGCCGGTTGGTTATTACACTCGAAACTGTTTTTGAATACGGCTTTTGTCATGTATTGTTATCATGTGACCACTTAAATGCCTTTGTGTGTGTATATACTTTTTTGTATTTTTTGTCGATTTTAAGAACCACTCTTTAAGCTGATAATTTAAAGTGGTCTTGTAGGGAAACGTATAATTTTAATTTTTTTTTATTAAAAGGCAGGGTGGGTTTTTTATGATTTAATTTTAATTAAGGACAGAGCAACTGTTTGTTTAATTTAAATACTAAAAAAAAGCTCGTTTATTTGCACAAGTGCCGTCTCAAATAGTGCAGAAAAGCAATTTTAATTTTTGTGCTTGTTTTGCAGTCCACAAAATTATAAGAATATGCTTACCATAGAGAAGGAAGCGCTCGAAGCCACCAAGCACACAAACAACAACAAATTTACGTTCAATTATAATTATTTTGCGCAAAAATAATTGCTTCCAACATGTGTGTGCGAGTAGTAATAAACACTTTTTCCCGTATATAAAAGACTATAATTGAGATTCACTGTTTTTATTAAAACGTATGTATGTATTTGTTGCTGGCGAAATATTAGTTACTCTGTTTAATAAGCACAACACACGAAAATATCTGAATTAAAGCACAAATTCATATTTAATATATAGTAAGCACGAATTGTTTACGTTTTGCTTAAGTGAGTTGCAGTTATCGAAATTCGATAACCGTCAACTGTGTTAATCAGCGGTTGTTTATGTAAACAATTGCCGGCTGATAAGGATGTGTGCACACGTTGCTTTACGTGGAGAGAAAATGTTAGTTAACTTAATTTTATTATAATTGTAGATAATTTTTAGTGGGAAACATTAGAAGTGATGCAAAAAAAAGGAAAAAATGGTAAAAGACGCAAAAAGCATTAAAATACGCTTGCTAATTAGCAATTTAATATTGTATGAAGAGAAAAATTAAATATGTTTTATTTTTTGTTTTGAAAATAATGTTTTTAAAAACTAAAGAGTAGAGAATTGTAGATTTAAAAGCAATTCTACATAAATTAAGTACATTTGAGGCATCAAATATCGCTAGAAGAGCGTTATTTTCAAATTTCACATTTCAACTTTGTGTTCGAAAAAAATATTTACAAATTTATTTAACAATGTTTGTTTAAAAAAAATCCTTCTCAATTACTATAAATTAATTTTTCGTTTTCGAAATATGCGCGCAACGAATTCTTTCACTATAGCTAATTTCTCATTTAATACAACTGATTATAGCAATTTAACATGAACGGAGCAACAAGCAATAAACATGCATTTCCGCATTAACCGCAAGCAGAATGTTGCTGTCGTGCTGCAAGAGTACAAAACTTTAATGATGCGTGCAACGTTTGGAAATAAACAGACAGTTGTGATGGCAGGCAGAGGCGCATGGAAAGTATACACAAATGTATGTCATACTTAGATTAAACTTAAATTGACGAAACATACATACATATATACATACATACATACATATATGTACATACATATATTACATGTACAGAAAATGTTCGGTGAAATTTCGAAATGCAGCAAACGGATGATGGCGCGCGTAAATGTAATGCAATAAGCGTTGAAAAATAGAAAAACAAAATACCAGTTAAAAGTAACGGCCAAAAGCAGCAGAAAATTAATTTTGCTTGACGTACTAAATGCTGATGAGAGATGTTTGTAGCGACGGTTAAAATTGAATATAGAAAATAGCAACAATTTTTAATTACATATAAAACTGCAAGCAATCAAAGCCACGTTAAGCAATGAGATAAAAATTTAGCTGTGAAGGAAAGCATAACTCATTTATCACTAATTTCCCCCAAAAGGAATTTCAATGCAATATTTAATTATAATAATTTATTGCTGCTTTCAATTTAGCTACGCCTCATTGTTTTGTGCAAGCAAAAATTCATCCTTGCGCTGACTCATTAACAAAAAATGCAAAGGCAAATGAGACAAATGCCCAAGTCACAGCAGCCAATGACCCGTCGGAACAGCAGGTAAGGCAAATGAAATAAAGTGTTGGGCAATGTTGTATAGTCTAAGCAACAGGTAACTAAAGCTTATTGTTTTCGATAGAAATATTGTTAAGAAGCTGACTGATTGAATAATTTTTCTTCTTAGTTACTTTTTTGTTTTTTTCTTCATTTTCAGCGCGCACATGCACATATCAACAGCTGACTCAAAAGGATATGTCACACGCTTGAATGGGCAGTAATCAGCAATTGTTGGAACATGTGCGGCAACAAGTTGCAGTTTATTGTGCGCAACAGCTGTGTGGCACGCTGACTAATGCGCGGATCGCGCCAGAAATAAATGTAATAAAAAGAAAAAACTATAGAAATACATAGCAGCACATAAAAACGATATTTATTTGGCGGCGCAAAGCAACAAAGTGATGCGAGCGCTGATAAAGTAGGCTGTAGCAAACAAAGAGTTGAGGCATTTTGTTTTCGGCGGTATTATTAATGTAAAAACTGCATGTATGCTTACAAAATGCATTCTTTGCATGCAGCCAACACTGTTCTATGAAGGCTGCTGCGCTTGTGGTGGCCATTACAAATTATTCAAGCATAATCAGTTGGCTATGTGTAGGCGGAGAAGTGGAAAATTAAAAATAAATAAAACATAAAAACACTTTCCACATGCCGCAGGCAACTAACAATCAGCACTACTTCCTTTACTCCGCATGCTCAAAGGCCGTAAGCGATGATTTATCTCAGGTGTACGATTTAACTCTCATCCGAGGCTGGTTGTACGATTTAACTACAGCTCAAAGAATTCTAACGCTGTTCCGGCTGTATGAATGCGGCTTTTGTTTGCTTCAAAATGCCATATCCGATTATGGATTTTTGGTTGCTTGTGGATTAAAGCGTTTTTGTGGTGAAAGAAGGTATGGCAATGGTAAAAGCGGATGCCTGAAACGCAAAGCGGCAGCGAGAATGCTAAAAAAATTATGCCGAAACCGGATGCAGCGCTGTGGGAAATACCATGAATTGTTGAGCAAACAAAATAATTGTTGGTGGCAAATAAAAACCAAATTAAGAAATGCAAAAAATTAATAAATAAAAAAATTATAAATAACACAAAAAATACAATAATTAAGAAATTTTGACAGCAGTGAACGTTTTCCATTCTTACACAAATTATATGCAAGATTAAAAATACAAAAAATTTAATTAGAAAAATTAAGAAGGAACTCTAATTTGCAAACAAAAATTTAAAACCAATTAAAAATCAATTTTGAATTGCAGTTTTAATTGATTTATTTGCGTGCTGTCTGCGTATGCGCACAATTCCATGAAATGAGCCATGATTTCCACTTAAAAATATTCGGACTGACCCATACATACATAGTATGCATGTTTGGTAAAGGTATACCTGCTACCTTATAGTTGGGGTCACACACAATAGTAACTGTGGGGCAAATGTATGCCTTTCGCGTCGTCTGTGTATGTCAAATGGCGCAGCAAAAGTAGAAGACAAAAGAAGTTAGTGAATAACCGTTTTAGCTCTTAGTATCCAAAAAAAGTAAATAAACCAAACGCAACTTTAAGCTGAGTCATAGCAAAAGTATGGCGCTGGAAGTGTATAAGCCGCGGCTTAAGCGCGCATGTACCGACAACTGAGGCCGAAAACAAGATTTTAAGTGGCGCACTGTTAAGGTTCATGCGCCGATAGGTGTTCGAAAGCAAGGTAAATAATAATAATTGTAATTAAAGATATTCGATTTGGGAGAAGTTTTGTGTTCAAAAAATTGTTAAACTTAATTTCATAATTTATATTTAATTTTTATATAACAAAGGGGCGATGTTTTTAATAAACTTGTAGAAATATACAGCTATTTTTTTATATAATATATTATGTTTATACATATATTATATTATATTTTTTATTTATATGTATATTTTTTTTATTAAAAAAAGTAATATTTTTTTTATTAAAATTACTTTTTTTTATCTTAAAAAATTATTTTTACTATTTTCATTGCAAAAAAAAGTATTGAAAGAATTAAAAGTATTTTTAAATAATTAAATTTAATAAAAAAAATTTAATCGCAACTTTTTTTAATTTAAGTTTTTTTAACTTTTCATTTTCTTTCTGTGATTTTTATTAATTTTTTTAAATTAAATTTATTTTAATTAATGGCTTTTAAATTTTAAACATTTTTTTTTATTATATTAATTACAAAATTTTTTTTCAATAATAATGATAATTAAAAAAAAACTTTTTATTTTTATTTAAAATTTATTTAAAATTTTTTTATCAGAATTTTTTATTTTTATATTATTTTATATTATATTTTTTATTTATATGTATCTTTTTTATTAAAAAAGTAATATTGTAATCTTTTTTTATTAAAATTACTTTTTTTATCTTAAAAAATTATTTTTACTACTTTCATTGCAAAAAAAATATTGAAAAAATTAAAAGTATTTTTAAATAATTAAATTTAATAAAAAAAAATTAAAAGCAACTTTTTTTAATTTAAGATTTTTTAACTTTTCATTTAATTTTTCTTGTGATTTTTATTAATTTTTTTAAATTAAATTTATTATAATTAATGTTTTTTCATTTTTAAAAAATTTTTTTTTATTATATAATTACAAATTTTTTTTAACAATAATGATAATTAAAAAAAAACTTTTTTATTTTTATTGAAAATTTATTTAAATTTTTTATCACAATTTTTTTATTTTTATATTATTTTATATTATATTTTTTATTTATAAGTATCTTTTTTTATTAAAAAAGTAATATTGTATTTTTTTTTATTAAAATTACTTTTTTTATCTTAAAAAATTATTTTTACTATTTTAATTGCAAAACAAATATTGAAAAAATTAAAATTTCTTTTAAATACTTAAATTTAATAAAAAAAATTTAATGGCAACTTTTTTTAATTTAAGTTTTTTTAACTTTTCATTTAATTTTCTTTGTGATTTTTATTCATTTTTTTAAATTAAATTTATTATAATTAATGTTTTTTAATTTTTAAACATTTTTTTATTATATTAATTACAAAATTTTTTTTAATAATAATGATAATTTAAATTATTTTTACTATTTTAATTGCAAAACAAATATTGAAAAAATTAAAATTTCTTTTAAATACTTAAATTTAATAAAAAAAATTTAATGGCAACTTTTTTTAATTTCAGTTTTTTTAACTTTTCATTTAATTTTCTGTGTGATTTTTATTAATTTTTTTAAATTAAATTTATTATAATTAATGTTTTTTAATTTTTAAACATTTTTTTATTATATTAATTACAAAATTTTTTTAATAATAATGATAATTAAAAAAAAACTGTTTATTTTTATTTAAAATTTATTTAAATTTTTTTATCACAATTTTTTAATTTTTTTTTTTAAGTTTTTTTAATTCTAATTTTTCTAACTATGTATTTATTTAATTTTTGATTATTTGATTTTCCGTCGTTTATTTTTACTCATTTATTTATTATTTAATAATATTTTTTTATTTAAAATTATTGTTCAATATTTTTTAACGTTTTTATTTTTAATATTAATTTTTTATTTTATTTTGTTATATTATATTTATATTTTTTATTTTTTATTTTTTATATTTTATATTTCATTTTTTTTATTTTTATTTTTTTATATTCTACATTAATTTTTAGAGTATTCTATATTTTTTTAACCATTTTTTATTTAGTTTTTAATTATTTGATTTTCCGTCGTTTATTTTTTCTTATTTATTTATTACTTAATAATATTTTTTTTTTATTTCAAAATATTGTTCAATATTTTTTAACGTTTTTATTTTTAATTTTAATTTTTTATTTTATTTTATTATATTATATTTATATTTTTTATTTTTTATATTTATTGTTTCATTTTTATTTTTTTACTTTTTTTTATATTCTACATTCATTTTTAGAGTTTTCTATAATGTTTTATTCAATATTAGACATTTCAAACAATTCTCTTTTTTTTTATTTATATTTTCATCAAAGCCGCTAAGCATGTGCAGTCTTTTGTTTAGTTATTACTTAAGCACACATTAAAGCAAGCAAATTAGCATTGTTATTGTTGCAAACAGGTTTTATTTAACATCACACACGATTCCTAAGCAAATATTTTTATACTTTTTAGATTGTATCTGGTCAGACATGTTTTGTTTTCATTCACACAGTTATTTACATATGTATGTATACTTCTACAATATATGTATGTGCATTCTTTTGACAGTCTCCAGTTAATCACCGTTAGTATTAGCAAACGAGTTGTTTGATGAATCATTATTATGTGTGTGCAGTGTGATGTTTTTTGATTATTTAATATTTTTTATATGTAAAGAAATATTTACGGATACTGTAGGAAGAATTAAGAAGTGAATAAACTAAAATATTTTATATTAATATTTTGATATTAATATATTTTTATATCACTAAAATAAAAAAATTTATATTTTTTTAAATTACCCGATAAGTAACGGTGAAATACAAATGCTTGTACAGAACCTACACAATAATGTAGAGCAATGTTAAGTAAGCACCTACAGGCATTACGAATATTTTTTATCGATAACAAATACAACAATATAATAATCTATAAAAAAATAAATAAAATGCACATTTAAATGCCGCAACACGTTACAAATACAATTACAACTTATTATTCTACAATTTTCACATATTAAGTATTACGTGCTCTTCTCCACTGTAGTAATGCAATTAATCAAAGTTTCTAATTAGTAAGGCTTTCGTAGTTTTTTCAGGTTTCTGACGTAATACCTTCTCAACGAATAACTTCTTTTAAAAAAAAACAGCAATGCTTAATAAATAAAATTATTCGTTAATTGCGTTCTAATATTACAGCAAAGTCTGTTTTATAATGCGCCTAACTGAAAGCTAGTGAAGAGTTGTATTATTCATAGTTATAATGCAGTCAAAATCCCGAATTTCGGGATCCCGAAAATCTACTTGCTATTTTTTGAAAAAGTTTATAATGAACATATTAAAATACACAAATGCAATACAAAAAAATCGGGATCCCGAAAAATTTATTCATTAGTCCAAAACTTCAAATTAGGTACTAAAACTACAGCCTCTTTTATAATGCACGTTAAAGAAAGCTAGTGAAGAGTTGTATTATACATATTTATAATGTATAAACTGCAGTCAAAATCCCGAATTTCGGGAACCCGAAAATCTATTTGCTATTTTTTGAAAAAGTTTATAATAAACATATTTATATATACAAATGTAATACAAAAAAAACGGGATCTCGAAAAATTAATTCATCAGTCCCGAAATTTGAAATTAAGTTTTAATACTAGAGAAAAAGCTGTTTTATAATGCACATTAAAGAAAGCTAGTGAAGAGTTTCCCTATACAGAATTATATGTATTAACATGTGATGTAGTCAAATCCCGAATTTCTCAACTTTCGGCATCCCGAAACTCCAATTGTTATTTTTTAACAAATATTTTGTATAAATACAATTAATTCTCCAAAGTGTCTGAAAAATTTTCGGGATCCCGAAAAATTTATTTGTCTGACCCGAAATTTCAAATTAAGTTATAAAGCAAAAAAATGCGAAATATGTTGAAAACAACAGTAGCAACAGTTAACAGGCGCTAATAAAAATTTTTCATTAATGTTTTTATAACAACAATTCCATTATTAAACCTTTCGTACACATCAGACAGTCAATTTGAGGGCTGCCTACGACAATGACGTGAACTTAATTGGATTTCGTTATATTCTATTATTGTTATTTTAACACCTTTTCCAAAGTTGAAAGGCAGCACCATTGAAAGGCAATTGAAAAACATAAGAGCAACTAAAAACTGTCTGCATATGTGCAAGCGAAAAGCGGCTTAAAAGTTAAACAAAACTATTTTTTCACTTTGAGTTAAGATTTTCGTAATCGAAATGAACCGTATAAAGCGGCGCAGGTGGCAATAGCCATGTGAAGTAATCGCATTATGACACTGCATTTATCATTATTTTCCTGACATACATACGCAACAACAATAACATACTATATAATATAATACTAACTATATAGTTATGGTTAATTAAGTGAAAGAGTTGAGCAAATTCACGGAAGTGTGGCAATACAAAAGATTTGAATGGCAAAATACTAAATGCGACCCTGATATATCTGAAGTTAGTTGAAATAATGGCATAAGTACAACTATATACATTTATAAATGAGAAAAATTAAAAAGTGTTTGTCAAAAAATAAAGTTTTAAGGCTTTTGGCATTTCGGGATTGGTAGTTTATTTTCGGGACCAGTGGTTTTGAGTTTAGAAAATATTTATATGCATAAATTTCTAGCTTAATTTGCCTGTAGAAAATCTTGATATATGATTTTTTTCGGAACCGAAAGACTTCTTTTTATTTCGGAATTGAAAGATTTTAGGTTAGAAAAATGTTGATTTCATATTAACTCTGAAAATTTATTTTTACAACTGTCTTAAACTGTAACATTAGGAGTTTTTTTAATTTAAGTTCCAGTATTGCATTTCGGGACTGTCA
The DNA here is from genome assembly GCF_024586455.1 of Bactrocera neohumeralis. Taxonomy (NCBI): domain Eukaryota; kingdom Metazoa; phylum Arthropoda; class Insecta; order Diptera; family Tephritidae; genus Bactrocera; species Bactrocera neohumeralis. The sequence continues at coordinate 69,038,986 of NC_065922.1, forward strand.
AATTTGAGGTTAGAAATGATGTTGATGCTTAAAAAACACAAAATACTTTGAAAACTTTCCATATAAATCTGATAAATTTTCATTTCCGAACCGAACTAATGGATTATTATTTAGTTTAAGATTTATATTTTGGCGGTTAGTAAGCATTTAATACATTTTGAGTTTATAATAAAGGCAAAAGACTACCTCAAATTCTTCGTCATTGGATTCCTTGAAAAAATTTTAAAGCTTAAAAACCACTCAAATATAAAACCATGTAATCAGCACATTTTCGCATTTAGATTACGAATATTACGCAGGCAAATAAGTTCTAAAAGACGCAGCAACAAGCAACTTATCTTATCATTGAAAAGTAAACAATAGAAAGCATTGATATCGATAAAGCAAAAAGGCTTACAGACATAAAAATTGCAGAATAATATTTTTCCAGCAGCAAAAGTTTATTAAGCAAAAGTGGCGCCGATTTTTAGGATTGTTTATTTGAATATTCCACATTTTCTCAAATTTCGCCTGATCTTCCGAGAGCCATATTAGTACTCGTACACGGTGCCTCCTATAAAAAAATTCTCATTCCCAAACAGAAGGCAATAGACGCCTTTATGAAACAAACCCTGCTTTGTCCGTTATCACATTTCTGCAGTTCGGCGCTTACGTTGCGCCTTAGGCCGCGTAATTACGTTTAATTTGTTTTGGCTAATCAATCATTTTACTGTTTTTGTGTCACTGTCAGACCATCCGCCGTAACATAGATAAGCGTACATGTGCGATGGCTCCTAACGAGCCGACAGCGCCTGTTATACATGTCGGCTACGGTTGCACTGGCGTCGCGTTTGTCATTTGGTTTAATATTTCTACTTATTTGTGCTTTTCTTTTATTTTTTCTGTTCTTTATTGGCGTGGTTTTCGGTTTTTATTTTTCATATTTCTATCGATACAGCTTTTCGTGTTGTTGTTTCGCCCGTCGGCGGGTACTTTTTGGGTGTTGATATGATTTGTTGTAGTACTATTTATGGCGTCGCTTGATAAGCGTTTATAAGTTGATAGATAACTGTTTTGGGCTTGTAAGTATTACCTTGAAAACTAAAACAAGACAAAATTTTCGAAACCACACATCGAATGATATAAACAATAGATCGCTGAACCATCAAGACTTGCTTCATTTCGGAGAGTCTTCACAGATAGCTCCTTGCTGAAGATCACCACGTTTAACACAAATTTTTCATAATGTCATATATAGGGTCTCTATTAAGGTTCCCTGAAATTCCGCACAGTTTTGGAAAGCTAGTTTGGGACACGAAGAGTAAATACAATTGTAAGAGCATAACCTAAACCTTGATAACTATTTATGAGAAGGCGTTGGCTGTTAAAAAGCCATTGTAGGTAGACTAAGAGTTCAGGAATAGGTCAGTTAGAGTATGAATGATATTAAGAGAACCCACAGTATATAAACATGTGTTAGGTTAACCGCAGAGTGAACGCTTAAAGTCGAGCCGGGAGATTTACCCATTAACGGTAATATCTCAAGAGCTTTTAACTTTACTGAAGAGCTTTGGTTCTGCTCCTTTCATGATCAAAAACGTGCAATAACTTCGCTACTTTTTTCACTCCTTTCACTTAAACTCACCTGAATGATGTCCTGCATCATCGTCTTGCGTTGTGCCGGGCACTCTCAGGAGCTGCTGACTACTACAGCTGGTGTCGAGCTCACGCAACGAGCTATCCTGTTGTTGCTGATGATGATGCGATTCATCAGCTGCCGAGCAGTTCAATGGTACATCCAATATTTTAAACCGTTCGCGTATTAAGGCCGTACAACGTTCCGAACGAAAGTACGATTCGAGCTCGTCCAGCGCTAACGGACACACATCATAATTCAAATAGAAGTCCTTACCCCAACTGCCCGAGCAGTCCACTATCCAATTACCGGCCATATTAGCTGACGACGACGATGACGACTGTTGTATATTCTGTTGATGTTGACTGGCGATCGATTTGAGTAGCGAATTATTACGCGACAATTTCGTTGAATGAGCGCGACGTATAAAACTCAACGATTTCTTTGGCGGTGACGTCACCGTTTGCGTTTGTATAACACTCGCGTTTGGTGGTGAGGTAATCGATGTATCCGAACTGAAACTTTTCGTTGCCTTCGATTTGCTATGTTCCAGGCTCGTTGATGCAGAGCTCGTATTGCTAGTGGGCAACTTTGACGTGGACTTGAGCAAAAATAAATGTTTGGGTGGAAATGTTTGTGTAATCAGCGATGTAGACGCACTGTGCGCTAGCTTGTTGGCATCTTTGATCTTGACAGCGCCGCTAACGTTGTTGTTTGTTGTAGCACTAGCGCCTATATGACTGGCAACACTACCACCAAATAAATTATGATGTACCTTAGTTAACGGACCGATTAGGCGTGCAGTACGCGAGGTGTTCGTACCGACCGCGCCACCACCCGTCGTTTTTGTAGTTTTCGTTTGACACGTACCACTCGTACTGCACTCGTCAAACAATGCCTCCGACTGTTGTAATACAACTGAGGGGGATAAATTTTGTGGGAGCGTTTTGGACTTGGCGCGCAATAACAGCGGTGTGGCGTTTGCATTGGGTTTGACAGCAGCTGCGGCTACGCTCAATAGGTTGTGCTGTTCCACACTCGGTACCGATAAGATATTCGTTCGCGAACGTGATTTCATCATTTTGATCGGCGTCGATGTGTTCGTTTGTATGCGGCTTATCTCTGAATCATCGTCGTCGTCGTCGTTGTCGCCATCGTTACGATTGTCATCGGTATCCATATCCGAATGCGGTAACGATTCGTCGTCAACAACATCAATATCAGAATCGTGCGCATCTATGTTACGCCAGTTGTCCGCACGCCTACCAAGTTTTGTTGTGCGCGCACTATTACTGTTATTATTAATATTTTTATTAACGCTGCTCGTCGCCGGTTTGCCGGGCGTTGGCTGTATTCTCGAACTGCGCGCCTGTTTGTTGGGGGTCGCCAGCACGATATCGTCCTCATTGAACTCGACTAAATTGCTTTGTGTTTTCGTTGGCGTCGACTTGTTGCTTGCGTGCGTCGGCTGTGCGATTTGTAATTGCTCGTCGTCCAAACTTATGCCATTTAACACGATACCATATCGTTTGGTCTTGGCATTCACGCTTGCTTTTTGCATTGCCTTGCTGCTCGGCAACGATGCGGTTGTAGCATTGCTATTTAGAGAGCTTTTACTGCTCGTGCTGTGTCGTTTTTCGGACTTTTGCGTTAAACGACTCAGCTTTAATTTCTCTTTGCCGGTGTTTTTGGTGACCTCAGACGCGGTTATCGATTCCGGCGCATCACTGTCCTCTTCCAAATCTGTATCGACGGTGGTACCGCTGATTGTCCAATTGAAGCCACAGGGTGGTGACATTTTCTTCGCACTGTTGCGCTTCACTACCCCACTACCGGCGCTACTGCAGTTGCTACCACTGGCACCGAAACCCAAAGTACTGTTGGTGCGTTCGAAGAGCAGTGCCGCCACCTTCGATGTCGCGCTTGCGTTCTTCAACGAGGTCGACTTCTTCAAATTATTGTTATTACTATTCTTTTCAGCTTTGCTTCTGCTGCCACTGCCGCTAGCGCTACCGCTACAACTCGATACGCTCTTACGTTCCGGCGCTGTGCTCGTGCTTGTATTGGAGGCGCTCGACTGTCCGCCTAGACTGCTGGTATCTGCATGCACTAAACTGTTACTACTCGCCGGCAAGTCGTTTGACTGCCTTGAGGTCGGCTCGTTGTGATCGTCGTCGTCCTCAATGACAAGCGGTACGTAGAATGTCGAGCGACGCCGTTGTTGCTTCTCCTCAGCGTTAGCGCTTTGACTTTGGTTATTTGTTGTTACTGCTGTGGCAGTTGGGGGTGTGGCGTGCGCCTTGCTGACGCTCGCTGGCGTACTATGCAATGTATTTGTATTGTTATTGTTGTTGTTGAATTTTTGTGGTGTTGTTTCAATGGCTTGCAACATTTTTGTGGCACTTTTTGGTTATTGTTCGTGTGCAGTGTTGTGGGTTAAGTGCGTTTATGGCTATGACAGAGCGCAGTCATGCTTGATTATGTGCGTAAATATGCGCTTTGGCGTTGGAAAAGGTGCGTTTATGGGGTAAAAGACTGTTGAGTGGCAGCTGGTTTAGCGACTTCAATTAATTATTATATTTTTTAAATAATTATAACAACAGTACAAATGGCAAATGATCACAAATATTGTTGTTTTTGGTTTAAAAATATTCAAATTGAATAAGAAATACACTGTGCTGGTTATTTTACTTTGTACTAATTTATTTTTGTTTAATATTTTTTTTTATCTTCAAAAATATATTAAAAACACTGCAACTTTTTGGATTTCAAGCACAAACATGTGTTTTTAAATATCTAAAAATTTGAAATTCCAAAAATTTATATATTTTTTTGGAATATAATGTGTAATTTTTTTGTTTTCTCTGCGGGATTAATTCCAATTTTTTGTTTTTCTTTCTTATCTGGAAAAATATGTAAATTAGGGATTTGCAAAAACTATTTTTTTATTTAATTTTTAGATTTTTATAACAAAGTTGCCTAAATTATCAAAAAAGAATAGTAAATTATTATTTAATTTACTTTCTTATTAAAATTTTTTCTTGTAAATTTGTTTTATTAAAAAAAAAATGCCTTCAAGTAAAGTAATAAGAATGATGGTACGAAAACTTTATTCCCTTTTATTAATTTTACACTTATTTTTCATTCCTAAAATGTTAAGCACTTCAAATCATTATCTTATTTTTTTTAATTTATTTTTTTTTTGTTCTTGTAATTTTATTTTATTTTATTTTTCAATTATTAAAGTAAAATAATAAGAAAGAAGTCAAGAAATCTTCATTTCTTTTTATTAATTTTACACTGATTCTTTTTTCTTAAAATGTGAAGCACTTCAAAGTATTATTTTTAATTTTTTTATTGTCATTTATTTTATTTTTTTTTTAATTTTTTTCCGTAATTTTATTTTAGTTTTTACAAAATACTATCAATTATTTAAATGAAATAATAAGAAAGAAGTTAAGAAATCTTCACTCTTCAAATTATTATTATTTTTATCTTTTACTATTATTTTTTACAGTTATTGTGTTATTTTATTTTTATTTTCCAAAGAATAACGTGAATTATTGAAATAATAATAAAATATAATAAGAAATGCGTACTTTTTATTTTATACTCAAATTAAATACAATAGTAACCAAAATTTCCAAATTACGCTTATTGTTTAATTAATACACACTTTAGAAATTTTTATTGTTTATTAGTTATTATTATGTTTTTTATTACAAAAAGATTTTAGAATAACCTAAATAAATATTTATTTTTTTATGAAAACTATAAAGTACAAATTTTTTAATGTAAACTTTTGTTTCTAATTTAAAATTTTATGTTTTTTAAAATTTTTTAAAATTATTTTTTTTTTATTTTATGAAAATTGTATATGTATGTACTTATATGAAAATTACTTTACGTTTATATATATTTTTAAGTTTTTTTTAAGAATATTTGAATATTTGAAAATTTGGGCAATTTTGTTTTTTATTTTTATTATTATTATTTTTTTAATTTTATGAAAACAATATTCTTGTACAAAAATTGTACGTTCTTTGTATTTTTTAAGGTTTTTTTAAATTATTTGTTTTGTTGATTTTTACTTTTTCTTTTTTAATTTCGTTTTTTTTTTTTGTGCGCTTTGTTTTTACACTTTTCACTTCCTTTCTGTTTTCTCAGCGGTTAAAACTCCCGAAATTCTTAATTTTAACACATATGACAGTATCACATATCCTCAAATTCCTTAATTTCCACACCAATTCTCTGCAATTGGCTTCATATTTGTTCTTACGCCTGCAACTGGCTTCCACAGCGCCCTCTTTGTTTGTACTTCTACTATTTTTGCTGTTTTTAAACACTTCTTCGTTGCACTTTTGCAATCTAAACTTACATTTTACTGCATTTCCTGGTAGTTTATGTGCTTATTTTCGCTTTGGCTAATTTATCGCACATCAATTTCAATATTTTATTCTTAATGTTTTATCTTTGGTTTTCCACTATACACTTTATACGCTTTTGTTTTTGTTGTTAGCGAGAAATTCCAAACACGTTTTACGTTTACTCCACACTTTTTGAATTTTATTTCTTTTTTTCTTATCACATTTTCATAAGCTGCACACAGCAAGCGAATGGATTGAAAAGGGCACAAAGCAGAAAACAGAGTATACAGCTAACTTGCTCAGCTTTCCTGCGCACTAAACTGCACTTTAAAGCGGTAAACGCTATTTTCTCCTTTGATATTTCTTTTATTTAAACAATTATTACAATCAATTAACTGTTTTATAATTTTTATCGTAAATTTAAATATTATTACACAATTTTATATTCAAAGAATTATGCGCGTTTATATTTAATTTCTATTTGAACCGTCTCCTATTACACTCACATTTGATCTTAACACCGTCTCACACTCAACTGACTATTCGATATCCAGAATTCCATGCAGTGAGTGCACGAGCTGCGAACTGAGCAGTCGAGAAAATAGTGAAGCAGCAGCCATCGGAAGTTGTGCAGTTTTTGAGTTGACTGCGTAGACAACTGCACTCGGGAGAGTTTGTCGCTCATTAGCTCGATCGTTGGCACAAACTCTTCTGAGTAAATTTGTTTCCAATAGCGCTTCCAGTCTGCGTTGCCCAATTGGTTGGAGTCGTAATGTTATATTGACGAGGTATATCAAGGTTTCAATGAACTTAACTCTAATTTTTATTATGAAATAAATGTTTTAAAAATATAGATTGTAAATAGGAGTGACAAATCTGCGATAGCAAATCAATTTAGAGTGATTCATATAACAAATTTACAGAGAAAATTAATAAAAAATAACGGTAATAGAAAGAACCGTTCGGCTAAGAAAGTCAACTTGTTTTAAGTTGATAGATGAAAAATATTATTTTTATAACCGGAGCTTCATTTAGCGGTAGAACTATGACTCTGAATAAATGCCTATAAGATGTAAAAACGAAGTAAAAACTCTCAGGTAAAGCAATCTTCAGCCGTAATTATAAGAATTGTTAGATAAGCCCACATTATTTCTCTTGCAAAAATATCGACAAAAATATTATAGAATCGGTACAAGCATTTTCTGTGAGCACATTCTTCGAGAATAGTCTTCAAATTGTTGAAACATATGTATATAAAGTCAGCTTCAGATGAGCACTATTCGGGAAGGTTTTAAATAATTGTTTAAGAAACGTTTTTTTTACGAAAATCAAATTTAAATGGTGTTTCTGCGATTTCTAAAAGGTTTCAGTACGAACCACAAAACACCATATGACACTTGGGATGGTAAGATGGTTGGCTTAGAGGTGAAACGATACATTTGCCTACATATGAAGTAGGTTCTCCGATTCGTAGACCGCAGGAGTAGTTTTTATAAACAATTATATAGAAATGTATTTTTCCTATAGAGATCGTTTACGATTTCTCTGGCTTTCTGACATAAGCACACAAAACAAACTTTGTTCTAAAACAATTTGCGGGCAGGGAGTTAAAATCTTTTTTGTTTTGTCTATGAGTTGATTGCAATCTTGAGTATTATTGAATATCTAACAGATTTTAAAAGTTAATGAGAGCTGAAATTTCGATATGACCGATGTTTGATGCGATTTTTCGCCTTCATTGATTCTAAACCGGTGAGCAACAAGACTACATCATTTTGGATCTCAATTCTTCTTATTAGAAGAGATGACGGAAATCAGCTGATTGGCAGATATTAATGTTAAACTGAACCTGTATGTATATAGAGTAAAAAATATATATCTACATAGTGTATATTTTTTTTTGGATTAGTTGTCGTGAGTCAATATTATGTGAGTCGATTTAGTGTTGGAATTTATTTTAAAAATATCAAGAAGAAGAAATAATACTCTGTTGACAATGTATCATTATTTTCATACAAAATCAATTCCTATAACCGGGCACGGGCACTATTTTGATAATATTTCTTTCAAATTATCTCTGATAAATGGACAAGATTTCATAAAACTTGTCAAGAAAATTATGTAAAAGTTATAGTTTTCACTTTTTTAAATTCTTATTAATTTCTGTTGTTTTGTGACACTTTTTTTTAAGAATAATACGTAAAATGATCACAGCAAACAAATTGTCTTGCGCTGGTGCCGTCTTGTGCGAGGTGATTCAACGGAAATTAATGGGATAATTGTCATTCATTCACTACTGGCTGACATTGGATCGCATTTATTAGTTCAATATAAATATAGTTCTGGGTTGCAGCTACAGAATCTAAGAATATAATTTAAATACATGTTTTTGTCACATACGCATATGTGAACAGCTCCCTTAGGTGGACAAAAACACTGCGCCGGTCCGTTTATGAGGAATTTCACTATATTTCTTATTTGTAATAAGTGGCAACACCTTAGCAAAATACACTTTACAGCTAGTAGCTAAAAATTCATCGTTCTACTGCAAGCATGGTAGCGCTCATTTTGAAGAAATGAAAAATTTCTTGAAAAACAACTATAAAAAACAAATTACTACGTTTGTATTTCGAAAAATCCGGTTTTGCGGCATAAACACACAGCAAAAGGTAGATACGTGTAAACCGCAGCAACACAGCACAACTTCCAATGGCTTTGTTATTATTTTTCCGAGTCACAAAAGTCGTGCTCAATTGAGCGCGCTCAATATCACTCGCTGCGCTCTTCACTACGAGAACGGCACTTTTGAGTTATTGCCTTCTTAATGAGTAAATATTGGCTATTGGATATGTTTATAGGTGTGTTGGTTTGTATGCCTGTATTTCGAGTGTTTTTTTTTCTTGTTTCCATGGTTTTGTTATGGTCTCTAATTTATTCTTGTTCACTGTTATGCATTTTTCTTATATTACATGAATTTTATTTATTTTTTTGTTGCTTTAATTCTGTATCTTTTACTACGCTGGAGTTGAGTTTGCTGTTGGTTGTGAAAATATTTTTGTAGTTGTTTTGTAAGTATTTTCTGTATGTATCCCATACATTTCGTATGAAGAAATGTTATTTTGAAATTATGTATGTATTGTGTATTGTAAAGTGGTGCTGTAAGCGCAAAATGTGCGATCAAGTAGCTTCACATGATTGATCATTACCGCTTATGATAGCAATTTTTAAATTTTTGTGCGATTTGAAAAATATTTTTTATGATAAATTGTTGGCAGGTAGTAATTATATAATTACTGTTGTTATAGAAGAAATAAATACAACAATACATATTACACATATGTATGTAAATACGTACATATATACTAGGTATGTATATAAAAACAATAATAAAAAAATTTAAAATAAATAAATTAATACAATTTTTTTCGTTTTCTTGCAAACATCGCAAATGTTAAGGTTTAAAGAATTTTATTTTCTGCTCGTGGGTTTTTTCCTTATAAATTTATTGAAAAAAATTTATATTTTTTAAGTACCAAATTTCAAAATATTATTAAATTTTTTATTAAGTGTACTTTGTCCATAATATCTTCTTAATAAAACTGTATTTTAAAACTTTAACAACAAAAATTCTATTAAATGTACCCTCCGCGCGGGTTTCGACTGGCATTGCTTCTTGTAATATCAAGCTGTTTCTGGGCTGGCTGAGTCATGACATTAAAGTCAGGCGACATCCAGCGAATGCTGGTGTATTTTCCCATTCATCACCTTATGGCGGAATACTTTATAAGCAACTTCAGCAGAAGGTGGATAAAGTAATGCAACAGCAGTTATTAATGAGGTCCAGACCCCTGAGAAGCTGAGTCCAAACGATGATGGAAGACAACGTAATCTCCGACACCGTGATTAGTCAAGCTGTGTCGCCAGCGACCACACCTCCACTACAACGGTAGTATGTTGTGGTGCTTGTAGAACTACTCCCAAGTCAGCTATGCATAAAGACTCGGACAAGAAAGCGCAGCGAGCTTAAACGAGGAAAAAAAGAAAGAGCTTCTAGGCTCTCTTAAGTAGGTGACTGATGGTTTCAGTTCTGACAATAATAGAGGGCCGCAGAAGAAGCCAAAGCTCGACTCGATATAAGGTGACGATCGGGATATGTAGCCAACTCGAGCGCTCAAGTCAAACCTTAAGGAAGGGGAGGCCATGCTCGTGAAGTGGACCTGTACATTGCTGAAAAGAGGCAGCCTTCGACAGAAAGCGAACCGATCGCACCCTCGAAAAAGCGTAGGTGCACAAACGTCCGATAAGCTGAACGTTAAGCACACGGACGACAAACCAACAACGTACAAAGCAGCGGCGCTAAGCACTGAGATTGGGTAATGAGCGTAGTAACCCGCTGTGACAGATGTCGCAGGAGCGGTGGAAAAAAGTAGGTATTGAGCTATTAAAACCCATATTCTCGAGGACGCAAACGCACCCACGTCGTCATTTAATGAAGCAAGATGGTTTAGCAAAGTCAAAATTTGGTCAGAACGCTTCGAAACCTGCGCAGCAGTATTTCATCGGTGTCCAAAGCGAAGGTAACCATACCTCGCGTGGTGGACCTGGTACATGCTCTGCGGCTGCTACAACGACAGAAACCGGACGTGACAACTAGATACTGGAGGGTGTTAAGTGTAGCGAAACGTTTAACGAAGATGGAAGCCAAAGCTACATCCTGCAGATCAATAAGCAATAAGACGACAGAGGATATTCGAGAAGATGGTGTGGGTCGTTGAAAACGTGTTCCACGTCTCAAGAAGCGCCACCCCACGGACGAAAACAAAAACACTTTAGAGACGGGTGAAGTAGAAAAGGATATTGGCATAGAAAAGATCATGGCTACTTCACTTGTCCTACAGGATTTGGAGGTGGAGAAAGAACCCAAGAAACCAAGAGCTGAGGGTACTCCAAGTGAACCTCTGCAAAAGTAAGATCGCGTGGCTTTAGTGCAGGAACCATAGATTAAATAGGGTAACGATGTGACTTATAAAACAAGAAGAAATAAAACGAATATAGGCTTTTGAGGTCAGCAATTTGTACTGTACTCAACATTTTATTCTTTTTTTATAAGTATATATATTAGGGTGGGCCAAAAACACCAGTTTTTTGCTTGGTTACGAAAAAATTGTAAGAGGACATACACAATTTCCTACAAAAACTATGAACAGCAGTTGGTAGGAAGATATGAATTTTTGTTATCTGACAATAAGGAAATTCCCGTTACAATTAAGAGCTCATACTCGGACGGATTTTCGTAGAGATGTCTAAAGCTTTATTTTTCAGTGTACCAAGCTAAAAATATTATTTTTTTTGACCCACCCTAATATACATACATATATGTTATATCATGTGTTTTAATAAAACCGAAAATAAAAATAAAATTATTTCACGATAATTTGCAAGTAGATTTGGCAGTTTTTTGATATTTCCTGCTGTGTGGCATATGTATGATGTATGTGAGTGTGTAAGTATATAGAATATAGAAAATGGTTGTGGTATATTATATGCAAATGATATCGCTTATATAAAGACACATAATTATCTACATTAATTTTAGTTTTCTACACCGCAAAAATAACTCAACTGCGACCAAATTACATCTTTGGAAAAAAGTATTGTTGCCTTATCAAAAAAAAAAAAAAAAACTATAATAATAATGAATAAAAAAAAACAATTCAGCTGCCCTTTCTATATATACCTATGTGCATACATAAAAAATAGTATATAAGTAATCGCGCTATGCAAATGAGCGGAATTTAAAACCAACCCTCCCTACTTGTCTTTGTTAGGGCAAGAGAAAATTATTAAATTTTCAAAAATTAAAAATAAAAAAATAGAATGACCGAAAGGGGAAACCAATAAACTACTAAAGCAATAATATGCGCTTCCTCTACTTCTGTAGGCCGTGCTAACAACACTCACTACAACTGCATCCTGATGCGCCGCTTGATCCTGTTGACGCATGCAGCGTGTCGCACTGGGTGGCGATCGCGCGCTGAGATAACATATCCGAACATAATAGGGATAGTTGATATGCAGTGATGCATGGGCTTATGTAACGTGTATACAGGCGAGTTATGTAATGAGACTAAGTAAAGCGGATTATTTTTGTTAGTTTCTATGAATGGCTGCATAGCTCAATGATTCGCGCACTCCTTGCGCACAATAGGCTTAGTAGAGCTGGAAGTGATGTGATTCCTTCATTTCAATGCAGAAGGGCTTACTAGAGCTCAATAAAACCATTGAGATCGCTGCGATCTTCGCACAGAACTCGCGCTTGACAGTCACTCCCACTTTAATCTTTGTTAACATTCGAAAGTGAAAAGCAGATGTTATGTAAAAAACTCCTCTCTTATTTTGAACTGAGTTCGCTGAACAAGTACGCCATATTGAATCTTTTACCCACAAGACGGGTTTTATATACAAAAAATAAGGTGTAACATTAGAGGAAAACTTTTGAAAATTGCGTATGCTGGCAGTATATGTAATCTAGAAGTTTGAGAAGATGTCGTTATTTTTCAAAAACTTTCGGGATCCCGAAAATGCGAAAGAAATTTTTCCGGATCCCGAATATGTTACTAATTTTGGATTCACCGCGACAAGTAATGTGAAAACAACGTTCTTCTTTAAAAATTTTCGGGATCCCGAAATCGTGAAAAAAAAATCGGGATCCCGTTTCTTATAATATTTTTAATTCATCACAAAACTAAAACTTCTTATTACTATGATCTTCAAGAAAGAGTTAGTAAAGGTTCCCCAACAAAGACCAAACTATTGTACATATGTACATAAATCCCACCGCAGGCAAGAAAGACTGTTTTGGAACTGTCATTTAAGCTAAATACTGAAAATTGTCAAACTCTGGGTTTTTTCAGAAGGTTTATGTAATTGAGAAGTATATTAATAAGTAATATAGACATATCATCTGCTCATTACAATGGTTATTAACGCATTAAGAAAATCCCAGTGGAAGTTCCTAGGATCTCAAATGAGGACCAAATTAAATTCTACTATAGGAAAATAAAGCCAGATTTGAATATATCGAACTCTGCTTAGTTTCAAAAGAATGCCTTCATAATACAGAAATCGTGTGGTATATGTACCTTCTATATAGTAACGAAAAATTTCGCGATCCCGAAAAGTTGACATTACAGTTGCGCGATCCCGGTAGTGAAAACATTTTGAATGCACTGTAACACCAAATATTATTTATATCCTTCCTTGATTTAAAAAAATTTCGGGACCCCGAATTGAATTTTTCGGGATCCCGAAAATTTCGAATATCATAATACATTTTAAATTAAATTTTTTCTCAAAATGTAAAATCCCGAAAACAAGAAATGAATTTTTCGGGATCCCGAAATTTTCGAATATCATAATATATTTTAATACACTACAGCAATAAATCTGTTTATAGTCAACATGAATTGAAAAAAAAATTTCGGTACCATATTACATAATTCAGTACGGTTTGTTTTATGAATTTAATCCGGTATAGTGCATAAAGGCTTAGATTGCCTTTGGCTAAACCCATTTTACTTATGCGTTATGCAACTATACACGTCTACAACAGTTTTTTGCACTGTTAGTCCAAGGGCTAACTGGTAAATATAATCACCTTTATAATTCCCTCGGCCACTGATACCTATTAACTGCCAACTGCAATTGCAGTGCCAAGCTGCGACCGCATTTAATGCCAATTTCAACCCTAAAAGTAAGCAGCCAACACACACATACATTCATATGTACTTACATATATAGTAACAAGTATGCAGTGCAATCAAAAGGGAAAAATTTGCAAAAAAAATTGCAAAAATATAAAAGGAGGCAAAAAATGAGCGCAAAGCTGTATTTTAAAAATAAATAAAGGCGCAGCATTGACAGGGAAAATATGTTGCATTCAACGAGGTGCGTACTTACTATAGTACACACAACCATACACGCGCGCTACGTGCTAAAAATACGCCAGGCCCGCATTGGGTATGCGGCCGTGCAGCGCATTACAGCAACAATAGCGAAAAAGTGTCAATGCAGCAAAAGCAATGACAAAAAATTGAAAAACAAAAACAATAGCAGAAAAATGTGTGCCAAACATGCCACATGCAACGCGGCGCAGTTTTTTGCGAATTCAATTTCGGTGCCTACAAATACGCAGGAATGCGTCGTCCCTTGTTGGCATGGTGGAGGATAAGCTTATGCTGCACACAAGTCGGCAGGGTGGGTGAGTAGGTGTGGCGGTAATGCTTTAACAATATTATACTTTTAATGTTATTATGTTTGCATTTTACGTTTTTTAGGTAACAAAGCACGTCTGCGTGCGTCAACGAGAGAGTGTAAAAGTGAAATTGACAAAAGGAAACAATTTGTTGCCCTCTTCAGAAGCCAGTTTGCGTTTGAAAGGATGTAATTATTGCTAATAATGGAGGGTAAAGGAAACAAAACAAAAAAAAAAAACAAAAAATAATCGAACATATAAACCCACATTTACACAGCTGTCATTGTAGTGTTCGGATTGACAGGAGATACTTAAAAACAACCCTAATGTTTAACGCGAAACTAAAAATATTTTTTATGAAACATATGTATGCTTTTTATTTCTTTCTACAAATTTAATTTCAAATTGACTTTTTATAATTTTAAAAAATATTGGCAGTTGGCAACTCTATACAAAACATTTTTGTCAATTTTAAAATCTGGTAACTAATCATTAATTGCTCAACTAGAATTCTTTAAAAACACACAAAGCGCAAAATCTTGCACAACTATTGTTTGTTGGCAACCCTATACACAAATTAATATCGATATTGAAATCAATCCATATAATATGAAATTAATCCAACATTTTTCAACAAGAATTCTCTATTTTTTCGCACAGTTAAGTAAACATATACATACATACATACATATGTATGTACATATAGTTATGACAGTTGGCAACCCTATTGCAAAATGTATGGCAGTATTTAAACTGTGTAACTCATCAGTAATCTTCAATTGGCATTCTCTTTCAATTTGTCACAAGTTACGCAACTTTTTATATTTTTGAAAGTTGGCAACTCTGTTCAAAAATTAATATCAATTTTAAAATCTAGTTACTAAACATTCATTTCTCAACTAGAACTCTAACAATATTTTCCAAGAAAAAATATTGCATATTTTTTCACATGGCAACCCTATGCAGAAAGTAATGTCAGTCTGGAAATTTTGTATTTTAGTATTAAACTTTTTATTTAAATTTTTATTTTATATTACGAAAAACATTTTTTATTCGATTTCTATTAATTATAAAGTATAGTAGGTAACCCTATTTCAAAATATGAGTATAAATGAAATATACAATTTTATGTTTTTTTCATTTATATTCATTAACATTCCTACGAAGTGGTGAATATTTAGTCAATTGTTACTTTAGATGGCAACCCTATGGATAGTATGTTCTTATATAAAAATAAAATGCGAGATGGATTGGTTGTATGGCAACCCTATATCTATATCTATATCTATATCTATATCTATATCTATATCTATATCTATATCTATATCTATATCTATATCTATATCTATATCTATATCTATATCTATATCTATATCTATATCTATATCTATATCTATATCTATATCTATATCTATATATCTATATCTATATCTATATCTATATCTATATCTATATCTATATCTATATCTATATCTATATCTATATCTATATCTACATCTATCTATGTATATCCTTATCTCTGTAGCTATGTGAAATATCAGCCGCCATCCTATCATACAACATTGGTCCGGTTCATACTTCAGGAATTAAACTATGTAAGGGTCTGAAAACAGCGGCTACGTTGACTAGTTCATGTTGTCCGAATGGCTGAAAAAACTCCAGCTTTGAGTGTATTCGAATCAGTACTGGGAGAAGCAGAGGAAGAGAAAGATCTCCACTCCGTTGGAAAAACTAGGAGGAGAAGGATCTGGCTACACTTAGAATCTTCAATTGGCGGCACCAAACAGCGAAAAGGAAGAACGACTGGCGCGCTCTTGTACACTCGGCTATAATCGTGTCTACGCCAATAAAGAAGAAGAAGGTACTACATACATACATATATTACCTGAAACCTGACTTACTGCGCAACACTTATTCTTCTAGGTAAAAATTTATTTACGTCGCAACCGATCGTGCGTGTAATGAAATTTTAAAGAAACAGCTGCCAACAGGGCGTACCAAACATACCGACAGACAAATGTAAATAATACATACATACATACATATAATGATAGTGGAGCAGAATTGAAATACTAAAAAAATACACTAAATGAAACGCCAAGGTTCTACTCTTTATCCAGCAGTCAAAACACCACGATCAACAGCACCAACGCAGGCGAACGCAAAGTTTTCAACATTCTTGGTTTTTGTTACTTGCCTTTCCTTTATTCGATACAAGAATTCCTGTTTTTGTTTCTTTACTTACACCCTTCCTTAGCTTGTTTGCATCGAGACTTTTATTGGCGATCGCATTACAACGCTGCGCGTAGCAGACAGGATCACTTGATCGCTGACGATCAGCTAAGCCAAGAGACAACACGAATGCCTTTCAATAGCACTCTACTGTTACTTTGCCTGCTTTTCTTTGAAGTGCTCGCGTTGTAGAGTTCTTAGCGCTCGCTCCATATGTTTTGTTTGTTTTACAAGGATCCCCTGCTGCGTCCTTATTGCTGGTACCACGTATTATTTCCTACTGTTTGTCGCTTGCATAGATAATTTTCAATTTTTCCGCTCTTTTTTTTAAATATGCCTTTGTTGTGAATTTATGACGCATTACAAATTATTGAAGCAGCAGAAAGCGGAATGGAAAATATACGCTTCAAAACAGGATCTAATTAAAGGGATTTGTATATGAATTAAGCCGTAGAAAAATAAGGATTTCATGGGTCGCTGAAATGTTTGCATGACAGCAGGCTGAACAGAGATTGACTATTAGATTTTTAATAGTTCCGGATTGTAATCTAAAACTAAGCCGCCAGTGATATCGGGGAGGTGATTGATCATGCTTGGTTCTTCCAAACTCAGCATAGTACTTAAAACATGTCGGATCTGCTTAGCTAGTCCATATATTTTAATAGATCTGCAGATTTTCATGACAACTGTATTGAACTCGAGATCACGAGATCTCTAAAATAATTCCTAGCTACAAAGTACAAGCCTGTGCTTGAGTGTCTCTAAACTCTGTTACGTTTCATGATCAAACTAAGCTTATATACCTCCAGACAGTTACATACAACTTAGACTCACTATCGTTGTAGCAATGATCATCCGTGAGTTTTAATTAGTGTTCAATGCGGATCTGAAGCCGGAACTCCCACGAATTCGAATTTGGAAAGAAATTAACTCAAGTTTTCATATACTGTGCCAAAATGGAGGAGAAATCTGGACAGAAGTATGACCTTTGCCGCCTTTTTGGACATTCGGACTGATATTTTAAAGTAAAGTATTAGCTTTAGCTAAGTAACCTCAGCGAGCACAAAGCTAACCGCTTGCTCCTGCAATAATGTCTAGAGAACATTATGGATGTTTTATTAAAGGTTGGATCGGATTGCGAGCGTATTGTTGGTTAATGATATCAGGGGGTCTTATTAAGCCATTTTGGATTTCTATAGAGTTTTTCTCGTCCAATGTACGCAAATTTGAAGCAAAAGACGCCATATTTTTCTCTCTTCTCTTCAGTAAGGTTTGCCTTTTCATCATGTAAAGACATACGTTGCAACAACGATTCGAAATTATTAAAACTTACCAACAAAATTCGGAGTCGGTGGCCTCAACTGCTAGAGCTATAAGCAAATATGAAACTATAGTGCTGGAATTCCTTAACTGTACCGGTTTTCAATATGTCTGGTTTCTGTCAAGAGTTGGAACTGATTGGGCGGAAGGTGCAATCACTCTTAGTTCTAAGATGTGTAGTCGTAAGCAATCGGTTCTTTTGAACGGACTATTTATTTTTAAGAAGCTGAAGGTCTGAAGATCAAGCTGTATTGTTTTACAGGAAATATTTGAAGCATGAATTAGTTTTGCGCGGTTTGAATTAAACTTATGAGGTCAACAACTTTAGCTGGAAATTTTTTTGCTTCTTTTTCGAAGGAAACTTCGAAAACTTTGCGGAATTACAGAAATATGAAGTTTTAATAAGTTTTATTGGAGCTATCGATATTTTGCTTTATTAAAATATAATATATTATATATACATACATATGTATATATATATATATTTTTTATTTAATATTTTTTTAATATTTACATATATGTACATGTATGTATGTATATTTAATAATATGCTCAAAATCTTTCGACTTTTTACACGCTTGCCGCGCTCATCTGACCCATTTCTGAACTTAAAAAATATTACAAAATTGTTTGCGCCACAAAACGCAGTTCTCGTGTGACCAACAACAACCCAACGACCCCATGGCGATGCACAACAAATCACCGCGCATGCGTATAGAGTTCAAGGCGAGTTGGTACGAGCATGTACATACATACATAGATACATACATACATATGTACATCTAGTTAAAGTTCACGATCTGCGACTGTGTTATTTATCTGTAAAATATTTTTTTGGTTTGCATGTTTGTTTTTTCTCCTTGGCTCTGCGACATTTTTGAGATTTTTTCCATGCCGTTTCCATTTTTCGTGTTTTATCTTCTTTTAAACATTGTAAATTGTTTACATTTTTACACCTTTATCACAAAATAACGCTGAAATAAGAAAAGCACAACAACAAGCAAGATAATGACCAAGCTACTCTATATTTGAGAAGTGTACTTTGGTCAGTCGGTGCAGTCGCGGCAATCAGATAAGCGGAGAGAGGAAGTAAGTAGGCAAGCGTGAAAGTAAAAGGTGCAGGAAAATCCGTGAAAAATGTCATGAAATATGAGTAGCAGATTTTCAGAAATTTTTTTTTAAGATTATTATTCTTTTTTTACATGGTTACTATCTCACTGCTGTGTTAAGGGTGTTTGTTTTTGATTTTGTTAAATAAATAAGCCAGTTGTAATTCTTGTTTGACTACTTGTTACGGAATTTTTTTTATTTATTTCCTTCACGTCACGTTTGTAAGCATTTTGCTTCCAAATTTTATGCTCTGTTTGTATTCTTTATTTTTTTTTTGTTTTTTTGTTTTGTGTTTTGCAGCAGGAAGTTCGGCAACTAATCGCTTTATTTATATCCTTTTAAAAATCCTGTATTTGTATGTATGAATGTATGCATGTATGCATGTATGTGTATGACATTAAAAACCGTTACATATTTGATTGTTGTAAAGTATATGAGTTCATTGCCCGATTTCTGTAATAAATAATACATAAAACTGCTCATCGAGCTGGAGCCCCACTACTGCGCCTCGAACCGCAGATCGGATAATCGAGATACACAATTACATACATGTAAAGAGATCTCACAAAAACCTCGAGTTTTACTGATCTGGTTGGTGCTTCTATATTCTACACCTAATTGCTGCAGCAATGTCTGAGAATTTGCACTAGGCGAGCTCGACTTATGGGCAGACTCATTATTGTAATGAACCTATACATTGCAATAATGAGTCTGCCCATAAATACCTCATAGTTCTTAAATAAGTTGCGAGTCAAACCGAATCGGTTAAAAACTATACTCTTGCGATATTTCAACGTTATCAGACGGATCTTCAGAAATTATTTTCATTAAGAGCTCGCCTTAATCGTGACTCGATTAGGACTTCCAACTTCAGCAACCTCAAACGCTTTTATACAGCACTGGACTTTATTGGAAGCTCTTTAGAGAGAATACATTGGGCCGTTAGAGCTAAAGAGAGCATGACAGAGATCTTAAATATGCCTGGAGCTCTATCAATCTGGCTCTTATTTTCCTCCAACGACTTCCAAATGATGAAGCTTGGTGGAATATCATGGTCAATGCGGTAAGAAACTAACTCAGAAGGTACTGAGAAGTACACAGATTCTGTGGATGCGTAGCTTGGCTCTCCATCTGTAATCGTTCGCCGGTTTGCAATTTTTTTTCCTCTTATGTAATCTTAGATCGAATGAGAAGCTGTAAAAGTTTGTAATGTCTATATTTTAGTTTCTAATTACGTCCGTCTCTCGACGAAGAAATACCAAATTCTTCAAGTCACTTATGAACCCCTCCCAGCTATATGGTGCAGAGGGATGGAAGATGACAACATCTTATGAGTCGGATACTTGCCGCGGAAAACAGAGGAAGACCTCCACTCTGTTGGAAAGAACAGGTGGAGAAGGACCTCGTTACACTTGGAATCTCCTATTGGCGCCAAAAAGTGAAAAGAAAGAACGACTGGTGCGCTGTTGTAAACTCAGCTAAAACCATGTAAGCGTAACGTAAGCGGTGTTTACGCCAGTACAGAAGAGGATGAGAAAGAAGAAGTATGTCATCTCTAAAAAAAAACTGTTTCCAGCAAATGCTTACGAGAGGAAAAGCTGAGTGTTCCGTTAAAAAGAACCTACTTATTATTGAAATAGATTTATAACCTCATAAAATATATTGTGCACTGAGGCGTGAAGGAGCGGAATTTGAAAAGAATCCAATAAAAGGATGAATTTCAATATAAAATTTACATAACCATATAATTTTCTAATTATTTATAGAGTAGCAACCCGCAAAGAAAAAAATACATACAAAAAATTCCACAATTTTATTTCCCTTTAAAGCCACAAATATCTGAAGGGCAGCTGATCTATTTCCATATGAAGAAATTGGTGCGCAATAAATTTGATGAACAGCAATTTGGCGGCGAAAAGAATAAAAGAAACGAAATGAAAAAAATCACAAAGGATAAATGGTGTTGAGTGGATGAATTGATATATTTACATATCCCGTTGCAGGGCAGTAGTACAGGTAAGTAGACGCTGGCTGAGAAGGTAAGTCTTGTAAAATACCGAAAAGTTCCCACAATTACGTTGAGTGCGGAAGAATTGCTGGCAGCGGTGTAATGAAAAGGGTAAAGCGGATGCGCAAAGCGACTTTAAAGGTAGGGGAAGCATTACAGCCATATGTCAAGGTGCATACATATGTATGTGTACAGGATATAAACTGGTGTACGCAAGGAAGCTGTGATTTGCTTAACAAACAGGATAGTTAAGAGGAAATTTTTTATTAAGATGAAGGAAAGTGGTAGACCTCTCTGTATGTATGTAAGAAGCTGCACAACTGACATAAAGAAGATGGTATATAATAAAAGAATTGTAAGCTCTATAAAGAGTGACTTGATTGACTAACTTGAAGTAAGATTCAGGTCAGTATCTTTTGGAACTGATAAGTACGTCATTAATTCTGCCATCAAGCGCGTTAAAGAAGGTACTAAAGACGTTCTAATCTGAGTCATACGAAAAATAAACTGCTGCGAAATGAGCATCTCTTTAAAGCTGAGCTGTAGACCTGCTTTATTGCACCAGATGGACAGCACTAATAAATGTTTTGAAGGTTAAAAATGTCAACTGTCTCATTATCTTTCTAAAATTTAGTCAAATACTAAATGCCAACTCTGTGAGGCACTCTTTCTGGAAATTCTTTTCGAAGAAATTTCTTAAGATGGTACTTTTCTATATCCTCTCTTAAAAGCTGTGACCTATTCGTGACTCTCTATAAGTTCAACGAACTTTGGTGAAATTGTTTCATATAGACATAATGTATAATGCAACATAGATAAATTTTAAGGAAAATGTCGAGTCAAGGAGAAAATTGTGAAATATCTCACCGATGACGTTAGAAAGCATGTAAAAAGCTCTTACTTCTAGGCAAAAGAGGATTTCAGCCGGTTGAGAAAACTCCAACTTAAGGTACAATGGGCAGCTGGGGTGGAAAAGAATCAGGTTATTCATCAAGGCCCAAGTTCCAACGCCAGAACACAGAAAGACATCTGAAAACCGTCATGTTTCCAATCGGATGAAATTGACGAAAGGGTACCCTCGCCAGCAAGCTCATCAGCTTTATAGTTTCCGGTGATTTTGTGTTGTGAGCAGGCACCCATACAAGTCTAATATGGTTGATGTTTAAAGCCATTGCTAATGAGATCATGCACTCCTTGACTACTTTAGACTTTGGCAGCCACCTCCGTTTGAAAGATCGGGATTCTTTGGGACTTTTTTTGTAATTTGTTTTAGTATTTTTGTAATTTTGTATTTTTTTCGGGATTTGCTTCAATTTAACATCTTTGAAAGAAATTTGACCTTCTCTTTCAGCTTTAGAAACATTTTTTTTAGCAATTTTGTAAATCATTATCTCGGGATTTTCGGCATTCAAGGAATTTTTTCGGTGTTGTTCGGAAAATCTGTAGTAAGTTATTTGTTTTTTTTTATATTTTTGTAAGTTATGATGAATCCCGAAAATTCCAAGATACAAAAATACGGGATTAATCGAAAAATTTTTCCGGGTTTCTTCGGAATTTTCATCAACCAAAATTATTGGAAAACATGCTGTCATAATTCTCATACTCTTTTCCGCTTTAGATCAAACGAAGTAACGACATTACACGAATTCTTAAATCGTGCACTTTGCGACATAATTCTTCATAAAATTAAAATTTTATCTAATTTTCAACGCACGATTTTTGGTGATTTCTTTTATAAAGAACTTCATAGAGTTCACAGATAACTACAATAAGTAACGAAAATAAACCAGGAAATGCAGACAATGCCCAAAACACACTCGCATATGCAGTTAGCACGTGACTAAAACACAATAGTTTACAACAACAACAACAACAATTGACCATTAGCCAACTTCCGAAAATGATATAGCAAATAGTGAGTGCCAACTCGTTGCTTTTTTGGAGGCGACAATAAACAACACCTCTTGAGTAGAAAAAAAAACAACAACAACATCAAGAGAGCAAACTGGCATGTAATCAGAAATAGGGGCAATGCCACAACAACAACAGCAACAAAACTATTTACAACAACAATTTGCCAAACTAATATGCTAGTCACGAACTTCCGGTTTCGGCGACATAATTCAACTTCAACTATGCAACCATGCATTCGCTTTCGGCCAGCTGGGTCCACGGCAGACCGAAACTTGGCAGACATACAGTACATGCGTCAGCGTGGTATATTGCTTGTTGCATGTTTTGTTTGTTCATATATATGATGTGACACGTCGGTTAAAGAGGCAATCAGCCAAACGCTTGACTGCTTTGTCGCGTTGAAGCCCAGGAGCGCTATGGTGACTTGTTTGCTTCGCTCGCTGGTCAATTGCTTGGTCGGTTGGTCGACTGGTGGTGGTAGTTTTCATGTTGTTATTTGTTACTGCCGGCTGGTTGATTGCGTTGTTGTTGCTGTTTTCGCTTTTTATAGTTGGATAAATTCCAACAATGCAGCTGCATTAATAATTCATTGTATATGAAATATATGTTTGTATGTATAGTAAAATAGTAATTAAAAAATTAAAAACAAAAAAATATTGTAGAAATCTAAGTATTTAATTCCGAAAAATTTTCGATCGCAAAAAACTATTACTTATAAGATACTTTACATTAAAACTTCTATTTTTTTCTAAAATCCCGAAATAATCCCGAATTTAAATTTTAAATACTGAAAATTCTGTGCGCCTCGTCCATTTCGGTTAAATATTTTCTAATTTATTTAAAGAATATTTTTAACAAATCCCGAAATAATCCCGAAATTAAATTATCAGTCCCGAAAATTCCGTTCTCCTCAACCGTTTTTGTTAAAAATTTCCTAATTTATACAAAAAATATTTTTTAACAAATCCCGAAGTAATCCCGATTTAAAATAAGCAATCTCGAAAATTTCATCCGTCTCTAAATGTGGATTACTTTTAAAGTTTTACAGATTATTTTTAAATATTTTTTCAAGATGGACGAAATTTCGCGGTTGATAATATTAATACTGGATTATTTCGGGATTTAAAAAAAATTAATAACATTAAAATATACATATATATAGAGATTTTATTAGATTCAGTTAAAACGAGAGAGAACTAAAGTTGTGTGATCTTTCACGCCTTTCCATGGAACAATTAGCTAAGTAACTTCTCTACTGTGTAGTTTAATTTTGGTTACAGTCTTTCGATAATCATTTTGCAATTCCTTTACATATTTTATGCTATTCAGCTCAATTGGCAAACACTCTTCCACGTAGATATACAGTTATACACATCTCCAAAGTAGATATACATATGTACATGTGTATGTATGTAGGTAGGTACATACATATGTATGTATGTGCAAGCGTAACGAATTTCTTCTTTCCAACTAATTGCCGCATTGTTTGATTGACACATATTCTATATGGAAAGGTTTTTAGTGGAAAGCGGCGTTTGCTAATTGTTAGCCACTTCAAAGAAAAAATAGAAACAGCAAATGGTGCAACGAGAGAGGATCAGAAGAAGGTTAAATCTTTTTCAAATGTGCCTCTCAACCATATGCAAGTAGGAAGGCCTGTTGGAAGTCTCGAGTAGTGATAGTTAGAACCATTTGTAGAGTTGAGACTTCACAAAGCAAATGTAAACAGTCTACGATATTTCAGAGAGAGTTCTAAGCGTGTTTTATACATATTTTTCACTCTTGAGAGAACTGCGCTCAGTTCATTTTAAGAACTTGAATTACTTGAAAAGTTACATAATCAATTTCTTATTTCATTATACAAGTATTACAACAATACGCAAATTTATAGACCATCGCCACAGTAATATAATAATTTCGTTTACATGACGAAAGCAATTAATTACTTCTCAACTTGTTCATGAAATAAAGAAAACACTAAAAACAAAGCCTTTAACATTAAAGAGTGATCATATATGTTTGTAGCATAAAAGTATCAGCTTTTATCGTTAATGTTTCGGGACTTCAAATGATTAAATTTCGGGATCCCGAAAATTTTCGGGACTACACCAAAAAAGTTTACAAAAATGTATTTAAATAACAAGCGAATTTATGATATTAAATTATTAAATTTCGGGATCCCGAATATTTTCAGGACTACATCGAAAAATATTATTTCTGACAGAGTACTTATTATTAAGTAGAACGTTTTCAAGTATTTAAGAAAGTTCTAGCATTAAATAATTTCATACAAATTCAAAAATTATTTATTTCTTTTTACCGAAAATTTTAAATTTCAGTTTTTCGCACAGCGGATCGTAATATTAAATTAATTATGCAACTCATAATGATGTGAGCAAGAATAAAAAATTCCGAATTTTCGAGATCCCAAAATAGATTGCTATAAAATAATAAATAATTTAAATTTTTTCCCTAAAATTAACGCTTGGAATGCCATTCTCTTCAAAGTCCTGAAATTCATACATTTCTCATTTACATACATACATATGTATGTATGTATGTAGGTATGTATTTTCTTATATATACATATGTATGTATGTATTTACATATGTATGTGCATTAGTTTATATTTTGACAACCGCATGACACTTCGTGGCAAACAAATGTCTGTCACTTCTGGCGCCAATCTCTTGTGGTGACCACAAATTGCTTGCATGCCTGCGTGTCGATTTCAGCTACCCGCCGAATGCCTTATGCCGCCATTAGCAGAGCAAAAACAATAACAACGCTGAGAAAGTACTTGAGAAAATTGCGGATAATCCAGAGAAAAGTCAACTGGTTGTGATGGGCACGCACATCTGCAATTAATATGTTGCTTTGGCGGCTGCTGTCGATAATATGGCAGGCTGTCGGTAGCACAATAAACACACACGTACATACACACACGCACAGACCGAGAAAAAGGACACTTTGGCAACATATGCGAGTGATTTTGTCCGCTGTTGAAGGTAAATTACCAAAGAAATTTGAAAGTAGCCGGAGAGGCTGATGTTGGGGTAGCTCAAATTGGAAAGCAAATTTTTTTAGAAATCATTTTTATGCAGAGTTGCCATATATAGACTACGTAAACTAAGGCTCTGGAGGTTATCCTTGACATCCTGCCAATAAATATACAAGTAAAGTATGAGGCAACACTTACGACCAGCCGGCGTCATCTCGAGTATGATGTCAATGGACCAATGATTCTGTGATCGACAGTTCCAACAACGAAATCTCTATATTCACTGACGGATGTTATAGAAACAGGAGCGGGCTTTTTCTCTAGCAATCCTTACGTTGGAGGTAGCTTCAAACTTAATGACTACAATTCAGTCTTTCAAGCCGAAATTGTGGGCATAACAGAAGGTGCCAAGTTAGCTTCTTTTCTAACCAGCAAGTCTATAAACCTTCTAGTGGATAGTCAAGCGGTAATTAAGGCCATCCATAGCGCCACTTCAAAGACTCATTGCCTTAGTTTATGCAAGTAGGATATAATAGAATATAAATGGACTCTCAGTAGATAACTCTGTTGACATTACCTTGGTACCCGGTCTTATAGGAATAGAAGTAAATTAAAAGGCAAACGAGCTGGCCCGCTCGGCGGCAGCTAAGCACATAAATCCTTCAAGGCTTGTTTAAAGCAATGGACCTCAGGTCTTGGAACACAAGCAACATAGGGTACACCATAAAGTTACTTTGGGTAATGTTGATAATGGACATACAAAAAAGAACCTACTTTGAGATAAAAGGAAGCTTAGTAACATTGTAGTGAGCATCAGCGAGCACCTATTCTTGAGATCTCATCTTTACAAATTTGGAAAAGTAGATTCGGTAGAATGCAGAGCATGCACGGAGCATGATGAAACGCTGGAACATTACTTTTACGTATGCAAAGCCTTCAGCCGGATGAGTGGGGACATATTCCACGGCGCTCAATGCGCTAACTTAAGCCACTTTGGGCGGCTGAAGTGGAAAAGAAACGGGTATTTTTCCAAACCCAAGGAGTTGCTGGATAAAACTTAATTCGGTTCTTAAACATAATGGGCCTAATAATGGACCGTTTTCGGTCTTTTTTCAACCACCCAACTCCCTCCGTTTTTAAGTATCGTTAATGAAGTTTGCACACGGCCTTTCTTCCACAAGGAGCCGGTCATTTGTTCGCACCGCCGTTATCGGACTTTTTTATTTTTTTAATTTTTGTATTGCATTTTTGTTTTTTGTTTTAAAATAAACATTTTTAATTAAAAACAAAATAATAATTATAGAATTTAAAAAAATATATAATTAAAAATTAAAAAAAAGTAGAAAAAAATTATTTTAATTAAAAAATTGTAAATTTAATTTTTTTTCTATTTTGTTTATTACAAAACCTTTTTTTTTAATTTTTAATTATAAATTTTTTTAAGTTTTATTATTATTATTTTGTTTTTAATTTAAATTTTTTATTTTTATTTATTTTTTATTAAATTTTTTTATTTTAAATTTTTTAATTTGTAAAATAAAATTTGTATCATAAATTCATAAAAAAATTTTATTACTAATACTTTTATCGTTAGATATCTTTTTTAGTAATATTTTTTCCTTAATAAATAATTTTATTTGAATTAACAATGTGATCTCAATGCGTATTACATCGATTCATACATTCCCATTAACAAATACACATACATACAAACATACATTCGCACTCGTTTGCGCAATGCAACTCGATATTAAGGAGAACCAGGACATTTGCGACCCAGACAATTAAAAATGCATTCGTTGACAATCGTAAATCATCCAGCAAACAAATAGAAAAACAAGAAAATGCGCATAAAGAGGGTGAAATAAGTAACAAGACAGTAAGGAACAAAGAGCCGAGTGCAGCGGAACAAGAATGTCATGCAAAAAAGTGCGCACACACACACACATACCGAATATACTTGAGTATTACTGCCGCGCCATTGCAGCAGCTTTTGTGCAAAGAAATGCAATTGTTATTGTTGTTAATCAGTTGGCATTTTGCATTATCAAAGGAGCTGAAATCCTTGGGATGGCATCTAGAGGTTGCAGAAGTAACAAAACAAATGAAAAGGTGGCAATAAAACACTTCTGCGCCCTCTTGACAGACGGGTGACATTGCGTACACACATACAAACATAGTTTTCTACCTATGACTATAAACACTTATGTATATATGTGTGTATGTATGTTTGTAGGCATGTGAGATTTCTGTTAGCTCCTTTGCGCTTGAATTCATAACTTCATTGAATTATATTATTGATTTATAATTTAAGTGACAGCTTTATGAGGCGTCATAAGCGCATACAATCATATGCACATTTAGTTATTGTTATTTTTGTTATTGTATTTTTGTTAGTTGCTTCTTAAATTTCGTTGGTTGCACAAATGTCCTCGTAAATCAACAAATTAGCTGAGACTAAGAAGCATCCAAAGTTTATAGACCGACTGTTAGATATGTATGTACATAGTACATATGTACATATGTACATATATAGGTGCATTACGATACATACACAACACATTTAAGATGTGTGAAAAAATAATAGAATTTTCTTCAAATTGTAAAAAAAGTTTATTTAAATGTTCAAAAGTTTTTTTTTTTTTTTTTAAATTTTTCCAACAAAAAAATTAAAATTATTAATTTATACATTTATTTTTTTTAATTTTCAGTAATTTAAAAATAATTTTTACAAATGCACACACACACTCAAACATGTGATAACACACGAAAAAATTCATTGCCTACTTTTAGTGAAAATAAAGAAATTATATACACACAAATGTCGATGTACATTCATACATACTTATGTATATACATATGAATGTATATATCCATACAAATGTGTATACCTGTGTACCTATGAAGAAATGGACTACACAAATGGTCTGGTCATAATATTCGTTGCATACCCACAGGCTGTGCTACGCAGCAATTATTTTACTAATCGATCACAAGTAAACGTAGCATGCTTTTAGGCGCCAATAAGTAATTATTTGAAAATGTGTTTTAAGGCATGTCTGAACGAATATTTCGTGAATACAGTCTCATTGATGTATTATTTGTTTATGTTATAAGTAATTTAGCATTATGTTATTGGTAATTTTACAAGTTAAAGTGGGGTTAGACGGCGCAAATTGCTTTGCCATAGTTTTTAAAATTTAAATAATTTTTTTTTTATAGGTTAATAGTATTTATATCAAAGAATTTTATTTCACATGCTGTAATTATATACATATGTATGTATGTATGTGTATATTTTTTTCATTATCATTAACATTTGAAAAAAAAATATTTACATATATTTTTTGTTTATTTATATACATTTATTCACATTTTTTTGACAAATTTTATATTTAATATTTTTAATTAATTTTATTTTTATTTTTGAAAAAAAAAATTTAATGAAATTATTTAAGTATTCAAATTTATATTTTTTATTAATTAATTAATTTAATTTGACTTTAATTGGTATTTTTGAGTAACTTTAAGATCATTTGAATAAAAAAAGTACTTATATTTTTCGTTTATTTATATATTTGTTTGAAATAATTTTTTTTCAATCCAAATTTCATGTAACTATTATTAGATTATTGTTTTTTATATTTAAATTTTGTATATTTCTATTTGAAATTTTCATGTTCGTTATTTATTTTTAATTAATATATATATTTTTTATTTTTTTTAATTTTTTTTTAATATTTTCACATTTTATTGTCAAAATTTTATATTTTAAATTTTGCAATTAATTAATTAAATTTTTTTTATGATGAAAATTTTAATTTATGAAATTCTTTACACTAAGTTTTTCAATTTTATATTTTTTATTAATTAATTAATTTAATATTATTTTCTTTAGATCACTATTTTTTTTCTTTTAAATTTTGTATGTTTCTATTTAAAATCTGTATGTTCTTTATTTATTTTTAATTTTTTTTTTTTTGAATATTTTCACATTTTATTGTCAAAATTTTATATTTTAAATTTTTGCAATTAAATAATTAAATTTTTTTTATGATGAAAATTTTAATTTATTAAATTCTTTACACTAAGTTTTTCAATATTGTATTTTTTATTAATTAATTAATTTAATATTATTCTTTTAGATCATCATTTTTTTTTTTTTTAAATTTTGTATGTTTTTCTGTATGTTCTTTTATTTATTTTTAATTAAATTTTTTAATCTTTTTTTTAATTTTTTTTAATTTTTTTTTTTTTTTTTTTTTTTTAATTTTTTTTAAATTTTTTTATTGATTTTTTCCCATTTTATTGACGTAATTTTATATTTTTTAACATTTATTTTATAAAATATTTAAGTTTTTCAAATTTATATTTTTTATTAATTAATTAATTTAATTTGACTTTAATTGGTATTTTTGAGTAACTTTAAGATTATAATTATTTTTTAATTTTTCACTTTTTTAGTTTATGTGATTTTTCCATTAAAAAAAATATATTAAATGAATTAGGTGAAACCTGAATATTAGATTATTTTCGATTTTACTTCATTAAATTTTTAGTAAAAATATTTTTATAAAAAATCAAAAATAAATATTTTTATTAAAAATTGCAAAAAATATTTGTATGAAAAAAATGAAATAATTTATTCATCATATTTATATGTAATGTTTTATAAAAAATGTTTTTACTAATGTAATTTTTTATAAAAGTATTTATTTAAGATTTTTGTATACAAATATTTTTAACTATAAATTTAATAAAATATTTTTTAATTATTAAAC
The DNA here is from genome assembly GCF_024586455.1 of Bactrocera neohumeralis. Lineage (NCBI taxonomy): Eukaryota > Metazoa > Arthropoda > Insecta > Diptera > Tephritidae > Bactrocera > Bactrocera neohumeralis. The sequence goes on from NC_065922.1 coordinate 69,069,588, forward strand.
AAAAATAACTGTTGCAATTATATTAAAAATTTAAATACATTTTTTTTAACAAAATAAAAAATATTTTTTATAAAAAAAATTAACAATTAACTGTTTCAATTCTATGCAATTTTTTATGAATTTTATTTTCTATTTCTCCGCGATTATTTAAATTTACTCATTTTATTTTCATTTATTAAGTGCAGGCACCTTTTTAAAAATCCTAAATAATACTTATTTACTCGAAATTGTTTTATTATTATTTTATTGATTAATAATATTTTTAAAATTAGTTACACTTTAATCTCTTAATTTCTGTTCATTGAAATCAATTTTTTTATTTACGATTTTCTTGTTCTAATTGAGTTAGAAAAAATAGTTCAATAGTTTCCCACGTTTAAAATTGTAGTTTATAAGGAAATTTCGAAGCTCATACAAAAAAATAGATCTTTAAATTCTTATATAAAATTTTGAAATGGCTGAAAATTATATAAAAATTACTTTAATTAAATTTGAAACAAAAATTAGAAAAGTAGTTTTACATATTTTTTTACGAATTAAAAAAAAAAATTTAGAAACAATTTGATAAGAAAAAAAATTAGAAAAAATATTTTAACTTCTAGCTGCTTCTCAAAAGTAAAACCCCAAGGTTGTATTTATTCCTTTCAGGTGCAGCATATGCTCTTATTGGAAACACCTCTTGGAAACAATTTCACATATCAACGCATAAGTCCTTATTAAAAGTCTCACTTACGATATATGTATGTATATGTATGTATGTATATCCATACTAGGTATGTATGTACATAAGGATATAGTCTACAAAGTGTAGGTATATTGTCTACATAAATGACCGGAAGGCAGAAATAATTTGCGGCAATTTGAAGGTGATTGAAGCGGAGTGTTGGTTTATGAAGTATCTGAGAACATTCACAATACAACAACAATTAATATTTTTTGTTGTTTTGGCTGAAGTGCGAAAGCAACAACACAGACTTCCTTAAAAAAAATAGAATTATGCAAAGTTGCGAAAATTAAGCTGGAAAAATAATAGCAACGATAAAAAATAATAACAACAATATAAAAAATTACCAACAACAAAGAAACAAAAAAAATAAAACAACAAAAAACGGCAGTTTACGATTTCATTGTCATAAAAATTCACATGAAGTGGCGATAAAGGTTTACAAGCATGAATATATGTATGTATGTAAGTATGTATGCATATATAGAATGTACATACATATACATATTCCTCCACAGAAGCTCAGAGAGGTCATTCAGATATACGAAGTTTAGCATACAAATGTACATATACATATTAGGGTGGTTAAAAAAAAAATTTTTTTTTTTTGGTTTGGTACTCTGAAAAATAGGTTCCTATACACCTCTAAGAAAGCCTCTCCAAAAACCTACTAGTTTCATCATTCATAATGATTTTTTTCCATTGAGTTATAAAATTCATAAGAAATAAAAAAAATGCCCCAAAAATAATCAAAGTTCAACCGTTAATATCTTTTAAACGGTTGGGTTTACGAAAAAATCGTAGGAGACCTTTTTTGTTGAGCATTCAATTTCCTACAAAACCTGAGGAACAAGATATTTTTTCAAGTAGTTGGAAGCGAGATATAAATTTTTCTATCTGATAATAAGAAAAAATAGAAAACTGTAAGAAGAAGGACCTTTTCGTTACAATTAAGAACCCATGCTTGGAGAGACTTTCTTAGAGGTGTCTAGGAACCTATTTTTCAGAGTACCAAACGAAAAAAAAAATATTGTTTTTGATCCACCCTAATATATACATATCCCTCTACAGAAGCTCAGAGAGGTCATTCAGATATACGAAGATTAGCATACATACATACATACAGTCATATTTCAGTGATAATAATATCCGAAGCGTCGAAATGCATAATATGACAGTAATTTTGGTCCAGAGACGTAGCCTCAATAACTCAGTGTCCTTCAACACTTTTACAGAAATCTCTTTTGTTCTGAGACCGATTGGCTCTAAGACAAACTACTGGTGGAAAAGCTGACACGCTTACATACTTTTACTAAAACTCTAGTAACTTTTGCTAGAAAACCCGGCAGATTATTTAGAGATGGATCGTCATTTAATGTATCAACTTTCGATTTGCTTTTGCCAAGAGGAATAACGAGAATTGAAACTACTTCATGGTCCGATTCTTTAAGATCTTGCAAATTTTTTGAACGTTTAGCTTTACTATTATAAGTAATTTTTAGCTTATTTACAAATTTTAGCTCTATCTCATTAAAGAGACCCCGCTTAGCGTCGAGGAAGTAGACCGAACAGCAAAAAGTCGCACGCGTTTCAAGTTTCAACAACAAGAACATATGGCGCACTATCGCACTAAATTTTATGTCAAAACATATGAGCTTCCTAAAACTCATTTGGAAACGAGTGTTGTCATACGAGCACCCTAAAATAATGTAATGTCAGCCATTATGTTACAAAAGCGCAAATTTGACATATAACTGTAAAAAAAAGTGATGTTTAGAATGTGGCATGAGACTGTGAGCACATAGCTAATTACTATATGGCATACGTATTGTGATTGAAAAAGAAGAAAGGGTGAAAGAGTGAAAGAAAAAGAGAAATAGAGAGAGAGAGAGAAGTTAGTAATAACTATTACACCCGCGGAGAGTTCCCCTCCTACAAAAGTTAAAAGTTAAGCATTATTTCGATCACAAGTGACACTCCGCGAAGAAAAGGACTTTGAGTTACAAGCACAAAATTATTTTCATACGTAGTTTCCCCCAAAATCCTACTCTGGATCCGCGCATGTATGTATGTACTTATACATAACTACCAGACAAGCCAATTAGATAATGGTAGCGCACTCAAGCGGATTAAGGTCTGGAGATTGGCTGGGTCACTTCAGAAAATTCACCCTTCGCACACTTTACTAGGCTGCTAGAGATTTTTGCTTCCGCACTTGGTATATTATTATCAGTTTATGTAGCATCATTACTGTCTCAAGTAAGTTTCTCTACCCGATTTTATTCACAATTTCATTTAACTGAAGTATTGATCCAAAAACTGGCCATTAGAAGCAACACTCCACCATTAAACTGCTAAGAAATAGCAAACAAATAAATGTATATTGGTTTCGTCGTTTTTTCAGGCTTGTGGCATATTTTTTTTTACCCTTTTTCACGCAAAAACTGTCCTTGAAGAGAAGCATGGCTCGAGTTTATCCAAAGTTAAAGTACGATTGTAGCTGACCTTTAACAATTTTTAGGGGACACGCTTTCGAAGTAAAAGCATTTGATTTAAAATTTTGCGACCGATCCATTAATGTATAATTTTAGTAAGCAAGCTTAACTAAAAACTCTCCAATTTATTTTACACAACACGAAAATAAAAAAAATGGGGTTCAAGAGTGTGCTTTAGGCGACCAAATCTGGAAATACGGGGCCATAGCTTAAAAGCGGAACACAGCCTTTACGCTTTACACTTAAATTACTTAGATCATAGTTGAATAGATTGGTAGAAACTGTTTCCAAAACATCGATTAAATACTATTCAAGATTCATTATAGGTCCAAATGCGCCACTTCGGCTTCTTATCTGTCTAGTTTTATGAATTCTTAGTCAGAGTTTCTAAAATTTGTCGGCCTTTTATTAATGATAAACCATATGACGAGGTAGACTGCCTGACTAGTGGTGTAGGTTCCGGCAGTATGAACTTATTAACGAGCTCTTCATAATAATTCTTACACTAATTATTTACCTTCATTTAATGACGTATCATTAATGGAAGTATCGAAATGGATGCGTGGCAGGGTTTTCGATTTGTACTCACCTGAAAAGAGAAGAAAAAAAATATTCAATTTATGTATTTATGTATAAAATAGTAAGTATATTGTTTTTATTACGTAAATAATTAAAAAGTTATAGTATAACATTGGATCAGGGATCTGATTGCTCATTTTGGCTATTCTACTTTTGTTAATACCCAGATTTGCAAAGAATTTAGTGCAATATCGGTTTATGTATATGAGACCTGGTCTACGGAAAGGGGACTTAGGTGTCAAAAAAAAGGAGAAATTAATTTTAACAGATTTTCCCAAAAAATTAGTTTTCGCACGTTAGCTCCCTTTTCGTAGACCAGGTCACATATGGTTTTCTGTAGACACTCTTTCAGAACTTTGAAATTTCGAGATCTCTTGGCGGTTCCACTGCGCTAGAGACTAATCAACTCATTTGAATTGCTACAATAGAGGCTGACACGTTTCCTAGAACAGCATAAGACCGCTCATCTATTCGCTGTTTAGGAAGTCATGAAGTATGAATTGAAAACTTTAGTGAAAGCTTTGGCGTGATCCAAGTTTTAAGACATCACGAAAGGTCTTGTGAGTTTTGTGCGAAGCTTTTTGTTTTAGATCTACTCTCGGAGGTCTAGACTCCAAGTTATAAGACACAACAATTGTGTTTATGTGAAGCTTTGTCCGATTAGATCAAATTTCAGAGTTCGAATGATCTCTGACTCCAAGTTGTAAGATGTTAAAGAACGGTTTTCTGTGAATCTTTGGCAGATTATATCTTTGACTCCAAGTTGTCACACGATAAAGACGGTTTTATGCGAATAATTTTCATATTAGAACGCCATCTGGACGTCGAGGAGCTTTCCACATTAGAAGAGTGTATTTGATACTGACTAGAGCTTTCAAAAAAGTCCGAAAGTATTCGCATAGAGTCTACTGTAGGAGGACGGACTTCAAACATGCGGTAAACTTATATGGGCAATAAGATGAAACTTAGAAATCGTAAGCCTCTGTTTTATCTGAGCACTGCACTAATTAACTATGAAAGCTTGGATGAATAATTGGAGAAACATTCCGAATACAGTCGGGTCTACGTAACCAGAACGGACATAGACTCCGACCAAAGACTGTCAACTCGATGGCATACCTGCAAATTACTTCAGGGTTGTTTTCTGCTGCTACAACAATATAGGTCGCAAGGCTTTTCTTTTTTTCTCAAACCCTACTTGTTGTTGCAAATGTGTCCATGTTGTTGTAACATAATCTAAATAACAGCATGCAATAAGTATTTTAAATATTGATCAATTGTTGGACGTGCTAAGACGTTTCGCCATTCGCCCATTCATGCGGGTTCCCAAAGCACAACTGACATGTAAACATACAAATTTTCAATTAAGTTTATTGGTGTCATTTAAACAGAGCAAACAGGCGCATGCAACACAAAAACCCCCTTCAGAGTCGGGTCACACACGCGTTCAATGAAAACCATACAGGCACGCCATGGAGCGCCAGTAAAAGGTTAGCGCTTGCAATTGCGCTTACAATGGTCAGTGGGCCGCCAACATTTAATTGTTTACTAGCAACACTAAAACTTCAAATGTCGCTGATTGGCAGATGAGTGCCAGCTGTTGGCCGGGAAAGAAAAAAAATTAAGCTCATAAAATCTTCAACTTATAACAGTAATATATAAGCGCATATGAAAGCGGCGAGCAAATGAGGCAAAGTATAAAAACAGTGCACGGTGTTACCAGCTGAATAAATACCAGATAAATAAGACTTTGGTATGAGACGGTCTCTCTTTACACAGAAGTCCCAGAAAGTCTCGGTAAAAGTCTCGATTTTTATTCTTACTCGGGTATTAGGGAGGCCACCGCCGATTCTCTTCCTTACAAAGATTCGGTTCTACAGTCTATTCTTGCAAATCTTGTTGGATTTTCTTTTCATAACCTAGGATATGGTACTAAGGCGCTAATTGAAAGCCGAAAAGTTGAGTTTAAGTGAATATCATGTCTGAATGTATCCCTAAGCTGCCCAAGGATGGTCTTTTGTTTTTTCTTTCCAATATTGAGTAACAGTGGTTCATAAAGTGAGATATATTATGGTAATGAAGGAATACCGCTTAAAGTAGGCCATCGAAATCTGATCTAAAATCGATTGATCCAAACTCAAACCCTTCTGAGATCTTCGTTATAAAATTTTTGATTCTAACTTTGGGTGTCCGCAAAATGGCGACCGCTTTTCTGAAGCTTTACCCTGACTGTGGTGGGCTGAAGGCACTTAACGTTCTTCTCTATACTCTCCTTATAAAATTTTGATCACTTTTATACTGCACCATGGTCACTGTGCTTGCAGATATCTATGTACATATATAATGATATACAATATGAATATGAACCACACACATGTTGCGCGTACTGCAAAACTTGAAGTCTGCGTTGGCCTTAATCCAAACAACACATTCGCAATACCGATGTAAAAGAAAATCGCGAGCATATGGCAGAATAATTAAAAGACGCACTGGCCATGCCTTGTGGTCTAAAGAAAAACTAAGCAACAACAAACAACAACGGTGATAATAAAACTTAAAAATAAATGGTTTTGTTAAAAACGCGCCGAGTGAGAAAAAAGCTTCGAAAACGCAAAGTAATGAAATAGCATGACTAAGCAGACACGATAATTTAACGGTTGACTGCAGGTGTTGCTTTTGTTATTGTATGGTGGTGGCATGTCTGGAAAATTTCCTCGAAAAGCCATAAACATCGGTTGAAACGCTGATGCAGCAAGGTAGCCACACCACAAAAAAAGAAAAACCAAGAACAATTAACTTCGGTTTCTACCGAATAACCTCCAAAGCTATAAGCTTTCGTACTTTGTTAAAGCTACTGTGATAACGAAAGCTCGTGAGCTTATTTACCAAGACTAACTGTCCAACTTGTCGAATGGTTTTCGCTAATAAGTCGTTAAATCCGACTATTAGCTCCACTAATATTGGCTGACTCTCTCTACGAGATCCTCAAGTCTCCTGAGGTCAGACGACACTTTATTCCGTTTCAGAGGAGACTAACTGTCTAAGTTTCTGAAGCCTTTTTACTGCAAAATCATTAAACCTGATTTTTAACTCCAGAAAAAAGACGGTACTACTATCCTCTACGAAATTCTTCAGTTTTCTAAGGTAAGACGAAACCATTAACCGTTTCACAGTAGAGGTTTAACTGTTATAAATCTTTAAACCCGATTTTTAACTACCGAAATAATCCTAAGTGTTATTCTTACAAAAATCCTAAGTTTTCTGAGATCAGAAAAGACTTATAGTCGTTTCGGATTAAGAGATTATCAGTCTAAATTTTCGAAATTCTTTCGAGGATAAATCTCTAGAAGTTTGAGTGCATTGCTATTCTCTACGATATATTTAATTCTTTGAGGACAGTGAAGACTAATGTTTTTGATAAGACTCTTACCATAAAACAACAAGATAATTCTACTTGCTAGGAAGCTTAGCTTGCATAGCTCAATTTGGTTAAGATCCGCTTCGTTTTCACTCCCTCCATATAATTCTTGAACTCTCGTATCTAGAATTTTTCAGAGACGAGACATACCTATACAACCAGTGATTTTTATGGTGGGAGGCGCTAAGTCTACCAACTAGTTGGGCACGTCTTGAGCCGAAGATACTACTTTCCACTGGAATGTATGAACAAGAACTCATTTTCGAATTACTGGTAGAAAAAGGTGGACTGGGGATCCACTGGGATGTATGAACTAGAACTCATTTTCTAATTACTGATAGGACTTAAAACTCGCCATGTCTATTAGACCTTGTATTATTCCTTAAAAAATATGTTCCGTAACTTTCCGAAAGTGCAAGAGCCATAAAAATAGTATATCCGGATTAATACTAGATATAATGCGAACTTAAAGAAATGCTTCACAAATCTACGGGTCACTGATAGAACTAGATCAAAAAGCCTGATATCAAAGAAATTCGAGCGCAAAATATAAGTACGTTTGCTGGCAAGAAAATATGCAATATATGTAGATAAGTACCAGAGAACTTTATTAAATATGGTCACATGAGAGAACTTCTAAGACTCAAAGGGAATATAAGTATATACCTATGACGATGGCCTTAACCATTTTCGGAACTTAATGATCGTTTGCATGGTGATGGTATGGTGACGACAGCAAGTATCAGATTGCCAAAACAATGATCGAGATGACTAAATGAAGGCGCAATATGCTCTAAGACCGATATTTTAACTCATATCAAGATGTATCATTTCAGAAATGTTAGTCACTAAAGTGGCAGGAAACTTTTGGCAGTGGGGCTTACCACTTCCTTAAACTATCAAGCCCGATCAATTGTAATCAGACTGAATAATTAAAGGCAAGTGTGGTACCAGAGCTCTATAAGGAGTTTATAAACCGCCTGCTTATTTCAGAGCTTTTCATTTCAATAGACTCGTAAGGGAGGGTTAAATAAAGTTGTCAAGAGAATATATTTAATATAATATTTCAGAGTATTTGTAGAGATTCGAGAGTCGAGCGAGCAGAGATTCGTCTTCACGAGAGATGTGGTTTAGAGAAGCTCCCACAAAAGCCTGGTGATAGTACATTTAACGTATATTAGAGCTATCGAGAGACTTTTGGGTTGCCGAAAAAAGTTAATTTAGTGCCAAGTACCATTCGTTGGCAACCCTTTCTTCGTTTTTATTTACTGTAAGCTGATGCACAACCTAAACAATAAAATTGTATTACCTCATCCCACAATTTGGGAAAGTTCGTGAACACATAATTGTTTAACAGCTCATTGGTAATTGTTTATTACACGCTTTTGTTGTTGTTTATTAACAATTGTTAACACAGTTGCTGACATAGAAATGAGGAAACTGTCGACGTCGTAATTAGTGTTGGGCAATTTGAGTGATTTACGCTTTTCGTTTCAATTAAATTTAAGCTTCAACTAACTTAAATTGTCTGGTGTCATTGAAGAGTGACGGTGCCAAGCTAGTAGCGAGCTGTTGAGGGGTGAAATTGAGACTGATTTTAAAACAATTTTGAAGAGAAAAGCGAGTGTGGCAGATAGCGGTTCAGAAATGAAGGCTTTGAGTGCTAACTGCGGTGGTTGGGAAACCTCAATGAAGAAAAAATAGAGACGATCGATAAAATTGAACCAGCAAAGATCGGAAGAGACTTCGAGATCTCTGCTTACTACGCCTAAAAGATAAGGCAAATAGAGAACAGGTTTTGCAGTAAATGCCGTAAGATTTCAGACAATACTTTCTTTAAGAATTCTATGTAAGTCATGGATCATAAAAACTCTTATATTTATATAACTAAAGGCGGAAACTGATGGAGTTGTATCGATTCGAATAACTGGCAAAACCGTACAAAAGTATGATGAAACCAGAGGTGTGGTAACTTTACAGATATCCTACAAGGGTCCTCACATATGTATGTATATATGTAGATATGGATGTTTATATACATACATATAAATAAATATGTAAATATAAAGCAAGTAACATGTTTATTTCCGCCTACAACGAAGTACAGCTGGCAATTGCAGCAAAATTGGGTCATCAAAATTTTTTGGCAGCCCAATGGGGTTGTGTATTCATTATACCAATAAATACATATATGAGGGAATTACAAGTGCACAGATTATATGTACATATGTACATGTATGTATGTATGTAAATATTTGCTATGCTATTAGAATTTAGTTCATGCGGAAGATAATGGCACGAAATTTAGTATATTTGTTCGCAGAATAATTGGCTGTGATTGCAAGCTAGTGTGTGTGTTGACTAATTTCAATATTGTAAATATTTACAAAATTTTCAAAAATACTGACCAATATTGAAAAATGCATACATGTCTATATATGCATATATGTAAATCAGTAGCTCTTGTATTAGTAGCTGAGGCTGTTTTTGGGGTAAAATTTGTTCAGTAGAATTAAGAAGAATACTGTTTAAGGAGAGAAAATAATGTTTTGACTTGAATACGAGCTTTTGCGAAAGTTGTCAGTTTTTCTTAAGTTTCTATTTTCTTTTTTAGTTTGATTAATATTTATTTTTAAATTTCGTTATTTTTATTTTCGTTGAAAGGTATTTTAAATTTAGTTAACAAAAAATTTATTTGCTAACTTAAAAAAATATATTGTATGAAAAAATATTTTGAGTATAAATAATTTTAATTTATTTGGTTAAATTTTTAAATAAAAAAAAATATTTGAATTGCAATTATTTAAAATTTAATTACTTCGCAAATCTTAATTTAAATAATTTATTTATTTTTGATTTAAAAAATATTAATAATTTGACCCAATAAATACTAACAGATATTGAAAACAAAATTTTCAAAAAAATATAGAAAATAAAAGTATGGATAAAAAAATGTTGAAAACAAAATTTGGGAAAAAATTTGAGAACAAAATATTAGAAAAAAATTTAAAAATTTTTGGAAAAAAAAAAGTTTTAAAAAAATTTTTGGAAAAAAATTTTGAACACAAAAGTTTTGAAAACAAAATTTAATTAATAATTAATTAATTTTTTTAAGTCAACATTTAAAGAAGAAAATTAATAAATGTTTTGAAAGTCAAAAGTGGTTTTCAAAACATTTTTTCCAAAATTTTGTTTTCAAAATATTTTCCCCAACCTAATAATTAATTAATTTTTTTAATTAATAAATAATATTTTTTTTTTTATAATTATTCTTCTATATTACTTTATAAGTACGATTCCTTGACAGATTTGTGTAATCTTTTTTAATTATAATATTTGAAAATTTTTTATACTTTTATCCGTTATTTTATTTATTATTTAAGAAAATTTCATAAGTTATTTTATAGAAAAAAAAACATATTTTGTTTATTTTTCATTTTTTTAATACTTAAATTAAAAGACAAATACAAATTTTTAATAATATAATAAAAATTATAAATACTTAGCAAATGTTAAAAAAAAAAAATTTGTGAATATATTTTCAATTAAAAAACTATTTCAATTATTTTAATTAACTTTCTTATTTTTTGATTTTTTTTACATATTTATATTTTGAATATCAATCCATATTACTATATTAGGGTGATTCCTTGTCAGTTTTAAGTTGTCTTACTTTATTTTTTAATAATTATATTATCTGAACATTTTTATAATTTTTATTTATCTACGTTTAATGTTATTTCATTTTTCAAAACATTTTGTGAATTGTTTTCCAAAAGGTTTTTAAATTTTTGTTCGAAATAAATTTATATAAATATTTTTTTACTAATATTTGAAATTGAAAATTATCATTTTTTAGAAATTATATTTTTGACAAATATTTAAACACATGATTTCATTAAAAAATATAAAATTTCCAAAAAATTATAATTTTCACATTGGTAACACCTAATGAAAGCCTAAATTAAACAAAAAATAAATAAAATTAATTTCTAAATTAAAAAATTTCAAATTTAGTTTTTAAAATTTAACTTTTAAAATTTAAAAATTATTAATTTAGAAAGTAATGTTTTTATTTTCTTGTTTAATTAAATTTTAAAAATTAAAAAAAATCAAATTTAAATAAATAAATTTCCAGAAATATATGATATATTTTTTTATTTATCTAAGACTTTTTAAAAATTGTTTTTAGATTACGTTATTGGGATTTTATATTTTTATAGCGAAGGGATATGTTATATATGAATTCCATCTGGTATCGCAAAGGATAATGCGTGGCTTACTGGCCCACCAGATTAACGTAACCTAACCTAGGTTTTATAAGTTGTAAAAAAATATTTTCGCCACTATTTTCTTTCATAGTTTAAATTATTTTATGTTTCCCAAATGTTTTGCATATGTTGCATGTTTAAATTTCAGAAAAAACTAAAAACATGTCGTTTAAAAAAACATGAATATAAACACAATTACATACACACACATATGTATGTATTTATAAGTATGTATTTGCACTTGTTGCCGCACGAAAACCCTTAAAAATTATTAATTCGCGATGAACTCATTGCAAAATTATTAATTTGGCTTTTTATGGCCTTTTTGCTTTGTCGGCGGCAAGCCAAATGTGGAAAAGCAATTTGAATAAGCGCGCTGACGCAGTCGCTCGTCATGCTGTCAACTGTTTTGTATGCGTGAAATCATGCTCAAACAGTTTTCACTGTTCTTTTTGTTTCCTAAAAATCATTAAGATACACACTAGGACGTTGAACGCCGGTGTCATGAAATATTCAGTAAAAAATGTGTTTATAAAGTTGCCACATTGAAAGAATTTACAAGTAATTTAAAAAAAATGCAAATCTTCATAAAAGAATTTAAATACAAGAATGTTGAAAAGATGATATAGATAAAGCTACTACACGAATTTTATAAATAGAGTTGCCATATTATTTGGAAAAATAATTAAAATTCATTAGTTCAAAGGAAGAGTTGATGTAATTTTTTAACTATTTCAACTAGAGTAGCCAGACAATATTTTTATCATTAAATATGGGAGAGTAAATCATTTATTTTGAGCAGAGTTGCCAGATAGTTTTTTTAAATTTCAACTAAAAAGGTAATTCCTCAACTATTTACCCTAGAGTGGCCACACAATATTCTTATTACCAAGTATGGTATGGTAAATCATTTAATTTGAGCAGAGTTGCCAGATAGTTTTTTAAATACAAACTAAAAAGGCGTAATTTCTCGACTATTTCCCCTGGAGTGGTCACAGAATATTTTTATTATTAAATATGATAGGGTAATCCAGTCATTTTGAACAGAGTTGCCAGATGATAGATAAATACATTTTACAAAAAATTGCTCGAAACAGCACTTTACAAAATTTAAAAATTTTAAGGGTTGCCATTTAATTAAAAAAAAAAGTAGTTGAAATAATTTTCACTAGCTTAACCTTCATTTATGATGTTTAAAAGCATACTTTTCCATAACTCACTACTTTCTCTCTTTCCTTCTACATTTTTAGTGTCCCAATTGACTTGACAGCTGTCAAAGTGACATTTGTCATCTCACTTACACAGCAATTAAATATACTTATCAATGTAAACACTTACACCTGCCACTCGCATCGGTATTATGCGACTCCATAGCGCCGTTATTGCCAACAGCAGACGTTGCAGCGCCAGCAACATTATCCGCACCGCCATAACCCGCACCACCGTGACTAATCATAACTGTCGGCAGCAAATCGATTTGTTGCGCACGCGGACGCAACTCACGGTAATCACCGACGAATTCATCGCGTTCGCCGCGCAGACACGAAGCTAAACCGCGCGACGAAGTGCGCCGATCGCCGCGTTCCTTCTCCAACGAGCGACAATACAGGTGTGTAGTGCGCTGCAGTGATTGCGTTTTTGATGTGTTGCCGCTGCTGTTGCTGCAGTTGTTGACATCCGGTTGGGCGTGCGGCGATGGCAACACCAGTTCGCTGTGCATTATTTGCAGTGTCGGTTGCTGTTTCTCTTCCGGTGGTGGTATTGCAACGCAATTCATTTTGGTTGTTTTTGCTATTTTTTGTGTGTTTTTTTGGTATATTGACTAAAAGTTGTTGTAGAAGCGGTAAATTAATTTTTAATTTGCTTAATAATTAAACAGCATATTATTTAAAAATATTACAGGGTTGTGATTAATGAGTGCTGTATTTTTTGGTTCCGTTACGCGCGTATTATAAATTTACTTTGAATTATTTATTTACTTTCACTCGTTATAACTAGCGCTTACTCGTTTATTACCGTTATATTTTGCGAGCACTCGTTTTGTCTAGCATCTACTCGGGTAACTGTCGTTAGTAACGTTATATTAGCGTGTACTAACGTTATATTTACCGTTTTGTCTATTAACTAATTGAGCAGCCTTCTTTAGTACCGTTATATTACCGAGTACTAATTTTATGCAGCATTTATTCGAGTAACCTACTCGTTTGTTACCGTTAAATTTTGCGAGCACTCGTTTTGTCTAGCATCTACTCGGGTAACCGTCGTCATTTATTCGAGTAACCTTCTTCAGTACCGTTTTATTTACCGTTTTTTCGAGTAAAAAGTTGAGTATCCTTGTTTAGTACCGTTATATTGAGCGAGTATTCGTTTTTTTGAACAACTGTTATGTATTCAAATTTAGTACCGTTGCATTTGGCGTTTTTTGTCATAACTGTTAAGCAATCAGCTGACTTTTTTTCACACCATTTTGTTTATCATTTGCTGCAAAGTAGAAAAATACAAATTTTTAAATAAAAGTAAATATTCGAAGAATTGGAATCTGTACCCAAAGTTGATGCGATTGAAAGATGACAAATATTACATTACATGTGCCTTCTAGCATATGAAAGGAAAAAGCTGTGGGAGCTAAAGAAATCATCCAATAACAACAAGAGCGCAATTCAACAAATTAGGAGAGACACAATAACAACATGGCAACAAAGATAGGAGAATGAAAGTCGCGGCAGATGGACGGCCAGGCTAATAAAAAATCTAGACTTATGGACAAGCCGTAAATTCGGAGAAGTCGATTTTTACACAACTCAGTTACTATCCGGTCACGGATACTTCAAAAAGTACCTCCACAGAATGGGAAAAGTCGAAGAGCCGTCATGCCTATATAACGACGCGACAGAAGACGACGCTGAACACACATTCTTTGAATGTGTGCGCTGGCAACAAGAACGCACCGCCGTAGAAAACCTGGTTGGCCCAATAAACGCGGACAATTTAGTCAGCGTCATGTTGGAGAGTGAAGCAAACTGGAAGATCATCAAGAATTTCGCAGCAATTTTGCTTCGCAGCAAAAAGCGGGACCTGGACGCAGGTGCGCAGATGTAAATCTCTCAATGAGAAAAATGGAACGCCATCCTGAAGTAATGCAAACGCGGTCCCAGGGTGGGCGACGGTTCCTTAGAGGGGGGTTTTTAGTGACCTGCAAGTGGCACATACCGCTGCAGTGACGATAGCACCGATGATGCGGAAGGCATTTTCCACCCCCTCACCCGCAAAAAAAAAAAAAAAAAAAAAAAAAAAAAAAAAAACAAAAAAATATATATATATATATTACATTACGGCAACTCCAATTTTGAAACGCCTACACAAAGTTTGTGGAAGTCGAATTTTTTTATTCAGTGAGGTTATGTTAATGAAGAAACTAGTTTTTTACAAAACATATTGCCTCGAACTTGTCTCTATATAATATTCTATGCATTTCGATCTAAACCACAATCCTCCAAGGAGTTCTCGTTATTTAATGTGAGATCAGAAGCACTTTGAGTGTCCTAAGCATCTGATAACCTCAGTTATGCAAAGAACACACATTAGCATCATTATTTCCGCAAGTAACGGGTTCTTTCCTAACTTTTGGGCAACGACACGCCATTATAACGACCATAAATCCAACAATAACTACTAAATTTTTACAAAGAAGTCTTTGGTGGCTTCAAAAGTTATATATTATATATATAAACCTGTTGAGAATTATATACACATTGCATTAGCGAATGAAAAAAATGCAACTAGAATAAAGGCAATTTGTTGACAAGCAGTTATTCACATGCGCGAAGAACCATGAAGAAAATATCATATAAATAATTTACAACTAATTGGCGCGCGGAAAGCCGCTCGTGAGAATTATGCCGAATGAAGCCACTGGCGAAAGCTAACGTAACTGGAATGCGTGGATTAGCATAGAAAGCATAGAAAATAAGCAAATTTCGCCGTAAAAAATGCCGGTTGACAATCGTGAAGTCACTATATTATGTGGAGAGCCCAATTAACGGCATACCAAGTTTCATAATGACTTTATTTGTTTACAGTTAAACGAGCAAAATATGTTTATTAACTTTTTTCGCACTTTCATAATAATTTGAACCATATAAAAGCACCTTATATGCTGTACATAATATACATACATAAAAATATATGTAAAGTTGTTCAAATGTATATTTTTTATTGCCTCTAGATACCATATTATGGCATTCAACATTTTTGTGTGCTTTATTTATAAATTTTCTAAATAAGCAAAATTTCAATTTGCCTAGAAATTTAGTGCGTTGCTGTAGATATGTTTATATGTATGTAAGTATGTTTATAGTATATTTAGAGCATTCGGAAATTGCTCTCAAAGGCATAAACAAATATTATAAGATCTCTTAAGCCAGGCGGATATGCTTATGTAGACAAACAAATATTTGGATATAAGCAGAAAAAATTGATGTGGGTGCTCAAAAATACAATGACATAAGCATAAAAATAGAAGCGACGATATGAGGATGATAAAATTTGTTGAGTGCGAAAAAATTTTTTGTTGAAAAAGAAAGAGTTTTTATATAACAATCGTCCAACAATAAAAAATTTAAATTAAAAAAAAATTAAAATTAAAAAAAAATAAAAAAATTATAATAATAAACAATTTTTCAGAATGATTAAAAAAAATTGTTGAAAAAAAATTATTTTTTTTTTTAATTTTGAAGAAAAATATTATTTTAATAATTTAAATAAAAATAATAATAATAAAATATTCAGAACAATTAAAAAAAAATTGTTGAAAAATAAATAAATAATTTTATTTTCCAAAAGAAAAAAATTTAAATTAATAAAAAAAAATAAAAAAAATATAAATAAATAATAATAAACAATTTTTCAGAATAATTAAAAAAAATTGTTGAAAAAAAATTATTTTTTTTTAATTTTGAAGAAAAATATAATTTTTAATAATTTAATAAATAAAAATAAACAATTAAAAAAAATTTTTGAAAAATAAATTAATAATTTTATTTTCCAAAAAAAAAAAATATTTCATTATTTAATGTTCAAAATTTTTTTTTAAATTTTTCTGAATATTTTTGTAATGTTTTGTTTTTTTTATTTCTTATTTTATTTTTATTTAAAAAACTAAAAAAAAATTAAAATATTAACACAAATTTATTTCATTATGCAAAAATTATTATTTTTCCAAAAAAAAAAATATTCAATTATTTAATGTTCAAAATTTTTTTTAATTTTTTTTTAATTTTTCTGAATATTTTTGTAATATTTTTTTTAAATTTTTTGTTTAATATTTATTTAAAATATTAACACAAATTTATTTCATTATGCAACAATTAATTTTTTTCTTTTTAAAACAACTAATTTTCGTTCATTCACAACGAAAACTAATGTTCAACATT
Source organism: Bactrocera neohumeralis (assembly GCF_024586455.1). Classification (NCBI taxonomy): domain Eukaryota; kingdom Metazoa; phylum Arthropoda; class Insecta; order Diptera; family Tephritidae; genus Bactrocera; species Bactrocera neohumeralis. The sequence goes on from NC_065922.1 coordinate 69,086,507, forward strand.
CGCCATGCAACCCTGTCATAAAAAATAATCAAGCAACGCAACTAAATTTTTCAAGTTCAATACCCCAGCGCGCATAAATATCTGAAAATGGCCTCCACAAGCGCTGCATAAGTATAATATAATATACATATGTATGTATATGTATTTATGCACATACATACATGGGTACAAACATACATTTATGTTTGCCGCTGTGCACAATTTTTCCATGCCACTTCACTCAAGTTCATGGCATTTTCCTGCCTTCAATTTGTCTTTTTGGCAATTCAGCAAGAAGTACGAAAATACTTTGGTTTGTTAGGCACGCCACAGTAGCGCTAGCAGCAGCGAAAAGTGACTACACCTCAGTTGTTGCCACTTTCAGCTGCATTTATGCGCAATTTGTACCATTATGATTAAGGTGTGAACACACTATGCGACAATAAACGACAACACAAGACACTTAGTTGTGGAAAAAAACGAAGGAAAAAAAGGAATTTGCTGCTTTTCCGAAATAATTGAATAAGTAAATATTGCAGACTTTTTGTTTATCAAAAGTACTGGGCCTGATGAGAGCTTCAATGAGATTCTGGAGCTAACTGAGAAGTTGGTATTCACTCGCTGAAAGGTGTTACTACTTAAACTACTTAAAAAAAGAACTTCTTGACAGTTATATGTTAGGATTCTGTAAGAGAACAAAGTTCTGATGATCGGGAATAGTGGAATCAATACTTATTGAGAAAAAGAGAACTTCTTAATTATAGATTTCAAAAATCATTGGAAAACTATGGTCGTGTCGCCATCTCTTCATGTGATCGCACCTTAAACAGTGACATGTGCAGTAATAAAGTTTTTTTTGTACGAATGCGAGAGCGCTTTGTGGTGAAGTGCCAGGATAGGCGAAGTAGTGTGTTTACGCGCAGTCAAGCAAGTGTGAAATTGTAGAATCGTATGTAAGTAATTTTTGTTTAACAAGCAAATTAAGATTCTTCTAATTGTGTATTTTTATTTCATTTGTAAGCAAATGCTTGGGTAACATGGTAAGTGTGAAGACAAGGGCACCAACACCTCAGCATAATATAATATGTTCTCTACATAGTGAGCTTGAAACCAATGGGACAAAATTTGCCAGTAAAGATGAAGCTGTGATTGGAAACAGTGCGGAAGTTTAAAAGCAAAGTTGGTAAGTAATTAAATGTGAAGACATACTTATACACTTAGCAGCAAAATATTGATTTTTTAAAGAAAAAAGTAATATTTTTTTAAATATAAAATTAAAATATTAATTTAATAATCTTGGAGAAATGCGCTTGATATTATATTAGCTAATATTGTAAATTATATTGCTGTAATCAATTAACTCGGCAGTCTACACCTTGCCTAAACGATATTCATAAATTGATTGTCTACACACTACCTTATTACTATCGATTTTGTTTACGTTCTTATGCACCTTTACTTTTATAATATTTTGTTATTCATATTGCAATTTAGAAATAAAAAAAAAATCGTCATAATTAATAAAACTTTGTGCGGTAAAAAATTGCTGACTTTAGTACGAAATTGTTAGTGCCAAGGATAAGTAAAATATTTAAATAAAAGCAATAAAAAGAAAAAATTCATATGGAGTTGAATAGGAAACACAACTGAATCATAAATGGATGCACTTATTGAGAATCTTGCTAGTAAAAACTTAATAGAAGCATATTAAGGCATTAAGAGTCGCTGAATGATGATGAAAAAATCATAGTCTGATAAAAAGTAGACACTAGTTGAGATTTCTCGTAAAATCACCTTTATTTTATCATAGATCGGGCGCTTTAGTATACAAGCTACACTATTTTCAAAGGATTAGTGTGTATAACCAAAGATCGGTAGAGCAACTCGGGGATTTTAATTATCCCTATACACTTTCTGGAAGAAAAACTCACTTCAGTACCATACTAAGTCACTTCGTTGCACAAGATGGATCTTAACGAAAGTTTGTTGCAACAGTCAAAGTCGAACGCAGAAAATGATTCATTGGCGACAAGCTGATGCCACAAACATATTTAGAAATGTCTTTACTTAAATTTTTTATTATTTGCTTTTTTTGAGACTGCGTACATACTTATGTACATATTTTCCCTTCAAAAAGTTTGCGCTCATTTTCGCGCTGTAATAAAAATTATGTGCGAAAAAATGCAGTCAGTGAAAATCATGCGCGCCGAGCGCGACCATACATCACTCACTCTATTTTCACGGCGTCCGCGTGAACTGCAACACAGCCAGCGTTAACGACGAGTTAATAAAAGCACGCAATGATGGCAATGGCGTCTGAGCTTCACGCAAGTTGCCACTTTAACGCAATAACTGCGTAGTGACTTGTGTGCTGGCGCTTTGCTGCGCAGTAGACAAATGCTGGAATTCGGAGTAGTGGCGCATAGAAGTTGTGCTCGGTATTTTACTTTATTTTTATTTCATTTTCCGTGATAAGTGATTCAGACCACGGCAGTCGGCGGTTGACGCAGTCGGACGTATGTACATTGTGCGCGTTTTACGACTCACTTGCTGCAAACAATGAGCGTGCAAATAAAAGTATTTACTGACTTTGTCACAGCAGCAGCAGACCAAAAAAGCCAAAAAGAGAAAAAGTACACAAAAATTGGCGTAAATATTAATTTTAGCCATAAAATTTACGCCGTAGATGGCGCTGTGACGAAATTGTTCAGTGAGTCGTATTTCCCGATAGTTAGTTGGAAATATCAATATAGAAAGTGAGTAGTAAACATTGATAAACATGCTGTCCGAAATGAAGCCTGGAGCCGCCAGTAATCAACATTGGAAATTCAGAAAGAGAGAAGTACTCCAAGAAACACTTTTTTTTTTTTTTTTGACAAACTCATAACAGATGAAAGAAGAAGGTGAAGAAACCCACCGGCTGTGGGTTCGGCAAATCAAAATTACAGAAAATACACGCAGAGGTTCTTCTTTATAATCACTCAAGAACTCCTCTTAAATTGGACATGGGAATATTTAAAAGGATAGGTCAGCAAGTATCAAAAAATATGTGAGGATGTACATATTTACAGTCATTCAAAAAATCTTCTCCATAGCTCATAGCAACCAGGAAATCTTGTGGTATAGGTTGATCTAAAAGGAACTATAATAAAATGGAAAGACTCATGCAACAACTCTTTATGGAATTACTAGAGGACCCGCCCACGTTTTACTGTGGCTGATACATAGGTAGTACTACTATTACCATCTATATGATTTCTATTAGTTAGATTATAAGTATTAGTTAAGGAATAATCGCATTTTTGGTGAAGCAACAAAAATGAATCAAAAAGCATTTCGTGCGTTAAGAAAGAATTGGTTTTTGGGGTAAAATACTATTGAATTTGGGCTGTGCATCAGTGAACTCAATCGAGTCCAATCGATTTACAGCCTGGTGGACTGCATATTAATAAACGGTTCTCAAGCGTGGAAAGACAAAAAAATCGGCTGGCAAGGTTATGGCATCAGTCTTGCAATGCTTCAAAAAGATTTCTGTATATCTCAAACCTTTTTATCAACACTTCAGTTATGCCGCTATTTTTTATGCCAGATCTTTTGCAATTTTAAATTGCCTGTCAAGAAAAAAATGTTATAGCTACCCATAGATGTATTGAATCACCCAATTTATTACTTAAGAACGAACAATTCTGTACACGTTATGAAAACTTGTCTACAGATGTCGCCTTTTACTTTGACACCGTTTTGTTTATTGCACGTTTACGTCAATTTAAGGTTTGAATATTGGATACTGCGATGGTAGCGCAATCTATCGGTCAAACATTCCAAAATTGGCAATTAATTACAAATGAAAAATTAATTTAAAAAAACACATCCAGTGGACCAAATTGTGAATCTAAACCATTCTCGAATCTCCTTGAACACACACAAAAAATTTCATCAAAATCGGTCCAGCCGTTTAGGAGCAGTTCAATTACAAACACACGGTCAGAAGATTTATATACATATACTTATAAAGATGGATATTTTTCGGTAATGATGAATCTCGTCTGAATGGATAAAAGTTTAACGGACTACAATAAAAAAAGTTTTGGAGCTTTTGCAAGCCTAAAATTCTGTGTCTGGGGTTTCTAGTGGTTTTTGTACTATTCATAAGTACGTTCATTTCGGTAATGATGTGTGTAGTCTGAATGATGAAGTTTAACAGACTACAATATCAAGAGCCTTGAAGCTTTGGATCTTTTGTAAGCCTAAGATTCTGTGTCTGTGGTTTGTACCGTTTTTCGGAGTCTTTCCTGTTTTTCAGGAATGATGTCTACAGTCTGAATGTATAAGTTTAACATATTAAAATATCAATATCGCTGGATCTTTTGCAAGACTAAAGGCCTGAGACCTTTACTTCTACTAATTTTCAGAGTCTTAATAGGTTCTTGACTGGCATTCTAGGTTCTTGGATTGGTCTCACGTCGCCGTATTATTATTTTTGGTGACTAAATCGAGTCCAAAAAGTGTGGATGGACACACATCTGGTCCCGAAAATCGAACGCGTATTCTTACTATTCTATTATTACTGCAAGGTTGAGAAAGAAGCTACGAAATATTCAACAGACACATGAGTCTGGGTTAA